>NC_050576.1:27664297-28340878 GCF_011100635.1 Trichosurus vulpecula
CCAATATCTTTTCCAAGAAAACCCCAGATGGGATCACAAAGAGTGGTCATGACTGAAATTGATTGAACAACAATAACAGCAAATTATTTGTACCGTACCACACAGGAATGCTGGAGGGTACGTGTGAATCAAGATGAAAGGGAGGGCCTGGGTCTTCAAGGAACCTTACTCAAGCACTTATTACTATGAGGCAGGCCCTGGGGATACAAAGACAAAAAGGAAAATAAACACTCTTTGCCCTCACGAAGCTTACATTCTACTGAAGGGATACAGCATGTTTTCAGATAAGCAAACCCAATTCAATTCCACAAGCATTTATTAAGTACTTGTCTTAGAAAGTCGCCCAAGGCACTGAGGGTAGGTGACTTGCCCAGAGTTACAGAGCCAGTGTGTGGCAGAGGTGGGACATAGTAGCTGTTTTCTAAATGCTCCTTAGATTGTTTTGAATAAGATGTGTCAATCCTAAGGGACCAGAGAAACTTGAGACACTGTATGCTAGGATGACTAGACTGGCCCTGAGTTCCTTAGGGGACAAAACTCACCAATCAGATACTTGAAGGCAGCATTGGCCCCAGTACCACGGACAGCGATCTTGCTAAACATGGGGAAGGAGACTCCATAAGTCTTCCGGGCAAAGTTCTCAATCTCCTTGTTGGTGTCTGGCTCCTGCTGGCCAAATTGGTTGCAAGGAAAGGCCAGCACATTGAAATGGTATGGGCCCAGTTCCCGCTGTAGCTGCTGAAGGGCTCGGTAGTGCTGGTCTGTGTAGCCACACTCACTGGCCACATTGACAACCAGTGACACCTGGGGAAAGAGGATAAATTCTTATTGATTGACTGACACACACTCACAAAATTGGATGGTCAAGCAAACATGCAGGATGAGCTATATTTTCATATGGAGTCATGAACACAGACACAGGTATGACAGCAATGACAAACATTTCTAAAGGGCCTTCTTGTCACAGATCCTTCTCCTGGGCGAGGGGAGATACATAGTTGAACAAGATTCAGCCCCTGTCTTCAGGGAGCCTACAGTTTAGTAGATCAATAAGACACAAATACACCTAAGTGTGAGACACAATGTTAAATGATATATACCAATAAAGACACGTGCAGACAAAATCTCCCCTTCTGCAGGAAGCCTTTTCTTATCCCCCAGGATGCCTTTCTTTCAGGCCAGTGCCTTTCTTCTGAGATTACTTCTTCTGAGATTATCTCCAATTTCTCATGTATAGATCTTGTTTACAGTCAGCAAACATTTGTTATGTGTAAGGCACTGTGCTAAACTATAGGTGTACAAGGAAAGACAAAAATAGTTCCTGCCCCCAAGGAACATACAATTTAATGTGGGGAGACCGATAAGCAAACAACTATTTGCCAAGGAGAAACATTCATATAAATTGGCATATATCTATACACACATACATGAATATATGTATAATAGCTGACATTTATATAGAGCTTTAGGTTTTACAAAATGCTTTATAAATATGATCTCATTTTCCATATTATCTCATTATATATCATAGATCCAGTCATATATATGTGTATATATTTTTTTATAATTTATCATCTCCATGCAAATAACCCTGAGCCTTAGCCTCTCTTCCGAACTTTCACAAGCTATCCATTGGACATTTCCAACCAGAAGTCCCATAGACATCACAAACTTAACTTGACTAAAACAGAACTCACCTTTCACCCCAAATGCTTCCCTATTGTTGTTGAGGATGCCACTGAACTCCCAGCCACCCAAGCTCACAACCTGGGTGTTATCTTCAACTCCTCATGCCCTCTCAACTCTCCTACACCCAATCAGTTCACAAGTTCTGTTGATTCTAACTTCAGAACATCTTTCCTCCACTCCATCCCTCCTCTGACATTGCCACTAGCCTGGTGCAGTCCTTTGTCCCCTCATGCTTGGAACATTTCAATAGCCTTCTGGCTTCCCTGTCTCTAGCCTCTCCCCACTCAAATCTAACCTACTTAGCCATCTGAGTGATTGTCCTAAACTACAGGTCTTACCTGTCATTCCTCCATTAAAGAAACTCCAGTGACTCCTTATTGTCTCCAGGATCAAATAGCAAATCTTCTGTTTGGGTTTTGAAGACTTTTATAATCCAGCTTCTTCCCATCTTTCCAATTTTCTTATACTTTACTCTCCTCTCTGTACTCTAAGATCCAATGACACTGGTCTCTTTGTTGTTTCTCAAAGAAGATACTCTCGACTCTGAGTGTTTTCACTGGCTGTCTCCAATGTCTGGAATACTCATCTTCATTTCCTGCCTCCCCTGGCTTTCTTCAAGCCCCAGCTAAAAAAACCTACCTTCTGCTTAACCCCACTTGCCTCAAAAAAGGCAGAGGGCAGCATCTGGCCTCAGGCACTTACTAGCTATATGACCCTGAACAAGTTCCTTAAATCTTCCACTGCCTCAAAAAAAAATCCTGCATTCTGCAAGAAGTCTTTCCTGATTCCTGGGTCAATGTGAGGTCCTTCCCTCTGAGATGACCTCCAATAGATATGAATGTTTCTCCTTGGTAAATAGTTGTTTGCTTATCGCTCTCCCCACATTAAATTGTATGTTCATTGAGGGCAGGAATTATTTTTGCCTTTTCTTGTATACCTATAGTTTAGCACAGTGCCTTACACATAATAAATGTTTGCTGACTGTAAACAAGATCTATACACAAGAAATTGGAGATAACCTCAGAAGAAATAATCTTAGAAGAAAGGCACCAGCATTCCGGGGGATAAGAAAAGGCTTCCCACAGAAGGGGAGATTTTAGCTAAAACTTGAAGGGAGCTAGGAAAGCCAGGAAGGGGTAAAGAATTCCAGTGAAAATGAAAAGAGTTGGGAATTGGAGTATCTTGTCTGAGAAGGCCATGAGCCTGGGCAACTGGGAAGATGGCAGTGCTTTTGACAGCAATCAGGAAGTTAGAAAGGGGGGGGGGTTTGGGGGCCTAGCACAGTACCTGGAGTATAGTATGTACTTAATAAATGCTTGTTGATTGATTGACATTGGACTGGATCTGTGATGCCCTTAGTATACATATATGCCAGTACGCTGTCAATCAAGTCCTGCAATGAATAGAGCTCTGGGCCTGTAGTCAGGAAAAGCTGAGTTCAAATCCAGCCTGAATGACCGTGGGCAAGTCATTTCACCTCTGTTTCCTCAGTTTCCTCAACTGTAAAATGGAGCTATTAATAGCACCTACCTGGAAAGGTTGTGGTGAGGCTCAGGTGAGTAAGTCTGTAAAGTACTTAGCACAGTCCTTGGCACATTGTAGCCACTTCCTAAATGCTTGTTTCCTTCCCTTTCCCATTAACCAATCTGGTTTTTTGGACTAGCCCTGTGATTTCAATGAGCCAGTGAGCTCTTAGCCAGGACCTTCCTTCCCTCATGCACATCAGCACCTGCTCTGTAGCTAACAAGCTTAGATGGAGCCTTAAGAAGCGATTTGTCCAGGGTCGCACAGCCAGGATATGGTAGAAACAGGTCTTGAACACAGGTATTGCTGACTCAGAGGACTCCCCTCTCTCTCCTAGGTAGCATTGCTTCTCATATGTGTATATGTATTCGCACACTCAGACATGTAGGGCTGGACTTGCAATTTCATTCCCAGATGAAGAAGCTCCCTTTCCCAATGCAGACTGGCACCTTCTTGGACTCATAGGCTTGGAGAGTTGCCTGAGGCACTGAGAGCTCAAGCAACCTGCCCAGGGTCAGTCAGAGGCAAGACCAGAACCCAAGTTCCCCCCCACTCTCCAAGGACAGCTCTCTGCCCACAGTGTCACACTACCTCTCCCAGCTCACATAGACACCTAAAAACAGAGAACTGTGTGTAGGAACATGACCACATCTACACAAGCACAGATGTCCAGTTTCATAGAACATGCCCATACATGTATATAAATATGTTCCCACTCATGTATGTAATGTACATAGTACAAACATTGTATGCACATGCACACACACATGCACATACATAGACAACCCACAGAATACTCATGCCTATGTATCCTTAGACTATCCCAGAATCACAGCATGGCAAGTAGGCTTGGGAAGAACAACTGAGATCCTCTAGTTCAACCAGGACCAACCACATTAGGATTCTTCTTTGTTTCAACACTTCTTCCATTTAAAAAAAACCAAAACAACTCCTTTAGACAACCTTTAGGGTTGGGTCATCTTCTCTATGCATTAGCACCAACTCTTCCAGGAAGGAGGGGAGGAAAAGGTCAGACCTCTGGGGCAGGGCCAAAATCTCCCCTCCACCAAATCATAAAGTTGTCCTGGCTGGTGCTTTTTAAAATATATTTGCATTTTCACACTGGGCTTGGCTTTCCTTATTTGTCAGAAAGGAATAATAATAGTACACATTCAGGCCCAGGCTGGGTTTTAAATTGCTTCCCCTATCCTATGTCAAGTGAACTTCCCGACTTTACCTTATAAGGAGGGAGGGTGTCCATACAGCAGGCCCATGATTTTGTCCAACAGCTGCAGATTGCAACCTGTCTATGACTTAGTAGGTAAGGCTTAGGATATGTAAGTGGCCATTTGGATACTAATATTATCCAACTGCATGACCATAAATGGCTAGACTGGTGAAGAGCATTGAGTCCACTCCATGTGAGGGTCACCCCATATGAAGATCAGTGGAGAGACCTAGGCAGGCATGTTTAGCCTGGTGAAAAGAAGAGCCCAGGGGGATGGGAGAGCTCAGTTCAAGGTGCTGAAGATCTGTCACGTGGAAGAGGGATTAGCCTTGTTCAGTTGGGCCCCTGAGGGTCCTCCCAACTGGGAGGGGCTAAAAAGTGCCAAGATGCCAATTGAGATTTGAGGTCTGGAAAAACTTCCCACACCTTTGAGAAGTGGTTTGAGCGACCTCAGGAGGGAAGTCCTGGATTTCCCTCCCTGGTCTTCAAGTGTCACCTGTGTGACTGTTATGGGCTCGGATAGGTTGGACAAAACCAGGGGTTCCTCACCTTCCTTCGTGGTGTCCTGTATTCCCTTTGGCAACTTGGCAAAGAAGTTGGGCTCCTTTGCAAAATCGTGGTTTTTTTACAATAATTTTTTAAAATGTTAAATTTAAGACAGAAGTTAATGAAAATAAAGAGAAGTTTTCCCATCCAAGTTCAGGGACCTCCCTGAAATCTCTCCATGTGTGTATGCTAGATTAAGGACTCGTGGACTAAATGAATGCACTCCTCAGATCTTTCCTAACTTTATAATTCTGTGATAATATAATACATAATAACATTATTGGCATAAAATCATAGGACTCTGGGCTTGATCAACCACCAATGTACAAATGTCTATTAAGGACTTATATGATGGGGAACTGTGCCATGGGCCAAAGATATAAAAAACAAATGGGAGATAGTCCTAGTCTTTTCTTCCCATGGCTTTCTGAGGCTGGCAGTGGCCAATTATGCCCATTTCACAGAGGAGAAAAGTGTGGCTCAGAGAGGAGCAGGGACTTGTCCATGGGCAGACCCAGGGCTACTCAGTGGTAGAGGAGGGGCTCGCTTAGGGTGATTGGCCTGGGGCAAAAGGCTGATCTGGCAAGCTGTGGCCTGGCCTTGCAGTGTACCTCTGGGGAGCGCCAAAGGAGTGAAAACATCCCTGGGCCTACCTCTGCCATTTACTTTGAGTGTGCCTTGAGGCAAGTCACTCCTGGAGCCTTGGGGGGGAGGAAGTTGGACTAGATTTCCTGTGAAGTCCCTTTTATCTGTATAGTTTTATAATTCTAACTATGCGACTTTTCGAATAATCACCTCCCTGGGCCTCAGTTTCCTCATCTGTAATATGAGTAGGGGTTGGACTAGGTGGTCTCTCGGGTCTCTTCCCCTAGTAGGATCCTATACGCCAAGCTGAAGGATTGAGCTAAATCCTTCCCGGCCCTGGGCCTCAGCTTCCTCTCTTGCATAAAATGGGGCGGGGAGGGGGAGGGCTGAACTAGCTGCCTCTGGGGTCACTGGTAGGGCTAGGCCTGTGATCTTGTGGCTTTCGCCACAGAGAGGGGCTCTCCAGGCCCATCTTATTTCCATTTAGGGCCTGCCTGCCTGCTTGTCTAGCTCAGACAGCAGGTGTCAATGTAGCAAGGCTGCGTGCGCATCCGTCCTTGGCCTCGGCCTTGGCCGCAGAGTGACAGCAGCATCTGCACTGGGCCCGCCCCCCGCCCCCCGGAAGGCAGCTTCCCCGGAAGTGGCCGCCGCCTACCCGCAGCAGCCGCCACCGTGGCAGCAGCTGCCACGCTGGCCCCACCAACGGCGCATGCGCAAGAGCCCTTGCCTGCTGGCCTTGGCTCCCGCCCCAGTCACATGGCTGTTGGGAGGCTCAAATGAAAGAATGCTGGCAAAAATAACGCTTGGGGCCGGGAAGCGCCAGGGGGTGGGGGGAGGGCTGTTATTAATTATTAATAAAAGAGAGCCCCTGGGCTGCTGGGCCCCGCACTGACGTCAGGACGCCTGGAGCGCACCACCTGCGGTTGGCCGCAGCTGCCAATCAGGGGGTTCTGACAGAGCGGACCAGCTGGGCCCGCCCCGGGGGATTCTGGGGGTCTGCAGGCCCAAACCAGTGGGGGACTAGGTGACTAGCTAATCTGATAAACTCATTCCCAATAAATGGGCCAGGAGGCTCTGCGGGGGAACCGTACGGACCCCACCGGCATGGCTGCGGCGGCGGCGGCGGACCATGTCCACAGACCCCACCTCCTGCACCCAGGCTCTGCGGACCCCCACCTCCCAGACCCGTAGACCCTAGCCCGGCTGTTCTGGGGACCCTACGCCAGCTGTTCCAGAGACCCTAGCCCGGCTGTTCTTCGGCTCTGGGATGGGAGGGGGACTGATGCATTTGGGCGTGGCGGACCCTGCCGGCAACCGAGTAGCAACAGCAGCTGCAGTTGCCGCAGTGGCCCCCCCTCACGGCCATGCCCATGCCGCAGTGCCGCAGTGCCTTATGGGAGCGGCTGAGGCTGGCTCCCCGCCCAGCCATCTCAGGCGAGGGGCCGGGGGCTGGGGGGCGGGGGTGGGGGCGGCAGCGGCCTTGGCGCTGGGCCTCTGCAAACGTCTGGCTGGGCCGGGCTGGCCGGGAGGGCCCCAGCCAGCGCCTCCCCGCCGGGGCCTCCCCAGCCTACGCGCTTGGGGAGCCTGGCAGGCTGCCCAGCCGCCCTCCCTCCCATCCACGGGTGGAGACTGTCTTCCCGCCAGGGCGGGGCAGCCAGGCCGGGAGGCCCCAACAGCTGCGGCTTTCAGCTCTGAAGCCCTTTTCTGTGCTAGGGTCCATGACGGGCCCCATTCCCAGCCCTCGCTGGTGGCCTCCCCAGCCTTTATGGGCCTGGCACCCACTGATGGCGGCAGGGGCCCAGCCTGGGAGCTGGAAGGGTCTCCTGGTTCCTGGGTTTTAGAGGGAAGGAGGGAGGGAGGGAGCTGCCCGCCTGGGGCCCTGGTCACTGTGGCAGGCAGGGTGGGTAGGGGCCTCTGCTTTCAAGCAGGGGGCTGACTTAGCCTAGCCCAGAGGGGGATGGATTTCCAGGGAAAGAATGTCAGGCACCACATCATAGGATCAGAGGATTGAGGCCTGGCAGGGGCTGAAGAACAAAGGGCATTAGAACCAAGAAGATGGACTAGCACAGCTGCGAGGGAGCACAGAGCATAGAATGTCAGGGTTGGGAGGGGCTTCCAGACCCTGAATGTTAGGGCCCCAAGGGTCTACAGAACCATCAAAACTAGAAGAGACCTCAGAACCGAAAACAGGAGAACCCCAAACTTTGGAGCTGGTAGGGACTTTAGAACCCAGAAGCCTGGGGCTGCAATGACCATGATAGAGTGGCAATCAGTGATTGTTAGAGTGAGAAGGGGGATGAACACATGAATCATCAGAGATGGGAGGGACCTCAGAATATAGATTATCAGAGTTGGAAATGATCTTAGAACACAGATGTCAAGGTACAAGGAAGATAGTACCCAAGCCAGAAGAAGCTTTAGAACATAAATCTGGGAAAGCCCTAAGAATAAAGAATATTAAAACAGAATGTCAGAACTGGGTGGGACCTTCCTTAGTCAGTCAAGAAGCATTTAGTAAGCATTATGATAAGCACCTAAGCACCCAGGATACACTTTAGCACAAGAATCATCAGAGTTGGGTGGAATCTTAGAATATAGGCTGTCAAAGAAGGGAAGGACCTTTGAGTCCAATTCATTTTACATATTGGGAAGCTAAAGCCCAATGAGGGGGCCTGAATTGCCCTCTATCATATGGGTGAGTATGGCCAGGAGTCAGTGCAGGTCCTGTGACTCCTAAGTCCATGATTCTCTTATCTCGTGTTGCCTCTGTACATGCTGGCCCTGAAATAGATGTGTGTTAAATTAAATTAAAAACCAGACCCATGAGAGAGAATTTTTTTCACTCATTCAACTCTTATAAGCCTTACTATGTGCTTAACCTGGTACTAAGTGCTGGGAGAGATGCAGAATCAAATAAAACTCTGTCCCTGCTCTCAAGGAGGTTCAAGCTGACTCAGAAGACCTGACATGTATATAAATGACCATAATTCAAAAGGAAAGATAAAAACAGTGTAGTAAGGGCATAAAGCGCCACAGAGGAGATTCTCTTCAGCTGGAGGAACCAGGAAAGGTTTCCTGGGAGGAAGGAGACAGGGAGCCAGAATTTACAATGAACCCAGAAGAAAGGATGGGGAGGATTCCCCTTTTAGTATCTGACATTCATCGAGTGCCTTTCCATTGATCTTTCCTTGAAGTCTTTTTCCAAGGCTTCTTCAAGGCATAGAGCTAACCCTCACTTCTCAAAGGCTAGGCCAGTGGAGTTGGAGGGGTTAATGATGGGCTGTACTGACTCCTAGGAACCAACGTAGCTAAGGCAGAAAGACAGCCTATGCCTGACTCAGCCTCAGACATAGTAGTTCCTGAAGCACAGTAAGTCGCAGAGGGGCTAAAATCTGCTCCACCAAAGGTTGGAATTGCTCACTGACTAAATCACAGACCCTTAAAGCATAAAGTAGTTGGCTTGACATTTCATGTGTAGCAAAACAGAACACAGATACCAATGGCCATTGATTTCCCTTACTTTTGCCTTCATGACTGGCCCCTTCCTCTTACAGTCCCACCTCTCTCTGATGACATCCTTTATGTCGCTTCTCCTGCGCAAGTCTTCATTGGGAACATGTTGCATTATGCTGATGTCCCCCATGGGCCTCTCCATTGCGTCTTAGGTGACCCACAATTTTAATTCTTTAGAGACTGTGGCATTCTGTGATTCATGGCCATACAGCATCATAGAAGAATATTGATGTAAAAAAGGTGGGCTTTTGTTTCCAGGGAAAGCTTGAGGTTATTAAAAGCATTGCACAATTTTCCAAAGTCAAGCCAGCCCACTCTCTTCCTCCTGTATATTTCTGATCTCAGTTCATTGTCCATCTGCAGTGTCTGTCCAAGATTTATGTATTTATTGATGCACCATCTTGGTTGAATGGCTGATCATCCATCCAACCTCACATCTTATTTTAGACAATAGATATCCTCCACCTTGTTTATTCCTGTGTGAGCGGTTAGGCTAAGGTCTTTGGTGTTATTATGAATATTGTCAAAGGGGCTCTGGATGCAATCAGTGTAATGTCAACTGCAAACAAGGACATCTGGAAGATCTCCACATCCATCTTTGCTCTGGATCAGCCCAAACAAATCTTCCCATGTTTTTCTGAATTCTTTGTAATCCTAATTTTTAAGCACAGTATTCCACTGTGATTGTGTACTATGATCTACCATTCCCCATTTGATAGGCATACTTTGTCTCCTTAAATTTGCTTTCCTCTACACCGCTTCCTACTACTTTATTAGGCAATAATACTATTTCTTCCATCACCTTCTGTAGGATTTTCGAAGTCGTTGTGGCCCTTGACTGTCACATCTTTTCCCTTTACAAGAAGATCAAGTATTTGCTAGTGGAGACAGTTTCTAGGATCTTTTGGTATCCTCATTGTAGTATTTAGTTCATATCCTAAGCATCCTCAAGAAGTGGTAATAATCTGTGTTAATGCTGTTTCTTTTATCCATTTCCCATTTGGGGGCAGCTTATTTACATAGGTCAGGCTGTTTTTGCCTCAATAATATCATATCTTCTTCCTATTTTTATTCTTCTAATTTGGTGTTAGTTTTGATTTTTACTCTGACAAATCTATGGATGAAACTACACAAGCAGCTGATGTGGAAAAGGCTCTCACCTTGGTAACCAGTCATTTCCTGTCTATAAGCATTGAACACTTTCATTTTCCACAAGAGGTAGTGTAGTGTGGTGAATAACTAATGATAATAATAGATACTATTTATATAGCACCTACTATGTGCCAAGCACTGTGCTAAATGTTTTACAAATATGATCTCATTAGATGCTCTCAACAACCCTGGTGCTATTTTTATCCCCATTTAACAGGTGAGAAAACTAAGGTAAACTGGGGTTAAGCCACTTGCCCAAGGTCAGTAGGGCACTGGACTTGGAGTCAGGAAGACCTGGGTTCAAATTCCACTCTGTACACTTGCTAGCTGTCCACTCTGTACACTAGCTAGACCCTGAACCAGTCACTTAACATTTCTCATGCTCAGTTTCCTCATATGTAAAATGAGGGTTTTGGATTTGATGGCCTGTAACATCTCTTCCAGTTCTAAATCTGTGATTCTATCTAGTGCCCACCATATGCTACACTTCCCAACTCTCTTCTTCAGAAAATACAGGTGACTACCAGCTATTGGCCCCTATCATTTATTACTCCTGAACTCTGTCTTCCAACACTTTTTTTTTACTGTCCTCCTCTATGCCCACTGTGGCATTGAAATCTTCAAACATTAAAGCATATGTTCATTTAATTTGGAGGTTCTTACTGTATTCTCTGTAGAATTTATCTACATCCTCATTCTCTACAACAGATGTTGGAGCGTAAGTTGTAAATACCTTCATGGTGTTCTTGTTGCAAATACCCATCATGAGCACTGCAATGGAGGATGACCAAGTATCCCATGAAATGATGGGTTTTTGGTTACCTTTGGACTGAAACAATGCTGCTAATTCCTTTCTTGGCCTCTTCATGAAAAGTCTGTGTCTTTCTCTTGAGCTAGAGCTGCCTTTGTTCTTCTGGTTCCGTTTGCAGAAAAAGTGTCAAGGAGGATGTCATTTGGTTCCTTCCAGTAGAATGACAAGTTGGTCACTGGACAAGGATCTCATGTTTTAGGAACTGACATCTAAGTTATTGATTTCTGATGGTCTAAAAACTGTGGGATTCCTATGGTTCCCTATGTCCCCTTTTCTATCTCTCTCCCACCATTACTACAGAAACAGAAGCGGGACACATAGAACCAATGCTGGTCATGGCTTGCTGTTTCCAGATTACTGGGAATAAGACCCTATGTACTTAGCTGGGCTGATCCTTAGAAAGTAGATACAGCCTACTGCTAGGATCATATTCAGGGCCTTTCTAACATGGTAGAACCTAACAGAGATTGCACCTTGCTGGCATTAGCCTATGAGAATTCTTGGTCACCTCCCATCCTTGATGAGGCACTGGAGCAGGACTTGGTGGAGAAAAGAAAGCCCAAATAATAATAATTATACATCGCTAACATTTATATAGTATCTACTATGTGCCAGACACTTTAGAAATATTATATTATTTCAACCTCACAATGACCCTGAGAGGTGGATACTATTATTATCCTAATTTTACAGGAAAGGAAACTGAGGCAGACAGGCATTAAGTGATTTGCCCAAAGTTACACAGATAGTAAGCATTTAAAGCTGGATTTGAAGACAAGGCTCCCTTACTGCAGGCCCAGCACTCTATCCACTGAGCTACCTAGCTTCCCCAACCATAGCCCGAGTGTTTTATGAATATCCAAATACCGATAAAAACCTAAAAGAAGGCCTCTAGCATGCTGGATGGACCCGGTACAGAGTATTTAAGGGAAGACATAGAGAAAACAGTCCCATAGCTTAGCACAGTGTTTGGCACATAGCAATCACTTAATAAATGCCAGTTGACATGAGATGAGAAGATCTGGATGGGTTAGAATATATGAGGTTTAAAAGAACTACATTGATGAGATCACAGCTCCATGGAAGCATTATAAAAGGAGACACTATCCTTAGCATACCTCACCAGTCTCAGCTTCTTCTGAGCTTTAGAGAGACTGAGATGATTCTTACAGCACTATGTCATGTACCTGTCTCCTGTTCTCACTTTCATCCCCTGTACTCATCCTTTCAAAAATCTGAGTTGGCTAGTGAGTTCCCTATGCATCCACATCCATCTCTTTAGATAGCTCTCCTTTTAACAACCCTCCAACTTTACCACCATTTCCCCTCCCCCCTCCAGTAGCAATCAGTTCCTCCTTGTTGCTAAGAATAAGATCCAAAATAGCAATTCCCCTAGGCACTTTATCTACCTTTTGAAGGATGGATGACATTATCAGGAAGGCAAAGTAAGATATTCTTAGCTGTTCTGCTTTTGTTTGATAAAGAGAGCCAACCAATATCTGAATAGCCACAAGCCCCATGCCAGATGTGTTTCCCAAGTCCTCTTCTCTTTCCTTCTTTTTCCTTTGTGGTCTGGAGGAAATGTAAATGCTAGTATTCCTTCTGTTTGTCCCTCCATCGATCTTTGCCCTAATGAGCTCCACTATTCTTTCCTTTGGTTCCTGGATATCCTCAAATGAGTTTATCTTCTTCATAAACAATATTACCCCTCTCCCTTTCATCTAACCTGCTCCTTTTTGACGACTTACACTCTTCCAGAATGATATTTGAACCCACGGTGCTGTCCCACCAAGTCTCAGTGAGGCCTATGAAGGTGAATTTGCCTCTGGAGGTTGGTATCTGCTTTTCTTTTTAGATTTATGTTGAGGCCCTTACATAATCACTATCACTTTCCAATGATCCCCACTGCACTACAGTGGACTCATTTATGACTGACAGACAAACAGACAGAGCACTTATTAAACACTGGGGCATTGGGGGCAAGCACTAGGGATGCAAATACAAGGAAGCAGGATGCTTCCTGCCTTCTGAGAGCTTATATTCTAGTGGAGAAAGATACTAGATAAAGGGGGACTGGAAGAAGGAGGTGGCTACACAGTGGGATGATTTAGAGCTGCTGCCAGTACAGTCAAACAACCTAAGTCAACACATTTGCCATGTCAGAAAATGTATGCCTCATTCCATACCTAGTGTCCACCATCTCTTTGCTGAGAGCTGGGAAGGATGTTTCAAGGTGGAGGCAAACCTGGGTATGTTTATAGGTGGCAGGGAAGAAGACAATATGATGAGGGAGACTGAAGAGGGGAGAAAGGGGGCATATGATTAATAGTTAATTAAGTGAATTAATAGTTAATTAAAGATTAATACTCCTGGAGGATGAGATTAAGGAGGGCCCAAGTAGAATCCATCAAGTTTTCTGAAATCATGATTGGACGTTCTCAGTAGAGTGGCTATTTCATTTTGCTGGTTACTGATGTTTTATTCATTTGTGTATAGACACTTACAACCATTCAATTTGATTCACCTGGTTTCTTTTGGGGGTACTATTGAATCTACCACAAATCTGTTTTATCTAATCTCAACTGGGCCTTCCTTACTTCATGGCAATCCTGTTTTTCCTCCCATGATCCTCTATTCATATTCCCTTTCCTGCAGTTATTCCAATACTTCTCCTGCAGTCTCCCCACATCACTCCGAATCCCTCTCAAAGCATTTGACCCCATACAAAGGGCCATTGATTGCAAGTTCCCTCATCTCCCCTACCCACTCTTCAAAACTTTTCTACAGCTCCTCTTTTGCATAGACAATCTCCAAGGAAAGAGTAGCCTTTTTCATCAAGGTCAACCACCGTCCTCAGGCACTCAACCCCACTCTCTTGGGAGGCCTCCAGGACCTTGTCCCAGTAATAAGAACATTAACAACAGGTTTGCAAAGTGCTTTACAAATATTATCTCAGTTGACCCTCACAACAACTCTGAGAAGTGTTAATATTCTAATTTTACAGATGAGGAAACTGAGGAAGATAGTAATTAAGTAACTTGCTCAGGGTCACACAGCTAGTAAGGCCAGATTGGAACTAAGGTCTCTGATTCCAGGCCCAGTGCTCTGACCACTGCACCCAGCCATTGCCTCCTTTTCTTTCATCTTCAGTCTCTCATTCTATCGGCTTTCAAAGCTTAACACAGTGCCTGGCCACAGAGTAAGCATTTAATAAATGCTTGAAATTGAGTTATTCTTCCCTGCTATGGACAAATATACCTAGACCTTCACTTGACCCTTGAAGGACATCACCTCAAACTCTCATCTTCATATTTCCTCCCCTCCCCATCAGAAGGCCCTCCTTGAGGGCAGGGACTTATCTATTTTTGCTTGCATTTATATCCTCAGTGCCTATCACACGGTAAGTGTTTAATAAATGCTTGTTTCATTATCTTGTCTTGATTATCAAGTTCCTAAAGCTCCCTTCTTCTTTACCACCCACTCACTTCTTGGTGGTTTTTTCATCTACAATTCCTCTATATATCCCTGTAAACTTCCTTTCCCATCATCAAATCTTGCCATGTAACAAAGAAATACAATTAAACAAAACCAATTAACAAAGCCACCATATCTGACAGAGTAGGAAGCATTTTCCATACTTGTTCTACCCCACCTCCCCACCAAGAGGAAGGATGGGTTTATCCTCTCTCCTCTAGAACCAATTCAATTGTTTTCTTTTCGCAT
Source organism: Trichosurus vulpecula (assembly GCF_011100635.1). Taxonomy (NCBI): domain Eukaryota; kingdom Metazoa; phylum Chordata; class Mammalia; order Diprotodontia; family Phalangeridae; genus Trichosurus; species Trichosurus vulpecula. The sequence continues at coordinate 27,679,069 of NC_050576.1, forward strand.
TTGCTTTACTGGAGTCATCGGGTATGTTGTTCCCTTGGGTCTGCTTTCTTTGCTCTGTACCGCTTCATACAAGTCTTCCTAGCTTTCTAAGAATCTTCCATATCCATCATTTCTTATGGCATCATATTATTGCATTACATTCAGTCAGTCAGTCAAAAAACATTTATTAAGTGCTTACTGGGTTCTATGTATGTTCAATGGAACACCATCTGTTTAGCTGTTCCCCAATAATGGATGCCCACCTAGTTCCCAATTTTTTGCTACCACAAAGAGTGCTGCTATATAGGACCCTTCATTCTGCCTTTGACCTCTTTAGAGTATATATGTTGCCATGGAATTGGGGAGTCAAAAGCTTTAGTCTCATAGTTCCGAGTTGTTTTCCAGAATGGATGTAACAAATTACACTACTCACCAACTCACTTCCCAACAGCGTAGTGATCAGGCTTCCAACTTCCACTTTACTGAAACTGTACTGATAGGATCTCAGAATTAGAAAGAACCTGAGAGGCCATCTATGTAGTCCAACTATGAGGTCTTTACTAATGATCTCTCACACGCCAAATCTAATGGCCTTTTCTCAGTCCTCATCCTCTTTTTTATTGGACAGTTGTTTTAGTCATTTCTGACTCTTTATTACCCCCATTTGGGGTTTTCTTGGCAAAGATACTGGAGTGGTTTGCCATTTCCTGCTCCAGCTCATTTTACAGATGAAAAAACTGAGGCAAATAGGGTGAAGTGACTTGTCCAGAGTCGCACAGCTAGTAAGTGTCTGAGGCCAGATTTGAACTCACAAAGATAAATCTTCCTGACTCCAGGTCCAGCACTCTATCCACTGTGCCACCTAGCTGCCCAACTTCCTTTACCTCTCTGCAACTTTTGACACTATTTACTATCGCCTGCTCCTTGATACCTGTTCTTCACTTGGATTCTTCACTGCTTTCTCCTACCTATTTGACTTTGATTCTTCAGTCTCCTTTGATGGATCATCATCCATTTACCATCTCCAATGTGTAGGTGTCCTGGCCCCCTGCTCCCCCGTCTTTACATACACTGAGTTTATGAACCCAAGCCTTAAAAAGTATCTCAGATCCCATGCCACTCACCATCAAGATGACTGGGTAGTTCCAATACAGCATAAGCTTCTTGATAACAGAAGCTGTTTTGTTTTTGTCTAGGTGTTTTCAGCACCACACACAGTGCCTGGAATGATAGTAGGTATTCAGTAAAGGCTTGTTGAAATTTAATACAAATGGGCTTGTATCTTCTGTCTTCAAATCCTGCCTGACCCCCATGGTCCTTAAAAGGAAACTCAAACATCAGAACCTAATTTGTGAGTATCCAGAAACATCCAACACAGTATTAGATTCTATCACAGAGATGAAAAAGAAATCATACTACTTCTGCACCTTTGCTCATGCCATCTTTCATGCCAGGAGCACCCTCTTAGCCCATTTATTGATTCATATACTAATTGATTCAGTCATCCATATGCTAATTTACCCAAAAAACACTGCTTTACATCTGCTGCTCTTCCTTGTTTTAACTCCACCAGATGCCCCTACCAGAATAAACTCTTCACTTCTTATCTCACCATCATGCTGCTAACTCAAGCCTTGATTGATACTATGTCCCTCAGCCTCCTCCTCTTCCTTCTTTTTGGAGGGCTGGAGCATATAGTAAGTGTGTAATAAATTCCTCCCAATGCCTTCCTTTATGGAAAGCAGAAACTGGACTCTCAGCTCATTCCACTTTGCATCTGCTGCTCAGCCTGGCTTCAACTCCACTGAAGAAGATGCCCCCAAATTGGGCACCCCATGATGTCCCATCTTTCTCCCCTACCTGCTTTCATGCCTCCTTTTGTATGATGCCTCCTCCTTTAGATTATAAGCTCTGTGAAGGCAGGGACTGTCTTTATTTTTATTAATTGTATCCCCAGTGGTTAGCTAGGCACTTAATAAATGTTTATTGGATTTATTGGATTGGATTGATTAAGTGCTTGTGTGTTTAGTCCTGGGAGAAGTTCCTGCCCTCCTAGAGCTTACTGTCTAGCAGGAGAATGACACATTTTCATTGACATCTTCATGTTCTTCATGTTCCATCTTTCCACACACTCTCTAGTTATTTGCTGCATCTCAGTGGAGGACCCAGATCCTCCCCAGGCAGGCTGGCTATCAAGGCCAGACAAACTGCATGACCATGGCCTCGAAGCTGTCACACTTTGTCTCACAGGACCAGAAGATCACAGCCTTAGATCTGGACAGAGCCTTGGAAGTCATCTTCTTCCTTTTACAGGTGTAAACAATCTCCCTCCTTCCCAGCCTGATTTCCCCTGCTCCCCTGTAATTATTCTTCCTATTCTTTGTTCCAGCTAAGTCTCTCTCTCTCTCCAAACATGCCTTGCCCTTTCCTGACTCCACACATTTGCCTGAATGGCTCCCTCCTCCCACCACCTTCCCATGACTTGAACTCTTGATCAACTTAACTGCTTTGAGAACTCTCAGAGAGCATTTCCCCTCCCAGTACCCAGCACAGGGCTTGCACACATAGAAGACTTGTCAAAAGAATGACAAAGTCTGGTAGGGAAATACCGAGACTAGAGTCAAGAGATCTGGGCTCTAACACTCTGCAACCTTGTGCAAACCAGTTAGCTTCTCTGGGCCTCAGTTTCCTCCTCTGTCAAATGAGGGAGTTGGACTACTCACAGCCCTAACATTCCAGGTCTTCCTAGCTTTGATAGCCTACATTTTAAATCCTCTTCCGGCTACATCCTAACTTTCTATGTCCTGTGTCTTAACAACATTCTATGTTCTATGATCCCTTTTAGTTTTAGTAGTATCTGTTCTGAGGTTTCTTTCAGCCCTGACCTCCTAGGTCCTGAGGGCCCTCCTGGCCCCAACATTCTGTGTTCTATAGTCTAAGGTCCTATCCAGCTCTGGCATGCTCTGATTTTTCCATCTCCTGTCTCGCCCATAGCAACTCGCACAGAGCTGGGCTTGCGGCCAGGGCTCCATAAAGAATCGTTGACTTCTTATTGAGGAAATGGATGGAAATGATGCTTGGTCACCTCATTCCTGCTTCACCCGGCTTGCTTCTCTGTTAACAGGGTCCTCCCGGGTGAAAGAAAACAATCCTCCCCCCTTTTACAGGCCTTCACAATTTTGGGGGACCTAGCAAACCCATAAATAGAAAGAGGATTCTTAGGAAGTTGGGCTTAGCAATCAGATTCACTTGGGGCCAAACTGGCGGGAACCCAACACAGAACCGACGACTCCGGAGTTGCTGGCTCAGATAGCCTGCCTTTGCTCATCCCCTTACAGCAAGCCACCCAGGAGACAAAGGAGGATCAGGAGGCAGCAGGGACAGGGTGGGCAGCAAATGCTGTCCCCCAGGATGGGGCATGCAGGATATGCCTTGCATGTGACTTTTAATAAATGCGCCTATTTTTCATGGAAGCTCTGATATTCTAGAATTCTGCAAGTGTGCAAGGCAATCAAATACAAGGCAAAAAACATTTGTTAAGTGCCAACTGTGTGCGGCGCTCCACAGAGGTCACTAGGTCTATTGTATGAGACTTACTGCTGCTGAACCATGGGAAGGAATCAGCTTTGGTATGGAAGGCTAGCATAGCATCCAAGGATTGGAGCATTAAGTGGTGTGGGGCAATGGGGAGAACGTCACATCTGGAGTCCGAGGACCCAGCCACCACCTTGTGAATTTGGACTCTTTGGAACTCAGTTTCCCCCCTCCGTCAGAGTAGATGACCTCTAAAGTCCTTGCTGAGGCTCTGACTCTATGATGCTCTGACCTGAAATGGCTTTGTATCCTCGAATGCTGAATTTGTAGTCAGAAGTCTGGATCCGAATACCAGCTCCGCCACCTATAGCACCTTGAGCTTCATTTTTCTGGGTCTTGGTTTCCTCATCTTCATACTAAGGGGGCTAGACTCTGTGACCTCTGAGGTCCAACCCCCCAGCTCCAGATCTGTGACCCTATGATTTCATTGGTACTGATATTCCTACTACAGATGCATATCAAAACCGCCGTAGACTCGAGAGATGGTTTTTGAAAGTAACTGTGGTTGAAAGATTTCTCTGCCTGAGGCCAGTCTGGTAATTAGGCTCTCAGCACTTAGCTAGGCTGGTACTCAGACGCCAGAAGCACACACTCCCATCATTAGGGCTATATTTGAACCCAGAAGAGCTGGTGCTCCAATGACGGAGCCTTCCAGTACGCAGGGCCACGTTCAGGCTATAACGAGGCAGTAGAGAAGGGCTTTGATGGAACATAAATGCAATAAATACTTTTAAATACAAAAAGAAACATCCTCCTTGGCCTCCTCACCCTCTCATTCCCTTCACACATTCTCCATTCCAATTAAATTGGCCGAGTAACTGTTCCCCATCCATGACATCCCCACCTGTATGCATTTGCCCAGGCTATTTCCCATGCCTGGAGTAAACTCCTTCCTTACCACTACCTCTGAAGATCCATAGCTTCCTTCAAAGCTCAGCTCAGGTGCCAAACCCTTGACAAAGCCTCTCCTTGTTAGCTATTGTTGCTTTCGTGCTCAAAATTACTTGTATATCTTTTATATTTCTTTATCTGTAAGAATATCCTATTCCTCCATTGGAATATAAGCATCTGGAAGTCAGGGAAGGTCTCATTTTTGTCTTTGACTCTCCAGTGACTAGTATGGTGCCTTGTACTTAGCAAACACATATTTGTTGAAATGAACTGAATCAGGCTGAGTCACTGTGTCCCATTACTGTGAAGACACAGGTGCGAATGGGGCTCCCTGGTAAGGACAGGGAGCAAAGGACATTGTATTGTATTGTAAGGACGTTGTATTGAGCCAACGAATGCATTTCAACAGGTCAGATCCATTCTCACATCTACACCTTGGCTCACACCGTTATCCAGCTTTGCCCTTGTGGGAGCCTTTAGCTCTGTCCTCTCTCTTCTCCTGGGTGGAGAGGAGGCATGGCTGGAATGAAGAAGCTGTGAGCTGCCTAGGGCTGATGTGTTGTGGGATGATTTCTCTCATCTTGCTCTGCACTTAGCCCATACTGCCTTGTCCCACTGTCATGGATTTCTGGGTTAACTTAGAGAAGAACTGATGGGTTACTCTCTTGCTCTCTGAATTCAGCAGGGCATTCTACTTGGACTATGCTCTTTCCATCCTACTCCTGTCTCCATACCTGTCAGCCTGTTGATCCACCCTCCCCTCCTTCCCTCACAAATCCTTGACACACATTGGCAGCTTCACTCTAGATTGAGTAGGACAGGAAATCTTGTCTTATACCTCAAATATAAACAAACTCACCCCGTTTCAGACTCCCTATTTGTCACCTTTGCAAGTTGTCCTTGCCCCTTCAACTTACCACCATGAAGTTATGGTTCTGTCCCTGTTAGTGCCCTGAACACCATATAAGAAACTGAAGAGCTGTAACCAGGGTGGAGTGACTAGAGTGTTTTTCTAGGGTATCAAAATCAACAGGGCACTGACAGCATTTATACTTCTTCAGGATCTGTAGAAATGACTGAAGTGAGTACATAGACAGCAAGAATCTTATGTTAAAGTAGGAAGTGACCATGACTCAAGGTGAGCTCTACACAACCTTGTCACCACTAGGACCTCCTCATGTGCTCCTGGATATCTACTCAGGTGTCCTGTGGGCTTGGCCTCCCCACCCCAACTTAATTTTCCTTTAAAAGTTGTTTTGAGGGTGTTTTTCATGCTCTTTGTGCCTGGTTCCTTTTGTGAAGCTTGTCCCTGGCACAAAAAACACTAGCTATGGCTTTGGTGTTGACTCCCCCTCCACCGCCATAGTGACTGGCTAAAGGAACTAGGCATGTTAGTCTGGAGGAGAGGTGACTCAGGGGGAACATGGTAGCTGTCCTCAAGTATTGCAAGGGCTGTTGGGCAGGAAGAGGAGTAGCCTTGTTGTTTGGCCCCAAATGGAAGAATCAGAAGCAATGGAGGAAGTCAGGTCAATGGGCTCAGATTAAGAAGAGCTTCCCAACCATTTAGATCATCCTAAGGTGAACTGGGTTGCCTTGGGGGTAATGGACTCTTGCAGAGGCCCACAAAATGCAACCTCTCACGACCTGGCAGCCCAAGGAGGAAATAGTCTCCTCTCCCTTCTTAAGTGCTTCTGGAGCCCTTTGTGTGGCTCTTCCTTTTCCTCATCACAGTGTCCCCTGTATTACATTTGTGTGTCATATTCTGTCCCCACCCCCACCCCAAAGACAAGCTTCTTGAAGACAAGGGCCAGGATCTTCATCTTCCTTTCTTTATAAGAGCCTAACAGATAGCAGACACATAATAAAACTTTGTTACTGTTAAATCTACTCCCGGGACCCCACCTAGCCCAACAAATTGGTCTGGGCCATCCTCCAGCATGTCTGCCAATGCTGATGGGACGCCAATCTGGAGACACGCCAGATGGAGAGAGGGAAGATGGAATTCCATGGGGAGTATGGGCAGACCCACTCAGGGTGGAGGTTACACTATAGGGGTACCTCCCACATGAGTGCCAACCTCATAGGCACCATGGCTTTTCAAAGAATTACCATGACTTTACCCCTAAACTTCCAACTCTGACAGTGTTTGTCATCCACCCATGAAATAAGTGTTCTAAGGCATTCTGTGGGGGGACTTTCTGCGAACTTAAGTGGCAAGCATAGCTACTGGAAAGACCTTGAGAGTACAATCCCCTCATTTTACAGATGAAGAAACTGAGGCCCATAGAAGTGAACCAACTTGTCCAAGGTCCCATAGTTAGTAAGTATCCAAGGTGGGATCTGAACCCAGGTCTTCCTGTCTCCAAGCCCAGAATAACATTTCTTCTCGTCCCATCTTTCCCTCATCTTGGTCTACCCTAATAAGCAGCTCATAGTAAATGTTGGTGCCTTCATGGTCCCAGCGGGGAGCTATCCTCACAGGCTTCTCTGCACACCCCCATGCCACTCTCCCCCTCCCATATGCCTCACAGAAGTTGACCTTGGGGAGAAAAACAAGGCTATGTGAGAGAAATGGCCCTTATGGCCAAGGGCACCCCCAAGGCCAGCAGCCAATGCCTTAAGAGCACCCAACACTCCAATATCATCCATGCTGTCCATCAGTCAGCAAGCACTTATCAGGTACCTACTACATGCCAGGTTTTGTGCTAGGTTTAGGGGTACAAAGACAAAAGGAAAGCATTCCCTGTCCTCAGGGAGCTTATATTCTTTTGGGAGAGACGACACACACACATCTATACGTGGATAGAAAATAAATACAGGGTGATGGAGGCAGGGCATTAGGAGCTGGGAGAAGTCAAGAGAGACCTGAAGAATCTGGATCCCCACCCTACCAACCAATAGCAGATCGCCTCACTGCTCTTTGTTAGCAGGGATCGTTCTACTGCCTCCAACGTTCAGGAACACCACCACCCTGGGGCAAGTGCACAGTCAAGAAAACCAAAATCCTGCCCCTGAGAACCTGCCATCTCAAGAGCCCTCCAGTACACTCTCCCTCCACCAAGCAGCCCCTCAGCTCCAGGCGGACCCACCAGATCTGCTCCCCGCCTCCACCCAAGCCCAGTTGTCTGGGCTCCAAACTGGCACCATTCCTGTATCTGAAGGAGGGTCAACCTCCAACCAGTTCCCGAGCCTTTCCTGGCAACGTTGCACATCCCTCCCCCCAGAGAGGCCGGCCGGGCAGTGCTCTGCCTCAGCCACAATAACCTGGCTGTTTCTAGGAAGATTTATTGGTACATACGGTTCAGGAAAGCAGCCAGACCCGATCCCCAACACCTAAGGCTGACGGGGGTGAGATGGCAGTTGGCCTCGGGTTTGTATAAACCTTTGACTGGCCGCAAGGCACACTGTAAACTGGAGTCCAACTCACCCAGGGACTGCAGGGTGTCAGGGGAGAACAGGGAGAATGTGGGAATGGAAATCATCATTCAGGTAGAGGGAGTCTTGGGGGTGACTGAATGGCTTGTGTTATTAGAAGAGATGCCTGGATTGGCTGGAGATTCACAGAGGCAGAGTCCTCAAGGACATGTAGTCCAACTCCATTACCCCCCAAAGAACCCTCCTCCAACACAACAAGCACAACCCATGATCAACTAGCCTTTGACCAAAGACCTCCAGTGAGGGGAGCTCCCTACATCAAGAGGCTGCCCATCCCACTCTGGACCAGCTCTCCTTGTCAATTAGTCTCTCCTTATATTAAACCGAAATTAGCGTCTTTGCAACTCTCCCCTCCCCCACCCTCCACATTACGTCTGGTTTTGTTCCCTGGGGCCAAACAGAGCAAGGCTAATTCTGTTTTAATATGACAGACAGTCCTTCAAATACTTGTGTCATCGATAATGTGTTGTTCTCCCTTCCCCCGCCTCCAGCTTTCTCCTCTCCGGGCTAAACATCCCCCAGTTCCTTCGCAAGCTCCTGACTGGCACAATCTCGGGGGCTCTTCACCATCACGTCTCTCTGCTCTAAACACTCGGCAGTTCATCAGTGTCTTTTCTAAACTGTGGTGCCCAGAACTGAACCAGATCAGGTTTAACGGGGAGACTACAGCAAGGGGGGAGGAGGTAGGGGTCCAGACCTGTGATTTTACTGGTGTGGGGAAATCTCTTTCTACAAGTGCAGATCAAGTTAGAATCTTAGTCAGTAATCTGGACAGCAGGACTTTCTCCTCCTCGTTCCTGGACACTCTGCCTCTCCATGCGGTCCAAGGTCACCCTAGCTCTTTTGGCTTCCAAAGCTGAATTTTGATGGTAAGGAATATCAGCATAGGATCCCAGACCCAGAGCTGAAGGGGAGCTCAGAGGTCATCTACTCAAAGACCCCCACTTTACAGCTGAGGAATCTGCAGCCCAGGGAGGTAAAGGGACCGAGGATCATGGGCTGGAGATCCAGAGATCCAGGGGTCCAGAGCTGGAACGAATCTCGGAAGCCATCTCATCAAAAATCTTTCATTCTACAGCTGAATACACAGAGGCACGGGGAGGTGAAGGGATTTGTCCAAGGTTACACAGGCAGTATAATGGTAGAATTTGAACCCAGGTTTTCTGACCGCAGAACCAATGCTTTTTCTGCCATACCATACTGCCTCTAATGACCAAGGAGAGAGAAGCTTAGGCGAAGGCCTGGGGATCAGTAGGAGCGGGGAGGCAGGGTGGTCCATGAATGTCCTTATACCTGAGTAGTGCCTGAGGCCTGCGTGGCAGGGGTAGGTCAGTCTCCCCTTGGAGTACATCGGATTCTCAGAGGGTGAGCCAGGGGAACACTGGCGGATTCCTCCTAGCTTGGCCATGACCAAAGACAGGATGGGAGGCGGCCACATTGCCAGCTGAGTATGGGTAGGTTTGTGGCTACCTGCCCTGGGATCATACAGTGCAGATGGGCAGGGCCAACCCTTTCAAAAACCCATCTTCCAGGGAATGAGTATTCCAGAACAAGTCCTGATTGAGGGTCCAGAAGGAGCTGGAAGAGGCTACATTGTGTGAGCCAGAAAATCTGGTAGTTGCCAATTTTGGATGTCTGGGAGGGGTCAAGAATCGCCTTGGACTCCTTGGGGAGCCTTAGCACATGGGCCAATCAGGGGCTTTTTCCCATGAGCCTGGGGTTGGCCCACTGGGCAGCCTGCTTTGCCAGCCGGGATATAAGAAAGGCCACCTTGGCCCCAGCTGTGGGGCGTCCCCAGGGATGAAGATCTATAAACAGCTTGAATTGGGCCAGAAAGACTGGGAGGTCCTTTGCTCACCCGGTAAAAAGATCTGGGGGACTCATTGTGCTTCTGGGAGGCAGGGCAGCTGTCTCCACCCGCTTCCGGAACCACTCTCTGCTTCCTACAAGGCTACAAAAATCTCCCCCGGAGCCTCGCCAGTTCTTCAGAGGTCTGCGCCAACTAGAGCTGAAAGATCGATTTCCCTGGAACCCCCAGATAAAGAGCTGGCAAGGGGCAAGTGGTGCTGGCCCCCGCAGCCCAAGGGCTGAATGTAACTTGTTTCAGTTTGGGTGTAACATCAATATAGTCAAATATGGGTGATTAGGGGCTAATTAGCCAGGACCCAGAGAATGAACCCTCATGGGGAAGGAGAGCTTCTTCCAAGTTGTGAGCCAAGAGAGAATGAAAGCTGCAGAGAGGCAGAATTAGGATCAATGTAAGGAAAAACTTCCTAACAACAAGAGCCATCCCAAAATGGGACAGGCTGCCTTGGGAGGCAGAGAGTTCCAACTCTGAGTCTAGGAGATGCCAAACAGTCCCAAAACCCCAGCTTTCAAACAATTCCTTTTTTCTCCAGGTGCTCCATGGCAGAGATCATGGGGTAACCCAATCCCAGGGACAAGACAAGAGGCATAAACAATGGTCCAAAGCCAGAAAGTCAGTGTAAAACCAGAGGAATAGATAGGCATCAACAAGATGGCAGATTTGTCTCCCACATCATTTTCTTATGGCAGGCAATATGAGAGCAATAATCCCTTCTAGCTGAGTGTGTCCCAATTGCCTCACTCCCAGATGCCTTGGGGAGTTGGATATCACCCAGGACAACGAAGGACACGCTGATCAGGGAGCCAATTGACATTGCACCCCTAGGGAGATCTTGTGAGTAGCAGATGAGGTTTGGCTAGCTATCTGAAACCTGCACACAGATGGACCCCTTCATAAAACCCATGGACTAAGATGACCTAGACCCTCTGCAGTCAAATGGCTGGTGACTTCATGGCCAAGCAGCCTGAATTACCTGCCTTGTAACACATCCATCCTACTTTCCATCAGACTTTGCTGGGAAAGGCTCATTTCTATCCTGGATTGTATCCATTGAGTTCTCAGCAGCCTCCCATGGATCACAGATGGGCAAGAAGAATTTGTAATCTTGGACTTGTGGGAAAAAATAGATGTAGCTCATACCTGATAGACCAGGAGGGCTATGGTCACAAGGAAAAAACAAAAACCTACATCCTGGCACTGGTTAAAACAATAACAACAAAACCTTCCACCAATAAAATCCCAACATGCCACAGCCTAGAGCTTGGGGGAGGCATATGCAGCTACATGGCGATCATTTGGGTAAGGAGGAGAGCATGCATATCATGCTGTTCACATAGAAAGACACTGCCTAATGCTGATTTTTACCCTCCTTGGTGTATTCAGGACCTTCCACTCTGTAAATGTCCCACCACTGTTTGGTGGGTTTGGACTTGCTGCTTCTGGACTCTGGTCACCTTCTCCTGTCTAACCCAATAGGTCTATTACCTTAGGGGATTTCGGGAACAACTGAATCATTTTTCTTTTGCTCTCAGGAGTGGGGAGAGATGCCGCGATCATACTCTCTCCCTTTCCTCTACCTGGTGGGCTGATTCTTACTCACCCTGCTAATTTCCCACTAATCCCTAGTTATAGTTGGAGACCCACAAACCTGCTTTCTCTTCTCTACCTATCCAAACCCTGCCTCCCTGGTAAGCAGTGAGTCATAGAGCACGTCCTACATGAAGCCTTCCCTGATCCCCCTCCCTCTGCCTTCACTGATCTCTCCCTCCCCTGAACTCTTCAGCTCATTATATCATCCATCTTGAGCTGGAAAAAGATTCTCATTTTACAAATGAAGAGAATGAGGCACAGGAATGTTAAGTGGCTTGCTCACAAAGCTAGTAAGGGTCTGAAGGAAGCTTTGAACCCATCTTCCTGACTCCAAATTCAAAGTTCTGTCCACTATGCTGCTGTTGCTGTTCAGTCATTCCAGTCATATCTGACTCTTAATGACCCTATTTGGGGTTTTCTTGGCAAAGATACTGGAGTAGTTTGCCATTTCCTTCTCTGGCTCATTTGACAGATGAGGAAACTGAGGCAAACAGGGTTAAGTGACTTGCCCAGGGTTACACAGTAAGTGTCTGAGGCTGGATTTGAACTCAGGTCTTCTTGACTCCAGGGCCAGTGTTCTATCTACTGTGCCACCTAACTGCCTTAGATGTCTCTTGGTTCATCTGCCTTGTTTTCCAGGGGAGAACATTGTGATATCTAAGCTCCCATTTCCCTGTCAACATTCTGTGTTTCTCTAAGTCTTTATTGGATAGTCACCCTGTGCCCAGAGTTGTTGTTGAGGAAGAAGAAGAAGAAGAAGAAGAAGAAGAAGAAGAAGAAGAAGAAGAAGAAGAAGACAAGTTCCTGCCCTTGGGGAGCTTATCTAGTCTTGCAGCTATCATGTGGTGGAAAGTGCCTTGGGTACAAGGCTGACATGAGCACCTTGCCACTGTTGGAAGCTCCAGGAGGTTGCTTTCCTTTTTGGGGCTTTCAGTTCAGCAAAATTCAGCTAGACTGAGATCTCCTCCAGCACTGGGTCCTGTGAAATTGAACAATGAAACTTCATATATGTTCAAAGCGAGTGGTAGAAGCTGCAGAAAGGTCTGCAGACAGAGTGGGCAAGAGAACTATAGCCTTTGAGCTTGGATGCCTAATGCTGCATTTTCCAGATCAGGAAACAGCTCTAGAGAGGTGAAGCAGATTTCCCAAGGTCCTCCACCTACGAAGCAGAATGAACTGGGATTTGAACTCAGCTTCTTAGACTCCCAACTTGGTGCTTTTTCTATTGTACCATGACGGAGAAGAGGTGAGTGGAAAGGGTGGACTTCAAAGAGATTTTCCTTCAATATCCAATTCAGATGCTGCTCTCTTCATGAAGTCTTTGATTCTCTTTCCCCCCAGTCCCAATCTCACCATGTTCAGCCCTCTCTTCCACACTTTTCTCTCTTACCCTCCTATCATAATTATATCTTGCTCTGCTTTTAGATTGTAAACCCCTTGAGGGCAGGGCCTAGGCCTCTCTGTCTGTGGAGCTCCAGTGCCTAGCCCAGCACATAGGAAATGGCATTTGATAAGCATGCATCCAAAAGGAAGCAACTTTGGGACATAGCTGGTACTTTAATGCTCAGGACGGATGCATGCTGAGCAGATGGATGGGAGGAGAATAGGGCTCTGTCCCCACACAGCCTTCATTCATTATTTATGGAGGGAGTCTCTTCTATACATATAGCTGAGTGAGGCAAGAGACAGATACATAGAAATGGCATGCCTCCTGCCTTGAAGGAACCTATAGTTTGATCAGAGACAAGACCTTCAGACAGGGGAAGTTACACAGCAAATATCACTGTTCAAGGGAAGACACAAGGCAATATAGGATGAAATGCCACATTAGTGACACAAAGTACATGCCAAGTTTAGAAGTAGAAAAGTATAGTGGATGGGGCACCTAGGTGGCCTGACCCTGGGTTCAAATCCAGCCTCAGATATGTACTGTGTGACCTTGTGCATCACTTACCTTGTCTGCCTCAGTTTCCTCAACTATGAAATGGGGATTATAATAGTTTCTATGTCCAGGGGTTATTGTGAGGATCATGTGGGATGATGTTTGTAAAGCACTTAGTGTAGTGCCTGGCACACTGTCGGTGCTAAATAAATGCTTGTTCCTTTCCTTTCTAAGGCATCTTCCAGCTCTGACTTTTCATCCATCTCTCTCTGCTCCCTATTTTTCAGGAGAGGATTATAGATCTTGAGCTAAAAAGGAGATTTAAAGACCACCTACTCAAACTCCATAATTTTACAGATAAAGAAACTGAGTTTCAGAATGATTAACTTGCTCATGGTTGGTCACGTATGACTTAGTAAGTGTCAAAAGCAGGATTTGATGATTTGAACCAAGTGCTTCCTGATTTCGCATCTGGTGTGCCATCCACCATCCACCATACTGCCTTTGCTAGGGTCAGCACTCCCTCTTGGATTATCTGTGTCCAGACTCCTCCTCTTCCTTACCTACCTCACTGATGCCCAGGACAACTTAAGACTGCCCCCCTGAGACTCTCCTCTCCTAATTGATGATTGTCTCCAAAGACAACCATGTTAAGAAGGACCCCAGCCATGTTCACCTCACTTACCCTGGACTCCTTCTTCACCTGCCATAGACTTTCTTTCTTCCCATCCTCATTTTCCAGCTCTCCTTTGTGTTGTTTTCTCTCATTAGAATGTAAGCTTCTTGAGGACAAGGATTATCTTGCTTGCTTATATTAAATACTCTATTCACTGATCTATGGCCAACCATTCATCTATCCATCATCCATCCATCCGTCCATCCATCTGTCCCTCTATCTGCCTGTCCATCCATCCATCCATCCATCCATCCATCCATCTATCCATCATCCATCCATCCGTCCATCCATCTGTCCCTCTATCTGCCTGTCCATCCATCCATCCATCCATCCATCCATCCATCCATCCATCCATCCATCCATCCGTCCATCCATCCATCCATCTGTCCGTCTATCTGCCTGTCCATCCATCCATCCATCCATCCATCCATCTATCCATCCGTCCATCCATCCATCCATCTGTCCATCTATCTGCCTGTCCATCCATCCATCAGTCCGTCCATCTGTCTTTCCATCTGTCTGTCTATCCATAGCTACAGTGGTTTGTTTGCCTATAGTTGCACAATAATCAGGAAGCAGTGTGGGGATCAGGAACCAGGCTGTTTCCAGTCTCCCAGTCCTAGGTCCTTTCTGCTACATCTGCAGCTAACAAACCAGTGCTCTGCCTGGGACTAACCTCTCAAGGTCCATTTGCATTCCTGTTCTATCCTCAGGGATGTCTGTAACTATTCCCAACTTAGCAACATCTGCAGATTTCATTAACATGCTGTTTATTTTCCTGTTCCAACAAGGAATAGAGATGTTAGGCAGAGCACGGCTTCACTGGCTCCTTTCGGAGTCCTGGGAATGCCCTCCCCATTCCTTTTTTTTTTTTGTTGGGAGGTGACAGAGATGTGCCTGCATGGGACCTGAGAGGGAGCAGCTGCTGGGGGCTCACTGCTCCCCTCCAGAGACCCTTGTTCCAAATGGAAAATTCTGGCACCTGGAGCCCAATCCGTGGAGCTGCTTGTGGGGGTGGGGAGGCTGTCTAAGGTGAGAATGATCCTGGGCAGGCAGAGGCCATGAGCGCTGAAGAGGCTGAGGAACAGAAAGGCCAGGATGCTCAAAGTAAGGGGGGCTGGGAAAGAGTAAGAGCCCAGCACCGAACTGAATGGGGAGGAAGAAAAAGAGTGAAACCTCTCTCTGAGTAAAAGCCATTCACAGAATTTCCAAGTTGGAAATGATCTCCATGGTCATGAAATCCAACCCACACCCAAAAGCAATCTCCCACAGCCAACAAGAAGTCAACCAGCCTCTGCTTGAAGACCTCCAAGAAAGGGAGGGGCTGGTCATTCCACTCCCACACAGCACATCGCTCATCATTGGGAAGGCTTGTCCTCCCAGGGAGCTAAACCTGCTTCTTCTTCCCTCCCCTCCCCCATTGCTCCTGGTTCTGCTCTCCAAGAACACAGCACACGTGTCTGTGTTTCCCCACAACAGCACAAGATACTTTACCAAAGGCTTTGCTACAATCTACAACCACAGTATTTCCCTCATTTACCGGTTGAGAAATCCTGTCAAAATGTAAGTGAAGTAGTCTGGCATGACCTGTTCTGGATGAAGCCATGCTGGTTCTTTGGGATCACTTTCTCCTTTTCCAGATGGTCACCAACCATCTATCTAATGATCAGTTCTAAAACTTTTCCCAGGAATTGGACTCTCTGAGGCAAAAGAGGACAAGTCTAATCCTTGTTCCACATGATAATCTTTCAAATGCTTGACAACAGTGATCGTGTCTCCTCTGAGTTTTATCTTCTTCAGACTAAAGTTCCCCATTTTCTTCACCTGATCCATATATGAGGTCATCTCAAAGGCCTTCCCCACCCTGGTTGCTCTCTTCTGGGCACTTTCTATCTTACCAATGTCCTTCCTAAAATGTGATGCTCAGAACCAAACACAACACTCTAGATGTGGCATGACCGGGGCAGGAAATCGAAGGACAATTTTGCTTCCTTACTTAATGCAGCCCAGAATAACATTTTTTTTTTTGGAGGGGAGAGGTCATCACATCATACTGCTGAGTCATTTTGAGCTTGTGGTCCACCAAAACCCCTAGATCTTTAAAAAAATAAAAAGCAAACTATGGTCTAACATTGTCGCCTTCATCTTATATGTGTAAAATTGATTTTTTTTCAACCCAAGTGTAAGACTTTACATTTATCCCCATTTAATTTCACCATCTTAGATTCAGCCTTGTGCTCTAGATAGTCAGGATCTCAGCTCAAGACCAAACTTCGTACTTAATGAAAAATTGAGGCCTTTTGTTGAGAGTTCCCTCTTCTCCCCTCCTCTTCATCTCACATCCCCAGATGCCTTCTGCCATTGACTCTTCACCCCTTTTTCTCATGAAGAAGTGGCCCTTCTCTTGGCCAAGGCAAACTCCTCCCATGCACAAGTGATCCTATCCCATCCCATCTCGTCCTTTTCATCACCCCCGCTCCCTCACTTATCTTCTATTTCCCCTTGTCCAACATGCCCATGTATTCTTTCACCCCACTAACACTAGCTTTAAAAAAACTCCAACCATCCCCGCAAGCTATCATCCTATATTTCTCCTCACTTTCCCAGCTATACTATTCATGAAAACTGTCTACACTCAATGATAGCTCTCCTTCTACGTGGCAGATGGCTCATTCCTAGGCTTCCTTCCTGGATCTCCATCTGGGTCATGCCCACTAACCATAGGTTAACCCATGGATTTGTCCTAGGCCATTTTCTCTTCTCCCTCTACAGTATCTCTCTGGGTGATCTCCTAAACTCCCATAGGCTCAATTATCATCTCCATGCAGATACTTAGCAGACCTATATATCTAACCATAGTCTGTCTCCTGTGCTATAGTCTCACATCAGCAACTGCTTTTTCAAAATCTCAAATCGGATGCATTGTAAGCATCACAAATTCAACATGTCTGAGACAGAGTTCATCTTTTCCCCAAAACCCTCCTCTCCTTCTCAACTTCCCCATTACCACAGATGGCACCACCATTGTCCCAGTCACTCAACCTCAGTGTCCACCTCAACTCCTCACTTACACTCCCCCCACATAGTCAATCCATTGCTAGGTCTCGTCTTTTCTGCTTTTGTATCCTTTGTGGACATTCTCTTCTCTGACACAGCAGCCAATTTAGTTCAGGCCTCCATCACCTCATGACTAGACTATTGCAAGAGCCTTATTATTTATCTACCTGCCTCAAATTTCTCCCCACCTCAATCCCTCCCTAACTCAGTGGCCACAGTCATTTTTGTAAACTGTAGGTGTGACCATGTCACCTTCCTCCTTACTCAGTAAACTCCAGTGGCTCCAAAACAAATTTGTCTATTTGGCATTTAAAGCTCTTCACAACTTTGTCCCTTTCTATCTTTCCAATTTTCTTATACTTTACTTCACTCCAGCCATACTGACCTAATTGGTGTTCCCCGTACAAGACCCTATATCTCCTGACTCTGTACCTTTATACTGGCGCTCCCCCCTGCCTGTAATGCTGGTCCTCCCTAACTCTGTTTCTTAGCTTCCCTGGCTTCCTTCAAGACTCAGCTCAAAGCCCACCTTCGGCAAGAAGTCTTTGGCAGTCCACCCCTTCCCCACCATTGCTAGTACCTTTCATTTACACCATATCTATCTCTCTATCTACATACATACATGCATGTTTCTACAGTATGTATACATGTGTATGTATTGTATAAACCTAGTTATTTACATATTGTCTGCCCATTACAAAGTAAGCTCTATGAGGGCAAGAACAATGTTTTTGTCTTTCTTTGTCCCCAGCACTTAGCACAGGGCCTGGCACATCATAAATGCTTAATCAATGCTTCTTGACAGGTTGATTAATGAATTCCTTGTCACTGGAGGCATTATGCAGTTAAAGGGTAGACAAATAAACAGAAGATGCCAGAGAGAGTAAGAATTATTGTACACGGCATTTTGGTACTAGGCTGTCCAAGGGAGGTCCTTCCCATCTCTGAGAGGCAGAGTGAATAGAAAATCTTATCCTTGAATTAAAGAAAGCAACTGCCTGAGTACAGAGGAGACATGGCTAGAAAGCAATTCATGTGAATAAGACCTAAAGGTTTCCTGGATTGCAAGCTCTGGATGAGTCATCGATGAGACACAGCAGCCAAGGCAGCTTAGGGGATTTTAGGCTCCATTCATTGAAGTACAAGATCCAGAGCGAGGGAGTTGATAGCCCTTCAATTCTCTGACCTGGTCAGACCACATTTGGCATATTGTGTACAATTCTGAGAGCTGCAATTTCGAAGGGATCATTAATAAGCTGGAATGTCTAGAAGAGGGCAACCAGGATGGTTTGGGGACAGAATAAGATGCAAGCATGGGGGATGTTTAGCCTGGAGAAGACTTAAGGCTGGACAGGGTAGGTGTGGGGGAAGGGCATGGTCACTGCTTGCAAGTATCTGGAAGGCTGTCACGTGGAAAAGGGATTTGACTTATTCTGCTTGGCCCCAGAGAGCAGAACTATGAGCAAGGGGGAGGGGAGTGGAATTAGAGAAAAGCAGATTTTTAGCTCAATGTGAAGAAGAGCTTCCCACTTCTGGCTTTGGTGGGAGAAGATTCTGTAGAAGAGAGGACAGGAGAAGGATTTGATCTGAAGGAGGAAAAAAAGAGAAGGAGACTTGGAGGGATCAGGGGATGGATGGATGGATGGATGGATGGATGGATGGATGGATGGATGAGAATTCATTAAGTGATTACAATGTGCACTGTGCTCAACACTGGGAATGCAGAGACAAAAGGGAGGCCCTCATTGAGTATCTACTAGGGGAGTGGGAGCCAGAAAAGAGCTGTGGTCCATCAGGTCACTGGATGGTCAGAAGAGCTCGAAGGCAGTCACCGTCATGCCCGTCCTTCCATATGTAGGTGCATTACTGATTTGATTTCTGAGCCCAGGATCAGATCATAGATCTAAAGCTAGAAGGGGCATTAGAAACCATCTAGTCCAACCACCTCATTTTACAGATGGGAAAACTGAGACCCAGAAAAGTGAAATGTTTTGCCCAAGATCAAACAAATTGTGATGTGGCAGGATTTTAACTCAGGTTCTCTGATTCTTTTCTATCGTACCAGAAGACATAGAAATCCAGGAGCGTGAGGGGGTGAGGGGTGAGGGGAGGAAGCAGGGTTATGTTTAGTACAGTTGCCGGCAAGCCTCTTGGGTAGGTCTTGGTTTCCTGTGGCCGGATGGAATGTGAAGCCAGGTCTGGGATGGCTAGAGAGAGTGAGTTAGGTGAGTTTGTGCTCATTCAGTCACTCACCAATCAGGACAGCTCAGCCTCGGGGCAGAGTCCCAATGCAGAGTGGGAGGAGGGGCACAGTCTCTGGAGTTCATGGCCCAAAGGTGGCTGTTCCCAGTGGGGTGAAGACAGTCAGTGGCAGGGCAGATGGCAAGATGCCCAGATAGTCTCCTGTGGCTGGGTGAGAATTGTGAAAAGGGCCAGACATGGAGTTTGGGGAAGGCAAATTTGGGTGGATGTGGAAGTTGAAGTTGAAGGAGGATGAGAAGAAGACAAGGCTCAAGCTGAGATGGTGAGGCTTGAGCTGAAGAAGGATAAGAGCTAGAAGTGAAGGAGACAGACGAGTTGAAGGAGATGGCCTTGACGTTGAACTGGGAAGAACTTGACCTTGAGCTGAGGGAAAAGAAAGCTTCAGGCAAAGAGATCTAAGAAGAAGGAGCAAAATAAGTTGGATTTGAAGGAGGAGCAGAAAACAGGCTGCTTACAGAGTATTGTGTTCAGTTCTGGGCCCCATATTGAAGAAAGATGTAGATAAGCTGCAGTACATTTGGAATAGGGTGCACAGAGTGGGGAGAAGAGTCAAGACCATGCTCTCAAGGAATGTCTGAAGGAGCTGAGAATGTTTAAGCTGTAGAAGAGGAGTTCCAAGGGGAATGTGGTAGGGGGCTTTAACTTCCTGAAGAGTTTTTATAGAAGCAGGATCAGACTTGTTCTGCCTGGCACCAGAGGGCAAATCTAGGAGTGACAGGTGCAAGTTGTAAAGATACAGATTAGGCTGGATGTTGGGAAAATATCAGTGAAAGCTAACAGTAAAGCAGGCTGCCCCAGGAGGTCATACATTTCTTCTTATGGAAGGTTTTCAAGTGGACATCGAATGACCATATGTCACATATGTTGTAAAAGAGATTCTTGGTCAGGTATGTGGTAGGCCAGATGGCCTCTGAGGTCCCTTCCAACACTGAGATTCTGTGAATATGAGAACCCAAGCTGAAGGACAACTTGAGAAAGAAGAGGTGAGCTAAGACATAAGAAGAACTTTAAGGAAACAAGGAAGACAAGTTAGTCAAATGAGGTAAGAAGATAGTAAGATAAGGGAAGGGAAGTTGGTCATGGACTGATGTCAAGGTACTGATGAGGTAGAAACATGCCATCAAGCTAAAAAGGTCCGAACACATTGAGAAGTCAGTCAGCAAACATTTATTGTTTATTATATGTCAAGCCATGTGCTGAGAACTGGGGATACAAATAAAGGCAAAAACAGTCCCCACCCTCAAGGAAGTCACATTCTAATGGGGGAGATGGTGTGTAAATAACTAGGTACATATGAATTATAAACAGAGTAGATGAAGCTAATACAAAAATTCCCCACAGTTTGAAAAAAATTCTCCAGGGGATCTACCAATAAGAAAAATCAAGAAATGGGGATCTCACTCCCAGCAGGTATGGAGAACAAGGTGTAATTTGCAGGAACTGGTAGTTCCATTTCTACCATGGCCAAGTGACTGCTATCTCTCTGAAGTGGTAGATAGGTATCTTGATCTGTATCAGGAGGTTGGAGGGTAGGAGAATGTGACACAGTGGAGAAAGCAAAGGAGAAGGATACTTGGAACTCACTAACAGGTATGAGGCACTTCCTGAAGAGAAAAAAAACTGAACCCTCTTTACTGGAGGGCATCATTCAAGTAATGCCCAGCTACCATCATTTAGAAAGGGTCAGAGGAAAAATAGGGGACTAATAGTTAGCAATTTCCTGCTGGGGGGTACACAGGCAACCATTTGTTAACTCAATCACAAAAATAGAGAGGTCTGATTCCTTCCCTTGGTATATATTCAAAATGTGACACAGAACTTTAGAAGACTTGTCAAAACAGAAGACTACTATCTCCCATGTCTGGTGATACTCAGATACTTCGAGAAGGAGTCTTGAAAGCATTGCTAAAAATGATGAAAGCTCAGGCAAGAAATAAGATTTTAGGAGGACAGATAGTATTTTCATCACTCTTGTGATAGAAGGCAAGGGCTTCCAATGAGAAAGTCAAATTTGAAACATGAATGAATGGTCCAAAATATGGTGTCTGAGAAGGGGATTTGGAATTCTGGACCACAGCTTAAAACACAAAAATGACAGGCTCCTGGCCAGGGATGAAGTACACCCACCAAGGAGTGATAAGAATCAGTTTGCCTGGAGTCTTATTCTAATTGAACTGAAAAGGACAGAGGGAGAAGAGAATGTCCACCAAACTAGATATTGTGCCAAGCAACTACAATGTAGCTAGAGGAATAGCAGTAGAGATACCAGTAGTTCACAGGTGATAGATTTTTCTTAAAAAAGAATCAACAATAAACGCCTCAGATAGATAGATATATGCAAATAGCATACAGTGGCACAAAGTATCGGTATCATTTGTATCACTGAGACTTGGCTAAATGGGACCCCTCATTAGACCATGGGTATGTCTTGTTAAAAAGCAACAGAATAGATAAAAAGCCTTTTATAACATTATATATTAAGAAAATCAAATATCACATACGTAATATATCATGTATACATATATATGTAAATATTAAGAAGATATAGTTATGAGGAAATTTAGGAACCAAAAGGGAAAACATGGTAGAGAGTATTTGGGAGAGATCAACAAAGGAAAAATTAGAAATTATATGATTGGTTGAATGTGTTATGGACCACCAGCAGAAAGAAGAAATAGCTGAGGTCTTTGGACAACAGATCATAGATCTGGCATAAAGGCATGATATAGTAAGATGGATAACTTCAGTTAACCAGACATCTGCTGGAGCTCTTTTTCTGCCAAAAGCAGAGCAGTTAATAATTTCTTGACTTTTCTCCATCCTTCAAAAGGTAGAGAAACCAGTAAAGGAAATTTCTCTACTGGCTCTGATTCTCATCAACAAGGGGAAACCGGTTGCTGGGGTAGAAATGATGGGGACTCTGTGGGAGATGGTGAGAGGTGGCTATCTTAGAATTTGCAGTACAGATGGAGAGGAAAGCTGGGTAGAGTTGATGCGCACATTGATTTTATCATAGGAGAGCATATTTCAATAGGTTCAGAGATAGGACAGGTAGGATTCCATAGCCATTTGGGGATCAGTTGAAGGAATTGGGACTGGTTATCCTGGAGAAGACTCAAGGGGAATGTCATAGCTCTCTTCAAGTATTTGGAGGGCTAATGGATGAAGAGAGAATGGATGACATTTGGTCTGCTTGGCCTCCAAAGGACAACAGAAGCAAAGGGTGGAAATTGCAAGGAATCAAATTTAAATTTAATGACAGGGAAACCTTTAAAAAGTGGAATGGGCCCTGTGAGGTGAAGATCTTCCTTACTGGAGGTCTTCAAGCAGAGGCTGAATGACCACTTGGGGATGTTATTAAAAGGTTTTATGCATTAGATACAGGTTGGATTTAGTGAGTTCTGAGGCCCATTTCCAACTATAAAGGCTTGGGACATTTCATAGGGTCTATATTTCAGGTCACAGTGGGTTGCAAGGTCCAGTTTATGCATCCCTTTGATTGGGATTGGAATTTGAAAGCTACCTACTGTCAAGGAAACAAAAATATGGCCATCTCTAGCCCAGAGAGTCATTTTTAATCATTGAGTACCTGGAAGGATGAGGACCTAAATTAACCTTTTAAAAACCTAGTATGATTAGAGAAACACTGGGAAGGCTGTGTTAATCTTCCAAATTATCTCCACCATCCAGATGCTGCCATGTCTTACATGTTACTTTTAGCCATCCATTCTTTTCTCTCTCCTATGATCCCCTTGTCAAATTCAAACACTGAAATAACAACCAGGTGAAAGCTATGAGAATACATAAGGCAGAGGAAGGCGGCTGGGGAGGAAGTGCAGGAACAGAAGAGTAAGGTAAGGCTCTGGAATGTCAGAGCTGTCCAAACCTCAAGAGGGGCTGGGGTCCTTCTCATAGGGAGCATTCAAGAGTGCCTGGATGCCATGTCAGTCCTCACATCTCTCACATCTGTCCCCTTCTTTATACTCACACAGCTACCACTTTGGTTCAGGCCTCCAGAACCACTCATCTAGATTATTGCAACAGCTCCCTAATTGGTTTCGCTGTCTCAAAGCTCTCCCCACTCCACTATACCCTATGTACTGCTGACAGAGTAATTTTCCTCAAGTGCAGATCTGACCATGGTACTCTCAAAAGCAATTCTATTGCCTCTAGAATAAAATAGAAGCTCCTCTGTTTAGCTTTAAAGTCCTGCACAACCTGGCCCCAACCTATCTTATCAGACTCATTACTTTATCTCCTGGCTTCTCTTCGAAGGGAGGCTCTTTGAGAAAGGGGTCTAGACTTGATGCGTCCACTTGCTCTTCTACATCTCCTGCAGGCTGTCTTCTGATTTCATTATCGAACTGACACTGTTCTCTCCAAGGTTACCAATGATCCTTTGATTGCCAAATCTCATGGCCTTTTCTGAGTTCTCCTCCTCCTCTCTACAGTCACTGACGCCGACAGTTGCCTTCTCCTCTCTAAGATTTTGTGGCAATACTCATCCAAGGTTTTCTTCAAACTGGACATCCTGTAGACATCTCAAATTCGACATGTCCCAAATAGGTCATTATCTTGCCTCTTCCCAGCTACTTTGAGGGCGCCACCTTCTTCCCAACCCCCCAGGCTTGCGTCTTCAGCGTCATCCTCACCTCCTTACGTGCAGTCACTCCACATATTCCATCCACTGCCCAGTCTTTTCCTTTCTACATTCACATCTCTCATGTACATCTTGTCTCCACTCACACAACCATGACCCTAGTTCAGATCCTTGTCACCTAGTGCAGCAACCTTCTAACTGGTTTCCTGCTTCTAAGTTTCTCCCTACTAAAATCCATCCTCCAGGAAGCTGCCAAAGTAATTTTCGTTAAAGCATAGATCTGATCATGTCACCCCCTGCCCCTTACTCAATAAACTCCAGGGGCTCTCAGTTACCTCCAGGATCAAATATAAAGTCCTCTGTTTGGCTTTTAAAGTCCTTCCTACCTTTCCACTTTCCCTTCCACTCCTCCTCTATGTATTCTGCCATCTAATCACACTGGCCTCATTGCTGTTCCTCTCACAGAACTCTTCATTTCTGATCTCTGCCTTTGCACTGGCCGTCCTCAATGCCTTTAATGCTCTTCCCCATCACTTTCTCCTTCCCTAGCTTTCTTCCAGACTCAGCCCAAAACTGTTATCTTCTGAGATTAGCTTCCATTGACACAGACTAGATCCTGTATGTACATAGTTAGTTAGTGTCTTCCATTTGCATGTGAACTCCTTGAGGGCAGGGGCCATGCAGTTGTTTTTCTTTGTTTCCCTAGCACTTAGCCAAATGTTTGTTGACTGAAAGCCAATGCTTTCCTTCCCAAATTATCTTGTACTTGACTACTTTGTAAACATTTGTATTTATTCTTTCCATATTTATTCTGTATGTAGATATAAATGTCCTTGTCTATCCCATTAAAATATAATGAGAGTAGCAATGTTTCATTCTTGGTATTTCTGTCCCCAGTGCTAGCACATTGTCTGTCACTCATATGGTTGGTGTTTAATAAATGCTGATTGGTTAACTGGGGATGTCACAGTAGAGATTCTGGTTCAGGTATGGGATGGACTAGGCTCCTAGCTCTAGAACTGGAGGGAACCCCAGAGGCCATTTATTCCAGTCCTCTCATTTACAAATGAAAAAAACCAAGACTCACCAAGG
This sequence comes from Trichosurus vulpecula, assembly GCF_011100635.1. Lineage (NCBI taxonomy): Eukaryota > Metazoa > Chordata > Mammalia > Diprotodontia > Phalangeridae > Trichosurus > Trichosurus vulpecula. The sequence continues at coordinate 27,703,994 of NC_050576.1, forward strand.
GGAAGTGACTTACCCAAGGTCACATAGGTAGTATAATGGCAGACTCAGGATTTGAACCCAGGTCCCATCAATCCAAAACCAGCATCCTTTCTTCTCTACTATACTGCTTCCCTAGATGAGATCTCTTTTAAGCTTAAGATGCTCTGAGTCTCTGAAAAGGGGGAGAAAGCAAAGGGCAACAACACAGAGCAGGGCACTAGACCAACTTGGTCCCCTTCAGGATTATGCCCAGGACTGGGGCAGCTGGCTGCAGGGTCCTAACCAGGCAGCCACTAGCATGGGAACTGCTGGGCAAGGTGTCAGCTGCTTTGCTTGCTCTCATCCTACCCTTCCTTTTTTCCTGCATCCACAGCACCTAGCACATAGTAGGCACTTGAAAGAATGAATGGATACATGAATGAATGAAAGAAAAAGCATTGACCAGGCATCTACTTTGGGTCAGGCACTGTGCTAGGCCCCTGGAATCTAAAGTCCAAGCCCAAGTAGTCCCTGTCTTCAAGAAGCTTACAGTCTAGACAGAGGTGAGGTGGGGATGGAGTCAAGGCATGGGGGGACAACCCATGCAAAGACACAGAGGGGGAAGATGGGATGCTTTGTGCAAGATGATCCCATTCTGGTAGCAAAGGTAGTATTGAGCTGCTTAGAATAAATGTTGAAACCAATTTAATTAAATTGTATTGAATTGACCTATCATAGCATCTTGGAAAGACCACTGGCCTCAGAGCCAGATTCTGGTTGACCTGGGTTCAAGTTTGCCTTTAATTTGCAAAAGGCACCACCCCTCTGGACCACCCCTCTGGCTTCTACCTCTGTCAAACTGAGAATGATGATAGAGATGGTGTCTAGGGTCCCTTGGGGCTTTAATATTTTGTGATGTCAATACTCTTTCTTAGAAAGGGAAGGGCCTTCAGAAGTCACTAAGTCACAGAAGTTGAAGGGACCTTGGTGGCCATTTAGACTTATGATGGGATACATTATGGTGGGAGAGGAATCCCCACCAGAATATATCCAAACAGTGGCCATCCAGCATCTGTCTGATGCTTCCATCGAGCAGAAGGCAGCACATTCCACTTGGGACAGCTCTGTTCAGAAGTTCTTGCCTCAAGCCTTCAGTTCTGCTTTCTGGAGCTATTCGGAACACATCTAACTCTTCATCTAACTCTTCATCCCTTCAAAGCCATAATGACTTCCTACCCTTTTTTCAAGCTAGGCATGCCATGTTCCTTCAACTTAGCATCATATAACATGGACTCAGGACACTCGCCCATCCTGATGGCCCTCTAGCTTATCAATGCCACAAAACTGAGGTGAGTGACCAGGGAGGGGATAGTGGGAGATCACCTCTTTATTCTTGGAAGCTGTGCCCTTCTTGAAATAGCCCCAAATTACCCCTCACCCAACCCTCTCATTTGACAGCTGGAGACCCAGGGAGGTTACTTGCCTTGCCCAGTCCCATAGAAATGTCAGAGATGGGATTTGAACTCAGGTCCTTTGAGTCTTGTGCTTTGCCACCCTGACTCCCACACGAGGCTTCTCCTGATCTCATTTTCTAGTTTATTCAGCATTTACTTTGCATGTATTACATATTTAATTATACATGCGAGCTCCTTGAAGGTAGGTACCAGGTGGTTTTTGCCCAGGCTCCCCTAAAGAGCCATCTGTTAGCAGAAGGGTGCTCCTAAGTCCAGTAACTGTCTGGGCTCTCTCCCAGCTCAGATGCTTCTAATGACTGGGCTACATGTTCTATCTATCCCTACCTCTCATGTGTCCAGTAGAATGTATGCTTCATGACAGAATGTTTGGGTTTGTCTTTGTATGCTCTGCACCAAGAAAAGTGCCTGGTACATTGCTTTTCAAATTAGATTGGTTTAAACCAGATTGGGTGAGGAGGTCACACAGCCTAGTAACTGTCCAAGTCAGGATTCCAAGGCCAAGTTCCTCCTGACTCCAAGCCCAGCTCTCTCCTTCCACTACATCTGGGGAATTAGACTAGTTCCGCTGGGCCCCAGAGCAGTGAAGCTGCTGAGGCCAATTCATGCGGGATATCAGGAAAGATTTCCTTCCACTCAGAGCTGTCCCTCTGTGGCCCAGGCTGCCCACTTTTCCTTCATAGGAGGCCTTCAGGCAGAGGCTGGATGACCAGCTGTTCTCCACTGTGTAGGACTCTTGCTCTAGTATGCCCCAGGGCCCAGACTAGCTGGCTTTGGAGGGTTCCTCCAACTTGGAGTCTCTGTAACACTGTGGGAGTAGCACCAGCTCCTTCTGGTGCCCACCTGGGCATCCCCACCTGCTGCCAGGGCCCTGGCTGCCCAGCGCAAGCTCATTTGCATCCAGGACAGCCCGGTCAGGTTTTTCCTATTGTACAAATGAAGAAATGAAGGCTGGGAGAGAGGAAAAACGATTGGATCAGATAGCCAGCTCGGTCTCTGCCAAAGTTGGTCTCCTGGTTTCCAACAGTGATCTGCCCACTAACGGGACAATGCTGTCTTGCCATAAATGTGTCTCCCTCTTCATTCTCTCGGTAACCCCGTGAGAGCGGGAGCGGTGGGGCAGGAAGCAGCACCTCCATTTGGCAGTTGTAGAAACTGAGGTTCAGAGAGGGGACAGCACCTAGGTCCGCCCCAGGGGACTAAGGCTGTGGTCGAATGAGGCCTGAGGGCCCTTTTCCTTACAGCTTCGGTCTTCAACCCCCTTGGAAACTCTGGGGGTGGGAATGGGGCTGAGTCCCTTCCCGGGGCGGGGGCGTGCCACGTAGACTCCACGGCTGCGGGCCGGCCAAGGGAGGCCGGTGGGAGAGGGCCGGGCAGTTAGCGGAGAAGAGTTCAGGAGGCCAGGGCTCTAAGCAGCTCTACCGCTTTGGGGGGAAATCCGAGCCGGATTCCAGCCGCTCGAGAGGCGCGCCCATCCCCCCTCCTCCGCCCCCTCCAAACAGCCCCCTCCCCGCCAGTCCCCTCCATCCTATCTGGATCCTGGGGCTGGGCCCGAGTCCTACGGAGTCATGCCCCTGCCCCAGAGCCGGCCTGGGCCCCTCGGAGTTGGGGCCTGAGGCCAGGGGCCAGGCAGAGTTGGGAGTGGGAGGGGTGGGGGTGGGGGCGGATGGTGAATGCTCCGGTGCCCCACGCACTTACCGAGCCGCGGTACTTCTCCAGGGACACCCACTTGCCCCTGATATTGACCACCTTGAAGTTGTAGAAGTCACTCTCCTTGGGCCCCGGAGTGGCCGGGGAGGCCAGGAAGAGGAGGAGGAGGAGGAGGGGGGCTAGGGGGAGGGGGCGACAAGGAGTCTGGCGGCCGAGCATGGCTCAATTCGGGGCGCTGCAGCAGGGAGGGCTGGCGGGCCGGGCCGGGCCGGGTAGGAGGAGGAGCGCAGGAGGCGGTGGCTCGGGCTGGGCTGCGTGGCGCTGCCCCCCCTCCCCCCCATCCCCGGAGCGCTCGGGTCAGCGGGCAGCCTGCGGGGCCCATGCACTAAGTTTAAGTCCAAAGGCAGCGAATGGGGAGTCCCAACCCAGGGCTGGCCAGGGCCTGGTGGTGACAGGACAAAGAGCCCCAGGGTGATCATACACATGGAGGTGCTGCCGATTCTCATTTGACAGAAGAGGAAACTGAGGCCCAGGAAGGCAGAGAGGCTCACCTAAGGTGCTCTTCCTAATAAGTAGTAAAGTGGGGTTTAAACCCAAGTCACAGGATCATGAGATTTTAGAAAGGAACTGGAAGAGGGCTGAAAGGCCAGACCCCTCATTTGACAAATGAGGAAACTGAGGCCCACACAGGCGAACTAACCTGACCAAGATTATATAGAAGGTAAATGGCAAAGCTGGCACTGGAACTCTGATCCCTCGAATCTGAACTTTTCCTAGGCATCGCACTTCCAGGAAACTTGGTAATGCCACTGACCAGTGGCTGGTGGGATGCAACGATCCTCTGGGTTTGTTTCTGAGGATTTTCTCCATGATGCTTCATAAGCAGCCATTACATCTGGTGGTACCTCCGCACACTGGAAGCCCCTCCCTCCTATGGGCTGCTCTGGCTCAGGGGCTTCTGCCCTTTCTGTCTAAAGGAGGTAGCCATGGTGTACGGTGGTAGAAGAACTGGACCTGCTGTAACAGAAAGGCTCTGACACCTGTGATGCCCTGTGCGGTCCTGAGCAGGGCCTCTCCCCTTCCTGGGTTCCTGTTCCCTCCATTGTCAAATGAAGGTCTGGGACAAGAGGACCTCTCAGGTCCCTTTCTGATCTTGATCTTGAAATGTTTGGAAGGAGTTGGCATTCTTATGGCAGAAACTTTAAGAACTCAAAACCTCCCAGGATGACTAAAGGTCTCTTTTTAAGAGTCCCCTAGGGAAAAACAAAAGAGTTCCCTAGGAGCTCAGAAGAGGCTTTTGACTTGGCCATGGTCTTGTGGCTAGGAAGTGGCTGGTCCAAGATTCAAACTCAGGTATTTTGATTCCAAGGCTGGTGGTTTCTCCTACCTGTCTCCTTCTCAGTTCCCACAAGGTCATGTGCTACTGAGGACAGACAATGGGTGGGTTCTGCCCAGAGTGATTTTACAACAGTAAGTCTTCTTTCCCACATGAATGTCAGAGCTTGACAGGGCCTTAGAACGGAATTCCAGGGCTAAGAGGGACTTTAGACTATGGAACATCCGAGCTGGCAGATGCTTTAGAACATGAAAAGTCAGACCATAAAACATGGAATACTAGAGCTGGCAGATGCTTTAGAACATGAAACATCAGAACATAGAATATGGAACATTAGGACTTTAGAACATGAAATGTCAAAACATAGAATATAGAATATTAGAACTAGCAGGTATCTTAAAGATGTCCCAGTCTGCTGCAAAGGAGATAACGGGGACACAAAGAGAGGAAATGGAGGCTAAGTTCCAGAGAGATGATTTTCTCAAGGCCACAAAACTAGCCAATGGTCCAGGATCAGAAATCAGTGCTCCCTGGTCTTCCAGTCTTTTTTGGCCTCTTTATGGATACTGCTATAATAACTGTGTGCTTTGGCCAAATCAAATTCATTCATTCATTCAACACACCTACACAAGTTAATTCTCTTTACTCAGTCCCAGTTTCTTCATCTGGGAACATTATTTGTCATTCCAGGCTTCTGTTGACTCATTTGTAAAAGAAGTAGGGTTGGATAACCATTCAGTGACTCCAGGGACCATGTGCTACATAGACTCTCTTTCCCAGTGTCTACACATTTGCTGAATGGAGAGCCATAATCTACTTACTTCTGGTGGGTCACATGGACATCAATGATATTGCCTGGGAATATGGATCATTCTAGATGACTGTTGAGAATCCTTCCAACTCTCAAATATTCTAGAACACATTGGTGAGGACTGGAAGCCTTGGACTTCAACAGATCTCAGCAGGTAATTTCTGTTTTGCCTCAAGTGTTTTCATCACCAAAGCTGATGCAAAACAAGAGAAGTTTTCAGAAACGAGCAGCTTGTTAAAAGGATGGTGTCTTATCATGGATTTTGATTTCTGGAGTGAGTATAGCAGGGGGAGGCATAGCTAGATTGCAGTTTATCTGGAAAACGATCTGGGGGTTTTAGTGGACAGCAAACTCAGTTGTGTGATATGGCGGCCGAGGCAGCTCATTTAATCATAGCCTGTATAGAGAGAGGCATGGTGTGCAGAGTGAGAGAAGCGGTGGTTTTGCCGTATGCTGCCCCAGTCAGACCCTGGTTGGCATATTCTATTGAGTTTGGGGTGCTGTATTTCTGGAAGGACGTTGATAAAATGGAGCACGTCCAGAGAAGGGTGACTGGGATGGTGAAAGGCTTTGTCACTTGAGAAGGACCTGGGGATGAGAAGACTTGGGGGTGGGGGAGGAGAAGAAGAAGGGGACATGCTCTCTTTAAGTATCTGAAGGCCTGTCACATGGAAGGGGAATCAGCCTCCTGCTTGGCCCCAGAGGGCAGAGCTGGGAACAATGGGGGGAAGTTACAGAGAAGCAAATTTTGGCTCAATGTAAGGAAAAAACTTCCCACAACAATGAGAGTTGTCTCAAAATGGAATGGAGTGCCTCAGGAGGGACTAGGCTCCCCATCACTAGGGTCTTCCAGTGCAGCCTGAGTTATTATTTGGTGGGGATGCAGCTGGAGAGATTTATGTTTTGGTGTGGACAGGAGGTCCCTTCAAACTCAGAGGTCCTGGAATGCCTCGTCTTCCCAACTCATCTCAGAGCCCCTCAAGATCTCATTCACTCATCATTGCCTGATTTGTCTCTGCCTCCCCCGAAATACTGAACCTGATTCAAATCCCACAGAAAATATTTAATAAAGAAGCGCTTATTGATTGATATCACCCAGTCCTAAAAGCATTAATGGAAAGAGGTCCAGTTTGGGAATCAGGAGATCCAGGTACAAATGTGCTGTGTGACCTTGGCCAAGTCATTTCCTCTTCCCTCAGTTCCAGTTTCTTCACTTATATAACTAAGGTGTTAGACACAAGGATCGCTAAGATTCCTTCTAAGCTGCTGTTCTTTGATTCTGATTGATCCCTGCCACAGTCATTGATGCTCCATTTTGTACTGACTTGGCTGTGTACATGCTGTTTCTTTCCCTTCCCAATAGAACATAAGCTCCTTGAGGGCAGGGGCTATGCCATCTTTGTATCCTCACAGCCTAGCTCAGTGCCTACCAGTTGAACTGAATTCTCTTCTCCTGTATTTAGTATGCATCTGCTTTTGCTTTGCATTCTATTTTCAAAGAAGTTTCTATCCAATTTTTGGCGTGTTTCTGAGCTCAGCATGGCCCTGGGGTCTCTATGACTATGCTTAATTAGGCCAAATTGGCAGCATCCATTGCTTCATCTGTCTGGGAAGAGTGAAGAGGACATTCCTATCCCTTCCTCTGACTTCTCCCAAGGTAGGGGAAATGGGACAAAGGGTGGCTTAGCTGCAGCCCTTCTTAGGGCACATTCCATCCAGGAAGTGCAGATGGAGCCCTATGTGAGGAGATACGGGTGATGGGAGAAAAAACTCCCCCCCACCCAAGTCCTCTGGGAGCTGTTTGAATTCAATCAATCAATCGGCAAACATATATTAAGTCCCTCCCATGTCCCAGGCCTTGGTAGGGCCTGGAGATGCATGTACAGAGAATGAGACAACCCCTCCTCTCAAGCAACTTACAATTTGGCTCCCATCTATCTGACTCCCTACTATGTGCAGGACTCTGTTCTGTTCACCCAAGGGACTGCCACCAGGGAAAGGGAGACCATTGGCCAAAGCACCCAGGCTGCCAGCATTCCAGCTGGTATCTTGAAGTCCACTTAAGCTCCCAGCTTCTGACTCCTCAGTGCTCCCTCTCCCCAGAGCTAGCGAATCCTTCTGAGCCTCTAATCCCTGTCATTAAGAAATGCCACCCATCTAGGCAAAAGTCAGTTTCCTGACTTTCCTGACATCCCTTTCCAACTCAGCCCAACATCTTCCCCAGTCTGTTTCCTCCTTTGACCACTGGGACACCTGATGTATTATTAGTGTGAGAGGGGTTTGTCATCAGGATCTCTGATGTGATAAGGGTCAGAAGGCATGGCCAGGGAGCCCCCCTAGACTGTGCCCATTCCACTAACAGACTTTCCTTCATCCTGGAGCCCTTCCTCTCACCATCCCTCCATATCCCGGCAATATCAGAAACCTGGTTTTCTCTCCCAGAGACTGTACATCTTATGCCACCCTCTCCTGGGGCTCCCTTTTACTATCTCACATATAGTAGGGTGGGGGCGGGGAGGGAAGAGCCAACAGATTCCTTGTTCTCTGCTGCCACTTGTAGACACCCCCCATCCATACACACACACACACACACACACACACACACACACACACCTGGAAGCTTATTCTATCCAAATAGTGTCTAGTCCAAATGTTTATCGCTGCTATTAACTGACCTCCAGGTCCATCTCCCACCCTGCTCAAGGACTGCCTTCCACATCTGGCAGTGAAGTGATCTTCTACCCCATCATCTTGATTACTTCAGTATTCCTACTGGGAATAGAACTCTAGACCTGGAGTTAGGAAGACCTGCATTCAGCTGTGCCTCAACCACTTATTATTAGCATGTGACCCTGAGCAAATCCCTTAACCTCTTTATGTAATGAGAGAGTTGGACTTTGGGGCCTAACATTCCTTCCAGATCTAAATCTGGGACCTTATTGTAAAAGTGGGGTCAAAACCACCCTGCCTGCTTCTGGTGCCTTGGCCAGTTGTAGATACTTTTTAAAAAATGATGTCAAATAATCAGGAGAGCTCAAACCAGCCTGTACACCTCTTCTATCAATCAAAGCTGCCGTGAGTTACTAGGTCATAATCTAAAGCCTTCATATTAAAGGGAGAATCTATTTCAGAATCAGGGGAGAAGAGATTCTGAGCATCTCATGGAGCAAAGGAGAGACTGAGCCAGGGAGGGATTATATCGAGAGATTTCTTGGCTCTATGGGTATCACAGAGAGGAGAATCTAAATTGAAGCAAGTCCCAAGAAAGGGTCTGCTCCTTCCCCAATGTCCCATCCTGATGCCTGTTAGCCACAGCTACCATAATATAATCTGTTGTTTTGTTACCCAGATGTTTCCAGTAATTTCCATTTTGCCTCAACCACAAAGTGGTCGGAAATTAAATAGATATAAAAATAAGGTTAGGCAGAGAACCTAACTTCTGCCTAGGTGTTAGAAATTTTCCAACCTAGGGGCTTGGAGTAATTGTGACTGAACTCAGAATTTTTCTTCTAAAATAAACTCCCAAAAGCCAAAGAGAAGAAAACCAGGCAGACCTGAGGGGCCATTATATTGCCTACTAGGCTTAAAAGAGCTAATCATTGTAACAGGGTGTTGTACTATGGTGAGACTTCTACCATAGGATCTGAGATCTAACCTCACCTTTTCATAGATGAGAAAACAGACTCAGAAAGAGATGAAATGGCTCTAGGGTCATGTAGATGGTAAGTAGTACAGACAGAATTGGAATCCAAGTCCTCTGACCCCAAATCCAATGCTCTTTCTACTGTACCATCCTGCCTCTCTGCCCTGATACCTCCCCTCACCGCAAACACACACCCTCGGATTCTCAGCCTCTTTACATCCTAGGACCTCTGTCTGCAGCCCACCCCAGCTTCCCCACATGTGGTCACATCTTAGACTTCACCATCAACTGAAATTGCCTTGCCACTGATTTAATCTATCAAACATTTCCTAAGCACCTAATATGTGCCAGCACTGTGACAGAAGATGCAAAACCGAAAATAAAAACATTCTCTGCCTTGAAGGGGCTTCCAAGATCCTGAATTCTGAAATTCATCACTGCGATCCCTAACTCCTGTCCTTTCCTCTCTTCCACAATCTTATTCGGCTGGACCTTGCTTTTGGTCCTCATTGTTAGCGCCCTCTCTCCCCCTCGGTAACCTTGAATCTGTTGTTTATCCTTGGGTATCTGCATATTAACTCCTCTGCTAGAATGTAAGCTTCTTGAGGCTAAGGATTGCTTCGATTTTGTCTTTCTATTTCTAGCACTTGGTATATACAGTAAGAGCCTGAAGCAGTGTTGGTTGATTTATTGACTGACTGGTCAACTCCCCTTCTTCCAGTCTGCTTTCTTCACTTCTTTCCCTTCACAATCTTGATTATCGACTCTGTAATTAACCGTTTCAATCAGGCACTGTCCTCCACCCTTAAATAGGGGAAATTCCATGGAGTAGAAGCATTGTGGCCCCTGAAGTCAAAGGTCCTGGGATCAAATCTTGTCTTTGACCTCTTTATATGACTTCGGACAAATTACTTCTCTCTCTCTGAGCCTCTGTAAAGTGAAAGGCTTGGGCTAGATGCCTTCCGGTCTCTTCTAGTTCTAGATCTATGCAGGTCTAAATCTATGATCCCATGGTCCCTTATCCCTTTGAAATTGGGGGAGGGAAGGAAAAGGAGGTCTTGGCTGCGCTGATGTTTTCAATTGTACACTGTTTATACCACTAACAATAAGGTTTTTTCCTTTAAAAAAGGATTTCTACAAATACCAATCCTGAGGCACCATGTACCTTCTCTGCTCCTACAGTAATACTGACTAGACAACAGAAGTCATGAAGCTTTCCGTAGTAGCAAAGAATAGAAGGAAAGTCAACAACCAATGATTTGGGAATGGTCGATTGAATTCTGAGATGTGAAAGTAGTGGGATATTCCTGAGCCACAAGGAAAGACTAATATGAAGAATTCAGAGGAACCAAGGAAGAATTGGATGGACACACCCAGAGCAAAGGAAGCTGAACCAGGACAATTTACACAATGACCACAATAAAGACTGAAGAACTCTGATGAAGGCAATAGCCAATTATGACTCCAGAGAACTGACTGGGAAGCAAGTCTCCTGCCTCTTGGTGGATGTAGTAGACTATGGTGTAGAACTGGACACGTATTTAGACAGGGTCATGTTGATTTATTTTGCTTGATGGTAATTATTTGTTACAAGGGAAAGTTCTTTGGTGGGGGGAGGGGAAAGAAAGAGTAGAGCCAGAGAGGAGTGATAAGGGTATATATAAGAAAGAAAAGAATATTAATTCAACGTTGATTAAAGGAGGAAGTCATGAACTCATACTGACTGGGTCCCCTGAAAATTCATGTTCTCTCACCTCAGCAGGCTTCTCACTGCTGTACAATAATCCTTTTATTCATCTTTGACTCCCTAACACATTCCTAATGCAGCTGTTCCAAAGTTTCTCCTCTCTCCTCAAGCCTGTAACTCTAGTCCCTTGTTCTCTCTCTGGGCAGACACTGCATTTGAATTGGATTATAAGTTCCCTGAGGGGAAAGTTACTCTCTTTTTCTCCAAACACCCATAGTGTTTGCTAGCTCACCGGCTCCATGAACACTCACCGAATCTGCTCCAACAAGGAATGTAACTAAACCGCACTTTGCTCAGTTTCCTCCAGCTAGGTAGTGGCCAGAGGAAAGGCTCCCCAAAAGACCTCTGCTTCTAGTCTGTCTCAACCATGCAAAACAGTCTTTATACCCCAGACAGTCACTCCCCCAAACCTCCTCAATTCAACTTTATTTGTCCCAGGTGCTGAAATTCCTTGTTATGGCTCTGTTAACAGATGGGACAGGTCCATCTGACTACATCCCCCATAATGCTAGGGGCCAGAGAGCAACTCTTATTGGGAGAGGTTTCCAGGACTCCATTTCCCAGGGGGCCATATGTCTGGGTGCAGGTGGCTGCATAATGAGTCACAGACTGATTGGTGGAAAGTCTTAGGAGAAGTGGGCGGTTTAAAAGATGGACCAGCCAACCCGAAAGTGCACAGAAAGTACCAGCCACACTTTGGGCAGAGGAGCCCCATGGAGCAAGACTGCCATGGTGTTCCCAGATCCAGCAGAATCTGGAGAACCCCAGAACGAGCCAACGCAGAGGCTTTGCCAAATGCCCTTGCCAGTTCCTAAGGAGGAGCCACAATTCCAGGCACTGAAACCTAAGCATTTTCCCATTGGGCACATGTCTTAGAAACCCTTGATTCCTTCCTCCAAATGCTGGAGGCTATTAGATAGGATTAAAGGAAGATTGAGCTAGAACGTTTTGGGAGGACACTCATTTAGGTATTGGAACCGAGAAGGTTTCTATTGCTTGATTTTCCTTCTCTGGTATTTACTGTGTAATTCTGTTCCAATGAAATATTTCTCCACCTGATTAAGGTTATTGCCCAGGTATGTTGGGAAAGAATACAATGAATAGAGGCAAAAACTAAATATTAGTTTCCACTTTGGACCAAAGTAGTACTAGGGGTATAGGATTGAGTGGGAGACTCCTTTCGTCAGTGGGGGCTCATCCTGGAAACTCACATTATTTACAAATATTCAGCGCATTGTACTGGATAGGGCACTTACAGGGATCCATTGAAACTAGGGTTGGGGGAGAAGGAAATTTTGGCTACAAAATTTAAATTGTAAATTTAATTGTAAATTGTTAATACTAGTAAAAATCATTTTTTTCTTTTGAAAAAAATTGACTTCTATTTTTACACCAGTCTTTTCCTGATATACCCTGTTGAATCCTCCCTTATAATCATAGCTAAGGCAGGCGACATGTTTCATCGTCTGTCTCTTGGGACCAAATAATCAGAATTTAGCTACTTTTTAGTATCATTTACAGGATTGCAATCGTGTTTATTGTTCTCCTAGTTCTGCTTATCTCCTACTGCATCAGTTCATACATATCTTCCTGTGTTTCTCCGAATTCCTCATAGTTGTCACTTCCTATAGAGTGAAACAATATGACAAGGCATTAATATGCCACAGTTTATTCAGCCATTCACCAATCAATAGGCACCCACTTTGTTTTTTTCGTTTGTTTTTTTTTTTTGCTACTGCAAAAAAGCGAGTAGCAGTAAATTATATTGCTTAAGTTGCTCATACTGGTAGCATTGAGAATTTTTTCCCCTCAGAGTCTCCAGTAATTTGGCAGCAGTATTTTTTCCAGTGTAAATCATCCTGGCAATCCAGGCCTTTTGATTCAAGAAAGCAGTCTATGCTTATGTTAAAGTGACCCTGCATATTTTGTTGAAGTCCTGTTGCTGACTTTGTGAGGGGGTCATGGTGTATTTTGTAGAAGGTCTGTGGCACATTACATACTAGCGTGTTGGTGTGAATAACTACTTCACCTACTGTGGTATCATAGAATTGATGCTTAGGAGCTTGACTTGGCCCCTTGTCAAGGACTGTTGATTGACACCCCAAATGCTGGAACCTTCTCCTCTAAAGTAATTTGCCTTCTCTCTGTATTTTGTGTATATATAACAACCACAATAACAATACCTAAAATTTACGTAATGCTTTAAGGTTTATGAAGCACTTTACAAATACCATCTCATATGTGTAAATATTACTCTGCCTCCATACTCCAAAAATGAGGTCAGCTAGAACTTCTACTGGAAGTCCTAGGGGTACTGCCTGAGGGGTTGTGGGCATTTTTCTCTAATGTTATTGGCTTGAGGACTCATTTTAGTGTGTCTCCCCCCCGCCTCGCCCAACTTTTGTCTGCCAGCGATTAATTTTCCACTTCCATTTAATCAATTAACATATTATCTTTTACAAAGGGATATTTACTTTGAAGATATAGCAAGAATAGAATTACAAGTATTTTTCCTCCCCAAGTGAGTAGGAGGGCACACTCTGCTCTATACCATTCATGGTATGTAGTTTTTCCTTAAAAAAAAAAGTTATTTTTAAAATTTCCTAAATCACTAAGTCAGTTTGGATTATAGATTCCAAGCAGAAAGCAACTTGGTTTACACACACATATACATGCACACACATTACACACAAATCATCAGTGGTTTCAGTTTGATGCAAAGGGAGAGCTGTAGTCTGGGGAGCTGCTGCTTTGGTGTAGAGAGTCATGGCTCCTTGATCTTTATCTAAAGCAGGAACAGCTATAGCTGGTGGTTTGTTTTTTTTCTGGATATACTTTGATTAAGGAAGTTTCATCCTCATGAGAATGGAATTTGGAGTCATCTAGTATACACAGGGCGTATTCCGTATCTTTGTTGCAGAGGAACTCACCCATCCCTATGCCATCCTTCTGCACAACATCTGCATGACACACCCCACCAGCTTCTCCCTGTGATCCTTCAAATCCTGTCAGCTGCTTGATGATGTGAGTTGATTGATGGGTGGATTCCCCTCCCAGCTTTGTTTCTGACTTTCTGAACCTTGCCACCATGGTATTTCAGCTTCAATCTCACCCTAGAGCATCCCTCTATCATGCTGGCCCCCCTCTCCTATTGGGGATTTCTTCCTGGGGCCTCCATTTTGAGGGGGTGTCCAGGCTACCCAACCTTATTCCTCTCCTGGCCCGGATTCTGACTTTCTGGACTTTGGCACCATTCCCTAGTGTAGGTACCTTCCTCTACCTTCTTTCCTTTTGTGTGTTACCTTACCTCATTAGAACATAAGCTCCTTGAGGGCAAGCACTCCATAGAGCAAGCCCTTAATAAATGCTTGTGGCCTTGCTTTGCTTTGCCTACCATCCTCAGTGGGTGGTACTTTAGGTCTCTGAGGGGAATGGTTTTTGCATGCCATTGGTCTCACCAAGGTCATGAACGAATGTGGTATCGCCATTGGCTGAATCCATGTCTTAGCGACCCATAGGCATTGCCCCAGTGGTCATTCCTCACTTCAATGCCCCTATGTTAGACTGGCTGCAAAATCCAGCATGGATTCCACTCCTCAACGTTGGGTAGGCAGATCACTTTCCTCACCTCTAGAAGCTCACAAGGTCATAAGTGTCCCTAATATTCTTCACATAAAATAGAAAGAATAAACACCAAGACCAAGAAGTGAGGTCCATATTCATGTGCTACCTGAAGTCTTCCCTCTCCTAGCACTGTCTCTCTTCTTTCACCAGAATGCCACCAGTTATGAAGGAGTCAGTCAAAGAAGGACTGATTTCCATGGACTAGTGCCTTCTCAATTCACCCCTCCCCCCAGTTTCAGCTACATGGCCAATCACAAAGGCTTCTCTTCATATGGCTAGCACACTGAAACCAGTTATAGAAGGTCTGTGCATATTCCAAAGTACATGTGAGGATTACATCAACCAAGTACTCTGCACATGCTCAAAAAGATTGGGCATAATTGGCCAGTCCCCTGTCACAAACGTATCTTGTATATACTTGTGCACACATTGTCTCTCCCACTAATACATAAGCTCCTTGAGGACAGGGATACAAAGAATAAGCAAAAATGATTCCTATCTTCAAGAAGTCCACAGTCTAATGGTGAAGGCAACATTAAAAAAACTATGTACAAACAACATATATATCGGATACATTGGAAATAATCAACAGAAGGAAGGCATTAGCAGTAAGGGGGAATCAGGAAAGGTTTCAGAGGAAAAATAGGTAGAATTTCATGTATCAGATTCTGCAGGTGATGATAGCCAAGAAGGATGCAAGATTCTCAAAGTTGAAATTCTGAAGACACCGAGAGAAATGATTCCAACAAGGAGGGAAATGAGATTTGTCTAAAGGATGTCAATGCCCTGAGAACTCACCAATCATCCTAGATTTTAAAAGAAATATAAGGAAAATGGAAGTGAGGCCAGGGAATAGACAATCAATAGAAAAGTAAGGTACAATTCTGTAATAATATGAGGAATGTAAAAGCTCGGAATGATCTGAGGTTGCTGACAGAAGCAAAGGCTTTTTAAAAAAGTTTTTGTTTAAAGCGATATTGGGAGAAATAGGAGAATCAAAGAAGAGATAGGACCTTCACTTAATGAGCATGACCTTTGTGCTGGAAACAATGGAACAAAAATGACAGGGAGTCGATAGCCCAAATAAATAAGTATGAGAGCCTAGTTGCTGTTGATGGTCCAGATGGATGACATCCTTGGGTCTTGAAAGAACTGGCGTGACTACTAAGCCACCGTCAGGAATATTTGAAAGATCATGGACGAATGGGAGAAAGACCACAAGATGGAGAAGGACAAACATCCCAATTTTCAATGAAAGAAAAAGAAAAAGAAAAAGATCAGAGTCCAAAAATTCTAAGTTAGTGAGCTTGACTTCGATTTCAGGGAAATTTTTAGAGCATAGCATTAAAGAGAGAGTCGGTAACCATCTAGAAAGAGAGGCAGTGATTACAAAGCACCCGCGTGATTTCATCCAGAACCTGATCGACTTCATTTCCTATAATGACAGGAATAGTAAGCTAGGAAAGGAGAGGGAAGCTGTGGATATAGTTTACCTAGATTTTTAGCAAAACTTTTGACAAAATATCTCATGCTCTTCTTGAGGAGAAGATGGAGACATATGGATTAGACTATAAGACAGCCGACAGATTCAGAGATGATTGGCTGGCCAGACCCAAAGAATAGTTGTTAATGGTTCTGTGTCTCTGGTGAAGTGTCCCAGGGATCTATGCTTAGTCCTGAACTACTTAATGTTTATCAGGGACATGATACATAAAGACATAGGTAGTATTATCACCAAATCTAAAGATGGCACCAAGCTGGGAAGGAAAACTAACAAACTGGATGACAGAGTCAAAATCCCAAAGGATCTTAATGGGCTAGAGCAGGGGTAGGGAACCTTCGGCCTTGAGGCCACATGTGGCCCTCTAGGTCCTCAGGTACAGCCTTTGACTGCGGCTGCACTTGAGGACCTAGAGGGCTACATGAGGCTCCAGGTTCCCCACTTCTGGAGTATTGGGCTGAATCTAATGGGGTATAATTCAATAGGGGTAAATGTAAAGTCTTTACTTAGATAAGAAAAGTTAACTTCCCAAATACAAGATGGGGGAGGCATGGTTAGACATCGGGTGTTCTGAAATAGATCCATGGCTTTTTGTGGCCTCCAAGCTCAATATGAGTCAGCAGCATGATGTGGCAACTAAAAAAATGCTAATGAGACCTTGGGCTGTGTTAAGAGGGGTAACAGCCTCCAGGAATGAAGAGGTCAGAGTTCCTTAGATCACATATGGAATTTGTGTACAGTTCTGGATACGATAGTTTTGGACAACTGGAGAATGTCCAAAAGAGGCAACCAACTTGGGGAGGTGCCTGGAGTCTGGGTCACATGAAGACCAGTTTAAGGAAAGAAGAGGGTTTAGCATGAACTCAGGGGTAACAAGAGCTGTCTTTCAGGATCCCAAGAGCTATCATATGGGAAAAGAATTAGATAGAGGGCAGGACCAGGATGAGTGAAGGGAAGCAGCCAAGAAGCCAATTCAGGCTTGATGTCAGTAAGAACTTCCTAATTTCGAGAGCTGTCCCAATGGGGACATTTGTGATTCTGTGAAATTAGCTACTTCCTTTTGCCCCACCATATGATCCAATTGACCAGGAACTGGTGAGAGAGCTTAACTCCTTCATGGAGAGAGCAGAGTAGACCAAAGATGATACCAATGACTTTTGACAAGGAAAGAAAGCATTCTCGACAGCCAAGGACCAAGGGCTTCTGCCAAAGCCTTTCCCAATGCCCCTTAATCCTAGGACCTTTTCCTCTGTTGATTATCTCCAGTTTATCCTGCTGTACCGTATTTGTACCTAGTTGTTTGTATGTGGTCTCCCCCACTAGACCGGGAGCTCCTTGAGAGCAGGAACTGCCTTTTGTCCTTCTTTGTACCCTCAGGCTTAGCACGGTGCCTGGCACATGGTAGGTGCTTAATAAACGCTGGTTGACTAAAGCAAATGGTGGCAGAGCTTAGTTCCAGAGGAGAGGAACAGACTGTCAGACAACCAGTTCAGTTACAAGGGCCTCTGTACAGTATTTTTTAGGGAGGTGGTCCCTGGCCCTGTCAGGATCCTGGCTAGAACATGATATAGATGGGTAGGAATAGCAGAGATCTGACAGCAGAGAAGTACAGGATGCCCGTGGAGACCCCCCGGAGACTAACCTGTAACCCTGTGTGGTGGCCCTGGAGGTTTATAAAGCAATTATGTGGCATTCCTTGATACCCTCCAACAGAGAGGAAAATGGCTGGCCTCTGCCTTTGTATTCTGGCAGAAGGGCTTGCTTCAAAGAGCAGTGATGAAAGTCTCCTCTCCATCTACACTGTCAGTACCCTAACTTAAGCTCTCACCACCTCTAGCCTTTTAATTGGCCTCCCTGATTCCCATCTCTTCCCTCTCCCCTCCATCCCCCAAACAGCTGCTAAATAGACAATCTTAAAGCACCAACCTAACCATGTCCCTCCTCTGCTCATGAAGACCTAGTGGCTCTCCAATCCCTCTATGATAAAATTCAAACTCCCCTACTGGCTCTGACCTATCCTTTTAGACAGATTGACTATTACCCTGTATGATGTTCTGACAAATCTGCACTCCCGCACCCTGTGTTCTAACCAAACTGACTTTCAAACTGTCCACGGCATTCCATCGCCAGCCTTTATACAGCCTGGCATTCTCTATCTCCTCACCTTCACCTTGAAGAATCCATTGCAGCCTTGAAAACTCACCCTCGCCTTCAGCAAGCATTTTGCTCTCCTAGTACTTGGTGCTTTCCCTTCTCCTGAGATCACTTTCTATCTGTTGGTCATTTCTCCATCCTCATCCTTCTCAGTGTTTCTTCTGCATCTGACCCTGTGGCTGGGCCGAGAAGCTTTAATGACTTCCATGTTTTCCATGTCTGCTCTGTGTAGATCTTTCTCATTATGTGTATGAGGATTTGGCTTGGCTTCTTAGAATTTTGTCACAATAAGTGTATCTCCTCCTTACTCTGAGGAATGTAAATGAATCAATATATAGCATATTAAAAAGTAAGGTCTTTATTCCTATTAGGATCTTTGTATATCGGAAGGTCATTTCCCACCCCCACCCCCCATGGAAGCCACTTAATCATTCATATGAAGAAGCCAAAGTGTGGAAAATATTGGCATCTTAAGGAGGCCTTTGATTCCTCACTTGAAAGAGCAATTGAAGACAGTTCTCTCCAACTTTTGCTAGTTAATTGATATATATCCTATATTAAATGTCCCTTGCTAATTTTTTTTACTTTCACCCCTAAAACTAGCTAAGAAAGTCTCTCCCTCTTTTCCTAATAATAACCCTATAGATAAAGTATTTGCCTGGGCTCAGAAAGACCTTTAGCACATGACTTCAAGTATAAGACCCTCCATATGCCCCTTATTAGTCTACCATGAGAACATCAGGGAACATTACAGTCCCATACTCTCATTCCCCTCAACCATTTGCTGTGTTCAAAGATTCCAAAGCTTAGATCTGGAAAAAAAACTAGTATAAAACATCTTGCTCCCCACCAAACACCCTCCTAGAACCCCAGAAAAGGAAGAAGCATCTCTAACACTTTGGGGATGGGACTTCCTGAACAGAGAGTGAAAGCCGCGAAGGCATCTCAGAGGAAGCTTCCACGTGACCCCCATCTGGGGACCTGCCACACCGCCACCCCAATCTGGATGAAGATTTGGAGGCCTACAGCATCCCATTCCTGTCTCCAGTCGGCTGTAAAGAATATCCTTTAATAAATCTCCTTTGGACACTTACGTCTTATGTGTGGGTTTCCTTTTCCCCTCCTGAATGCAGACACAAGGTTACCACATAATCACTCATTTGGAGAGGTTTGTATTTGCTGCCAAATGAAAGAATAGAAATGGGTTGGAGAAACCGATTAAGTCTCCTCCTCATTTTTAAACTCCTTGAACTCAAGGGGCCTTCACTTCAGTTGCTGCAGTGAGTGGCCCCGATTTAACCATTCTCTCCTCCTGGGTACTTTCGTTCTCTCTTGGTTTTTGTGAGGCTACACTCTCCTGGTTCTCCTCCTTTCTGTCTGACTGCTGCTTTTCAGGCTGCTTGGCTGAATCTTCCTCCAGGTCATGTCCCCAAGCTGTGAACATCCCCCTACTTTCTGCCTCGGTCTCTCTTCTCTGTATATACCTTCTCATTTAGTGATCTCATCGGCTCCCACCAATTCAACTACCATCTTTATGCAGCCGACTCTCAGATTGTAGGCAGCTAGGTTGTAGAGTAAAGAGAGCCCTGGGCTTGAGTCAGGTAGACCTGAGTTCAGATCTTACCTCGGACACTTATTAGCTGCATGGCCCTGGACCAGGAGGAAACTTCGGTATCCTCATTTGTAAAACAGTTCAGTCATTTCAGTCTTGTCTGACTCTTCGTGACCCCATTTGGGTTTGGTTTTTTTTTTTTGCAAAGATACTGGAGTGATTTGCCGTTTCTTTGTTCAGCTCATTTTACAAATGAGGAAACTGAGTCAAACAAGGTGAAGTGACTTGCCCAAGGTCACACAGCTAGTAAGCATCTGAGGCTGGATGAGAACTCAGGAAGATGAGTCTTCTTGATTCTAAGACCGGTATTCTAGGAGTACACCACCTAGCTGCCTTCGTAAAACAGGGAGGTTAGAATCAATGGCCTCCAAAATTCCATCTACTTCTAAATCTATGATTCTCTATATCTCACCCTGGCCTCTTTCCTGAGCTCCATTTCTCCATCACCAAGTCCTAACTGGACATTTGTGATGCTCCCACAGACATCTCAAAAGTCAACATGTCAAAACCAGAATTCATTCTATTATCTCACCCCCACCCTAGGAGCCTCCTTTCTACCAAACTCCCCTATAGCTGTTGAGGGCACCACTGTTCATCCGGCTTCTGCTGTTATCCTCCAGACCTCTCTCCACATATTGAATCAGTTGCCAGAACTTGGTGTTGTTACCTCATCTCTCAAATCCAAGCCATCCCTCCACTCCCACAGCTACTACCCTGGTTCATGCCCGCATCCCTTCTCATCTGGACTTTTTCAATAGCCTCTTAATCAGTCTTCCTGTCTCAAGTCTTTCTCTGCTCTGATCCAGCCTCTACTCAGCTCCCAAAATGATTTTCTTGAAGTGCAGGTCTGACCACGCCATTGCCCAACTCAGTAAATTCCAATGGCATCCTGTTCCTCTTTTTAAAGCCCATACAACCTGGCCCCTTCCTATTTTCCCAGCCTTGTCGTACATTAATCCCCTTCCTGTATTCTACAATCCAGTCCAATTTGCCTTCTCTCTGTTCCTCACACGTAGCACACCACCTCCCATTTTTGTGTCTCTTCTCTGGCAATTCTCTATGCCTAGAATATACAGGGAAAGGTAAAAGCATCTCTCCCTACAGGGAGCTGACATTCCACTGGGAGAGACAACATGCAAAGAACTACTTACCTACAGAATACATACAGCATATGTGGGGCATCATCTCAGATGGAAAGGACTGGGAGCTAGGGACTGGAAAGAACTCTCTTCTCATCTCACAGGGATCACAGAATCTCTGACATCCTCCAAGACTCAGCTCAGGTGTCACCTTCAACATGAAGCTTTTCCTGATCTCCTCACCGTGGCCTTCTTCCCAAACTACTCAGCATTTCACAACCTTGTATTGATGCTGCATCTATTCAGCCTCTATTCCATATGCCCTCATATATGTGTGTGGGGTCATAGGTTTAGAACTGGAAGGGGCCATCAAGCCCCCTTATTTACAGAGGAAACTGAGGCACAGAGAAGTTGGTGTCATCTTTCCTAGAGAATCTAAGCTCCTTGAAAGCAGGAAGCATTTCATTTTTGTGTTTATATTACAGTACCTAGCAGGGACCATGGGTTTTGTTTTGTTTCATTTGTGTTTTTTGCCTCTCTTTGTTTCTCAAGGGCTAAGCAAAGTGGCTGGCTGTACTAGGTATTTAATAAATGTATTTTGATTGATCAAAGGCCCATTGGTTACTTACAGTTCTTGACCCAGTGATGACAATGAACAAGGGGAAGGAAGGATCGATCTCTGGCATCTTTTGGGGTATGATGACCAAGAGAGAAGCTGCCTCAGATGGACCATCACCCACCAAAGAAAGTCAGGCTAGGCAGTTTGAAGATAAATTGTATGCCTAGCTGCTCTTCCCTGAATGTCAAAGGGGCTTGGGGCCCGAGGCCAAGGCATCCCTTTTCAAGAATAGCACCAGCTGAGTGCAAAGAGGCCGAGCTGTATTCTGTTACAACTGTGGACAAGATAGGCATATACATTCTGACAGCTCTTGAGAGAGGAATTCTGGATGGCCTTTGAATTTCCCTGTATTTGTTTCAGGAAACAGAGATGGGCTTAGGGCAGGGGTCACTCCCAACCCCAAAGCCCTGGTCTATCCCTGCCCCACCTATCTTTCCTAACTCTTTCCTGTCCAAAACAGAATTTGTTCTTTTCCCCCAAACTTTCCCATTTTCCAAACTTCCATTTTGCCCTATTCTGTTGAAGGCACCCCTCCACCCAATGCACCAATCACCCAAGCTCACAACCTCAATGTCATCCTTGACCTCTGACTCTGAATCACAAATCTAGCATTATATTGTATCTAATGTCTATATTACACATCTATATCTATTGAATATTAATATCCACATGTCCCATCGCTTGTCATTTCCAGATTCCCAGCACCTCTTCTCTCCACTCATGGGGCTATGATCTTCATTAACATCATCACCTCTCACCTAGACTACAGCAATGGCCATAGTTGGCCTCCTTGCCTCCCCACTTCAATTTGTCCTCCACATGGCTTCCAAAGCTCTTTTTGTTAGTGTCAATACCTTCCCTCTGAGATTACTTCCAACTTATCCTGTATCAGATAATTACATATATTATCTTCTTTGTGCATTTCTATTTACACGCTGTCTCCTGCATTGGATTGTGAGCAGCTTGAGAGCAGGAGCCATTGTTTTCACTGTTCTTACTGTCCCCAGCACTTGGCCCAGGGCCTGGGACGTAGTAGGTGGTTAATAACATCTTGATGATTAATCGACCGATTGGATTATAAGACCCTGACTGGCAGTGATGGCACAGATAAAAGATTTAGTGTGTCCGATGGATCCCAAGTGATGGCTATGTTCCTTCCCGTCATTTCATTAAGGAAGCTCGTTCACAAGCTCGGTACTATCCTGGATCCCTCACCCATGCTCACCCATGCAGCCAGATTGTCAGGTCTTATAGTCGCTGTGTTCGTAACATCTTCCAAATGCTGCCCCTTCTCTTCAGTCTTGTAACCCAAGGACGGATCTCGTCACCCGGACTATCATTTTAATTGGTCTCCTTTCCTCATGTCTCCCCGGTCCATCATTCACAGCAGCCAAAGTCATCTTCCTTTACAAAGCACAGGTCTATGTCACTTTAGGCAATAAATTCCAGAGACTCCCCATTACTTCCAGGGTTAAATATAAAATGCTCTGGAGGCTTTTAAAGCCCTTTGTAACCTGGTTCACTTCCACCTTTTCAGCCTTCCTATCCTTGATTACCCTCCATGAACTCTGTGACTGACTTGTCACACATTCTATCCCCTGACTCCTCCACTTTGTACCAACCTTTCTCCATGCCTCTCCCTCCTCACCTGTACCTCCTGGCTTCCCAGGCTTGCTTCACTGCTCAGTTCCAAACCCACCTTCTGCAGGAGACCTTTCCATTCACTCCTCTCCATCACTGAGATGATTTATCATTTACAATATGTGTATCTTGTAGTTAGTTGTTTCCATGTTGTCTCCCCATTAGAACATAAGCTCACTGAGGGCAGGAACTATTTTTGCCTTTCTCTGTATCCCTAAAATTTAGCACAGAGCTTGGCACATTGTTGTTGTTGAGTCATGTCCAACTCTACATGACCCCATGGGCAAAGTCTGTGGGATTTTCTTGGCAAAGATATTAGAATGGTTTGCCATTTCCTTCTCCAGTGTGTCCCCACTTCACAGATGAGGAACTGAGGCAAATAAGAGTTAAATGACTTGCCCAGGGTCACACAGCTAGTAAGTGTCTGAGGTCACATTTGAACTCAGATCTTCCTGACTCCAGGCCTAGTGTTCTATCTACTGCACCACTCAATAAAAGATTGTTGACTAGATATGGCTGTGTACCATATACCTCTATAGCCTACGTCTCTATGGACTGAATGAGAAAGACTCCCCTTATTGGGTTATGTTAAAGAGGGTCTGTAACCTCCTAGGTGAGTTATGGGTGTCAGCTCTGGCACATCCAGACCCAGCAAACATCTCTGGAGTTTCGACACTGATCAGGGTCAGCTCTGGCCTCTTCAAGGTACTGTTCCAGTACTGCAATTAATTCAAGCAATCCCTGGCACTGACTGGCCAGTCACTGTCCTAGGCACTAGACCTACAGAGACAAAACTGGGGCCATCCCTCCTCTCAAGGAGTCGATGTTTCTTAGGTGATGGCGGTACAAGAACAACCACACATACCAATGTAGGGGTATACAAAGCATACGCAAAGTTAATGCTAAGTGGTTTGGGAGAGGAGGGCACTAGTAGCTGGACCAATCAGGACAGGCCTCTCGTGGAGGCGCTCCTTGGGCTGAGTCTTGAAGGAAATTAGGAATTCTCAGAAGCTAAAGTGAGGAGAGAGAGCATTCCAAGCATGAGGAACAAGCCATGCAAAGGCCAGGGGATAGGAGATGGAGTACGGCGATTTCTGACGGGCCATGCCTCCTACGTAGTCCTTCACAATTAAAGAGTCTCAGAGCTAAAAGAGACTCCAACCATACCACCATCTTCCAGCTAATGGGTTGGCAAAGGGCATCCAAAAAGCACTGGACCCCAGTGTGGACCAAGACATGCCGGCCTTTGGAGACCCTCCAGTGCCCGAGGGATCGGCCAGGGAAGAAACTGAGTCGGAGCCCCTGTGCTCTCACTGAACGAGTGAGATGCGGGAAGGGTCCAGAAGAAGGCTGGAGAGACCCAGATATTTGTGGGGAGTGTAGGACTGTGAATCAGAGAACTGCAGGAGAGCCCAGAATGCCCTGGACTTTCCCTGAGCTGCCACTGGTTTTCAGTGGACATCATCAGATCCCCACAGCAAAGGGAGAAAGGGGGAAGATGACCTTCATGGACCAAGTGGGATCCTGCCCCTTTGGGCATAGGCCCCAAGGGCTCCTGCCTCTCCCCTATAACCCTCCTCCCCCTTTCCCCCCACCCCTACTCCCACTGTCCAGTCACTCATGGAAAAAGCGGCTGGTGATGGGAACAGCTTTGTGGTGATCTCACTGTGTTTGAAAAGATGCTGGAAGAGCACAGGGAAAGACGGCTGAAGGAATTAGATCAGTCCAAAGCCTCTGGTCTCCTGCTGTCAACTGACAAGTACCAGGTCTGCAGAGGATCTGTCTGGTACCTGGATCATACAGCAGTAGGGAGGGAGACCTGGCCCTGCAACATCCAGCTCACCCTCATCCCCCCGCCTGCCATGTCTGAGGAGTCATGAGAAGGCAGATCCAAGAGCTAGCCCTGGAAGGAACCCCAGAGGCTATCAATTTCCCACCCACCTCCCATTTTACAGATGAGGAAACTGAGGCCCATGGTGGGGGGGTAAGATAAAAGCACTTGCCTAGGATCACAGAGCTAGTAAGTGGCAGAAGCAGGATTCAGACTCAGGTCTTCATGATACCAAACCCAACACATTCTCTATGGCACCTCCCCACCATGCCACGCAACGGCTCCTATTGGAAATCTATGAAAAATTCTGTCCTCTTCCCCGTGAGCTCTGAGGGACAGCCAGCCCAGACTCTCTGGCACTATTTGGAAATCACTGGGATGAGACATGTGCAGAGGCCTTTGAGGACCCAGTTGATCTCACTTGGGCAGGGGGTGGAGGGGTTGGGGCAGGTCCCCTAGGCCCTTTGTGTGGCCTGCTGCTGGTAGTCTGGAGGAGCAGGGGGGTGATGGGCAGACAAAGTCAGGGGCTATTGCTTGTTCCTGCTGACAGGAAGATGCTTGAGTTATTCTATCCCCAAACTGGAGATCTTAGTTTTGGCATAGATTGTCACTGATAAATTCCAAAGCTATGCATAGAGCATGATTCCAAGTATGGATGGACACTCATCCCCTGATTTATTTTCTGACAAGTGCTAAGTTGCGAGCCACCAATCAGAACTGGGTAGCGGCACCAGCCAACTATGAGTTCAGTGCACATGACCATCCAGGGAGGTCAAGCCCTCATGTAGATGCCCCATACCTTGTTGATGCCCTATGCGCACGCATCAGAAAGCTTCATGATGACCATGTAAGGGGCAAAGGCGAGCCAGCTGGGCCACTCACCCAGGAAAGTACAGCTGAGGGCCTGGGCCTCCTGCCAAGGAGAGAGACATTGGTGGGGAGAGATGTTCTAGCACTCACCCAGGGCCCCCTGCCCCAGTTGTCCTTGGGTGATTGGCAGCGCGCGCAGCTGCAGGGCGAATGTCTTAGAAGGGAGACAGGCCAGGAAAAGGGGGCATGGGATCTCAGGTGCTGAGCTGAAGGAAACCTTAGTGGTCATTAGGTCCAATGTCCTTGTTTTACAGACTAGGAAACTGTGACCCAGCGAGGGGAAGGGACTAGCCCAAGATGACACATAAGATTATATGAATGGAATTAAGAATGGAGATAGGTGGGAGAGACCACTTCAGAGGCTACCTAGTCCACCCCTCTCATCTTGCAGATGGGGAAGCTGAGGTCCAGAGAAGTGAGGTAATAGACCCAAGGCCCTACAAGTAGGAAATGAAAGGGTAAGGATTTGAATTCAAGTCCCACAGTCTCAAGTTTGGTGCTTTCCAGAGCCTCAATGGGCATGGCTCTTGGGTAGGTGGGAGTTGAGCCTCAATCCCCAAAAGGTTGCTGAGGGAGCAGCAGATGTTGCAGCTTGGAGTATCGAGTAATTGCAAATGGAGTCCCGGACCAGGATGTGAGCCCATCTACAAG
The DNA here is from genome assembly GCF_011100635.1 of Trichosurus vulpecula. Taxonomy (NCBI): domain Eukaryota; kingdom Metazoa; phylum Chordata; class Mammalia; order Diprotodontia; family Phalangeridae; genus Trichosurus; species Trichosurus vulpecula. The sequence continues at coordinate 27,730,193 of NC_050576.1, forward strand.
AGGTAGGAGAACGCACTTGGGGACCCCAAGGCTTTCTGCGAAGCCCTCCATGATGATTTTGGACACTTTGGCCCAAAGAGAGTGGGTAACAAACAGATTCCTCTGGCCCGGCGTGGCAGGGGATGTGTGTAAGAGGTGTGAGGGAGTCATGCTTGGGGTAGGGTCATAGATTTAGAGCTAGAAAGGAACATCGAGGCCAGTGAGTCCCACCCTCTTCTCATTTTACAGATGAGGAAACATAGGTCAGCAGATAAAGTCACTTGGCCAAGACCACAGAATGAAGCAGTAACACAGATGGGTTTTGAACCCAGCTCCCCTGACTCCATACTCAGTGTCTGATGCTGTGGTCTCTCTGTGCCTCTTGCAGGGTTTCCAAATACCAGGAAGGCTTTGGAGCTTGATGGTGTCAGAACCTACTCCACAGGATCTGCAGGCCTCCCCAACCAGAACCCAGAAGGCAGAGTCTGCAGGAGTCAAGGTGTGATGGGGCAGGAAGGAGATCCCAACCAGGACTCATGCTGAGCAAGGGCATGTTTGCCTTGGCAGGAATTGGGGAGCCTGAAACTCTACCCTCCCACCCTCGAGGAAATGCCATGGTGGATGGAATGCTGGCTTGGGCATCAGAAGACCCTGATAACCGTGCCCCTGCCATGTGGGACCTGGGGCAAACCACTTCACACCCTCAGGCCTCAGTTCTCTCACCTGTTAAGTGGGAAGAGTTGGACACACTGCTCTCTGAGGTCCTTCCCGGCTCTAAATGCCCTCCCCTCTCAGATTTTCTATTACTGCTTGTACATACCTACTTGTTCACATGTTGTGTCCCCCATTAAAAGCAAGCTCCTTGAGGACAGGTTCTATTTGTGTCTTGTTTGGTGTTCACTTTGTTTGTTTGTTCACTTGTTTGGTGATGCACAGTGCATCACTTAATAAATGTTTGTTTACTGGCTAAACCTCTTATCCTATGATCCCGCCAACTCCAATCACAGGAGAGCGATGCGTCAAAAAAAAATCCTAATGCTTGGGGAAAATGCAAGACGGCAAAGTAGTGAAGAGTGACCCCAGCCCAAGTCATAGAAAGATTGGCTCATCCATCATTCTACAAAATAGCATTGTAAAGACAGCATAGCATAGCCACCTGTTGCCCATAGGGGAGTTAATCGGATTCTCTGGAGATCAGTAGGATGGGAGCAACAGAGCGTTGAGGAAATTGTGTCCAAGAAAGGGCTTATTCACCAGTTGCAGATAGACAGGTGGTTCTGGGTCCATATGGAAAGGATCCAGATGCAGAGGAAACTGCATGCTGGTACCCTCTTGGAGGTTGGCGACTGCCTTGTACTGACCAGGACCTCTTCCCAGATGGTAGAAAGAGGGAGAGGCCCACCAGGTCCTGCCTAATATTCCAAGAATAAAGGCCCCAGGAAGCTGTAGAGCCCAACTCATTAGGGGCTAGACTCGAGCCTGAAGGCCAGTGAGGATGCCCAACAATGAGTCACTTGAAGAATGCCAAGACTACCCAGCCCCTGACCAGGCTGATGTATGGTGTACCCAGGGAAATGGGAGAGAACATTACATGGATAGCCAGACGATATCTATTGATGACGTACATGTAATGCACACTTGCTATAAAACTCCAACAGATGAGGCTCCATTATGAATTTGTAATCTAGTTCAGTTCAACGAGCATTTTTTCAGCACCAATGATATTCCAGGAACCATCCTAGGCACTGGGGATATGAAGACAAAATGAAAAATAGTCCTTGCCCATAAGACGCTCACATCCTACTAGGGGGACACAACACTTAACAGATGAATGAATGCAAGGGACTTTATTATGGTCTCAGTATGTGCTAAGTGCTGGGAATAAAGATCCAAGTGGGATAGCCCTTGACACGTGATGGGTGCTTAATAAATGCTGATTGACCACTGATCATTTGAGTACAGGCAAGGAGTTTGCATTCTAATAGGAGACAACATTGACGGGAGAAGTTAGTGACTGGGGAGAAGAGTATTGGTCTGGGGACTCCAAGGGATGGCGAACAGAGTCACTGGGGCAATTGATTGATAGAGAGGGGTGGGTAAGCGCGGCAGGGAAGATGCAAGATGGCATTGGTGGACTAGATGACTAAATGGGGTGTGTCTGACCTTAGCCAGATAGAGTGGGTTAGGGAAGTTTGCACTGAATCACTGGAGAGTCAGGAGGGCATCCCAAAGCTGAGTAGACTAACTCCCCAGGAACTAGAGGCATGGTGTTTGGAGGATACACTTCCACTCAAGAGAAGTAAAACGGTGGCAGGGAAGATGGCAAGGTGGCTGGCTAACCATGATTATTTGAGGAGGGAGAAAACGCTAGTATGGGGGGAGATCAACAAAGGTTTTGAGTAGATGTCACATGAGCTGAGCCTGGAAGGACTCTAAGGATTCTAGAAGACAGAAGTGAGGCATGAGGGCATTCTAGGCATGGGGGACAGCCTGGGCAAAGGCATGGAGGTGAGAGACAAAATTATAAGTTCAGAGAACAGTAAGCAGACCAGTTTGACTAGAGGAACTCAGAGTGAATGAAGAAGAAGAAGATGAAATAAGTCTGGAGAGGTAGGCTAGCACCACATTGTGAAGGTTTTTCAATGTTAGGATGAAGAATTCATATTTTAACTTAGAGGTAATAGGGGGCCACTGAAAAGCTCCTAGAAGTCTGCAGCCCAGGTGAAAGCTGGGGAGGACATAAGGTTTTGGTCTTGTATCCAACCTTGACATGTGATGCTATTACATACTATATAGTTGCATGTGTTTAATGTGTATTTAATCTTCCATATAGAACTTTGCTACATGAACCTACGTTTCTACAGAATCATGTTTCTACATGTGACCTATGCATAATATACAGCACAAAACTCTAATCTGACTATTACATACTGTGTTTTTACATGTGGCCTGTGTATATAGGTTAATCGCCTATGACTATGCTCTAGGCAAACTAATGGATGTTTTATGGTATGTACCTACAGTTGTACCTGTACAACTGCTGTGATTTGCAGGGACTACAAGAATTTTTGTTGAGGGGAGGATGTGATAAAGACATCTTCATGTCCCATAATACAAAGGGCCAAAGGACAGCACACTTGAGCAGAAATCCCCAAGATTGCATTTCTCATGGGCTTAGAGCATGAAGGGAAGATTCTTATTGTTGGTAAGTCTCCAAAGCGATATAGAATGATCTGGGATATGTACCACTATTCTTCCAGTCACCAAGGTTTCCATCTTCAGAGTTATCCTCAACTCTTCACCCTCCTTTGCCCTTCTCAGTCTTTCAATGCTCGCTCTACTACATCTCTTATAAATGTTCCCTTCTCTCCACTTGCCATGGCCACCATCCTAGTTCAGGCCTTCATTACCTAAAAGGCTTCTAATTGGTCTTCCTTCTTCAAACACCCCTCCCTGCCAATCCATCTTCCACGTAGCTGCCAAAATAATTTTCCTAATGCTCAAGTCTGGTCATAATGCTCCCCAGCTTACTAAGCTGAAGTAGCTCCCTATTCTCTCCAGAATCATATGTAAATTCCTCTGTTTAGTATGGAAAGCTCTTCACAATCTGGCTTTCCAGATTCTGTACAATCTAGACCAACTGAGGTCCTTGCTCTTCCCTCACCCATGACACCTTCTGCCGTGATGTCTGTACTATTTGTCTCTTCCATGCCTAGAAGATCTGTTCCTCACCTTGGCCTCTTAGAATCCCAAATTTCCTTCAAAGCCCCTCTCAATTGCCACTCCTACGTAAAAAAAAAAAAAACCAAAACAAAACAACATTTTTGAGCTATGAGAGCCTTGCCCCAAATCATCTTGTATTAATTTTGCATAAGCATATATGTACATGTTTTCTCACTCTACGGTATAGACACTTTTGAGACCATGGGCTGTTTCCTTGTCACCTTTATATTCTCGCATAGTAAGTTCTTGACAAATGGTTGTTGATTGAGTGATTGGTCAAAGAAAGAAAAGGGAACAGGGGTCAAATGGAGTAAGATTGCCACAGTAACCCCAAATCCAGGAGTCCAAAAGAGTCCTGATGACTTTGGAGCCAGCTAAGACAGATGCCTATAACCAAGAACCTTTACAAAGTTTCTGTGCTAGGTACTGGGCAAAGCTGAGAAAGAAAGCTGAGACATCAGTCCCTAGAGCTGCAGAGCATGTGAGCCATGGAGGCAAATGTTTCCCTCCTCCCATATGTTAGGGGTTTGGGGGGATTAGATTATAATCCTTTGGGAGACTGTAGGAGACTGTGCTCATTTGTGCATAGGAGCTGAGAATGTTTCTATTGCCCAATTCTTTTGCCTTGTTACTTATTGTGCAATTGTGATCCAATTAAATTCTTTGTTATTTGATTAAAGATTCCTGCCTGGTGTGTAGGGAGGGAATGGACGGGGTGGGGGCCAGGAACTGAATACAAGCCTCTACATTGTAATGGTGGGATTCCAGGGTCAAGTGGGAAACCTGTTGTATAGATCTCCCCACCTCTTCACCGCTAAGTTTCTAGAAAAAGTAGTCCACACTCATTGCTTCCACTTCTTCTCCCACTCACTCTTCAACACCTTATAATCTGGCTTCCAGACACACCTTTCTATTCAATCTATCCAAGGTTACCAATGACATCTTAGCTGACAGATTTGGTGATTGTTTCTCGATCTTCATCGCCCTTGATCTTTCTGAAACATAACTTTGTTTGCCTCCCTTTTTCTCCTGAATACTGCCTTCTACCGATCTCTCCCATTTTTCTTCCACCGCTCACCCGCTTGTCACTGCTTCCTTTGTTGGTTCGTTATCTGCTTACTGCCCCCATTAAGTGCAGGAATCAATCCAGCTTCCATCCTGAATCTTCTTTTCTCTATATGCTGTCTCCTTTGGTAATATCATGTACAATCCATGCACATCTCACCTTCATTTGGACGACTCCCGTATCCAGTCCTAGTTTCTTCTCTAAAACCTCTAAAACACATGACAGACTTGAAAGTATGCTGGATTTGGAGTCAAGTGACTAATCTCAGCTCTTTTACTGGCTGTGTGACCTCAGGCAAATTGCTTACCCTCTCTGGGTCTCATTTTCCTCAACTGAAAAATGAGGGGGTTGGATTAAATGGCCCTGTCAGCCTCAAGGCTATAATCCTATGATTTCCAGTGGTCTGTTGGACTCTTCATTAGGATAGCCTGCCAGCACTTCAAGCTCAACATGTCCAAAACCAATGGATAGAGCGCTGGACTGGGTATCAGGAAGACTCATCTTCCTGAGTTCAAATACGGCCTCAGACATTTACAGTGTGACCCTGGGCAAGTCACTTCACCCTGTTTGCCTCAGTTTCCTCATCTGTAAAAATGAGCTGGAGAAGGAAATGGCAAGCCACTCTAATATCTTGGCCAAGAAAACCCCAAAATTGGATCATTAAAAGTCAAATATGACTGAAATGACTAAACGACAAACAAATCTACCAATTCTCCCAACTTCCCTAAGCCAAAGCCTTGAAGGCAGGGACTGTTTCACTTTGTCTTTGTATCCTTCATGTCTAGCATAGCACCTGGCACAAATTGGGCACTCACCAAATGCCCGCTGATGGATCGTCTTTATATTCCTAGCATTCAATCCAGTGTCTGGAACAGAGTAGGTGTACGAGAAAGGCTTGTGGAATTGAACTGATTTGGTGAGGCCGGCATCCCCCCAGTTACCAAGCACAAAACCTGAGTCATTTTGGCTCCCAGGTGGCAAGTCCTTTGGACCTGACTTCTACAACATCCTTCACCTCCAGCCTTTCCTCTCCCCTCCTTAGTACTGATATCAGCTCTACTGTAATGGAGGGACCCTACGGGGGGGGGGGGCATAATTGCTTACCAATTCTTTCTTTCCAAGCTATCTCTTACACAGCTTCTAAAAGAATCTTTCTAATACATGACTAACAATGCCATTCCCCTGCTCAAAAAACCTTTCAGTAGTTCCTTGTTGCCTAAAGGATAAAATGCCAACCCTTTGCCTCCAGCATCCGATTTATAAATAACAATTTTAGCACCTGGGGAAATTTTATTGAAGGGGTAAGAAACAGAGACCCTGGGCACTGTGAGGCCACTTGGGGGTGGGAGCCAGGAAGCAGGGGAGGGCAGGCTCTGGAGGAGCTCACCTGGAGTACTCTGCCTGTGCTAGGAAAGGAAGTGAATGCACTAGCCATTTGGTTCTATTTTAAATAATTCTTCTTGCTAAGTAATTGTTAAGGTCAGTTGTTTCTATGATTCAGGAAGGCAAGTGCTATTATTACTCTCTTAAATTTAAGGACCCTGGGGCAACATTCCAGCCACTCCACCCTGGTTAGGGTTTTACCTAGCATTTAAGGTTCTGTATAGTCTGGTTCGTTCCCACTCACTACCTTTGCGAACTTATTTCCTATTACTCCTTTTCACACATTCTGTTCCAGTCAAACTGCAAACAATGTATTCCCTAACCTCAGCCTGCATTCTCCTGCCTCTTTATTTTTCTCCAGGCTTTTACTCCATCTCCATCCCCTGCCTGGGATACACTCACTCCTCATCTCTGCCTGCTGAGCTCCTCCTCCTCCTTCAAGATCAAGCTTGTTACAGTCCCAGAGATTATTTTCCAAGTTCTGAGTTCATTGGTTTCTCTCTCCAGAGACCTGGGGGAGGGGGGGTGCGTTTAGAAATGTTAACACAGATATGCCAATCCATCAATAACCTATATATAATTCAATCGGTGTGAGAACTCTCACCACTGACATAGATTCCACTCCATTTAAAATCTTGTCTTAGTTGCCTGAGGCTCAGAGAGCTTAAGTGATTTGCCTACGGTAACAGAACCTTCCAGAGAAAGGATTTGGACCCAGGTCTTCCCGATTCCATATGGGTCTGGCAGTCTAAGTGACACTGCCTTTTAGATACTTGCCTGTTGATTCGGATGCAGATTTGGTGAGGAAGCAAATCTGATCCGAGACAAGCCCACCTTCTGGGTTACTTGGGGGGTGGGGATTAATACTAGCATCCAGGGCTCTCTGCTCTCCTGCCTGGGACCCCCTCTCCTTGTGCATCCAACACAGAATCTGTCCCAGAGTAACTCCGATGGGGGAGGGGATATAGCCTTAAGCTCTTTCCGGCTGCACAGACTCACCTTCTCCAACAATCCACACACCATTCACATTTTCTCTCAGATCTCACTCAATAGCTGCTCTCTTTTCTTAATAACAACTCTCTGCCAACCACCCAGGGGACAGGCTCAGGATGACATCCCCTCTACCATGTGATTATCAGCAATGAATAACTGTCCTGATCACTCCTTTACAGCCCACGCTTGTGCAATCAACAATAAGGAACAGCCTTCCCTCTCCCCAGCTTCATCTCCCAGCCCTAACCCAGCTCAGGTTCTCTCCTGCCTCCAGGAAATCTCCCCTTCTCTCCACCCAGCCCCCAATCAAAAACCATCTCTTTCTTCCCAAATATTCCTGGAGCATTTCATCTGGATGCCTCTCGCAATCCATCAGTTTCACCGTATACACCCTGTGCCTGGCACATAGTAAGTGTTTAATAATGCCTTTTTCACTCAGGCATTCTTCCTTGCACTGGCTCCCACTACCTTTGTCGACTTTATGCTTATTTGTGGACCTACTCTAACTCCCCACCCCCACCCCTATTAGATTATAAGCTTCTAGAAGACAGGGGTTGTATCATTTTCCATCTTCATGTCCTCACTGCTGAACACATAGTAGGAGCTTACAAATGTGTTCTGAATTGGATTACGTTGAAAAGACAAACAAAACCAAAAAACCTTAGTCCTTCCCTCCGGGAAACTATTACATGGGGCTAGCACCAGCCCCACTTCAATCGTGAGCTCCTTAAAAGCTCCGCCAGGGATGAAAAAAAAAAAAAAAGCAATACCAAGAAGCAAAAAAATTCCCAGTACAGGCAAAAGGTACTCTAAGAGTTCAGTAAAGAGATAGCTCAGCGTGGTCTGGAATGGTTGGGGGTAGGGCTGGAGCTGGCTCTGGGGGATGGGCAGGTTGACTTGGACCACAAAAAGCATTCCATGCATCTGACCTGTACACATAAGCTCTCTATCTCTACCCTGGTCTCCTGGCAAACATATGACGTTTTCCACTCAGTCTCCTCCCTTGCCCTGGGCCTCAATGTACTCATTTGTAAAAGAAGAGGTTTGAACTAAATGAGCTCCAGGGAGGTTTCTATCCATTCTGACCGTCTGGTGTCTGGACTTGAGCGAGGATCTTTCTTTGACCCTCATCTGCAAAGATGGGTGCAGGCAGCTCTGGGCTAAGCACATTTGTCTCTGGAAAATGACTTCGGGCTCTGGATGCAGACTCAGAGGACATGGGTTTGAATCCTGATTCTGCCACTTAGCACCCGTGTGACTATTATTCTTACTACTCATAATCGCCCAGATAAAACAGTGACCCACAAAAATTTAAGGACAACATTCTTAATAGGTCTACTAGATATTCAGAATATTCATAACCCCTAAATTATGAAATGCTTCCAAAATAGAGAAATCTAGCCAAAGAAATCTGAATCACGTGGGGATGGGATGAAGCACGCATTATCCCCACCATCCCCTCCACTGGAGTTGTAGAAACAGACGCAGAAGAGCTAAGTGGTATGGGAGATCCAAGGTCACACAAGTAGTATGCGGCAGAACCAGGATTTGAACTCATATCCTCTGACTCCAAAGGCAATCCCACTGAATTAGTCCATCAACAGGTGAATCTAAGACAAACATCAGAGGGGGATGATGAGATGGGCTATGAATTGAGGAAGAAGAGGAAGAGCTCCTACTGGCTTGCTTTTGGGAAACTGTGCAGTGTTTTGATGACCCCAAATTTCTGGTGACTTCAGAAGTTCATCTTTTCAACCCCAATATTCTGGTGATATGATTGGGCTGTAAATCAGACAGCATCACCATCTCAGAATGATGAATAGCCCAGAGGACAAAGGAAAGATGCACAATGGTTGTGATCAGTCTACAGCATTTACAATTACATACAAAAAGTGACAACAAGAACATGACTGAGGATATGACCAGAAAAGGAGATGGGATTATCCTAAGGGAAGAATGAGAGCTCAAAGATTATAATGTGTACATTATAGATATGTAGAGAAATTATAATGTATACATTATAGATATATATAGATTAGGATGCATATATTATAGATATATAGATTATAATGCATACATCAAAGATATAGAGATTATAATGCATACATTAAAGATATAGAGATTATACTACATACGTTAAAGTGATATATAGAGATTACAATGCATACATTAAAGAAATATATAGATTATAGTGCATACATTATAGATATGTAGAGATTATAATGCATACATTAAAGAAATATATAGATTATAGTGCATACATTATAGATATGTAGAGATTATAATGCATACATTAAAGATATAGAGATTATACTACATATGTTAAAGTGATATATAGAGATTACAATGCATACATTAAAGAAATATATAGATTATAGTGCATACATTATAGATATGTAGAGATTATAATGCATACATTAAAGATATATATGGATTATAATGCACACATTATAGATGTATAGAGATTATAATGCATACATTAAAGTGATATATAGAGATTATAATGCATATATTATAGATGTATAGAGATTATAATGCATACATTACAGAGATATATAGATTATAGTGCATACATTATAGATATTTAGAGATTATAATGCATACATTAAATATATATGTGGATTATAATGCATACATTATAGATGTATAGAGATTATCATGCATACGAATACATAAGAGAGGCAAGGGGGCAACGTAGAAAATAGAGAGCCAGGTTCAAGTCCTGCCTTGGACAATAATGGTCATGTGACCCCAAGTAACCCCAAGTAATGGTCATGTGACCCTCTTGGTGCTCTAGGCAACTCTTTAAGATTATAAGTTGCAGAGAAGGTGCCAACTTGCACTGGCAGGAAATTTCCTCATTTGAGAATTCCTTAAACCAATGAAATCACAGCTCCAGCCTTTATCCTGTCCCTGTACTAGAAAGGGAATCATAGATTTAGAGCCAGATGGAACCTTAGAGATCATTGAGACCAATCTTCTCATTTTACAGATGAAGAAACTGAGGCCCAGAGGAATAAAATGACTTGTCCAAGATCACACAACTAGTAAGTGTTTGAGGGGGAATTCAAACCCAGATCTTCCTGACTCCAAGACTAGAGTTCTCCCTGTTTGATGCTGCAGGGGATGAGGAGTCAAAAGGCCTAGGTACAAATCCCAGCCTTTTCATTTACTACCTGTGGGATCTGGAGCGATTCACTTTGCTTCTCTAGGACTCAGTTTCCTTCTCTATCAGGTGAGGGGGTTGGCCTCAGAAGATCCCTCCCAGCTAACCGAAAGCCCGGACTCCTACTGAAAGCTTCTCTTTATAAAGTTAGTTTAGATGAACTGTCTGGATGTTCTGTGAGTTTCATCAAATTGGGTAAGTCCTTTATGGAGAGGAGGCTTTACAGGAGCCCTTGGATAAAGATCCCATAAAAGGAAGAGGGGTTGTGGGGTGCAGCCCCAGAACAAATCTCTACCCTGAGGAAAATCAGGATCCTTCCAAAAAACTTAACCCAAGACAGAGTGGGATAAGCATCACACAGAGCCAAATGAAGGAATTTTGTCCTGATGGAGCTGCCCAGCAATATTTACGTTAACAGATCTGTACTCTTCTGGGCATGGGAACTCTTTCCAGAGGTGCAGATTGCAACCCACCCAAATATCATCTTCTCCTTGGCAATCTCTTATCCATATCCTCCCATAGAGCCTCCAAAGGGTCCCACCCCCATCACAGTGGAGACCTCCCCAGAGCCCTCTTGATGTTGCGTGGATGCCAGTGGAACAATCTAGACATATATCTCCTGTGCACTTTCTTCCTGGAAATTGGTTGCAGCCGCTCACGCCCACCACAGGCCTCTGCATTGCCCTTTGGGTGACCCACAGCTTGAATTCTTTGGAGACTGTAGTGTTCCGTGACTCGCAGCCATCCAGCATCACTGGAATAATCTGGATGTTAAAAAGATGAGCCTTCATTACAGGGAGAAATTTTGGTCACAGAATCACAAAATTTTAGGGTTGCAAGGGACCTCTCAGCAGCCATCTCCTCCAACTCATGCCCCCAAAGGAACTGGTCAAAAAGCATTTATTTAGCATTCACAGTGTGCCAACCATTGTGCTAGGCACTAGGGATACAAGGAAAAAGCAAAAATAGTTCTTCCCCTCCAAGTGCTTATATTCTAATGGTTGTGAAATGTACCTAAAAGATATATACAAGCAACATAGAAAGTAGAGATGAGAGAAGCTTAGCAACGAGAAGGCATCAGAACCTGGGGGGATGTCTTTGGCTGAGAAAAAGAAAGAACCTGGGGCAGGCGGGGATGAAGAAAGGTCTCCAGGGAAAGGTGGTGCATTAATTGAGTCTTGAAAGAAACCAGGAATTATAAGAGGTGGAGATAAGGAGACAAACAGCATTATAGGCATAAAGGATAACCAATGCAAAGACATAGAAATGCATGTTATAGAATCAACACTTTCCAATTGGGGTGCTGGAGAAGACTTGAGAGTCCCTTGGACAGCAAGGAGGTCAAATCATCCAATACTTAAAGAAATTAATTCAGGCTATTCATTGGAAGGTCAAATACTGAAGCTGAAGCTTGAATGCTTTGGCCACAGAATGAAAAGATGGGAGTCATTGGAAAAGACCCTGATGTTGAGAAAAGTTGAAGGCAAAAGGAAAAGAGGATGGCAGGGGATGAGATGGATAGATAGTGTCGTGGAAACAATGAACATGAACTTGGACATACTTGGGAGATAGTGGAGGAGAGAAGGGCCCGGTGTGCCATGAAGAGTCAGACTCAGCTGAATGGCTAACAGTATCATGTGTGAGGAACAGCAAGTAAGCCAGCACAGCTGGATTGTAGAGTACTTGGAGGGAAGGAGAATGGGAGAGGACTAGAAAGGCAGGGAGAGACTAGGTTGTGAAAAGCTTTAAATGCCAAAATTTCCATTTGATCTTGAAGGTAGTTGGGAGCTGCTGGAGGTTCTATTGAGTAGGGAAATGATATGGAAGAATGGACCTTCACAATGGACCCAAGTAGGTGAGGAGCTGAAGCAAGGGGACCAAACAGAAGGAAATCGCAATGGTTGAGGTGAGAGGTGATAAGAAGCCTGCACGAGGTGGTGACTGTGTGACTGCAGCAAAGGGGACGTCTTGGAGAGATGTTGTGGAGAAAGAAATAACAAGATTTGGCAATTGGCCATATCGTTATAGTGACAACGAAGAGACAAGGACAGCACCGACGTCACGAGCCTGGGTGGCCAAGAGAATGAAGGTTCACTCAACAGTAATAAGGACGTTGAGAAGAGTGAGGAGTTTGTGAGAAAATATGACTTCTGTTCTGGACATGCTGAATTTGAGATACCTGTAGGAAATTCACTTTGATAATCCAATAAGCAGTTGGTAATACAGGACTGAAGCTCAGGAAGGAGGCTAGGGCTGGGTGTATAAAAATGGGTGTCACCTTCATAGAGGTGATGATCGAGCCCATGGGAATTGATGTCACCAAATGAGAAAGTATGGGGAGGTGATGATGATGATATTAATAACAGCCAGCACCTACACAATGCCAACTATGCGCCAGGCCCTCCACTAAGCACTTTATAATTATTATCTCATCTGATCCCCACAACAACCCTGGGAAGTAGGTGCTATTATTATCCCCACTATATAGTTGAAGAAACTGAGGCAGTCAGAAGTGATTTGCCTGAGGTCACCCAGCTAGTCAGTGTCTGAGGCTTCCTGACTCCAGGGCCAGTGCTCTATCCCCTGTGCCACCAACTGCCTCAAAGACAGAATAGAAGAGACCTCACAAGTAGTTAGTGGGTGTGACGTAGACAGAAATACAGCAAAGAAGACTGAGGAGGAGTGAGCAGACTGGCAGGAAGAGAACCAGGAGAGAGCAGTGTCATGAACACCTAGAGAGAAGAGAGTATCTGGAAGGAAGAGCTGGTCTATAGTGTCAAAGACTACAGAGAGAACTCGAGAGAGAGAAGGGTTGAGAAAATGGCTTTAGATTTGGTCATTGAGAGATCACTTAAACGATCCTCGAGGGTAACCCGGTGAATGCATTTTCAGTTGAACAATGAGGTCAGAAGCCCCAGTGTAACAGCTCAACCAGCCTCTGCTGAAAGGCTTTCCAGGAGAAGGAATCCACCACCTCTGAAGCCCATTAACTTTTAAAGAGAAGGTTCCCCTAGCAGCAAGCATGAGTTTTGATTTTTTTTTGTACCTTCTACCCAATGTTCCTAATTCTGCCCACTGGGAAATCTAAACCTTCTTCCACAAGCCAACCTTTCAAATATCTGAAGATATCTACAATGTTTCCAGTGAGACTTCTCCAAAATAAACACCCCTACTTCCTTATATGACCAGGATGGTTGCTCATCTCTGGATCTATGTCTTTCTCAAGTCACAGCATCCAGAACCGAACACAACACTCCAAATGTGGTCTGAACAGACCAGAGGACAGAGGGACTAGCAAATCCCTATTCCTGGTCTAAGACTGTGTTAACTAGCTACCATACCATTCATTGAACTTGGAGTCCACTAAAAACCCCAGATCTTTTTCAAACAAAAAGCTGTCTATTCCTTCCTCTCACATACTGTGCCTATGAGGCTGATTTTTTTTTAACTCAAGCATAATAGTTTCTGAAAGGTAATCTAGCCCACTCTCTTCCTCTTGTTCAATAGCCGTCTAGTGTGTATCTATCCGAGATCTATGTACTGATGAACTATATGGGTTGTCCATCTAACTGCATATCATAGACTAGACCAGGGCTGTCCAAAAAGTGGCCCATGGGCAGCATGTGGCCTGCCTACTAGAAATTTACATAAATGCTTTAGTAAATGAAGCCAAGATACTGCAAACTCTCACTAAAATGGCAGATCAAAATATACTGTCTATTGTTTCAATAAAAACCTAAGGTTGGACAGCCCTGGTCTAGACCATAAGCATTTTTCATCCACTTGGTTTTTTCTATGTGGATAGTCAGGTTGGTCTCTCTTGAGCCATTATGGATCTCATTGATATCTATGCAGTGTTCCAGGCTTGACGAAGTCAGCACAATGTTGTCCACAAACAAGAGCATTTGGCGGAAGTTATCATCTATAGAGGTTCCATTTTCCGTAGAGTAGATTCTGTGTTGGGCATCTTTCATGACACAGTCAAATACCTTTGGCAAACCTACATTTCCCTAGTTTATGCCTCATTTAATATTAATGACCAGAGCATTTTTGAGCAGTTATCTTATTTTGTCATACTCCCTTTCTAATTTCATTTTTTCTTTTTAAAAGAATTATTTATTTTTAGTTTTCTACATTCACTTTTATAAAATTCTGAGTTCCAAATTTTCCTCCTTCCTCCCCTCCCCACTCCCCAAGGTGGCATGCAATCTGATATAGACTATATATGTACAATCATATTAAACATATTTCCACATTAGTCATGTTGTGAAGAAGAATCAGAACCAAAGGGAATAACCACGAGAAAGAAGAAACAAAAAACAAAAAAAGAGAAAATAGTATGCTTTGATCTGCATTCAGACTCTATAGTTCTTTCTCTGCATGTGAATAGCATTTTCCATCTTTGGTCTTTTGGAATTGTCTTAGATCATTGCACTGCTGAGAGGAGTTAAGGTTATCAAAGTTGGTCATTGCACAATCTTGTTGTTACTGTGAGCAATGTTCTCTTGGTTCTGCTCACTTCACTCATATCAGTTCATCTAAGTCTTTCCAGGTATTTCGGAAATCTACCTGCTCATCATTTCTTTTTTTCAATTAATTAATTAATGAATTAATTTTTAGTTTTCACCGTTCATTTCCATAAGATTTTGAGTTCTAAATTTTCTCCCCCTTTCTCCCCTCCCCCCTCCCCAAGACAGTGTGAATCTGATAAAGGCTCTACATATCGATTCATATTAAACATATTTTCACATTCATTGTGTTGTAAAGAATTAGAACAAATAGGAGGAACCATGAGAAAGAAGAAACAAACAAAAAAGAGAGAAAATGGTATTCTTCGATCTGCATTCAGACACCGTAGTTCTTTCTCTGCACGTGGATGGCATTTTCCATCATGAGTCTTGGAATTGCCTTAGATCCTTGCATTGCTGAGAAGAGCTAAATTTATCAAAGTCAGTCATCACACAATGTGGCTGTTACTGTGTACAGTGTTCTCCTGGTTCTGCTCACTTCACTCTGCATCAGCTAATGTAAGTCTTAAAGCTTTTCTGAAGTCCGCCTGCTCATCATTTCTTTCTAAAGAATCCAATCACAATCACATACTACAATTTGTTCAATCATTCTTCAATTGATGGGCATCCCCTCAATTCCCAATTCTTGGCCACCACAAAAAAAGCTGCTATACATATTTTTGTACATGTAGGTCCTTTCCTCATTTTTATGATCTCTGGGATACAGACCCAGTAGTGCTATTGCTGGGTCAAAGAGTATGCACAATTTGGGCTTAGTTCCAAATTGCTCTCCAGAATGGCTGGATCAGTTCATAACTCCACCAACAATGTATTAGTTGAACAAAGTTATCTTGTCTGTTAATATTTTCAAGAAATCCTATGTGGTTTTAACATATGCAAAGGAGACATCTTATTGGAAGAAAACCTTCAAGGTGATATTTTGATCTACTGAATTGAAGGCTTTTTTTATAGTCCAACAACAATAAGCAGGGTGAGATTTTTGTATCTTCTACACCTTTCAGTATATTGTGTGAGTGAAACTGTAATCAGCTATAGAATATCATTTGCAAATGATGCCCAACTGTTCTCTTCTCATATAAACCTCAAGTGTGCCTCCATTGCTGGGGAGATTATTAACAAAGACATATTGTAGAGGTGTGAAAGTAGGCATACAGGTTGATGGTGATGTGCATTCTCAACTTCTCAACTCTCTCAATTATTAAAAAAAAAGATAAGGTCTGGTTCACACACACACACACTCACACATACACACCCACACAAGTCTGATGTTGTCTCGTCTTTCAGATAGCTTGAGAATTGATCCCTAAGTACCCTTAAAATTGTGTCACCTTCAGAATAGACTCAATGTACTCGCCGTAGATCAACTGATAGTTCTGTCTTTTGTGCTATTCCTACTTTCTCGTGTTGTGTTTGTCCCTTGCTCTCTAAGAGGACCATGACGTCAGGGAGATGATGGCATGACTTACAGTTGACTTTGATTTGAGTGAGGGAGGGCTGTGCAAAGTCACCAGCCTCACTTTACTTTCTCATGTAGCAAATTAAAGACTGTAATGTGAGTTCAAATATGGTGACTCAGCTATCATTGATAGGAAAAAACCCAGTTTAGCATCGGAATCTTGACAGATCTTTTCTATTTTTTCACGTTTGTTGCACTCCATTCATTTTCATCCTTAAATTTTCTTGGGATAGTCTGACTTAATTGGTCAACAAGTCAAGTCATCAAATACTTATTAAATGCTTACTACATTCTCTTGCCAAGTTTTTTATTACATCATTTCCCACCTATTCCCTTTGACTTCTTCCTGTTTTGTGAGGCAATGCTGTTCCTAGTCATAACTGTAACAGACCTTAGATCAGATGACCAGAAGTCATCTGGTTCAACACTCTCATTTTATGGATGAAATAGGCCCACAAAGGCTAAGTCCAGGGTTCTATATGGCAGACCCAAATTTGAACCCAAGTGCTATCTTTCAAGGTCTGTCACCCTTTCTACTACACTGATCTTTCACCATTCTCATCTATAAGCTTTTACAAACGAGTTTATATTTTAAATCATTGTTGCCTAAGCAGCCATATCCTCTGTTTGGCAAGGATAATAATTGCTGACTGAGGGGAAGTTCTGATCTCTTTTGCTATTCTCAATATAGTGATTGGTTTATATTAGTTAAAATTCTATAGGAAATGGTGATAGTTTGTGTTAATGTTGGTTCTTTCATCTATTTCCCATTTTTGGTATTAACATAGCCTTAAAATATACCAGGTTGGAGTTGTCTTAAGTAGGCACCATGTATTCTCTTTATTTACATTCTTTCTTCTGATTTGGCATTGACTTTGACCTTTGCTCTAGAAAATCAGTGCTCTGATTATACAGATAGCTGATTTTGGAAACAGCAACAATATTGGAAACCAGCTATTTTCTGCCTGTTGGAGTAAAATCAATTTCTTTTTTATGATGTTGTTTGGTGCTTCTCTACTCTCTTCTTGAAAAATGCACTCATAGTGTATGACTCTACAGAACCTCTAAGGCTCTGGCCACTCTTGTTTCTTATTCCTGAGCCATGTTTTCCAACATTTTTTTGCTATCTTCCCTTGCGTCCACCTTTGCACTACAAGTCACAGAGTATAAGAGTCTATGTTGATTTAATTTTGAGGGTCTTGCGATGTTCTTTGTAGCAATTCTCTGTTTCCTTATCCTCTGCAAGGAATGCTGGCCCAGAAGCTGTAATTATCTTCAGGGTGGTCTTTTTGCAAATGTTTATCATGAGCACTGAAATCCAAGATGACCAACTGTCCTATGAAACGATGTTTCTTGTTTCCTTTGGACGCGTGATAAAGCCAACTCTGCCAACTCTTTTATTTGCTTTTCCAAGGAGAACCTGTGAACCATCCTTCCTCTGCACTTTTCTCTTGTTTTCTGGTTTCACTTATAGCAAGAATGTCAAGATTGATAGGATTCTGTTCATTCAGTGATATAGCCACTGTCTGGTGGCTGGGATTCTGCACTCATGGGGCCCTGGCCATACCTATGAGGATATAGAAAAATACAGAAGAAGAAGGCCTATCTCCTCTGTCTCTTACCAAAGGCACTGGTTACCTTAGTTGTCAGGTCCCCTTGGCTGATTAAACTCCAATAGAAGGTCCAGGGGAAACAGTCTGAGTATGTGATAAGTGTGCTGTTGACCCAGAGCAACAAACATGCCTGGATCCTCAAATTTCTGCTAAGTATCTCCATAACCATTTTGTAGATAACTGGGAAGGACTTTCAGCTGGGGCCTGGGTCTTCCCCCATGGGGTAGTGCCCCTAAAGGCCCCAGTGTGATTACAACTCACTTCAAATAGGAGAAATATTGGTAATAGCAGGTCACATTTATATAGTTCTTTCAGGTTAACAAAGCGCTTTATATGCATTATCATCCCAAAGATCCTGGCAGGTTGGGACCATAATCATCTCCATTTTACAAGTGAGGAAACTGAGGCTTAGAAAAGAGAAGTGACTTGCCCAGGGTCTCACAGCTAGTAAGTGCCTGAGGAAGGATCTGAACTCAGGTCTTCCTGTCTCCAAGTCTAAGGTGTTATTTACTATGCCACTTGACACAGGGAGAATCAATCAATCCAACCACAAGAATTAAGTGTCTACTATGTTCTAGACTCTGTGCTAGATGCTGGGGACCTCTACACTCAAGGAGCTTGCACCTAAGCAGAAGAGAGTGATTACTCTAGCTGGAGTGTTCAGGGAAAGCTTCATGGAAGGATGTACAGGAGGAGCTAGGTCTTGAAGGATGGATAGAATTTCAAGAGTCAAAGAGGAGAGTTGGCAGAACAATATTCCAAGAGTGAGGAATGGCACAAGCAAAGTCAGAGAAATAGATGTGTTTAGAAAACAAAGAGCAGTCCTATTGTGCTGGTATGTAGGATACTAACTGAGAGGTGAGCCAAGAGGGGTAGACTGAAGCCTTGAATGACAAGCTATTGAGTTCAGACTTAGGTCCTGCCATACTGACTTACTATTCCAACTTACTGCCTGCCGTATGATTCTCTGTTTCCATACATGGAGTGCCCTTGAACTGGCCATCTCCCATGAGTGGGATGCTTTCCTTCTTTACTCTCATCTCTTAGAACCTCTGGCTTTCTTTAAGACTCAGATCGAGCACCTCATTCTGCGTGAAGCCTTTCCTGATCCTTCATGTTACTAGTGTACCCATCCCCTAACTACTTTGAACTCATTTCACATAGCACCCCTTTTTATTTCATTTATGTAACACCCCTCTAGCTTCTAGGGATAACCCTAAGAGGCTAGGTTTCTAGTATTGCTTTTCTTGAGCCCCCATCAGTACGATCTGCATTAGCAATCAACCAGTTGGATTCCATTAGCTTTTAGAAAAGGATTTTACTGAGAAGGTATAGTAAAAATAGTTGGTGCATAGCATTATCTCCAAACCAGCAGCAAACTCTCTCCTTGTGCATATCAGATCCCTGGGGAGAGTGGACTAAAATTTAAAATAAAACAATAGAGAACACATGTGACAAAGGGATACTGCCTGATTCCTGGCCCTAGAAGTCCTTTTCTCCCTTTGAAGAGTCCTCATGAAATTCACTGTGAGGTATGACACTGGTGATGGGTAATTGCTCTGATGTTCAGCTGGGCTTGCTCTTTGTAGGGTATGGGGTCTCAGCTGTTGGGGTGGAACTTCCAGGGGCAGAGCCAAGATGGCAGAGTAGAGGAAGCACTGAGCAAAACTCTCCCAACATTTCCCTCCATACAACTTTAGAATAACACCTCAAATAGAATTCTGTAGTGGCAGAGACAATGAAAGGTCAAGGTGAGAGAGATCTGTGACATGGAGGTGGAAGCTGGCACAGGGTGCACATGGATGAAACACCAGTGGTGGGACTAGGTGATAGTGACAGAAGAAGCAGCATTTTGGGGAGTTCTCAAGCCAGAGATGGTAAAGAAATCTGGCAACTGGTCAGAAAGAGATTACAGGGGACCCCTGTGCTAGCACTGGATGCAGGACCAAACACTGTTGGGCAACTCCATTGCCTATACCCACTTCTCGGTACAGTCCAAAGGCAGAAAGGAATGCTGCTAGTCAAGAGGGAGCAAAGGCCCTGAGGAGTAGTATTGCTTTTGGTCACAAGAGATCAGGGACCTTGAGGTATAATATTGCCTCTCATCCCAACGAAGTGAGCCCTGAGGAACAATATCAATTGCAGTCCCAAGGGATCAGGGGCCCTTCCTGGTGAGGAAAATTGAGGAAATTGAGGAATTAAGACAGCAAGTGGTTAATTATGAGAATTGAGTGAACCACACTGACTCCATTGTGTGACTCAATTCTGGAGCTAGCTCAGTTCCATTTCTATTCACTTATGGGTCTAGTCCAACTTCTGCTTGTAAGAAAACTTTATTCAATTGGGAGAATTGGGAGGAAACCTTATTGCATTGTTTGAACCTAGTCTTGTGTGTCTGGGAAACTGGACCACTTCTACCTGCTGTTTAGACACCCTTAACAAAGGACCATGAATATGTTGACTAGAAACTCAGCCAGATCCGAAGGTTGGTTCAAATTGCAATTTGTACAATTTCTTACAATTATACATCTCAAGCACCCCATGTGTGTTATCTGAAAACTGGCCCACACTGATCTACCAGTTATTGTTTCCATGGTCCCTTGATTGTCTACAAATACTTGGGGAAGTGGGATCCCTCCTTTTCTGAATTCAGAGAATTGCTCCTGTTCACCCTCCCCACTCCCAACTTGGAAAGTCCCTAATCCTTCCTTCAATTAGAAATAAGATTACCTAATGTTGTATTGTTTCCTTTTAATTAATTGACCTTATTTGATTAATTGTTTTTATGTATAAAAGCCTATCTTTGCTCTATTCAGGGTCCAGGCCTAAACTAAGGAGATCTGGTCCCAGTTTGTGGGAAAATTGGCATGTATTAATACACTTGGAAGATCAAACCTTC
Source organism: Trichosurus vulpecula (assembly GCF_011100635.1). Classification (NCBI taxonomy): domain Eukaryota; kingdom Metazoa; phylum Chordata; class Mammalia; order Diprotodontia; family Phalangeridae; genus Trichosurus; species Trichosurus vulpecula. The sequence goes on from NC_050576.1 coordinate 27,751,000, forward strand.
GTTTTCTCAGTCATTTCATCTTTTACCTGAAAAACTGGTTAGGAACCAGAGTGCAGACCAAGAGAGGACTGACCACACCTCTCCCCAGATCATTACCTTGATGCACCAACAACTTCCAAACCCCTAGAACTGTCTCTGAAAACAGCAGTGTGAAAAAAGCCTGAAGCTTGGACAGTGCTACTCCCTCTACTCCCCTGCTGGGAACAAAGCCCAACTTTAACAATAATCCTCAAAATTTTATTTAAAAATAAAGTAGAAAAGTAAGTAAACAATAAACAAGGACCTGACCATAAAAATCTACTAAGGTGACAGGGAAGATCAAGACACAAAGTCAGAAGACAATGAAGTCAAAACAGCTACAAGCAAAGCCTCAAAGAAAAGATGGCAATTAAACAGAAGTCCAACAAGAATTCCTAGAAAGAAAAAAAAAGATTTTTCAAAATCAAATGAGTGGTAGAGAAAAAATTAGGTAAAAAAAAGAAAGCAAAGAAAAAAATTAGTAAAAGAGGCACAAAAAGATACTGAAGAAAATAACACTTTAAAAAAACAGAATTAGCCAAATGAGAAAAGGGGTACAAAACTCTACTGATGAAAATAACTCCCTAAAAAACAGAATAAACAAAATGTAAATATAGATACAAAACCTCACTGAAGAAAAGAATTCCTTAAAAATTGTAATTGAGTAGATGGAAGCTAATGATTTGATGAGACATCAAGAAATAATAAAACAAAGTCAAAAGAAAAATAGAAGAAAATTGAAATAACTCATCAGAAAAACAACCGATCTGGAAAATAGATCAAGGAGGGATAATTTAAAATTATTGGTCTATTATTAAAAGCCAATTAGAGAAAGAACCTAGACGTCCTATTTCAAGAAATTATCAAGGAAAACTGCCTTGAAATCCTAGAACCAGAGGTAAAATAGACATTGAAAGAATCCATGAATTACCACCTGAAAGAGATCTCAAAATGAAAACTCCCAAGAATATTATAGTCCAATTCCAGATCTCCCAGGTCAAAGAGAAAATGCTTCAAGCAGCCAGAAAGAAATCATTAATATGCTGCAAAGGTATAATTGGGATCACACAAGGTTTAGCAACTACCATCTTAAAGGAGGAGAAGGCTTAGAACATGACATTCAGCTATTTGGATGGGTCAAGCACATTTCTTGGCACTGATTCCTCACCAGGCTTGGCTGATTCTGGGCTAGACTGCTCAGCTGTCACCCTTCAGTCTGTCCAGAACTTGCAGTGTTCAAAAAGATTTTGTTTGGAGTCAGTTGGGCACTATCTATCTCAAAATTACGGCTCCATCACCTTTCAACTCCTATGGCAACTTCTACTAACTGTGGTCGCCATGGGACCTCAGGATCTCCTGCATCCATAAAGATGCTGACGTATTTACTTCAAAGTACTCATTTACCTAATATCAGAAAAATAAAAAACACAAAGAGACAGAAGTGGCCATGTGCTCACAGCCACCATAGCTAGATAGGAAGCAAGGCTGGTACTCTTCTTCTGTCCCATTCTCAGGACCAGCATGAGTAGTCCTGTCGACTTACCACCGCAGAAAAAAGAGACAGAGATGGGCAAAACACCCTTTTTCTGTCAGTTTCAGCGACAACTCCTGAGTAATCAGTTCTTCCAGCTCTATAGAAAATTAGAAGACTTTTCATCATTATATATTACAAGCCCTGAGCCACTTCTGGTTGGAAATGTGCAGACAGAAGAAATCTGCATAACTTTCAAGTACTGTCTCCACAACAGATCAGGCCACCACTATTATACTTATCTCATATGTGTGTGTGTGTGTACACATATAAACACATATATGTATGCATACACATATAGACACATGTATGTATACACTCATATATACATATATTCACACGTATATGTATGTATGCATACACACACAATGCCACCTTCCCATTTAGACTGTAAGCTCCTTGAGGGAAGTGATTGTTTCATCTTATTGCCCCAGCATTTAGCACAGAGTCTGGCATATGCTAGGCGCTTAATGAATGTTTATTGGATGATGATTGGTTGACTGATTTGGACTTTGTTCGGTAGATGATAGGGAGTCATCAATTGTTTTTTAGCGAGGGAGCGATGTGATTAGAAGCTTTAGGAAGCTTAGCTGACAGCGTATGAAGAATCAATTGAGATCGAAGAATAGAAAAGGGAGATTGGAGGTGGGAAGAACTATTTGGAGGCTGTTGCAATGGTTCAGATTAGCAACAATGAAAGTCTGAGCTAAGGGTCCCAAAAGCAAGAATGGGAAACAGAGGCAAAAAATGAACGCTCTGAGGAAGAAGGATCTATGGGACTTGATGGCTGAAGCATGGAAGATGACAGAAAGAAATTTCTGAAGTTCTGAGTGTGGGCTAGAGAAGGAAGATGGGAAATTGAGAGAGGAAGCTGGTTTGGTGGGAAGATAACAAGCTCACAGTTGAATTGCTGAGCTCGAGGAACCAGCCAGCAGGAAACCCAGGGGGAGATGGCCAGCAAACAGTTATTAATGCAAGTCTGGTCATCCAGCAAGTGTCTAAGGTTGGAGATGGAGACTGCGGAGCCATTTACAACAAGGTGATAGTTGGAGCCCTGAGCCCTGAGACTGGATGAGATCATCAAGGGAGAAAATGTAGAGACAGAAAACAAGGCAGCTAAAAACAGCGTGTTGCAGGCTGCCCTCATTTAAAGGGGCAGTGAAGAAGGGATGGAAAAGGAATAGAGAGAAATTGCCAAGAAAAATGATTCTTGTCTGCCAAAAAGGTAGCTCTGGCTGGCTTTGCATAGCTCTGATACTCTGCGCACCTTCGGGATGACAAGGAAGCTTAGTGTCCATTGCTGTGGACTGGAGGGCTATTTAAGGGGTCTTATCACTGGTTTCCAGGGCAGATTCACTACACATTCGTTTCCTCTTCCTTCTGAAGCCAGTAGAACTCGCTGTAATCTTAGCCTTCTCAGGAATGGCATGTACAAGAAGAGGATCAACAAGAAAGGTCAAGTTGGGCCCCTTGGGAAGTTGGATTTATTGGGAATCAATCATTCCAAGCGACACGCAGAAGAGTCGGCCTCCACGTTCTGCTCTAAGGATGGAGAAGCCTCACCCTGCCGAGTTCATCATTTCTGCTAGGCAATTTTTTTCTTTATAAAACCATCTATGCAGCCCAGTTCCTCTTGCATAATTGTGGCTTTATAGGCAGTCTGTTTTAAATAGGCCACCCTTTATTTATTATTTAATGGAAACAATGCACTGGAATACTCATGGAGGCCACTTCTGTAGCAACATGATGATGTCGGTGGGAAAGGTTTTTTAGCACCTTTGGTCACAGAGTCCTGAAATGGCAGGGCTAGAAGAAGCCTGCAGGCCCAAAGAAGCTGCAATGTCCAAATGATGACCAGGAGTCCCTTCTGCAACATCGGGCCATGAGTGGTCCATCCAGCCTTTGCTTAGAGACTTCCAGTGCTGAGGAGTCCACTACTTTCCAAGGCTAGCTCTCATTTTTAGGAAGTTTTTCCTTACATCTGGCCAAAATCTGTCTCTTTGCAGCTTCCTCCCATTCATTACTCCTGTTCTGTCTTCTGAGGTCAAGTAGAATAAAGCTGATCCCTTTTCCATGTGACTGCCTTTCCAATACTTGGGGATAGATATCATGATCCCCAAAATATTCTCTTCCCTAGGTTGAATATCTCACTTCCTCCTATGGCACGAACTCCAGACCCTTCTTCATCCTGGTTGCGCTCCTCTGGTCACTCCTCCATTTTAAGGAGGCCAGCCGTGTCTTCATTCCTCTCCAGGAACTCTTGAGTCCCCAGACTCGAGACCCTGGCCCAGCACTCACCTCTCTTCACTTTCCCTTTATATGTCGTCTTCCCCCATTACAACGTAAGTTCCCTGAGGGCAGCGATGGTCTTTATGCTTAAATTTGTATTCTCAGGTTAAGCTTGTCTTAAGGGCAGTTAGGTGGCAGAGGGTAGAGCTCTGGGCCTGGAGTCAGGAAGACTATTCTTCCTGAGTTCAAATTTGGCCTCAGACACTTAGTAGCTTTCACTGAACCCTGTTCACCTCAGTTTCCTTATCTGTAAAATGAGCTGGAAAAGGAAATGGCAAACCGCTCCAGTATCTTTGCCAAGAAAACTCCAAATAGAGTCATGGAGAGTCAGACATGACTACACAACAACAAACGTTCAATAAATGCTTGTTGATTTGACTTGACTGGACAAAGAAGAAAAGCACACACTTCCCACCTTCAAGCTCTTGCCTTTGAGAGGCAGCGTGGTATAGTAGATAGAATGCTAGAACTGGCGTCAGAAAAGACCTGGGTTCAAATCTTGCCTCGGTGAGATCCTAAACAAGCCATTTACCCTCTTTTAGCTGTCCCATTTGTAAAGTGGGGATGATGAGAACAGCTATCTCACAGGGTTGTTGTGGGAATCCCATAAGATAATGTTTTTAAAAGTGCTTCGCAAATATCATAGCACTACATAAACAGTTTTTTGTCACTTTTATTTTACTTTTTCTTCAACTAACCAGTACTCTTTTTAAAGGACAAAACAAAAGAGTCTGTTGGATGAATGAACGAATGGAGCCAGGAAAACGAGACCCACTTATATGACACAAGGTCACAACATTAGTCCACATGTATAGAGCACGTTCGAGGTTTTTAAAGCCTTTGATATGTTGTTTCAGTGGATGTAGACAGCAAGGTCTAGTGGAAGGATCTGGGGATATTGGAGTCACAGTACCAAAATACTGACTCTGTTGCTTAGTAGCCATTTGAGCCTTGATTTCCCTATTAGTAAAATGGACAAGTCGGTTCCTCCTCTGGACCACAGAGGCCTCATCTGTAGAAACAAAGGTAGACCCAAAGGCCCTTTCAAGCTTGGACACGCCTTGATTCTATATTCCAGCTGGGCCAGTGGGTCTCCTCTCTGGCCAGAAGCATCAGGGATCCTTCTTATGAAAGTGTATGAAGACAGTTCTTGAGTGGTCATTGCTGGCTCTGAGGAGATTGACTTTCCCTGGCAGGTTTCAAAGTCACTTTTCATCTTAAGGCTAGTCTGGGTATCTGCTGGCATGGTTGAGAGACTCAAGGGAACCTTGCTCCTATTACCTGTCAGGGTGCCCCTCACCTAGCACAAGGGAGGTGATGGTTCTCTGTACTGTACTGTGATCAGACCCCATCTGGAGTACTACATTCAGTTCTGGCAATAGTTCTGGCAATGTATTGCTATTGATAATATGAAAAGCATCCCAAGGAGAGAGATTAGAACGTGAAGGGTTTTGAGTTCATGATATCCGAGGATCAGATGAAGGAACTGGAAATATTTAATCTGGCTAAAGGAAGACTTGGAGAGGACATGATTCCTGTATTCAAGCATCTGAAGAGCTGTTATGTGGAAAAGAGGTTAGACTAGCTCTGCCTGGACCTTCAGGGCAGAGCTAGAAAATTGTGGCTGGATTGTCAGAAAAACTTCCTAAAAACTGAAGGTATTCCAAAGTGGACCGGGCTGCCTCGGGAGAGGGTGAGCTCCCCTTCAGTAGAGGTATTCAAGGAAAGCCTGGAGACCCACTTGTCAGGTATGTTGTAGAGGGGATACATGTTAGTCTAGGTGGCTGCCTCCAGCTCTGACATTATGTGCCTCTAGAATCCCATAATTCATCCAGGCACCACAACCTTAGCAGAGTATCCATGCAATCTCCCAGGATGAATTACAATTGCTCAGAAATTTGCAGTGGGTCCCCATGGCCTATCCTAATGGGAAGAACACATTCCACACTTCATAATCTGGCATTCAAACACCCACTGATGCCAACCTACTTCTCCAAGCCATTATCTCTTTTCCCACCCCCAACACATTAATGCATATGGCCCTGGGAGAGCTTTTTTTTTCCCAACTACACTGCCTTGCTTATTACCCTCTTGAGCAAGCCAAATGTATCCCCACATCCCTACCTTTATCCAGTCCCATCTCTAGGTATGCCCTTTTCCTCTTCTTCTTTGATCAAATCTGGTTCAACCTTTAAGGTTCAAATCATGGCATGACTCCCTGGGGAGCATTTCCTGCCCTTTCTTCCCACCCTATCAAATTTGTACTCGTGGTGGTCATTTCCTCCCTTGACATTTCCTGTCTGTGGCATTATTTGTCACTGAGCCCATGTTGCCTTGAGTTGTTCCATAATCAATATGCTCTACCTTCCCAACCAATCTTTCACTTCATTAAAGGGCAATGACACTTCCTTCATAATTACGGTATCCCCTTCCACGTCTCTGAAGCACAGGACCCTGTATAACTTTGTCAGTGACTTGGAAGCAGAAACTTCCACAAAACATTTGGCAAATCTGAGCATTATAGAAAGCCTGGAAGGATCACTAAGGCACAATATGGCAAGATCAAACCCTAGACCATCTTAACAGATCAGAACAATGAGCTGATTCTATTAAGGTAAAATCTATAAGTGGTGATTAGAAGACATTTTGGTTTGGAATAAAGAGCATGAGACTGGGATTTAGGAGATTGGGGTTTTTGCTGCAACTCTGCCACTAAAGTACTGAGTGACCTTGGCCCAGTTACCCTCCATGGGCCCCAGTTTCTTCAACTGTAATGTGAGGGGCTTGAACAAGATGATCTCAAAAGTCCCAGTTTTGATATTCTATGATTCTGTGATGCGTAAATGCAAAGTGTCCTGAACTTGTATTCAAAGAATCAATGGCACAAATAGTGATGGATTTAGTTGAATACAAACCCAATCTATCAATCAATAGGCAGTGACTTAACTTAGTTTAATTTTAATTAAGTTCTTACTGTGTGCTAAGCACTGTCCTGAGAGGGGATACCAAGCAGTTCCTGCCCTTAAGAAGCTTACATTTTAATGGGGGAGACAGTATGAGTCAACAGTGCGATATAATTGCTAAAAGAGCTAACATGATCTTAAAAGAAGTCTAGCGTCCAAAAAAAGAGAAGCAATGATACCTATAGAGTCCTAGTCCCAGAGCTGGAAGGAACCACAGACACCATTTAATCCAACACCCTCATTTTACAGACAAAGAAACTGAGGCCCAGGGAAGAGAAATGACTCACCCAACCTTACACAGATAGTGAGCATCAGAAGCAAGATTTGAACCAAGTTCCTCATATAAGCTGTTGCTTATTCTTCTGTACCACACTGATGACAAAAGACCAAGCAAGCAATCAATAAGCATTGAGCAGTGTCTGCTATGAGCCAGGTATAGCCTATGAAACAATCCTGTCTCATGAGGAATTTACATTCTAACGGGAGAGACAACAACTCCATATATAAGCGTAGTATATACAGCATAGACTGAATAAATATAAAATAGTTATGTACAAGGTAGTCAATGCTTGAGAAGCTGTGGGAAGAAAGGCACAACAATACACTGTTGGTGGTGCTGAGAATCCATCCAAACCCTCTGCAAAACAATTTGGAATGATAGATATTTTTTAAAAAGTGACTAAATGTCCACACCTTTTGATCTAGAGATCTGATTGCCAAGCATAAATCCTAAGGAAGTCAAAGAAGGAAAGACCATATTGGAAAATACATGCCAAAATTCTCATAATCAAATTCTTTATGGGAGCAAAGAACTAGAAACAAAGTGGGTACCCATCAGTTGGATGATAGCTAAATACATTATGGTACATGAGTGAATTGGGTGAAATAGATGAAGCAATGAATGCAAATCCTACTGAACTCTGTAAGGCTTAGAACACATCTAGGGTACCATGTCTAGTTGGGACCAGCACACTGTAGGAGGGACATTGACCAACTAGAAAATGCCCAGAGGAAGGCAACCATTGGAGTGACTCAGAATGCTTAACCTACTGAATTCAAGGCTTGGAAGTTAAAGAGGCATGATTACTATCTCCACATATTTGAAGGTCTGTCATAGGAAAAAGAGAATAGATTGATTCTGTGTGGCTCTGCCTGGCAGAACGTGGTACAATTGGTGGAAGAGAAAGGGAGGAGTCACTGCAGTATATGGAAGAACTTTCTAATGATTATAGTGTTACAAAAGTATAATTAACTGCTACTGTGTGAGGTAATGAACTCCTAGTCAATTCAATTTGATTCAACAGATATTTCAGTGCCTACTATGTGCAAGACTCTGTGCTAGGTGCCAGGATGCAAACACAAAACAAAAAACAGACCATGTATTCAAGGAGCTGATGTCCCACTGGGGAGACGAACCAGGTCTATGCTTAAGTGAATACAAAGTGATAAAAAGATAACTTCAAGGGGGAGAGAGTCATAATACCTCAGGGAATCAAGAAAGAGCTTACATATGAGATGGTGCCTGGGCTGTGATTGGTACATTGTATGCAGGGAACAGCTAGAAGACCAATCTGACTGGAATAGAGATTCTAGGAAGGGGAGTAATAGAAAATACAACTCAAGAGGTAGGTGAGAGGATTTGTCAGGCTGAGGAATTTGTGTTTTGTTTCAGAAGCAATAGGGATCCACTGAAGACTTCTGAGTAAGGGAATGGCATGGTCAGATCTATATTTTAAGAATACCAATTTGGCAGTTGTGGCAGGAGAGGGGAAACACTGGTAGGAGAGATGCTAATTAGAAAGCAATTACAATAGTCCAGGCAAGAGTTGATGAAGATGTAAACTAGGATTAAGGCTGTGCGAATGGAGAAGATGGAATAAGGTGTTGGAAAATTAGATTTGATAAGATTTGGCAAGTGCTGGGATAGCAAGGGCGAGGGAAAGTCAAGAGTTGAAGGTGACTGTTGAGTAACACCTGGGAGGATGATGGCAGTTGGGAAGTCTGGAGCAGGGGGAGGGTTGGGAGGAGGGGAAGATAGCCCATAAGCATTTATTAAGTATCTACTATGTGCTAGATATTATGCTAAGCCTGGGGGATACGAAGAAAAGCAAAAAACACCCTCAAGGACCTCATAGTCTGATGGGGAGACAACGTGAAAACAACTATGTACGAACAAGCTATATGCAGGGGGAAGGCTCTAGAATTAAGAGGATTCAGGAAAAGCTTCCTGTAAAAGGTGGGATTTTAGCTGGGACTTGAAGGAAGCTGGGGAAGCCAGGACATAGAGGTGAGTGGGGAGAGCATTTCAGTCATGGTAGATAACTAGTGAAAATACCTCGAGTCAAGACTATGAGCTTTGCTTTGGGTGTAGTGAGTTTGAGATGCTAGGCAGTTGGTATTGCAATACTGGAGGTCCAGACAGAGATATGTACTTATAGATTTGGGAACCATTTCCATAGACATGATAATTGAGCCCATGGGAACTGACGAGATCACCACAGGAGAGATCTTCCCTTCCCAGACTGATATTTTTGTGATGGTAAATTAGGCCATTTTTTATCTCAATTCTTTCCTAGCCCTTAGTCATTGAATGGGCTTGCCACAGACAAACTGAGACCAGGGAAAGATCTCAATTTAAAAAGGCCAAGATCACCCACTGCATCCTGGCATCACCAGTCATCCTGAACTTTGTCTTTCCACTGGACTTGGATGACTCTGGAAGAGAAAGTGATCTGATGACTTTGTGCAGCTCTGCCTCGCTTACAACCAATTCACTTGTGAGTCAAGACATCACCCTCATAATGTCAATGGTCTTCTTCAAGAATGAAGGATCACAACGGCGACAACACTAATATGAAGAAGAAAAAAAAGGAAAGGACCCAAGGCAGAGCCCTGGAAGATGAACAATTAGTGAGTAGTAAAACAATGGTGATTCAGCCAAGGAGGCTAATAAGGAAAGATCAGAAAAGTAGGAAAAGAAGCAAGAGAGAGCAGTATTACAGAAGCCAAGGGTGGAGAGGGCAGCCAAAAGTGTACAATGATGCAGAGAGATCCAGTACAGCAAAGACTGAGAAAGTGTCACTGGATCTACCAATTAACGGACCTTGGTTAGCCTTGGAGGGTATGGTTTTCATAAAGTGGTGGGGCTGGAAATTAGATTAAGAGACTGGAAGGTGAGGGAGTAGGGGCCGAAATCATTGACAATGTTTTCTAGGAGTTTAGCTGTGAAAATGAAAGATATTGGATGATAGATAGCTTGAGGGGTTGATACAGTCAAGTGAAGAGTTTTTAGAGCTAAGAGGGACCTCTATGTATTTGTAGGCAAGAGGGAAGGGGTGGTGCATGTGGATAGATTGAGGTTAAAAGAAAGAATGATTATGGTGACAAGCTCCTGGAGGTGATAGGAATGGTTAGGGATCAGGCAGTATAATATATGCCTTCGGTATCTTTTCATAAGAGACAGGGTGAGGGTGAGAAGGTGGGTGAGGAAAAAGGTTTTGAGGAATGGAGTGAAGGAATAGAGTAAGCTCGCTACAAATGACCTCCATTTTCTTAGTTAAGTAGGAGGTGATGTCCTCTGCTAAGTGGAATTGGGGAAGAGGTGGCACAGGATTTTTGAATAGAAATTTTGAAATAGCCACTGCAGAGAGTATAATAGAGAGGCAATTTGAGCAAGAATAAAAGGATTTTCATTAGAGTCTAGTTGAGATTAAGATGATGTAAATTTAATGGTGGAGGTAACCCAGACCTGAAGTTTAGTGCAGTGTGGCTTGATTGGACAAGGGAGCAAAGGAGTCAAGGGGAGTCAGTAGTATATGACTGCAATGGTCAGTCCCAGGGCCAAGATTGGGAAGAGAGGGAAGTGAGTCCAGAAAAAGGTGATGAAATGAGAGACCATGGAGGGTGGAGGTCCCCCCCAATTCTATGATGCTACAATACCATGATTAGATTTAGGAAGAGTGAGGAATAGAGAGAGTTAAAGGCAAGGTGGTGGTCAGACAGGTCAGATGACCACCTCTAAGAGCTATTAGGGTTAATTGGATTCAGAACTGGGTTGACTAATGCTTGGACCCAAAGAGATTTATTAATGGTTTGATGTTAGTGTTTAGGGAGTTCTCTAGTCAAGAAAACTATATCCTTGGCTGCCTATCATTTGATATTTTTATCATTGGCTTGGACGTAGGTATAGATGACATGCTCGTCAAGTTTACCAAAGCCCCAGAGGTGAGTGCAATGGCTAATATGTCAGATGGAGGGATCAGGATCTGAAAAAGTCTTGACGGTATCAAAGACAAAGGTCCCATATTACCAAAATATTCATAAGAACACTTCTTTATAGTAGCAGAAGACTAGAAACAAAGTGGGTGCCTGTGGATTGAGAAGTGGCTGAACAAATTGTGCTATATAAATGTAATGGAATATTATTGGGCCATTAAGAAATAACAATGTTAGAAACAACATAATTGTGAGGATATTGAAGTCAGTCTGTCAACAAATGTTAATCAAACATCTGATATGTTCCAGGCACTGTGCTAAGTGCTGGGGATACGAAAAGGGCAAAAACTAATCCCTGCTTTCAAGGAGCTCACACTCTAATAGGGGAGAAAACAACAATGTATAAGCAAGCTATATACAGGATAAAATGAAGATAATCACAGAAGGAAGGCACTAAAATCAAGGGGGATCAGGAAAGTCTTCTTGTAGAAGGTCAGACTTTAGCCTGGACTTGAAGGAAGCCAAGGAGGCCAAGAGACAGAGGAGAGGGTGGGGAGCATTCTAGGTACCTGGGGCAGCCAGTGAAAATGACCAGAGCTGGGAGATGGAGTATCTTGTTCTAGGAACAACAAGGAGGCCAGTGTCACTGAATCACAGAGTACATGGGAAAGAGGAAGAGGAAGAGAAGAGAAGAGAGAGTATAAAGTCTAAGAAGATTGGAAATAGGGGGTGGGGAAGGTTATGAAAAGCTTTAAAAGCTCAACAGATGATATTATATTTGATCCGGGAGGTAACGGGGAGCCACTTGAGTTTATTGAATGGGGGCAAGGCAAGACATGGTCAGACTTGTGTTTTAGAAAGATCATTTTGACAGCTGAGAAGAGCATGGACTGGAGTTGGGGGAGACTTGAGGCAGGCAGACCAACCAGTAAGCTATGAGGTAACGAGGATCCACATCAGGTTGGCGTGAGTGTCAGAGAAGAGAAGAGGGCATGTATACAAGAGATATTTTGAAGGTAAAATTGGTTGACAAGGTGTCTAAGAAAGGGAAAGATACCAAAAGCATGGGGGGGGGAACCTCTTTATTAAAATTCTTTCCCTTACCCTGAAAATTGTGACATAAAGAACATCTTTTGCTATCTAGATAAAATTGTTAGAGAATAATCTAGTCATGCATAGAGGGAATCCTTGGTGAAGTTAGTAGTGCACGATTTCACTGTGTTGATTTTTCATTAACTATTTTAAAAGTATTCTATTGGAGAGTCAGTTAATAAATATTCATTAAGTGCCCAAATCACTCTAGTATCTATGCTAAGAAAACCCCAAATGGGGTCTTGGAGAGGCAGACACAACTGAAATGACTCAACAACCACAACATGTGCCAGGCATTGTGCTAAGCACTGGGGATACATTGCTGAATATCCTAGAAGAGATTTGTAATTACTCAAAGGACTCTGACCTAACCATCCACTCAGGAAAAATCAAGTGGAGGAAGAATGTCCATTGTCCAGATCATGGCATGCAGTCATATGGACAATTTATAGATCTTGTCCATTAGTATATGTATCTCATACAGACTGAGAATGGACAATGAGTTGGGTGCAGAATTAAAGAGGAGCAGGAGAGCATTGGCTTTGGAAAATTGCAAAGATCTTTTAATGACACTAAATTTCTGCCATCTTTTTAAATAGTATTAATCCATTTTGCTGACCTGTTTTTCCTTGTTACAAAGCAGTGTCCTACAGAAGTTTTCATTTTGCTTAATCCCAAAAGGCAGAACTAGAAATGATGGACAGAAGTTTCAGTGAGGTAGATTTTGGCTTGATATAAAGAAAAATGTCTTACTATAACATATGGTCCAAGACCCCCTGATTCTGGGCTCACATGGATTGAGTACAATCCTGGAGGCTTTCCTAAAAGCTTTGGCTAGTTATTATTTTCATCTAGGGTTTACTCTGGGAAACCATTACATATAATTTGTGTCTAGGTTTCTGTAGATATAAGAAATGGAGTTCCCAGATCCTATACAAGCACTCAAGGTAACAAGTGGCATCAAGTACAGGACAGCCTTTATTTCATCCCACACAAAATGCAGAAAAGGACTCGAAGAAGACCATAAACAATTGTAGAAAACACATAGAGTGCCTTTCAAAATCCCATTAACAATCAATATAATTCTGCTGCCTTTCCACTGGGTCCGACTTTTCCACAGGTTCTAAGAGTCCTTGTGACATTTAGCTACCCTGTGGTTTGGACTCCTCCTTTGAGAGAAACACATTTTGGGGCTGCAAAATAGGCATCTGCCTTACCACAGGACATGCAATGTCGCAATTACCCATGGAAACAGAAGAGAGTAAAGTCTTTTGTTTCCCCAAACTGTGGCTTCTGTCCCTCACCAATCTTACAGTTTCTGGGAAGTGGGGCAAGGAACAGGACACATGGAGGGCAATACTAATGTATACACGGGATTGTTTCTTGGTGAACGCTTTGCAAACTTTAAAGAACTGTACAGAGTTGACATTCTTATTAGCAGAGATTTCTGTTCAGGTATGAATTAGGTTGGATGGCCATTGATATCCCTTTCAGCTCCAAGATTTTGTAACAAGGGCTCTTGCATGGAGTGGGAAATTGAACTAGAGGATCTTTGAAGCCCCTTTCAATTCTGGAATTCCATCCTTCTTAGAAGGATAAATAAACTCAATTAACGTAGCCAACTACTGAGCAGGACAGGAGTAGCTACTAATGACAACAATGGTGAGTGACATGGGATCCTAGATGGAGAGCTGTAAGAGGCCTTGCAGGCACTCAGCCTAACCACCACCTCCCACCCCCCATTTTCCAGATGAGGGAACTGAGGCAGGCCCAGGAAAATGACATGATTTTCCCAAGATCACACGGATAGTAAATACCAGAGACAGGTTTTGAACTCTCATTAGAGGATCATAGGTCCAGAGCTGGAGGGGACCTCAGAGTCCATTTCCTAGGAATTTAGAACTAGAAGTGACCTCTGAGGTCATCTAGCCCTGTCCCCTCATGTCATAGATGAGGAGACTTACCCATGGTTACCCAGCTAATAAGGATCAGAGTCAGGAATCGAAACCCACTGCATTCTAAGAGTTTCAAAGCACTTTACAGATGTGATCTCATTTCCTCCTTACCATACTCCTGGGTGATAGGGGCTGTTACTATCTCCATTGTACAGATGAGAAAAATGAGGCAAACAGAGGTCCCAGGATTACTCTCTAGTAAGTGTCTGAGGCAGGATTCACATTCAGGTCTTCCTGATTCCAGGCCCAGCGCCTTGAGCACAATGTCAGCCAGAAACCACTGGGCTGGTGAGATGAAGGTAAGCAGATGCAGCAGAGGACAAAATTCAAAGTCCTGGGGCTTCCACGAGAGGTGGTACCTTTGAGTCGCGTGGGCCTCCTTGGGAGAAGCAGAGAGGGTGAGTATCTGTGGGGCTGTCAGAAGGGAAGAGAACCATTTCTAATTCATCTCCAAAAGTGAGCTCAGATGCTTTGTCTGTGTGAACACGGGATCACCGGCCCAGGATCTAGAGACAGGATGCGAAATCGGTCAATCATCAACCAACATTTGCGTGGCATGCGTGCGCACCCTGTTCTGGGGGCGCATACACAAAAAGGGAAAGAATGAAAAGAGAGGATGATTAGAAACACCGACCTAGCTCTGAGAAGTCACCTATTACTGCTGCGGCTCCCGCCTGCACACACTTATTTTCCTGTTAAAAATGTCCTGTCTTGGGGCCAGTGTCTTGGCTCACAGATGGGCTTCAGCTCCTGGCAGCCCCGAGTAGAGTGAGGCTCAGACAGTTTGTTCTTGGCAAAGGTTCAGCCCCTTCTTTCTATTATGTATGGCTTTCCTTCCCTGCCCCCCCCCCCTGAAAAAAAAAGAGGAAAAAAAGAATTGTAGTTCTTATAAACACTCAAAGGAAGAATTCTGATGCTGTCAACAGGCAGTGATTGACTCTCGGAATGAGGCTTCTGCTCATTTGAAAGAAGAAGATCTTTGGGACCTTCATGCTGGCCTGTCAGCTTGGGACAACTCGGACTGATTTCCCACCCTGCTCGGATGTCAGCAGCTAACACTGCACGGTCCTGGAGGATAACCAGGGAGCTAATGAGTTTTGTGAAGTAGCCCTTTTGCAGGAGGATGCTTTCGGGGGAAGGCAGGCAGCTGGGCTCCTGAGTCTTTGCTCCCTGATTTGGATTACCTGGAAAAGAGGTTTCCCACTGTGCTCACCATTGGCATGAATTGCATTCCCTCCCTTTTTGGACAGCGCACTCATAATCAGGACGTATCCGGAGATATGGTTCATATGGAAATTAAACAAAAACAAAAACAGAAGTCTGGCTCAACTCTCCTTATGCACTCCAATTTACTTAGTATTACAGCTGTGTATATGTAGGTCTTAGCTCATAGGCTCATCGGTCCAGAGCTGGAGGGGACCTTAGAGGCCACCTAATCCAACCTCATTGTTTTACAGCTGAGGAAATGGGTCCAGAGAGATGCAAAGATAAGCCCAAGTCAGTGACTATGGGTTCTCAAAGTCTTAAAAGCATAAGCACGTCCTACCAAGCTGGAAAGGATCCAGGAATCCTAGATCGAGGGACTTGACATTCCTGGGAATCAAAGGTATCAAGTCCAACCCCCTTACTTGACACAGGAGGAAACTGAGACCAGGATAAGTTCATTGGGCTGCCAAAACTCCGTATCCCATATCCTTTCCTCTGGATCACATTGTCTCTCTCACTAGTCTATAAGGACCTTCTTGAAGGCAGACACTTTCATCGTGTCTGTATCCACTACCACCCACTCCCTGGAAAAGACATGTAAAAGACTCCTATTAAAGGTCAACTGAATGTTGATATTAGCCCTCTGCCCATGTATTGTGAAGTTACTTCATCCTTCCGCTTACTCAAGACCATTTTTTGTTCAAACCCTCGCAATCTGGCTTCCCACCCCCATCTGAACTACCACCACCTTCCTGAAACTTCTTTCTCCAGAGCCAGCCATGACCTCCTTTTTCACAAATCCAATGGCTTTTCCGTAATCTTCACCCTCCTTAAGCCCTGGGCAGCATTTGACACTGCACACCACTCAACGGAGAAGCCCCGCCCTCTTTTCCACTTATGGGACATTGGAATCTCCTCCTACTTCTCTGCCCACCCTTTCTATCTCTTTCATTGGCTTCTCCTCTTCCTTCTTCCCAAAAATGTGAAAGACACTCAAAGTCCTATCCTCGGCCCTTGTCTCCCTGCCTCAAGTTTCTACCCTTCCAATCAGATCAGATGAAATCGGCAAGCATTTATTAAGGACTTTCCACGTGCCTGGCACTGTGCTAAGCACTGGAAATGCCAAGACAAAAACAAAACTGATCCTGCCCTCAAGGAACTTAGGCTCGAATGGCACTTACATTCTGACAATCCACCCTATAGAATGCTGGCAGAGAGCTCTCCAAATCGCACAGGTGGGATCATCTCCCAGAATTGTAGGATCATTGATTTAGAGTTCTAACTCTCAGTCTCCTTCTAAGGGACCTAGAAGCCGCTAGAACCCCAGAATTTGGGAGCCGGAAGGGCTCTGAGCAGCCGTTTCGCCCAACTCCTACCCAAAAAGGAATCTGTATCCGACAAGGGATCGCCAGCTTCTAACCAAAGACCCGCAAGGAGGGAGACTTATCAGCCCTCCGGGCAGCCCCTTTCACTTATGGACACTTCTCATCGTTAGAAAGTGTTTTCTGCTATGCAGCTTTAGTCCGTCCCTTTCCGGCTTCTCCCCCTCGCTTTCACTTCTGGCTTCTGAACCTCAAACAAACAAACACGTTCCGTTTTCTGAGCAACAACCCTGCACATGCTGGAGGGCAGCAACCCCGTTCTCACTGAGTCTTCTCCGCGCTAAATAATAGCTCGCATTTCCATAACACTCTCAGATTTGCAAGAGCACTTGACATGTGTTAAATTTACATTGATCCTCACAATAGCACTATGATTTTCAATCCCATTTGCAGGGGAGGAATTGGAAGTTGAGAGAGGTTAGTGACTTGCCCAGGGTCACACAGCTAGTGTCTGAAGCAGCATTCAAACTCAGATCTTCTTGACTCCAAGTACCGTGCTCTATCCATTGAACCACCTAACTGGCCTCATTTAATCTCACATGGCCAGGGTTCAAGATCCTTCCCCATCCTAGTTGCGCTGCCCTGGACTCTCTCCATTTTATCAATACCTTTTAAAATGTGACGCTCAGACCTGAATGGAACACTCCACAAGTGGTGTGACCGGAGCAATGCTAACTCCATTGGGAGTTCCATTCCAGTGGGAATCTCACCTTCTTCCTGGAAGTTATACCTCTCAATGCACTTTTGGACTGGAACATCATAATGCTCCCTCACCCAGAGCTTGCAGCCCACTAGACCCCCAGATCTTTTTCAGAGCAGCTGCTGTCTAACCATGCTTCCCTCATCTTATACTTGGGAAGTTAAAGTTGATTGTTTAATACAGGGGTGGGGAACCTGAGGCCTTGAAGCCATATTTTTTAAATTTTACAGAACAAATACTTTTATTAAGGGGATTTGCTCTGTGAAGTTTGGGTTCAGTCAAAGGGTCGCCCTTGAGGATCTGGAGGGCCATATGTGGCTTCAAGACCACAGGTTCCCCACCCCTGGAAATACAAGACTTTAGTGCTGATCTCTAATGAATTTCATCTGATTTGCTTCAGCCCATTGCTTGAGTCTGTCAAGATCATTTTTGGATCCTGATTCTACCATCCATTGTGTTAGCTACCCCATCCAACCTGGTGTTATCAGAATAATGGGTGAGCATGCCATCTCTACCTTCATCTAAGTCACTGATAAAATTTTCCAAGATCTCCGGGCCAATGACAGTTGCACTGCACTGCACCCAGAGCACTCCCTCCATCAACAACCTCCTGCCTAGTTGACACGGCATGGCTCTTCTTTAAATCTGTCCATTCAACCAGTTTGTTCTAAATCCACATACTTATATGATCATCTTTTCCATATGAAAAGTATGAAATACTTTATCGGATGCTTTGCCAAAATCTAATTAAACTATAATCTATAACATTCATACACTCAATGAGTTGAGTGTCACCAGAATAAACAACACTAGTCTGGCATGACCCACCCTTGATGGAGCCCCCGTCTTTTTCTAATCCCTACTTCCCTTGCTAGATGTTCAATACCCATCTCTTTAGGGATCTGTTCTAGAATTTTCCCAGGAACCAAAGTCAAGCTCACTGGCCTAGAGTTTGCAGATTCGAGCGTCATCACTTTTTTAAAAATTAGGACATTGGCCCCTCTCCAGGTCTGTGGTACTTCTCCCATTTTCCATGGATTTTCAAATGTCGTTAACAGTGGTTTAGCAATCATCTCTGCTAAAAGGAGTTCTTTCAGTACTATCCTAAGGTGCAATTCATCTGGACTAGGTAACTTGAATCCATAAGGGGAAATTAGGTGTTCTTTGCCTGCCTCTTTATTTACAGTCTTGGGGACCGATTCCCCCTTAGTCATTTCTGTTATGTCATTTTCAGGGTAAGCATCACTCTGCTTAGGGGAGAAAACAGAAGCTAAATAAGAATTCAGCATTTCTGCCTTCTCTCTGTTGATAGCCATTGTTATCCCGTCTACCCCAAGGAATAGTCCTAGCCCTGCTTTGAACCTCTTCCGCTATAACAACTGACAAAAACAAACTTACCTTAGATCTTCTGACCAGCCTCAGCTCCTTCTGAACTTTAGCCTGCCTGATTCTCTTCCTACCGGACCAGGCCAGATTCATATTCATCCTCTGTTACCTGCCTTCACTCCTAGCTTCTGCTCCACCTTCATGCTGTTCCTTGCACAAGTCACTCTGTCTCCTGAATCGGGGCATCTTTCACTGGCTAACTCCGTCGCCTGAAATTCTCTTCCTCCTCATCTCCATCTCCTGGCTTCTTTCAAGCTTCGTCCACGTGCAACCCACCACTGCAAGAAACCTTTCCTGGTCCCCCTTAGTGCTAATGCCTTCCTTCTATTGGTTATCCTCAATAATATATATATATATATACATATACATACACATATATATATGTATATATATACACATACATGGAAGTATACACACATGTATATATGAATAATTTCTACATAGTTTTTTGCATGTTGTCTCCTCCATTAGGCTGTGAGCTTCTTGAGGGCAGGGACTGTCTTTTGCCTTTCTTTGTATCCCTAAAGCTTGGCACAGTGCCTGGCACATAGTAAACACTTAATAAGTGCTTGTAGATTAGTTGGTCGATTCATGATTACCTTGATGCATTCACACCAGCGACTTCAAACAACTCCTAATTTTCCTTTTCATTTCAATCACTTCCCTTTTTATTCTTGAGAGTTTCTATCCTATTCCTCTGGGATGATTTTCCCTTTAGAATTTCAGACCATGGGTTCTACCTAAACTTTCTCTTAGCCCTTTGAAATCTGATTTCCCAAAAATCTAACGTGTATTTCAGACTTTTTAGACTGTGCCCCATTTTCCTCTCCCCCACCAAAAACACTATGAGTGGTTTGAGTGGCTGCTTTCCTCCTACGGGAACCAAGTCTTCCTTGGTGGTAAAAATCACACCAAGTGTAGAATGTTCACTTGGTTTCTCAGTCTTTGGAGAATAAAATTCTCATTAAGAGGAAGTCAAGGGGGCAGCTAGGTGGTGCAGTGAATAGAGCACCCACCCTGGATTCAGGAGGACCTGACTTAAGCCTGGTCTCAGACACTTATAAGCTGTGTGACCCTGGGCAAGTCACTAAACCCCAATTGCCTCCCCAAAAAACCCAAAATAAAGCAAAAAGAAGTCAAGAAATTACCAGCTACTCTGCTTTTGGCATTGAGAGCTGGATCCAGCTGTTGTGTCTGAATGACTAATTGATCTGCTATCATTGTTCTATCATGAGTCTGTGTCAGGCCTGTGATTTCTTCCCCAAACTCCTCATTTATTTCTCTCTTCTGTCCAGGTGGTTTGTAGTATACTCTGATGACATATCCTTTCTCCATCCATCTTCCCCCAAACATTTTCCTCCATACTTCCCCACTCTGGTTCCTGGATTTCCTTACATTGGTATACCTTCTTAATGTACAATGCTGCTTCACTTTCCCCCTCCCCCTTTAACCTCTTCTGTTTCCTTTGAGTTAGGCATGCCCATCCAGGGCCACATTCCAGTCTTGGGTTTCGTTCCTCCGTGTCTCAGTGGCATCTGTGAGGACTAATTTGCTTTTTAGTGTTAGAATGTCTAGTTCCTCTTGCTTCTTGCCTAAATTTGGGGCATTTGTGTATAGATAGATAAAGGCTCACCTAGTTTTAGAGCTAGAGAGATATCGTTCAATGCCCTAATTTTACATATGAGAAAACTCAGGCTCTGAAAGGTGAGGTGACATGCCCAATGTCACTTAGGTCGTAAGTGCCAGAGATAGGATTGTCTCCCTACTCCAAATCTCTCTCCATTCCAGTCTGCCACATAATCAAGGGGCTCCTGGTTATCTCCAGTGTCAAGTATAAGATTCTCTGCTTGGCTTTCAAAGCCCTTCATGGGCTGCCTCACCCCCCACATCTTTCCAGTCTTCTGGTACCTTTACATATTCTACATTCCAGTGACATTGGTCTCCTTGATGGTCTTCAAAACCCTCTCTCTCCTCATCTCTACCTCCTACCTTCCCTGAGACTTGCTTCAAATCTCAGCCAACATACCACCTTCTGCCAGAAGCCTTTCTCTACCCTCCATAATGTTGGTGCCCCCTAATAGATTATTCTCAGTTTATCTTGTATGAATCTTGTTTATACGTAGTTGTTTGCAATAGACTGTGAGCTCCTTGGGAGCCCAGCAGTGCTCCAGATGTGGCTGGAGACTTGGTTTACAATGAACAGTGTATTGGACTTGGAATAAAGAAGTTGAGGGTTCAAATCATGCCTCTGACACTGAAGACCAGTGTGACCTTGGACGAGTTACTTAGTCAAACTGAGCCCCTCATCTATAAACTTTAGGCCATAATCTCTAAGGTCCTTTTCAGCCCTAAGTTTGTGATACAGAGCTCCTTGGATAAGATGACAGATGCTATGCATCAAAGTACCTAATGTAGCCAGAATGGACTTTATTTTCTTTGAATGACTCAGCTCGCCTCGTTGAGCTTCCCTGGACACTGGGGCTTGCTCTTCTGGGGCAGGACCAGAGCTTCCTGTGTGATGAGTCGTGGCGCTGACTGAGGGGAGGTGTGTTAACGTGGTCTACACTGGGGGAGGGGCCAAGTCAAGAACCAATCGGCCCTGGTCGTTCAGGCGGCGCTTGATGATGTCAAAAACTCTATAAGAGGGGAGAGGACAGCTTGAAGATCCTCCTTTCCTTTTCCGGTTGGAGCCAGAGACGCCTACAGCCGAAGCTGAGCTGCCGGTAGCAAAGCTGACTGGAGGCTAGTGGGTAATCTTCTTACCGTAGGGGGGAAGCATGTATACGATTTTGCCTTATACCATCTCGCTTCTCTGTGGCCTCCTGGTAACCCTTGTGAGGCGGACTTATTGGGCCTGGAAGCTTTTGATGAAAATATCAAAATGGGGATGCTGGTTTGTGGGATTGTTACTGTGGAGTGTAAATACATGCTTTAGTTCTCCTGCCTTCTGCCTAGAGAATTCCTTATATCCTGCGGTTCTGGACCTTTTAGGCACATATGAGATTCTCTTTGAAATCATAAATTCTGCCTTCCTAATATACCTAAGTACTAATTACATACCCCCGTGTTAGTCAACAAACATTTATTTTTTTAAAATAATATTTTATTTTCCCCCAATTACACATAAAAATGATTTTTCACCCTTGGTTTTTTTTTTAAGTTTTGAGTTCCAAATTCTATTCCTCCCTCCCCCCCCCATGATAAGTAATCTGATATAGCCTATACATGTGCAATCATATAAAACATTTAATAAACATTTATTACTATGTGCCAATGTAAAATGCTTATAGAATGAATGAATGAATAACACAGCCCCGGCTCAGGAAATGTCTTTTGAACTGCCCTGACTTTGATGTGTTTGTAAAAGGCCTGGCCCTAAAGGCAAGTTCGTGACTAATAATGAATTCTCAAGCTTGTAACAAGGATGATTCCAGAAACCAAAATCTTCCTTTGTCTTCAGGAGGGAACCATCCCTCAGAGTGGGGAATGCACCTAATTGAGGCAGGAAAATGCAGGAGTTTGTAAATTAGCCAGGCATTGAAGACTTCATCAGAGGTGTGTATGACTGGAAAAAGCAAGTAGGTGGTAGAGAAAGACAGACAACATATGGGGAGGTTGAGGGCTACAGAGGGACTTCAGACACAGTGAGAGAACCTATAGCAAGCCTCCGGGAGGTCGGGGAGAGGCTGAGAAGGGGCAAGGGTCTGTGGAGGGGATATGCCGAGAGGTATAAGATGGGTGTGGATTGCCCATGTCCACATGTCTAAATGCATATCATAGAGAGGCATTGATAGATATCTCTGAAATCTTGTCCACCCCTATCCAAGGGAAACAGATTCCTGCCTTGAGAGGATCAGGAGAAGGGGCCACAAGACTGGCTGCCAGGTATCCTCTGAGAGAGTGAGTACCAGATAAGAATTATATCTATCTGCTCCTTTAAATATTGCACAATTTTTTAAGGTTTGAAACAAAAACCATTAGTTTCTCTGGTTGCTACCCCGTAAAAAAGAAGGATACCTCAGATTGCACGCCCGGTTTTTTGCTCCTTCCCATCAAATGCTACTTACACACAAGATCATCACAAATAGTGGATGGCAGGTAAAGCCATTTTGAAAGGCTTATTTAGATGAAAGTGACATGAGCTCTCCACTCAGAGAGAGACACACAGAGACAGAGACAGAGAGAGACAGAGAGAAAAACAGAGACAGAAACATACAGAGAGACAAAGACAGATAGAGAGAGAGACAGATAGAGAGAGAGAGAGAGAGGGGAGAGCCCTGACCTCACTTAAAGTCCCCATTGTTTCTGGGGAGGCAAGGTGAAAATCAGGGATATGTTGGGAAGCCAGCTTCCTCTACATGTTTATGAAAAAAATCTTCTTTCTCTTCCCTAGAGTAGGTACCAAAAAGAGTATGGAGCCATGAGTATCTCTCCAAGAAAAAGGAGGAACAAAGATCTTTCTTCTCCAAAGCCCGTGGGCACATAGGCACACAGTTTTTACAAAAAAAAATGTTCCAGGCTTGGCTGGAAACCTGGTTTACATTGGATGGTGTGTAGGTTACCTTTGACACTTAAGACCAGTGTAACCCTGGGCAAGTTACTTCACCCTTGTGATTCTCTCATATGTAAAAATGAAAAGATTGGGCTCTAGACCATGATCTCTAAGGTCTTTCTTAGCCCCAAGGCTATGATCCAGAGCTCCTTGGATGAGATGACAGATGCAATGCATCAAAGTACTTACATATTAATTACATATCCCAGCATCAGCCATTAAAGATTTATTAAGTGTTTACTATGTATCAGGCACTGTGCTAAGCTCTTGGGATACAAAGAAAGGCAAAAGACAATCCAAGCTCTCAAGAAGCTCTATCCAATGAGGGAGACAACATACAAACTACTGTGGACAAAATATATGCAGGATAAATTGAAGATAGTCAACGGCAAAGAAGATTGAGAAGGAGGAGTCAGATAGGTAGGAGAAAAACTAGGTATTCCAAAAAACTAGAAAAAAACCAGAGTATCAAAGAGAAGAGAGTGATCAACAGTGCTTTGCTGATTGCAGAGAGGTCAAGAAGATTGGTGGTTGAGAAAAGGCCAGGAGACTTGGCAATGAAGAGCTCATTGGTAACTTTGGAGATGGCACTTTTGATTGAACATTGAGGTCATAAACTGAGTTATAGAGAATTAAGAACAGAGTGAGAGGAAAGGAAGTAGGGGCAGCTATTTTAGACAACCTATAAGACAGAGAGGTATGAGGTGATATTATCAGGGATGGAAGGTTTAAACGAGGGTTTTTTCAGTATAGGAGAGACATGGGCATGTTTGTAGGCAGTGGGGAAGGAGCCAGTAGAGAGAGACAGATTGAAGATAAGTGAAAGAGTGGGGGGGCGGGGTGACAGAGGAGGCAGTCTGTTGGAGAAGACAGGATGGAGTGGAATCACTTGTGCAGATAGAAGGTTTTGCCTTGGCCAGGAGAGGGGCCACCACATCATGAGAGAAAGGGAATAAAGGAGTAAATGGTGACAGAAAGCATCTACAGGATGAGGAGGGGAGAAGAGGGAGCTCTCAGAGAATGGCTTTAATTTTTTCAGTGAAATATGAAGCAAGCTGAGAGAATTGGGGGAGGGGAGCATGGGAAGTTTGAGGATGAGGATTTGGAAGGTTTAGGAGAGCCATTGGGGTAAGTGGGATAGTGAACTAGTTTGGGAGCTGTAGAAGGATTGCCATGCAGCAATGAGGGCCCAGTGGAGGTTATGGAATGTAAATTTGTAGTGGACACAGTCGACATGGTTTGTGATTTTTTCTGGCTTCAATCAACAGAATGTAAGTGGGAACAGAGGTTGCAGTTGTTAGGGGTGATCCAAGGGGGAGGCTTGGCAGCACGAGATCAGCCGCAAGATAAGGGACAGAAGCAACAGAGGCTGTGCAGAGTTGAACTGGTCCACCAAATAATCAAGATGGGGAAGGGAGAAGAGAGCATAATCAGTGCAAGAGTGATGGCCCAAGAAGAGACTGGAGGTCATAGAGTTTGGGGTTACCAAGTAATGGTGGTGGAGTGGCAATGGGGAGCTAGGGGTATTCCAGCTCCCCCACCTTGACCAGTGAATCAGAGGGGAATGGATGAAGGTGTAGCCAACACTGGGAAGGGAGACCAATGAGGCTGTGTCAACAGAAAGGAGTCAGATGTAAATTAGAGTCAGAAGACAGAATGGGAAAGGAAATCATTAAGATGAAAATGAGTCTGCTGCCGATGGAATAAGCAATAGAGCATTGTGCCTAGAGTAAAAAAGATTTGGGTTCAAACCTTGATCGAAACATTTATTTATCATGTGATCCTGGGCAAGGAACTTGGTCTCTTTCAGATTCAGTTTTCTTATCAGTAAAATGGGGATCATAATAGCACGTACCTCATAGAAAGATCAAATGAAACAATATATGTAAAGTAACATATAAATGCCAGCTATATTATAATAATAATAATTTAGTTGGGGAAATGAGGCTTAGTTATATCTAATAAGTAGAGAAAAGCTTAAAGGCAAAGATAACGTAGAGCATGTATATAGCGCTTTGAGGTTTGCGAAGGTCTCTACATAAATAATCTATTTGAATCATTGAGTTTGTAGGATGTAGGGATGTCACTGTAGCTCTAGAAGCCGCCTTACAGGTCAGCCAGTTCAACCCTCAGATTTCTCAGATGGAGAAACTGGAGCTCTGATAGGAGTGATTTACCCAGGATTACACAATGAATAACTAATGGCAGAGCAAGGGTAGAAAGCAAGATTCCTGGCTCCCAGGACGTCTTCTACCACCCTGGAATGCTCATGATGGTGATGGTGATAAGGGCCTTCTCCTGGTTCACATTTTTTAGGCTTTGTTGAGGAAGGCAGTTCCTCAAAATTCTGGGAGTTTTTCATCAAGACCAACCTCTTTTTTGGGGGGAGGCTAGCTTTGATGGAGAATCTGTTCCTGTGGACTTGCTCAGGAAACCAGAATGCAGGTAGTTTCTACTGAATCGTCAGTATAGAATCAAAATTATAGTGATAGTTTTAATAGTAAAAGCACATGTTCCTGGGGTTGGGATGTAGGAAATGGTAGCCGCACCTCTTTTGAGGTTGGATCATAGATAGCAAGAATCCTTTTCCAAACCTGGGTTACCTTTCAATCAGCTTAGAAAGGGTTGGGACTGTCTACAAGAGTGGGTGGACATTTATTTGATACACTTGAGTTGCTGAATCGAGATTCATGGAAAAAAAAGGAGTCACATGCTTAAGAGGCTCGAAGCTTAAGGAGGAGCAGAGGTCTGAGCCATGATATAGAAAAGCAAACTTGGACTTGCCTTCCATTCCTCCTGTGAGTCATATGGACTGTGCAGGTCCCGCTGGAAAGGAATTGCTACCTTAGCACCCTCAGTGCTTCTTTTTGGCCCTAATCTTAGAGTATAAATCTGGAGAATTATATGCGTCCCTGCAGGAGGTGTGAGCATACCAGAGGATGAGGAGTTGCCTGTAGCAACCCTAAGCATATTTCTCTTTGGGGGAATCTCAGGGTGCTGTTACCGTTCTGGAGAATTATATGGGTGTCTTGGGGAAAGTAGAACCCACCCAAGAGGGAGAGTTATCTTGACTATTTGCTGATTTTCTCAGGACTTTTATGTTCTTTCTGAGGACTGAAACAAAGGCTGGCTGTCCTATATCCATTATATAGTTAACTTGAATGCTTGTATAGAAAATGGGTACTCTTTTTTCTGCACATGTATAGAGACCCGGGCATGAGCTAAGCTCTGAGCTTCCCAAGGGGAATCTTGGGGGTGGGGGGCAAGTGATAGGGTGATTCGTGAGAATTCTGCCAAGCTATAACCCAGTCTGTATAAACCCCAAACCTAGGACATGCCTTGGGGGTCTGGGTCATAGGATAACACATCTAAGGAGAAAACAGTCTTATCTGTATAATTTCCTTGGCATGCCACCCCAATCTGTTAGTGGGTAAGCATTTATTAAGTGCCTACTGTGTACCAGGCATTGTGCTAAGTACTGATTTGAGTTCAAGACTAATAAAGGGGTTAAGATCTCAGGTTTAATCCTTAAATGGACCAGTTGGCTTCACTGCCTCCATGACATGCTTGATAAGTGGTCACCCGGTCTCTGCTTGAAGACTTCTGAGACGGGAGAACTCACCAGGCTTCGAGGCAGCCCGTTTTACTATGGGATAGCTCTTGTTAAGTTTTTTCTGATGTTCAGTCTCAGTTTACCCTCATTGCTCTTGCTCCTTTCCTCTGAGACTAAACAGAACAAGTTATTACTGCTCCACATGACAGCTCTCCAAATACCTGAAGGCTGATATCATATCCCAGCTCAGACTTCTCTTCTCCAGGCTACACCTTCTTAGGTCTTTCAACCACTCCTCATATGACATGGAACCAAGGACCTTCCCAATCCCGGTTGTTCCGTTTGAACTTTGCCCTGCTGATTAATATCTTTCTTAAATTGTGTCATCCAGAACTGAACGTGATACTCCAGATACGGACTGACTAGGGCACAAGACAGAAGGACTTAGATGGTATTAGGGTTTTTTTATTTTGGCCACCACTGCTAATTGAATCCCAGAAATAATATTGGGAGCTGGAAGGGACCTTGGAAGTCTTCGGGTTTAACTCCATGATTTTACAGAATGAACTAAGGCCAGACGACTGACTTTCCCCTGGGTACATAGTTAGTATCAGAGGCAGAATGTGAACCAAGGTCTTTCTGACTGCAGGTCTAGCACTCTGCTCACTATGCTATTTGGCTTCTCAGAGTTAAAAGGCGAGGTGCTAGGTAGATTGGTTTTCTAAACCCCTAAAATGCTTTTTCTACTCTTCTATGTCTGTCTAAGTTCTCTCCATTCTCCATGATATAGATCAAAAATCACCTCTAACAGAGGTGAGATAGTAAATGTTTAACAACCAGCTCTCTGGAAAGAAAAGAAATGTAAACACCATACACTTTTAAGTTTAATAGACATTATTAACATGTCCTCCATCATTCCCTTAAATCTAAACAATCAACAAAACATTAAATCAAACCCTGATTTGTAGTATTTGTCAATTATAGAGGTACAAATGCTCCCATTGAAAACTTCACAATTTGCCTCCATGAACCCTCCCTACCCAGGGAAGTTAGCTCTTTCCACTTCTAATTTTTATTATGATTTTCTATTATATAATTCATTTAGCAACTGATGGAGTAGCTCCTTCTTCACCTCTCACACCCAATCAGCCGCCTCCTTCATTGACTAATGCAAGTCCAACTCGACCTCTGACCCCATTTCGGTTCTCACTTGTTACCCGTGCTGTTGCCATTGTTTGTCATTGGCCATCCTTCCTTCTTGAAGAGGACCAATGCCATCAGGAGGGTGATGTCTCGACTTGCAATACTCTCCTGCCCTGTGTACCAGTCTCCAACCCACTCTGTACACTCCTGCTAGGTGAATGTTTCAAAGGCCCAGCTCAGATTCTATCACTTCAATGCTCAAAAACATTATCAGCTTCCCACTGGTCACTTCCCTACTCAACCTGGTATTTGAGGCCCTGATGACATTCCCCTTGATAGGCTTGTTTTGTACTATTCCTTTATCTGTTTCATAACCAAGTCCAACTAGACTGCTGGTCAACCTCAAGACATCTCCCACATTTTCTAACCTGTGTCCATTTGTCCACACTATCCCCCAACCTCTGAAATGCCACACACATATTGCTTCCTGCTGAATTCTATACATCTCTTAATGACCAGCTCAGATACCACCTCTTCCATGAAACCGTCCCTGACTTCTAGACTCAGAAATTTACCTCTCAGAAAGGTACCTCTCAGAGCCTGTTTGTACTTCTCATACACTTAAATCCTATTTGGCATTTTGGTTATTCCTGTACAGGTTTTATCTCCTCTCCTAGACCGTAAGGTCCTCAAGGGCAAGGTAGGTTCTAACTCTTTTTTTCATTTTCTCTCCCACTTCTCCCCCAATTCAATTCAATAAATGCTTTTTGGATTGAATTATTCTGTGACATTTATTATTTAGGGTTGATTCGAAGACCTATTTAAATCTTTATTTTTAAACTCTTCACGTGTATATACTTTGTCTCTCCACCTAGATGCAAATATCCTTACCAGAGGCTAGACTCTAGACACGCTGGATTAGGCTGGGCCACACCATGTTCCTGGCAAGCTTTGAGGGTTGCTGGTCAGCAGGGTCTTGGCTCGTCAAACCCAGGAAATGCCAGCTGAGAGACTACAAGACCAGAGACCAGAGGAAGAACAGCTCCCATGGCTAGTAAACTCTCAGGTTTTTAAAGCACACCAAGAGGAAATTGAGGCTTAGAGAAATTCCCCCAGCTGTTAATGCCCCACAAAAAAAACCCCAAACACAACACTTTGCGTTTATTTTGTATGGATTTTTTATTCATTCCTCTGTGCACATCTCTCCAGTAGAATGTAACCTCCTTGAGGGTAGGGATATTTTCACCTATTTTGTCTTTGCATCTCCAATGCCTGGCTCAAGGCAGGTCCTTTATAAATGATGTTGAATTAAATTGTCCGCAGTTGGACCAATGGAAGTTTCAAATCAAGGAGTTCTGCTGACTCCAGTCTGAGTGTTCTTTACCCCACACCATGCTGCCCTTCATGGCATCAACCACGTGCTAGAGAAGTCTAGTCAAACTCTAATCTAGAAGCAAAGGAGGTGGAGAGCAGTGCTGAGTTCTGGACCACAAAGACATATCAGGGATTCATGGAATGAGAAAAGTCATTCAGGAACCAAATTCACCCAATGGAAATGGAGCAAGTCGAATCACAAACTGGAGAGTGGAGACAGATGACATGGGAATCAGGGCCCCAGTGGGAAAGGGAAGTCCTGCCCACTGCTGGGTGTGGGTGTCATGGGGCCTTCTCAGAGACTTTAAGGAGCAATCAATGCATTTGGAATTGGGGAGTGGAGAGAAAATGCAGTCACAGAGTATGAGAGTTGGAATGGATCTCATTGGCCATCTAGAGCCAGGGGTGGGGAACCTATGGCCTAAAGGCCACATGTGGTCCTCTAGGTCCTCAAGTTCGGCCCTTTGAATCCAAACTTCACAGTAATAAAATCCTTAATAAATAATAAACAAATTATTGTAAAATCCTTAATAAAAGGATTTGTTCTGTAAAACTTGGACTCAGTCAAAAGGCCACACCCAAGGATTCTAGAATCAAGTCTAGAATTTCTAGACTAATCCAATGTCAGATAAGAACCCTCACTATAACAGACTGGTTATCCAATCTCTGCTTAGAGATGTTGCAGGGAGAGCCCACCACCTCTGGAGGTAGCCAGTTTCACCATTGGGAAGTTCTTTCCTAACATCCAACCTAAATTCACTTACCTCTTTGCCACTGTGTCCTCATCCTCTTTGTTCTGCTCTCTGAAGCCAAAAAGAGCAAGACTAATAATTCCTCTTTGTCCAGGAGAGCCCATCAAATGCCCAAAAACCCTTGATGTTGAAATCATTGGTTCCTGATGTCCTGGAGTTTGGTGCTAGCTCAACCCCAACATCTGTCAAACCAAAGAATCATACTCTCTCTCCTGGCCCCCAAAGCAACACCTTGCTCCCTGCATCCTGGTTTCAACCAATGGTGGTGTCCTGCTCCCCATCATCCAGGATCTTGAGGGTCCTCTTTAACACCTCCTGCTCCCTACCCCACTTAGCCATCGTACCCTGCTAAGCCCTGTTGCATTATCCTTTGAACTGTCCTTTGCATTCATCCCTCCCTTTCCACTTCTACAGGAGTACTGCTTCTGAATCTCGGCTCTGCTGTTTCCTTACTGACCGTGTGACCTGGAACAAATCTGTCTTCCTCTAGGCCTCAGCTTCTTCCTCTGTAAAATGATGGAACTGGGCTAGACTATCCCCAAGTCCCCTGTAGTCTACAGCCTGTAATAATGACAGCTGGCATTCATACAGTCCTTACTATGTGGCTCATCACTTTGCAAATATTCTCTCATTTAATCCTCGTAGCAACCCTGGGAGATGGGGGCTATTATTGTCCCTGTTTTACAGATGGGATAACTGAGACAGAGGTGGAGTGACTTGCCTAGAGTCACATAACCAGTAAGTGTCTGAGACCCGATTTGAACTCAGGTTTTCCTGACTCCAGGCCTGACACTATCCACTGTACCACCTTGCTGCCTTTTAATTCAAATCCATTAACTTATACGTAGACCTTATATGATAATAGCCTCAAGTTTCCCTCTACTAGGAGACACAATGGATAGAATATTGAGCTTGGTGTCAAGCAGACCTGAGTTCAAAATATACCTCAGATACCTAGGAACTGTGTGACCCTGGGTAAGTCACTTAACTTGACTCAGTCTTAGTTTCCTTATATATAAAATAGAGATAATAATAACCCCCAACTCACAGGGTTGTTGTGCAGCTCAAATGAGATAACTTCTATGGAGTGTTCTGCAAAGTTCAAAGGGAACTCTAAGTGCACATGGTTCTCTTTTCTTACCCCACACACTGTCAGACTAGTCTTGCTGATGTGTTGTCTCATGAACAAAAGCTTGCAATGGCTCCCTATTACCTTGCACTCAAGTCCAAACTCCTCAGCCTAGTATTTGAGGTCTTCTATCGCTCGGTCCCAATGTACATTAACTCCAGGTAGGAACCTTTTGCTCCAGGCAGACTGGCCTATCCACTGTCTTCCAACTAAGTCAAGTTTTCTTATTCCATCATCGTATCTTCCTCCATCTCTAGCAAACTATCGTGCTTAAGAGAACACTTTCCACCATATGCTCCTCTCTCCTCTTAGCTAAAACTTCAAAGTCCAGCTCCAGATTTCCCGGGCTCCTGCTGAGGGTCCCAGGGACCTGTTTTAGGGTCTATGCTGATTGACATAGAATCCAAGATCTAGAACAAGGACCACCCAATGGGAGGCCATCCAATCCAATGCCTTCACTTTATGGCTGATGCACTGAGACCCACTGCTCAGGGTCTCACAAGCCAGTGAATGTCAGAGGAAGGATTCAAACCCAGGTCTTCTGATCCCAGGGATAGGGCTCTCTCCAATATACCACAATTACTCGGATGAAGGTAGAGATGAGAAAGGCTGAGCCGGGATGTTTATCAGATTTGCAGAGGACACACAGCTAAGAGTTAGCTAATAAGTTGGATGACTATGTGAACTTTCAGAATCAATCACTCAACCAAAAACGTTTATTAAGTGTTTACTGCTGGCCAGGGATGGGGTTAGGTGTTAAGCCCTGGGGAGAGAAAGAGTCCTGCCCTCGGGAAGCTTGTTTACCCTCTAATGGAGGAGACAACATATACAACAGAAGTATGTTTATACAGAATATATCCAAAATGGATCCAAGACTAAAAAAGGATTTTGTCTTACTCTAATAATGTGAAATTGAATACTGATAAGTATGATCTTACACATGGGTTCCAAAAACCAACTTCACCTGTAAAAGATCTTCGGGTCTTAGTGGACTCACTAAGTCAGCACTATGATTTGGCAGCCAAGAAAGCTTATGTGATCTTAGTTTGCACTAGGAAAGATGTGATGTCCAGGGTTCAAGGAGGCCATAGTCTGGCTGTACTTTCCCTTGATGAGAGATAGAGGGCACTCTAATGGGTTCTGGATGCCATATTTTAGGAAGGACGCTGATAAGCTAGTGTAAGATTCTTCTCCTTTTCGTATGTCATGGATCTTCTTCACAGTCAGTCTGGGAAAGCTTATGAATACCTTCTCAGAATCATGTTTTTAAATGCATAAAACAAAATAGCAAGGATTACAAAGGAAACCAATGATATGGAAATACAGCTATCAAAATATTTTTTTAAAAAGACAAGTTGACAGCTCCTCAGGTTAGGAGCCTCTGAGCCAGAGATTGTCCAGAGAAGAGTAAGCAAGATGGTGACAGGTCCTCAGTAAACATCATTTGAAGGAACTGGGGACATTGAACCTGGAGAAGGCTTAGGGAGGGAGGGGTGTGCCAGCCTTCTTCTTCAAGCATTTGAAGGACTGTTGTGTATAAGAAGGATAAAGTCTATTCTACTTGGCCCCCAAAGACTGAACCAGGAGCAGGACTTGGCACACAGTAGGTGCTTAATAAATGCTGACTGACTGAGAGGCAGATTTAGGTTTGTGGTGAGTGCAAACTTTCTAATAATTAGAGCTGTCCCAAGGTGAGACATCAGAAAGTGGCAGGCTTCCCTCTCAGCACAAATTGAGTGACTACTTGTCAGCAATGTCGTACACTTCTGTATGAACAGAGTTCTGCACAATCCAGTTCAATCAATCTTCCCTGATGACAGACATTACACTCTAGCGCAGGCAGGCCTCCTTCTCTTCCGGAAATATGCTTCCTCCCTCTGCTTGATGCACTCCCCTCCCTTCATTCCTGTGCGACTTACAATTCAAGACCAAGCTCAAGCACAGGAGCATTTCCTCCAGGAAGCTCCAGAATCATAAGATCACAGAGCAGGGAGGGTCCTCAGAGGCCAGCTTGTCCAACTTGTATTTGATGTCTTCTCTCTGAGATGACCCTTCCCCTGTGTTTTAGGTGGTCTGTACATGGCTGGTGTCTTCCCTAGACTGTGAGCTCCTTGAAGGCAGGGACTATTTTTTGCTTTTCTTTGTGTCTCCACTGCTGTACAGGGCCTAGTATACAGCAGGCACTTAATACATACTTATTTAGATGATGATAGTGGTGGTGGTGGTGATGATGATGATGATGATGATGATGAAGAAGAATCCTCTCTATAGCAAACCCATTTGGTCAGCCATCCTTCCTCTGAAGACATCCAATCAGCCCTCTCCTCTCTTAACACTCTACTTTGGTGAACTTACCAGCTGCCACGGGTTCAATGATCATCTCTACACCAGTGACTCCCAGATCTCTCTATCCTGCCCCAGTCTCTCTGCTGAGGCCTAACCCAGCATCACCAACTGCCTATTAGACATCCCAAGCTGGATGCCCTTCAGGCATCTCAAATCCAACAAGCCTAAAACAGAACTTGTCATCTTCTTTCCTGAACCCACCCTCATCCAAACACCCCTATTGTTCTTCTAGTCTTCCAGGATTTGAACCTCCGAGTCCTCCTTAGGCCTGACCCCCTCTCCTGTCCCTGACCCCCATGTCCCATCAGTTGCCAAGTCTTGTTGGTTCTAATATCTCACAGAAAAGTGTACTGGTATTGTTTGTCCTTCATTTTTGAATAGGACCAATGTTGTCACAAGGGTGATGTCTTGACTTGCAAGTGAACTGGATTTAAGTGAGACAGAGCTGTGCAAAGTCCTCAGCCTCACTCTCTCCTCCAGAGTAGTCAGAGTCCAGTGGAGAGGCATAGGTCAAGACCATTGGCGATGGCCCCCAGTGTGTTGATAACTGTTTAACAACTGGCTCTCTGGAAAAAAATAAGTTAAGCACCACACACTTTTAGGTTTAATCTGAATCGTTAACATTTTCTCCATCACTTTATTAAGTCCAGACAATCCACAAAATGATAAATCAAGCCCTGATTTGTAGCGTTTGCAGATTTCCGAGGTGTAAATGCTCACACTGAACGTCTGACAATCAGTTCTTGTGAGCCTGTTTGAATTGGCTCCCAAAGCCTCCTGGTTCTAAATCTTTCACTTCTCTCCCCTTCTCTGCACTTGTGTAGCTACTCCCTGGCCTGGGCCCTCCCCATCACTCTCCTGGGCTATTCCAATAGCTTCCTTCTTGGTCTTTCCTCTTCCCCCTCCAAACCAGGTTTCTCACAGCTGCCAAAACAAGATTCCTTCCTAAGCCACAGGGAATGATTGTGTCATTCCCTTCCTTAAAACCCCCAATGTTGCCTTATTGACTTCAGGATAAATACAGACTCCTTAGCCTGACATTGAAAGCCCTTCCCCTTCTACAGAATTATGGAGCTGGAAGGAACCTGAGAACTCACCAAATCCAACCCCTTTTTATGGATACGGGTCTGCTATATTGGATAGATGACTACACTCGGCATCTGAAATACCTGGGTTCAAATTCTACCTCAGACACTTACTAGCTGTGTGTGTGTGTGTGTATGTGTGTGTGTGTGTGTGTGTGAGACTCTAGGCAAGCCATTTCTTCTTTGTAGTCCTGTTTCCCCATCTATAAAATGAAGGGGTTATACCCAACAACCTCTGAGGTCTCTCATTGCTCCAAATATATGCTCCTATGAACCAAGGCCCACAGAAGGGCACATAGGTAACAAATGGCAAAATTAGGATTTGAACTCAGGCCTTCTGACTTTAAATCCTGGGCTCTTTCTGCCCTAACTCTGTTTCCCTCTCTCTACTCCCTAACCCAGACCACAACACACTGTTGGTTATCCATTTGGACTGTGTTCTTTTTCTCCAGCTATCTCTCAGAAGCACCTTGTTAACCTAGACTCAGCTTCTCGTCCTAAACGTAGAGTCATCATGTAATTATGCATGTATTACCAGACTTGGGATCTGAATTTGGGATTCTGGGCTGGGCCCAGGTGAGACAGTAATCACAAAGCAAAGCCAGGGGAATCTCTTTTGAAGAAGAGCTAGTTGAGTTGGAGAAAGGAGGAGCTGCTTCACCAACTCAGGAGCTGGGTAACAGACACACTTGTATTCTGTGGGCAACGTCAGGATCGGAGAAGCAAGAGAAACAACAAAGTCAGTCTGGGTGAGTGAAATGAGTCAGTATGACAGTGTGGCTGACATATTGGGGTCGGAGGTAAAAGCCAGTGTCCGTGTGGGACAAACCATACAGCTGGTATCAATTCAGTAAGCATTTATTAAGTACTTAATAAATGCCAGGCATTGGATAATACTGTGAGAGAACATGCATGTACATATATGTACATACATACATACATATATATATGTATGTGTATATATATATATATATATGCATTGTCGTCCCTGTTAGAAGGCAAGCTCCCCAAGAGGAGGGATTGGGTCATTCTCAGGTCATTCTCAGTCCTAGCCCAGTGCCAGTACCTAGCACTTAGTAGGTAATTAATACTTATTAATTGATTCAATGAATGAACAAATGAATGCAAAGCATTCATTAAGCACCATGGGCCTAAAACAGTGCTGAGTGCTTAGGTTACAAAGAAAGAAGTGGAGACGATTGCCCTGAGTTTATAATCTAAACAGTAACCATCAGCAAATCCAATGACCTTTTCTTGATCCTCATCCTTTTTGACCTCTCTGCAGCCTTTGACAGTGTTGATCACCCTCTTCTCCCGACTCTCTTCTTTCTAGGTTTTTGGAATACCACTCTCTCCCGGTTCTCCTCGAATTTATCTGACCGATTCTCCTCCATCTCCTTTCATGGATTCCCATTCAGGTCATACCCTCTAACCTAGATGTTCCACAGGGCTCCGACCTGTCCCAGTGTGAAAGGCAGCAGAGAGGTCAAGAAGAATGAAGACTGAGAAGAGGCCTTTGGACATATCATTGATAACTTTGGAGAGAGCAGTTTCAGTGAAATGAAGAGTTTAGAAGCCAAATTTTAAAGGGTTAAAAATGAGTATGACTAGAGAAACCAGAGGCACCTTTTATAGATGGTCTTTTCAGGTTTTCGAGTTTGGCCACAAAGGGCAGAAGAGATATAGGATAATAGTAGGAATGGAAGTATCAAGTTCTTTGAGGATGTTCGTAGGCAGTAGGGAAGGAGCCCATAGACAGGGAGAGGGTTAAGACAAGTGATTGACAGAGGGGGGCAATCTGTTGGAGGAGATGAGCTAGAACGAGATCACTTGTGCAGGTAGAGGGGTTTCTCTCAATAAGAAGTAAAGGCTCCTCTTTGTATGACACAGGTTTGAAGCAGGAGATAGTGGTAGAAGGCATCCGAATAAGAAGAGATGAAGAGGAGGGCAAGGGGAGAAGAGGAAACTCATGGCGAACGGATTCAATTTTTTCTGTAAAATTATGAGGCAAGGTTTTAAGCTGAGAGGTCTGGGAGGGAAGGAGCCATGAGAAGCTTGGGAAGGAAGGAAAAAGTTTGGAAGAGCTACTGTAGAGAGTGAGGATAGTGAATTGATAAGGGAAGTATAGGAAGATTGCCTAGTAGCAGTGAGGGCCCAGTTGAGGTGATGTAGAATAAATCTGCAGTAGATCCAATCAGAGCAGTTGCATGATTTTTCTCCAGCACAGAGTGTAGAAGTGAAGGAGGTGGATCCAAGCCTGAGGCTTGGCAGGGCCCTATCTTGACGATGATAAGGGACTCAAGAGAAGAGGACAGTTGAATTGATTCAACAAGGGCTTACTTTACTCAACAAACTGCCCTTTACTCAATAAACTTCAGAAGCTTCCCAATTCCTCCAGGATCAAACACAAAATCCTCTGTTTGGCATTCAAAGCCATTCAAAATCCTAGCCTCCATCCTACTTTTCCAGACTTCTTATTACACCTTACACCTTCCCTGGAGAACACTGGCCTACTAGCAGTTCCTGGAACAAGACCGTCCATCTCTCAGCTGTGTGCTGTGCCTGGAATTCTCTCCCTCCTCACCTCCACTTCCTGGCCCAGCCAAAATCCCACCATTTTCCATAGGAAGCCTTTCTCAGTCCCTCTTAATTCTAGTGCCTTTCCTCAGGTATTTCCTGTTTCTCTTGTATGTAGCTTGTTGCTACATATGTGATTTCTCATGGTCTTCCTGATAAGA
Source organism: Trichosurus vulpecula (assembly GCF_011100635.1). Lineage (NCBI taxonomy): Eukaryota > Metazoa > Chordata > Mammalia > Diprotodontia > Phalangeridae > Trichosurus > Trichosurus vulpecula. The sequence continues at coordinate 27,788,409 of NC_050576.1, forward strand.
TTCTGAGATACTCTAGGTAGGAACTTTCTTTTGCCTTTCTTTGTAACCCTAGTACTTAGCACAGTGCCTGGCACTGGCTTAATACATACTCATTGGCAGGCTAATAGAAGACTCCTGCTTTGGGGAATGGGGGGGGGGGAGTGGTAACTGGGGACAGAGTACACAGATAAGTAAATACAAAGATATTCAAACGACCCTGTGATCTTATTGTCATAACTCTATGCCTGCCTCTCCTATGGAACTTGTTGCCCATGTCTGACCAGGTTTGCCACAGATATCCATCTAACATGCCTTCACAGTTGCCAAGGTGAGGATACCAATGGAACAAATAGCAACCCTCTGGAATATAAGGTATCCCTCTTCTTGTACTTCATTCTTGCCAAACTAGATCACTAGCTGTTCCCCACACAGTGGTATTATATCTCCCACCTCTGTGCATTTGTACAAGTAGTCCTGCATGCCTGGACTGCACTCCCCTCTATCTCTGCCTCCCAGAATCCACCACTTCCTGCCTCTGGTACTCAGCTCAGCTATCACCTTCTCCTCCCTGGATCCCCCTCCCCTACTTGTTAGTGTCTTGTCCCTCATTAGATGACCTTGCACTATACTAATCTATCTAGGTAGCATATGTACACCATCACGTAGTGGAAACAACACTTGGGTTTGGAGTCAAAGGATCTGAGTTTGAATCTAGATTTTGGTATTTATAGATGTGTGACCTGAGCCACACAATTCATCTCTCTAGACGTCATTTTCCTCGTTCTTGGACTAGATGGCTCTGAGGTCCCTGCTAGCTCCAAACCTATGCTCCTTTGTCCAACGCCCGCCACATAGTAGGCACTTAATAAATGCCTGTTGAATTCAACTGAATGGTGATGCTGTTTTACGGGGTGGTTAAACCCTGGCCAGCTGGTCCCATCCGATCTAATTTGCTCAACCTTAAAGAGAACCAGACGACAGAGTAGCATCTTGAGCCTCCCAGCCTCAAGGCAAAAGGAGACTCAGGAGGAAGGAGGACATCTTGGAGCCAGACAAGGGGTTCACCAGGTCCCCAGGGTGTGCCCCCTTCCATCTCTGAGGCCTTTGTTGTCCAATTCAATGCTCAGGGGGTCCGCTCAAAGGGTGTGGGAACCTAAGCTTTGACAGAAAAAAACAAGGCATGAACACACATGAAACAACATGGAACAATGTAAGGCAAAATATAATTAAGTGCCAAATTGTGTGGTACAGGACTCTAAACCCTGAAGAAGTTCTGAAGGGGTTCCAAATGTTTTCTAAAATGGAAAGATTAGTCTGGCTCTGCCACTAATTCACACTCAGCAGACATGTCAATTCATTTCCATTCAATCTAACAAGCACATATTAAACACCTACTAAGCACTAAGGATGGCGCTGAGGCTGGAAACTGCCCATACCAATAAGAAACAGATATTTTATTTTTCCTTTCTTGGTGGCTCTGTTCCCTTCTGGGTCATTTAAAGGAACCAGGCTTGGTCATTGTTAAGGTAGGTCTTATTACCAAAAATATGTATTAATATACACATATTAAAGATGAATGGAGTGACCAAAGCTTCCTTGACAAGATAGGGCAGAACTGACATGAAGCTAAGCATAGATTTGGAAAGGTGGAAGAGAGGGCATTAAGCAGGAGCGATAGGAGACAGGGGAATGGACCTGTGACTTCATTGACATGAGGACCTCCAAGATAAAGCACCTTCTGGTGCTGGAAGAATTAGAGAGACACCCTCCCCCCTCCACACACACACACACACAGAGTCATATGTGTCAGAGATAGGACTTGAACCTAGTCATCTTGGCTCATCGCCACTAAGACCAGGTACCTCTCTCTTCCTCTGGCAGAAAGGGGATCTGGTCATTTCCTTCTAGGACATTGAAAAACCAGCCAGACTGCTCTGTGTGTCATCATTATTAACACACATTTATTAAGTATCTAAGCTCAGGGCACTGTGGGAAAAAAATCTTAAGACCTTTTGGAAATGGAGAAACGTCAGACCCTTCCTACCTTTTAGGAGGTTACATTGTAGTCTGGCAGGGCTGATGCAAAGAGAAAATGAAAAAGACCAAAGAGCCTGTGTTGGCAAATAGGGATTTGGGTAGCTAGGATGAGGTTTATTTCCCATCTTCCTGGACCAACTACAGTAGAGAGACTGGTAAACCAACTCTAGCTTCTCCTATGGGCATGTTTACATCCAGCTGTGCAGAAATCAAGGATTAATTGTATGACTCAAAGTCTTCTTGCCCAGAGTGTGGCCAGTGGCTAAGAGCTAGGTTTTGACCTCAAGTTCCCGGCTTTTTAAGTCTCCTCCAAGGCTATGGCTTGCAGGTGACGCTCTCTCATATGCCCTTTAGCTTTCATGGTGGCGGAGTGGAAGGATCCCAATGAACTTGGAGTCACAGAATTCTAGTTGGAATCCCGACACACCTACTCTGTACCTTCTTTTCTTCGTTTATGTGGAAGGTACCTTGTAGATGTCAATTCTAAGAATCTATCATTGCTTCGGAGTCTATCCCTTTCCTGACTGTCCGGCTTTCGAGAGTGGCCCTCAAACGCTTGGGGCCGGGGTAGAAGAGCGGCTGATGCAGAGGCATTGGCCGTAGGAGGGGGCTGGATTCGGAGTTCCGAGCGCGAGCCGGAGCCCGAGCTTCCCAGTCCCGGCTCGGCTCGTTCGGTAGGTGGATGGGGAGGCGGGTGACTGCACAAGTCTCTGACTGTCTCTAGACCTAGAGACAGGCAGGCTGCGGGTGCGGGGTGGGGGAGAGGCAGGCGCATTGGGACGCCCCCCCAACCCCTGCTCAGCCTGGGGCTGGGGTGAGCGCCCCGACCCCCAGCCGCTCCCGGCCCCCCTCGCTACCCCTACCCACCCCCTCCTCCGCGCACCTGTCCTAGAGGCTGGCGGCTCTTGGCCACTGCGGGCTAGTCGGTATCCTCATCCTTCGGTCGCCCTCCCCTCCGCGGAGTCCACCCGACCCCCCTCTCCACCACCAGCCCTGCCCTTCAAGCACCCTCCAGCCCCCTACCCCGAGAGCGGAGAGGCCTAACAGGTGTCCTGGCATCGAGCCCCCTCCTCCCTTCCTCCCGGGTTGTTGGCGGGGGGGGGGGGTCCCAGCGCTGCCAGTGGGGCGCCCCCCGCGGGTCTCTGGGCAGATGGGCTGCGCTCCCCTCCACCCGGCAAATTGCCGAGATGGCGGGGGAGATGGAGGAGGTCCTTTCGCATGAGCCCACTCCCCATTCCTAGGGGTGCATCCGTGAGCCCACTCCCCATTCCTGGGGAGGGGTGTGGGGTGTAAGGGGAGGTCCTGGCACCTGTTCCCTAGTCTCTGCCCTGCCGGGGTCTTTGCGCCCACTCTCTACGGGGTTGGGGGGGGCGGTCCTTCCGCCTGCTCTCTCTCCTGGGGGCGGACAGGGGTCCTCGCGCTCAGGGAGGGGAGTGGGGGTGGGGGCTCGCTCTCGATTCCCCAGTCCCGGGTTGAGGAGGCTCGCACCCCTTCCCTGGTCCTGGCCGTGGGGGGGGGGGGGCGTTCCCCGGTGAGGAGAGGGGCTCGCGCCCGTTCCCCAGGCTCGAGGAGGGGGCGGGAGGGGGCGGCCCCCGCAGCCGCTCCGCGGCCCCCGGGTCTCCGGTCCGCTCCCCTCCCCTCCCCCTCCCCCTCCCTGGGGGGCGCCCTGGCGCCGGGCCCCGGCCCTCGGCCCGCCCCTGCTGGGCCCCGCCCCCCGCCGGCCCCGCCCCCGCCGGCCCCGCCCCCTCCCCGCTCACCTCCTCCGCCGGCCCTCCCCCCCACAATGCAGTTCGCGGCGCGACGACGGCCATGGCGGCAGCGGCGTCCTGAGCTCGTCGCGTCCGGGCCTCCAGCGGCAGCGGCGGCGGCGGCGGCGGCGGCGGCGGCAGGGACCAGCGGGCTCAGCGGGCACAGCGGGCACAGCGGGCACAGCGGGCGCGGGGGCCGGGGCGGCGGCGGCGGGGACGGCGGCGGCGAAGGGGCGGCAGCAGCGCAGCGCGAGCCCGGCATGAGGAGCCGCCGCGCGAGCCCCGCCACAGGTAGGCAGGCAGGGGGGCAGCCGGGGGGCAGGCGAGGGGGGGACCCGGGGGGGAGAGTAGCCGGGGCGCGCCCCCAGCCCGAGCGCCACGAGCCCCCCGCGGGGCGCCCGTGCCGAGCCCCCCGCTCGCCGCTCCGCGGGCGCGGGGGCTGCGGACCTTCCTCCGGAGCCCCCTGAGAGCGCGCCCCCGAGGGGGGTTCGGGGGGGCCCGGCAAACAGGCGGCGCAGCCTAAGTGTGCGCTCCCCGCGGAGTCCGCGCCATCGATCTATGGATTGATTGATCTGGCGCTGCCGGACCGATCGCCACGGTCCGGGGGCCGGCTCCCCGGGCAGGCGCTCCGTCCCGGCTGCTCGCAGCCACTTCCCTTGTGCGCCTCGGAACGTGCCTCCCCGGACCTGGGCTAGAGAGGGGGCGCCGAGACCCTGGGGGGACCCCGCTTCCGATTGGAGGGGCGGCGGGGGGGTCCTCGGGAGGGAGGAAGCGGAATCGCCGCGGATCCCGTAGCCCCGAAATGTGGCGGGGGTGGCCGCGTCCAGAGGCGATCCGGAGGAGAAAAAAAGAGAGAAAGTTGCCTGGTTCGTGCCCCTTCTCTCCGGCGGTCGGTCCGGTGTAGACGGGGTCGATGCGAATGGTCAAACTTTGTGGCTGGCAGGCGCCCCCCCGCCTCCCCTCCCTTGTCTTGGTCTTTCCCCCCAGGATTCGTTTCACCGGAGTGTCCCACCTCCGTGCTCAGGCACAGCTTTGGAAATCCTGAAAGATGGGTTCGCTCTGACACTCGGTGATGTTATGCCGTTGTTGTGTGTGATGTGCCCTGACCCGCTCTATCTCCAGCCTTTTAAGGTTTGGAAAGGGCATTTTCCAGGTGGTTTTTCCATCTGGAGACGGCTTCTCATCGTATTTGAGTATTAATGGATGAAGAGCTTTTCAATTTTTTTTTTTAAAGCAGAAGTCTTTTAGTAACGTTTCCCTGCTGTATTTGCAATTCAGTTATTCATTGAAGTTCAGGTGGAAGGATGCAAAAATGAAACTTCTCGGGAGATAGCCCAGAAAGGAAAATGAAAGTGATTGACGTACTGAAAGCTAGCAAATATCCAAGTGTAAAAATGTGTTTTTTTAAGAAAGCTCTGCTGTTACTAATTCAGAATATGAATAAAACTGGCACATTGATCTGCTTTGAAATGACACTATCCACATGGGCTAATTGATCCCTTTTGAAGAGAAGACTCAATCCCAATCAACATTTTAACAATTGCAAATCTTACTTGGAATTGTAGTTATTTAAAATAAATTTTTAACCCAGTACTTGGCACATAGTGCTTTAGAAATGCTTTGTCCTACTAAAAGCAGATCCCTGACAGTAGATAACAGTAATCTTTCTTTGTGTTATTAGGAAAGCTGAAGCTTAATTGCATCTTTTGTTTCCAAAAATGTAGCAGTTTACAAAGGTGTAGCAGAAAATATTTTTATTTAGAAAATATCTGATAAAAACAAAGTTGATTTCAGAAACACCTTTTTCAAGCCTTTCAGCCATCTCAATTGGGCAGCAAGTGGTTGGAGAATTTCTTTTCAATCTTAAAGCACACTCTGGTTTGAGAGAATACCATCAATCCTATCAATTCATAATTTATATTATGTCAGATCAGGATCATTGTGTGAAGAAAGGTGTTTAAATAAATTCACACCAGAAAGTTTCCAGCTTTTAAGAAACAAAGTTTTTGATATGTAACTGCTTGTGACTTTATCCTGATTCAGAGAACAATCAAACCGTTGCTAGAATAAATTAAAATTTGGTTCCTTCCGGAATAATTTGTATGTACTTACCTTAGAGAGGTTTTATTTCTGAAGACATTGAAGCAGTTACTCCAAATATAAACTCACTTTTCTTCTCTTCCCTCTTCCCTCCTCCACCCCTACTCCCCCCAAAAATAATTCTAGACAGAGGCTGGCGGAAAAGGATAGGACATCTCACAATGAGATATGTGGATTTTTCATTCTGAAGCCTCCCAAGGAAATAGAATTGTTTTTATCTTGCTGATAAAAGGTATAGTCACTCTGTTTTCACATCAGAATCCTAGAAAATCATACCATTTGAAAAATAGAGGCCAGCATGTCTTATGTTTTATAAATTTGTCCATTTAAAAAAAAAAGGAACAAGTATATTAATGCAAAAATAAAAATCTCAGGATATTTTCTTTTTCAATACCACACTGGGAAGAATGGTTTGAACTGCCGTATTTCTCTAAGCACAAAATAGATATTTTAAAAATGTACAAATACAGTTTTATATATGTCTTCTCCCCAAGAAGTTCAGTGCTTTCCCAATAGTTGGCAAGAAGCGTTTATTGAGAACCTACTGTGTGTCTAACCTGCCATTTTATTTATCCTTGCAATATACTATTCCTGTTTTGTAAATGAAAGACTAAGGCACATTGAATTGACTTGCTTAAGATCACAGTGTGATTGAACCTTGGCCTAATGCCAGGGCTCTTGGTCCAGTGACAAATTCACTTTGGATCTAGGAGCCCGTTGACTTTTTCAGGTTTTAGGATTTAACCATGGTCATACACACCCTTCGCCACCAAAAAGTAAAATTACAAATCACCATTGGATAATGTAAATTGAATTTTTGATAAAACTACTTTAGATAGAAGATCTAAGTAAGGTCCTTCCAGTGATAAATCCTATCCCAAACCTAACATTTTTAATGTGAATAAGAGAAAAATTTTGTTGTTCAGCTTTTTTAGGACTCTTTTACCTGTCCTAAGCCATGAGGAAAATGCTTTAGGATGACCACTACTTCCCTTAGAAGCAGGCAGAGAGGGATTTACTGTTTTCCGCCTAAACTATCTCTCCCACCTATCTTGGCAGTTTTAGTGTTTGGTACGGGTGCTGTCCCATGGACTTACATAGTAAAGGATTTTTCTTGTCCACTCACAAGTTTGTGCAAAAGTTTGAGAATACATTTGTACACTCTTCAGTTCTGGTGCTGGGACGCCCTTGGTACTTGTAAGCGTCAAAGCGCTGACCTCCAAATAATAACACGGGAAAATTGTTAGATAAGCTGACGGTTTTACAAACCTTTCTTGTCACCTGGAAATCCTGGCTGCCCTGCCTCTACAGGTACAGAGGCATTCGAGTCTTGAGCTAAAGATAAAGAAGGGACATGGTGCATTCTCTGACATTAAATGTCACCCCTTTCTAAATTAAAAGTGACCATCTGTCCTGAAGAACAGTCAGGAAGTTCATCCATCCCAAGATAACAGTTGTCTTATTGAGATGTAATCTCAAGTTCCAAATGCTGCCTTTTATTTGTGTTAGCTTGTATCAGGACACCACCATTATGAATTTTAAGGTTTAAATTCTAAAATCCAGATTCTGTAGTCATTTAACTCTTTATGAAAGGAAAAACAAACAAGCCATCTTCTGCATCTTGGTTTCTGATATTAACATCATGATTTTCGTTCTCAAAATCTGTGATTTGGGAGGAATCCTGGAATAGTGGAAAGAGCAGCACTCATTTGGAATTCTGATTACCCCTGGGCTTTAATATTTGTTCTCCCCCTAGGTTATCTGTCATATCCTGGAAAGGTAATTTTACCTTTTGGGGATTAAATTTCCTTTTCTCTAAAATGAGGAGTTGGACAAGATGAGCTCTAAGGTGCCTTCTGACATATTCTTTGGTTAAGAATCCTGTCTGATTTGACACTCTAGAGAGTGTGTGTGTGTGTGTGTGTGTGTGTTGGGGGGGTGGTGTGTGTGTGTGTGTGTTGGGGGGGGGGTGTGTGTGTGTGTGTGTGTGTGTGTTGGGGGGGTGGTGATACCAAAATATGAAGTGTTTGCTGTGTGAATTATGCCCTGGAAAGGCAAGTCCCTCCCCTTAGGAAACTCCTAAAACAAGTACAACATAAAATATTTTACCTGATAAGTACATTGGAGAAGTCCAAAAAAGGTAATGTTGTGTGAAGTCTGAGGTGGAAGGTCATGACCTGAGTGATATGGAAGACCTCAGAGGAGATGTTTGGTATATGAATATGTGAATGATTTAAATTTTGTATCAATTTCCCCAGATCCTTTTCTGTTAAACAGTAGCAGTTAAGGAGACAAATACTGAAATTTATCACACTGTCTCAATTATCAATTTGTAAAAATCAAAATTAGGGACGATTTCAGTTATTTTATTTTTAGCAAATAATAGTTATAGCAGATTATTTGAGAGGCCGATCCTCGTAAGCCTTTATCATGCTAGAGACTAATGATGCCTTTTCATTGGACTTTTCATGTGTATGGTCTGCAGCACTCTGTTTTCTGGTAGTAGAACAGCTAGTCTTTCTGGCGTGTCTGGCTCACAGGTAGATGATAGAAAAGCAAGCCCATTTCCGTGAAATATTGTCAGGTCTGGCAATTACTAGTCCTGTGTTGTGATCTAGTTGGTCTGAAGGTATTTCAGAATGTGTAGCTTTTGAATACCAATATCTCAGTTCCACATTATCAAAGCAGCATCCCAGCCATATCACAAACTACCACAAACAAACAAGTGAACCCACACATCAGGCACTCGCTACTGATGCCCTGGAGACTCCTTGAAACAGGAAAGCCAATGCGTGCTGCTTCTGAGGGCTTCTCTGTGACAGAGCCAGCCTTGATTATCTGTGTTTTCTGGGAACACGGAAAGTGCGGGGTGGGTAATTGAAATCTATGGGTGATTCCCAGACCTCATTTTAAAAGCCAGTAATTTCAGTCTGTTCCTTTAACCAAACCACAGCTACTGAAAAGAAGCAAGATTTTTATTTCTCCTGACCACCTTGGGTGAAAGTGCTAAATGAGTTAAAGGTTAGGTGGCTGGAGAAAGTTGGAAAAGGCATGGAGAGTCCACCAATGAAACATCATCTTCCAAATAAACATTTCATTAGTTTGGCTTCAAAATCCTGCTTGTTGACAAGGGAGGTGGGGAGGGACAGTTCTACATGTCTCTGATCACAAAAACTCTTTGGATTTACCCAGAGGAGGAACTGGGCTTTCATAATTATAATTTTTAAATGGTGATAAATCTATTAGACATCGGGGTTCTAATTAGTTTTCCATTAGAAATATCAAGAATTCTTTGTTTCCTATTTTAATTTTAGTCAACTTTTAATGTTTTTTCAACAAGTATTCATTGATTCCTGAATTTGTGAATTATTGGAAAATAATCTTCCATTGATCTAAGAATGGACTTTATTGATCACTGTAGTAATGGCATAAATAGCAGGCAATAAAGTATGATTCAGTTTAAACGTGTTTTCAGAATTTTTCGTATTTTTGTCCATTAAACATCAGGGTAGGTTAAATTTAGCCTGTTGCTATTATTCCAATATAACAAATAACCAGTAGTCTTATGTCCGGTTTTAAGATTTATTAAGCATTTTAATGATCTCTGTTCATTAATAATGCATGAAAACATTTTATTACGTGAAGATATTCAGACCTCTGGTTATTTGGACCATTTTGCTTAGCCAGCAGGGTAACGTTACATGTAAATGCACTGTCCTTCCTTATGGACCATGAGGAGTTTCTTATAATTTTTTTATAACTTGTTGAATTAAAGCAACAACAGGACATTAGCAAAGACTCCCGGGACTTCCTGATTTATTCACTTCATTTCCACAAACATTTATCAAGTGCCACTAAGTTATTCTGCCTTGGTGGTTTAGTTGTTCTTATGAATTTCAAGGGCTTAGCCAAAATGGATGCTATATGTCAGTCTAATGTTTCGTGGGTCTTAGAAGTCAGACTTTTTGCAGTTTTCTCTTGTTGAATTAACAAAACTAGTGGGGCCACCCCATATAGGTTAGTATGACTTCCTTGTCTGGCTCACAGGACAGTTACTTACTTGGTCAGCCGCTACCCCATATGATTAAGATCCTAGTCTTGTTGACTGGCTCTAAAGCAGAACTTTGAGGCCCCATAAAACATTATTTACACATAACACCCGCTTCAGCTAAGCCTTCTCAACTTGCCTGGACCAAGCAGGCCCTCCAGTGCTTAGATTCTCAGCACATCAACCCTGGACAAGGTCAGTAAATCAGGAAGTCACCTAGTGGAGAGCTATGGATTGTCAGTCTTTTAAGAACATTTTTTGCAATGAGCCTATCAAACTTTTATTCCAACAATATCTATTTCTGCCTACATCTCTAACTTAAAGAATATAGGAAGGGATGGGTCTTAAGACATCTATCAGTTACCTAGATTTTCTTATTACCAACAAGTTTTTATTGATCACCTTGTATTGCCAGCTGCTAGGATCTCGAGACCATAGATTTATAGCTATAAGGAATGTTATAGGTCATCTAATCCAAACCCCTCCTCAGGTGAGGAGACCAGGGCTCAGAGAGATGGTGACTGACTGCCCAAGGCCATACTGTCAACTACTGCTGCTTTGGGAGTCCAAGGACCTGAGTTTGAATCCCACTAGCAGAGTTAGGATTCCAACAGACATCATTACTCCAATTCCAGAGCTCTTGTAACTGAATTAGTAACAGTAGGATATTCAACCAGACTCCTGGCAGGGGAGACAAGAATGGAAAGGCGTGTCAGTCCCTTTTGCTGGCCTCAGGATCTTCCAGTTTAGGTTCTCCATGACCATTACTGTAGTTCAGTTCCCTGATGCTTTTGGAGACTTTAGAGATAATTTAAATTATTTGATTGATAATCCAGTAGATGCAACAATTAAGAAAGGGAAGTTAACTTTAATTCTAGTAGTGACCTACATTATTTTAAAATACTATCCTGTCATCAGTTATCTCAAGTCATTGTTATCGTCGTCGTGGCGTTTGGAATGGTTTTGTAGGAAATTCAAGAAACCCAATGGTTCAGTGGTCCCCAACTGGGCAATTGAAGCCCAGCCCTGTGTAGAAAGTAAGTGCTGCTGTGCTTCAGGTTCTTTCCTACTATGGTGGGCATTTCCAGTAGCGAGTGGGGTTATGAGTAGGAGCACCATATCCTGTCCTTCTTCTCCACTTCCATTAAAAGGAAGTAATTCCTCTTCTCAAAAACATTTGGGACTCTTGCCATATTTTATGGGATACTTATGAATATACTGAAATAAAGGAATTTTAAGTGTGTTAGTTAAGGCTGAAGTCCATTTGATCTTAACAGAGTATTAACAGTAATACTGTTACAGTAAGGAACCAGAAATAGGAGTTTCCCAGAGTGTAAATTCTCACCCCTCCCTGTGGCCTGGTGCTGATAAGCTAGAGCAGCAGCTTGTATTTAGGATTCCTGACTTCCAGGCTCTTCCACCCTGTGGTATATCATGGAGAGCTCAGCAAGGGGAGGTAGAAATGAACCGACATCTCTGAAAAGGAGCTGAATGCGTTCTAGATCCTGTCATCTTGTTCTCCTTTGTTAAAGCTTCTGCTCTCTTTATTGATTCATTCATTCAATTTCCTTGATCATTAAAAAAAGTTAATTAGTTATTTAATGATGCATTTGTTTATTATACAAATTGATCACTTTGTAACAGCTGAGAACTGGAGGACACATTTGTTATCAGTATAATCAAGGTCTACAAATTTTTTTTTGAATCCGCTTTAGGAAGCAGAGTCCCAGGATTCTTGGAGTCTCAATTTCTAAACTCTTCATCAGCTTCCTCTTTCTGTCCAAGTGGTCTCTAGTAAACTCTATGACAGAACTTCCTGTCACTTCTGGCACTCCTTTGACATTCTTCCCAAATGTTTCCCCATTCTGGTTCCTGGATTTCTTCACACAAAAAAAACTTTCACTGCTACTATGCTCCTTCCTCAGTCTCTTACAGGAGAGTTTTACCCCATAGTTTCTCTGGTTTTCCTCTGTCATTCTTGGGAAGACCAGCTTCTTCCGCAAAACATCCAGCTCTTTCTTCAGGAACAGCCTCCAGTCTCTTTTTAAGTTCTAATCGTACAGCTGCCTTTTTCTTTCTCTGTTGTCATACTTTTCCATTCTCTGTTATCCTGTACCGACAAGGGTTATCCCACCTCCGTCACCTTAATCAAAACCTTTTTTATCCCCTCCATTGAAGCCTTGTTTCTGTTTACACATTAAGAACCCTTCATCTCCTTCAGGAGGGAGAGCAAACTAAATTTGGAACACAGAAGACAATCACTTGGCTAGCAGAATTACAATTTCCCCAACTTTCTATAGATGTCGAGATTTTCTCTTAAAATTCCTTGTAGATGTTTATCCACTAAATACCTAGTTAAAAAAAAAAATCACATCCGGTTTGCTTCACCTCCCCTACCCTATCCATTCTGTCAGTGTGTGCCTTCTTATGTTCCACTTATGTTTTCTTGCCTTACTTTGCCTTATGTTACCAACTACCTTCTCCTTCTCTTTCTTGAGTCTTCCCTAATCTTCCTTGACTGTCCTTAGTCTTTTCATATCCCCCTTAATTATCCACTATCCTCTTCTTAACCCAAAAGTAGAATCCATTATTCTAAGCCTGGAGATTGTTCTTCATACTTTCATCAGTTTCTCCCACGTGTTGTCTGTTGCTCCTTAACTTCTGACATATGTTACCTATATGGTTTCCCTCTCATAGGATTAAAGTTTTCCTTCTCCTGATTCTCCCCCACTTCCGCTGGAAGCCAATAAGATAAGTGCTCTGCCCTTGTCAGTCCTTATCTCCGGTATTATTTTCAGTTTGGGCACCATGGTTCAAAATGGCATTGATAAGCTAGAGGGTGTCCAGAGAAGGGTGGCCAAGATGCTTGAAGGGTCTTGAGTCAGTGACATTTGAGGATCTGTTGAAGCACCTTGGTGTATTGAGCTATGATCACTTTTCTCAAGTCTTTGAAGAGTAGTATTGTAGTGAGTAGATCAGACTTGCTCTCTTTGGCCCTGGGGGCAGAACCAGGAGCAATGAGTGGAAGTCACAGAAAGACCACTTTAAGCTTCCTGTCAGGAAGAGCTGTCCCACTGTGGAACGGGCTGCCCTGAGAGCTGGCTTCCCTATCCTTGGAGGTCCTCAAGCAGTGGCTGGACAGCTACTTGTCATGCACATGGTAGTGGTGATTCCTTTCTGTGTAAGGCTTGATAGTCTTTGGAGGCTTCTTGCAACTCTCAAATTCCATGGTTTGGTGACTCTTAGTCCCAACAATTTTTTCCTCTGGAAGCGTTGGAATTTTCCTTATATCCAGGTCTCTAAATAGTAGAGTCCTTAGTTCCCACTCAAGAACTCTAGCTGATAAAACATTGGTAAGGTTCACTTCACCCTATAGCAAATAAAAGGACTCATGCCTAGGTCCACTGACAGTGGAGAAGCCTCTCCTTCCCTTTCTGGTAAGTCCCCCCACTTCCCCTGGAAGCTCAAAGGTCTTCTCTACTTAGACTGCCCTTTTATTTGACCTTTGCTGTTCTCTCTCCACTCTCCCAGCCCCCGGGCTGCTCAAGGAGAGAGTACTTGAGGTGCATTGTATATGTCCGAAATAGAGTTGACTCACCAGAGAGGGAAAAAGAACAGTTGTCATGACTGTTAACAAAGAGGCTGAAGCATCCTTTGTATTTTCCTATTGGGTGAAATGATGCCTGCCTTACATTGTTTTGTTATCCTCAATGCTTGCATGGAACCTGAGGACTCTATACTTTTTTGGTGGTAATGTAGGTGGGAGCCCCATATCCCCTTTGAACCATAGGAGAATTGCTCAGTATCACTCCCCTGAACCTGCACAGTTCACAGGGCTAACAGTACCAGTGAAAAGCAGCATTTGTTTGGCTCCTCCACATAGTGGCTGCTTCTTGTAGCCTGGCTCCTCCTTTGTTCAGGAGCTCTTGCATCAGAGAAGCATGGCCCAGGAATTCCCACATTGTTTGGCCACCGTGTATTCACTGCTGCTGGCTCAAGCTCTTGGAGTGACCAGGGAACTCCTTAGTCCCCCTGGTGCCACCATCTCTGGGGCCTCTCTTCCTTGAGGGGTCTTATGGATGGGCAGGCTTTCCTTAGCAGGAGTGGCATCTGGAACCCAGTGTGTCAGTAGTCCAACCCATCTCTGTGTCTTTCTTTTCCACAGCTCCGGTCTGCCCCGTTTAAAGGCCAAGTCCAAGGGAAGCCCAGGTAGCAGTCATCCTCAGTTTGGTGTCCTTGGAGCCAGACTACCCAGGGTAAGGTATCTCACACCTATTTCAACAATACCAAAACAAAGACATCATGCTAACTTTAATGTCAAATAATTAACTTTGTCAGGGGAATTTCATGTCTCCTTAAGAGGCATAAAAGGTATTTAGATTCCTCCTGGGTACAGCCCAGACAATTATAATAACTGTAATACTATTAATAAGTGAGATTCCATAAAAAATTTTAAAGCAGTTTTAAATTTTATTAGATTAGATGAATGTGATTGCATTGATATTAAGGGATTAATTTGAAAGGTATCTGAAAGAGGGAAAGAAAGCAAAGATATGGGAAATTCTCAGATCTTATAAATATCCAAAAAAGGCAAACTATATCAGTCAACCAGCCAAACATTTATTAACCGCCTATTACATGTGCTAGGCACTGTGCAGGCTGCTGATGCTACAAAGACAAAGAATGGAATAATCCCTGCTCTCAAGAAGCTTAATTCTATCTGGGGAGACAAGTATATATAAATAGATACCTACTTTCCCATCTGTATAGACTTTTTATGATAATTATCCACAGGTGAATCTGTGACCTCTTTCTTCAGTGAGGGCATTAGGGATGAGCAGATTCTTGTTAAGGGATAGTCTACAGTAAACCACATTTTACCATTAAACAGCCTACTGAAAGATGTAGAGAAAATCCTACTATGCTTTTTCTTTGTTGAGTTTTTTTAAAGCACATTTGATTCCATCAGAGCAAAATGGTGTTCCAGATGCTCTTCCAGTAAGGGGTCTCCTATCCATCCATCAAAACTATTTAAGATTCCTTAAAGATAATCAAGTATTTATTAAGCAGCTCCAGGTGCCAGACTCTGTGCTGGGTGGTAGGGATCCAAAGACCAACAAGATGAAGCAGTCCCTATTCTCAAAGAGCTTTTCCCTCTAATCATTAACGTTAGGTGAAGCATAAAATGGCAAGGCCAGCCCACCAGTGGTGTACACACCTATTGTTCTGATCTTGTGCATAGTCCCAGGTGGAAGAGGCATTCTCTATGGATGGCAAGGTCCTCCAGATAATCTTGTTTGTGCTGGTTCCAGCCAGCCCCTAAACTTGCAAAATGGAGAAGATGCTGAGCAAGCTCAGAAGAAGGGGAAGAAGAATGTCCATTTTCCAGATTGATGTCTAGTTGGGCAACCTATAGAGCTCTTCATCTGTGTGTATGTATCTTGTATAGAGTTTGCAAGTGGAGAATGAGTAGGGGTCAGAATTAAACAGGAGGAGGAAGGGGAAATTATAGAACTCTTTTAATGACCTTGAAAATCCCCCCAGAAACAAAGGCTTATCTTTTTGCCAGTACTCTACTGGTAATATATGGCTGTAAGTCATGGAGCAATAGATTCTCTAAAGAATTAAAAAAGAATATGATTCAGAGGCAAATGAAGAAGCATATGGTAAGTGTGAGCAGGCCATGTGTAATGCATCCATTAGGAACTAGGAAGAAGAACCAAGATAAAGGGAGGTCGTGAAAAAGTGTGAGTGAGAGCTAACAGTCGGGCAACCTATGTGGATGGATAGACAGATGGGTGGTTGGTTGGATGGGTGTCCCCCTGGTATACTCTGATGTCAGGAAAAATTGAGGATGGCCTCCTCAGCCCCAGATGGACCTACGGTGGTGAACCTAGAGAAGAGTGTGAAAAGACTGAGCAGCAGGGGTTGCAGGCTACCTCCATTGAGGAGAGAGCTCATCTCTGGTCTTCTAGCAAAGGCTGCTTTTGGCTTGGAAGGACAACCAGGCTGAGGTGAGAAACAGGTGACCTACTTATGGAGTCTAAGGTTAGAGGTTACCCCCCTTCCCTGTACCCCCCAGTAACAGGAGGAAAAGGGAATTTTAAAGGAAAGTGGTTGGGTCTCCCATTTGAAATACCTGCCTAATGAGGGTATCTTAGTATTCTACGTTATAGCCAGTAGCACAAGGCCTCATGCTCAGGAAATGAGGGTTGAATTTCTTATTTAGGTAAACTTTTTTTTTTTTACTATAAGTTAACATATTGCATATTTTTATTGAAACATTTTGTTTTTGGCACATCGGACCAAGCACAATGAATTCACGATTAAATTCCTTACAGTGACATATTTTATCTAAGTTAGTATTCCACAGTTTACAAATTTGTAACTAATAGATTGTAGGACTTAGTGAATAAATAATTCAGAGGTTTATGTATGAATTCAATGGAGTTTATTTTCACCTGGAAAAAAGGTTATTTTTATTTGTTGAATTTTTAATCTTTGTTAAGTAGGTTTTTTTAAAAAAATTCTATGTGGACCAGATATCTAGATAGATTTGGGTATTTTATTTCCTGCCAAGCTGAAGAGTGAATAATTATGGTGTTCTACAGTTTAGCATAGGTGTGTGCATTTGAAATGTAGAAGTCAATTAGCAGTAAAATTGTAAGTCCATTTCCTACTTGTTAAACATTTGAGTTTTGTGGCAGATACGTTGTTCTTCCTCTGGGATGACAATTCCCATTATATCCCTAGGACTAAATGGGTTCTCTCGGCTTGATTTTATTAATGCTTCTGTCATTTTTTGGTGTTGTCGGTGGTTTTGTTCACTTTTCATTTATTTTTTCACAGAATGATTAATTTAAGGTCCTCATACTTCCAGAAGTGCAGAAAGTCTATTCAAAAGTATTTTTCTATGTTTAAAGAGTCAAGTGTGAAGAAAAAGCAAAGATTAGCAGTAGAAATAGGAAGTGCTTGATAAGAAGGTCGTATATAAAAGGATTACCTGGTTAGTATCACATAAGACATGTTGATATACTTGATATACTTGGCCCAGCAGACTCAGAATTCCTGGGTTCCACGCCTTCCTTGTTTTCACATGGTAACTCTAAAGATTCTGTTACTGTTTTCAACCTTGTGTCGGTTGAAATTTTTATTGAGTAATTACATTTTGCTCTTCTAAAATTCTCTTGTTGTTTTGATGTCATGGTTACCGTAATGTCATTAGAACCTCCTCATTGGGTACCTGTCCAGTCTGTTGTATTATTAGTGTGATTTAATTCCTTGTGAAATTATTAGTTTCTGGGTTTTGGTATTTTTCAGTTTAGGAAACTTCATTATGTGTTTTATCAGACGATGATCGGTGTTGTTATCATTTTCCCATGTTGAGTAATTGCTATTCTTTTCTCCAGCAGACAGTTTTCTTGCCTAAACTGGATTGAAAGACACTCAGATTACTGGAGATCAGCTTTTTTAAGGTATCTCAAGAGAGAAGAAGCAGGCCTTCATAATAATGGAAGAGTCCACAAGTTCTAAAAATGGAAATCATGAACCAAGGAAGTCTGCTCGGGTTGTTGGTGAAGAAAGCAAAGCTCTTAGAGCTCCGGCCAATCAGAATTTGAGACCTAGAAATGATAGAGTCATAAGGGACATTGGAAGAAGTTCTCCAAGTGGGAACAGTAATAAAAAAAATAAACAAAATGATGTTTGTACAGAAAAAATAGAACTTAAATCATGTAAGGTAAATGCCTCTAGTGTCCCAGGCACAAAAGACTTGGGATCAGTCCTTCAAGATCAAAGTCATTGCAAAGCAAAAAAATCACCAGGACCACCGGTGACTGGAGAAGGTGTGAAGCCAGTGAGAGCCCAGCATGTTGAAGAGAATGTTCCGAGCTCTTCTACTTCTGAGAAGGATGTGAATAAAGAAACCTTACCTACTGTACAAAGAGGAAAGTCAGCTTTAGAAACTGCACCAGGCTCTCCAAAACTAAAAACATGTACAGACAATACTAGTGACTCTGGTAATAGTATTTCAGGAACAGAAGACAAATCTGATGATTTGAGTAAGTAGGAGTTAAGAACACTACACATCACCTTTCTTTGGGGGAGAGAAAAAATTTCCTATAGAAATGCTTCCTGATTTGCTTTGCTTCCTAATTATTTAATTACCTTTGTTTACAAAGAGAAGTCTTTGTGAGATATATCTATATCTATATCTATATCTTTCTATCTATCTATGTGTATATATATCTTTTAAAGCTAAATTTAGTTCCATAGTAGCTCTAAGTGTTGAATATTAGTTACTACATATGTATTATTTTTGGTTCTCACTTTGTACGTTAGAAAGAAATTTCAGAAACCTAATTTAGGTCCTTAGTAGTAAGCATGAGCTATATGTTATATATAGGTTCTTGGTTGGTTATTTTTAGTTGTTTTTTTTTTTTAAATATTTGGTGGGGGGAAGGCAGGGCAGTTGGGGTTAAGTGACTTGCCCAAGGTCACACAGCTAGTAAGTGTGTCGAGTGTCTGAGGCAGGATTTGAACTCAAGTCCTCCTGACTCCAGGGCCAGTGCTCTACTCACTGCGCCATCTAGCTGCCCCTCTTTTTAGTTTTTTTAAGAGGTCCAATGCTATGTCCGTAGTTAGTAAACTAAATTACCCTTAAATAACCTTAAAAATGGATTATCATAGAGTATTTGGGTTGGAAGGCGCCTTATTTTATGAATGATGAATCTGAGACTCAGGGAAAGGGAGGTGGCTTGTTCGTGGTTCCAGACTTCCCAAATGCAGTTCTCTCTCCAGTATATCAGGCTACCTCTGATTTTGATAGGATGAAGGATCAGAGGAAAGTGAGATATACTATTTGATTATTTCGTATCTTTTTGGTCTACAGAGACCTCAACAAATGTAGCATTTAGGTAGAAACTGCTTCCAACTCCATTGAGAACTGTCTAGTTCTAAATCTCATTTTGGACGCATTAAGCACCCCATTTAGCCTTATAATTAACCCAGCTGTTGCTTGATGATACATTGGCCATGTCTCCTGAGTGTTTTGATGCTAGTTTCACTTGACTCTTGAATGATTCATCTGTCCCAGGTAACCTTTACTGATGTACTAAAATTGGAAGGAAACAGCCATACTTAACCTGGATGGACATAGAAACAAACAAAGCATGCTCCTGAGTTCTGTGTTCAATAAAGCCCTCAGCCAGAGCAGATCCACAGAGTGTCAGGGTTAGGAAGGCCCTTGGAATCTGTCTGGCCTAATGCACCCTCCTTTTACAGAGGAGCAAACAGGAGATTCGGAGGTGGGAGATAACTTGCCTCAAGTTGAATGGCTGGCAGAAGTGTTGAAGCCAGGACTCAGCTCAGCTTTCCTGACTCTAAGTCCAGTGAACAATCTAGTGAAAATTTTCAATTAAGTAATATTTTTAAAATGTAGTTTTATTTACTTTCAAGCATAGGCACATTTCTTAGCTTGATTTGAGCTAAACAACGATTGCAAGTTTTTCTAGTGGAACTTAAACTTATACTACACTTTAAGGTTTGCAAAGCGCTTTGTACACATTCTGTCATTCGATGCAGCGTAGGTGCCATTATCCCCATAGTAAGGATGAGGAAATGGGAGCTGAGAGAGAGTGGCTTACCCAGGCTTCCACGAAGCCTATTGAAGGCAGGACTCAGGCTGAGGTCTTCCTGAATTGAGTCTGCTGCTCTATCTCTATCTCTGGGGATCTAGAGAGAGCAGGTGTTTGTAAATAAGTGCGCAAAGGGATTTTCTGTTCTCTGAAATGACTCCTCTGGCATCTTCTTGACACTCTCCCTTTGCTTTGCTCATCTTATCTTTTTTTTTTTTTCAAATAGTGAAGAATCATCTGACCAAATTAATGGGGTCCTAATTAATGACATTTCACTATAAGTGGAGGGTGGTCAGATGTCCTAGCCAGATTGATAGGGATTGAATCTGATCCAGTTACGAGGAAGCAGGAAACCTTTCCTGAGCCCTGGCATTGGCACCTACCTGGTCTAGTCCCATGTTTCCTACCTCTCTCTACCCTGTTTCCCTCCCAGGTGTTGCTGTTCCCACCCCTCTTTTTTCCACCTTGTCTTCTTCCTTCCTTACTCTTATTAGCTCTGCCCTCCTGTTTGGCCCTCTTTAACCCCAGAAAAAGATGCAGGTAACTTGTAGACCGGGATGTGGTGGGGCCAGAGACGTGTGATTCTGTTGTAACATGGTTTTAAATGGAACAACAATCAATGACGTTCTTGAATAGGTCGGGCTCCACAAATGACCCCGCAGCTTCACTCCTTGCTGTGGGCCTAGTTGCCTGGGTAACCCAGCTGAACCTTTGAGCTTTTAACAGATCGGTTTGTGGAGGCTGCTCGTGGTTCCATCTGCGCCGTTAGATCTGACTTGGAAACTCAGTAGACACAGGCACCTGTTTTTACCTTGCCTATTGATTAACATTCTTGAGTGTCCCTGAGTATTGGATGGTTTATAGAACCTAGAGAAGAGTCAGAAGGACAGACCCCTCGTTCACACAGTGGATGGATTCTTGAAAAGTCACGTGGGAATTGAATTTTTGTGGCTCAGATCAGATCTTAAATTAATTTAGTGAAGCTTCTAAAAGGAATTTTAAGATGATGTCTTTTGTAAGAAGCAGCTTTACAATGAGTATCTGCTGCCCTGTTGACTCCCCCACCATCAAAAAATAAATTGTTGTATTAGCTTACCTCACCTAGGGTCCTGCTCGGGTGCCTTAGGGCTGGTGAGTGACCCTGGGCTCTTGAAGACTGGGCGGCAGAATGCAGGCTCTCGCAGTCTTCAGCTGGACACGTTGAGTTTGAGTACAGAGATCATGAGGTCCAACCCACCTCATTGTGCAGAAGGGGAAACTGAGGCTCTAGCTGCACAATGACTTACCTAAGGTTTTAGAGTAGTGACAGAGCTAAGAAAAGAACCAACGTTGTGTGCAGACACTGTACTAAAGTGCCAAGTCCCTGCCCTTGGGGATCTTACATTCTTGTGCACCAGAACCTTGTGGATCTTGTTATACCTTGTAGACAGCTACAACAGCAGTTCAAAAATTGTTTACTCTTTGAGGTTCTCTGTTCATTTCTTAGGTTTCAGAACTAGGCATTACACAGGCCCTGCTCCTCGGGAGGTTGCTTGGGGGTAAGGCCACAGTAGGAAGAAGAGTAAGGGAGGTGCCAAGGAGAGTTCAGGCAAAGTGCTGTCAGACCCTGGAGAAGGAAGATAAGTTCAACAACATTAATTAAGCCCCTGCTGCGTGCAGAACCCTGGGAAAGAAGACTTCTTTCCAAGCCTAGGGGAGCATATGTCTGTGGTCTGAGGGTTAGCCAAACCCAGTTCAGGAAGATTCATCCACAGAAGGTTGGCCACCAGGTGATGGATTTAATTTCTGAGTCTTGACTTGTGTCAGTGGAGGGAAAGCCCATATCAGCAGAACTAAAGGCAGTGGGTCTCAGGGAGCTTGCTCTGGGAGAAAACAGCAGGGCAGGGACTTGTGTGGTTCTGAGGCCAGTATTGCTCAATACAGTCTAAACTCATGTTGGCTGCCATGAGAGGGAACCCTCTGATTCCAAAATCCTATTGTTGCTGATTTAATAAGCTGTAGCTTATTTGCTTTAAAAACCCTGAACTGGAAGCCGTGAGGTCTGGCTCTTCCTTTAACTCACTGTGTGACCTGGAACACTTCACTTCCTTGGGTTCTAGCACATGTGGGTACCCCTCTTGTCCCTCTCCTCTCATACTTCTGGTGTCCATCTCCTGAGCTTTGGGCTATGACCTTTACCTGTAGGGAGGGCCAAAGGGGCACCTTCAGGGCCACTGATCTCCAGCTTGTATTTCCTCTCTGAATTCCCTTCATGTTCTCCCCCAGCTGTGGGTGTACTCCATGGAGGCTCTGAAAGTAGCAGCAGGTGAACTGAAGTGTGAGGAGAATAGGTGGGGACCCGAGTCTGAATCCTGGCTCCTGGGTCACTGTGGGCAAGTCCTTGGACTTTTTGGAGCTTCAGTTTCTTCAGGTGTAAAACTGAGTGGTAACACTTATCTCATAGTGAGTGCTTCATAAACTCGAAAGTCCCCTCGAAGCTTACCATTCTTGGTGCTGTGTTGGGGTGACTCTGGTCTCCCTGGGTCTGCTTTAGGCCTTTCAGTGTGGGCTGGCTCTAGACGGTGCTGTCCATACACAGTATGTCAGCAGGTGCCCTGCTCAGGAAGTGGGCACTCTCTTCTTCCTCCTTTAACTGCCCAGTGGTTGTGGTAGAGATGACTTCCGTCCTGCTTCCTTCTCCAGGTAAAATGAAGAGTGCTGAGCCAACGAAAGACCCTCCTTCAGAGCTGGATTACTTAGAAAATGTCACCACGATTGATGAGTCAAAGCTGACCCCCGAGCAGAAGCTGGGGCTGAAGCAGGCCGAGGAGCGCCTGGAGCGAGATTACATCTTTCGACTGGAAAAAGTACACTATCCTCCTTGGCTTATTGGGGGGCTGGGGGCTGTGCGGCTTCTCATTCCTCTTCTTGCATATCTGCCCCTCACAGGTTGGGCCGTGCTCCTCTTTCCCCTGGGGGGCTGTGTCTTTTGTGGAGTAGTTTTGGGTTCCTTGTATGCCTCCTTCACTCACATGCCTCCTCCTCTGCCATTCTTCCCTGAGAAACTGGGGAGCTAATGACTGAGTTGACGATTAAGGACCAATGTGTTGGACACATTGGGGAGGGAGTTCTCAGTGGGGAGTCTGAGGAAGCTTGGGTGGTGGCCTTTCCTGATAGTTGAGGAAGGGGCTGGGGAAAACGGGTTCATTCAGCAGGGAGAGGTCTAACTTGGAGTGGAGGAGGCCAGAGCTAATGATAAATTAGCCAATCAGAGAAGAATAGGAGCATCAAGCCCAGGGTGGAGAGAGAAGAAGAGAGGTGGGAGGGGAGAGAAAGGGGGAGGGGAAAGGAGAGGGAGCGGGGAAAGGGAGGCCAGCCTTACTGAAGGCCTGGCGTGCTCCCCAAGCACTCCAGATTGAAAAAGGCCACAAACATGGTGTCCCCAATGCTCCTTTTGGTGTTTCTGCCCCACCCATCTCACATTTTGGACTCAACTGTTCTCTCTGGGTTCTGGCAGTGGGAAGCAGCCTGGTATATTCCTGGGGTAAAGGAAGAAAGTTGTTATTGGTAAAGGGCTGAGCCAGAAGAGATGGCAAGGAAGAGTGATATGGTTTGTTGTTGGTTTGGGGCATTCACTTAGTAGGAGCCTGATAAAAGCATCCTAATTGATTGATTTACTGTCAAAGACCCATACCCTCTTCTGTCATTTCATTTCTTTTTTCTAAGGCCTTTTTGCCCTCTTAACCCTCACCATGTTTCCAACCCGATGTGTACAGTGTGTTGGGAACCGAACTAAAAAGAAGCCTTCCCTATTCTGCCTTTTAAAACTAAGCAGGATCACACCCATTCCCCCCCCCACATCCCTTCTGGTTTATAAATTCCTGTGGTGCCACCTATTGGCTCATCTAACCAAGGAGCACTAGAATTTGGCAATAACTAATGTCTGTCATTTGGACAGCACCTCATAGCTTAGCAAGTGCTTTCGGTCTGCATTAGCTGACCTGGTCTTTAGAGTAGCCCTGTGAGGTAGGCAGAGCGAGGGCAAAATCTGAGTCTGCAGGGGTGAAAGTAGCAGTCAGCTACAACTTAGGCCTTTTCACTGCACTGTGTTTCTCCTCCAAAGGAGGGTGGGCTCTAGTGGCAGCCTGATGGCGAGGAGAAGGATGGTGCTCACGTAGGAGCAGGTTCTAGACGTCTCTGCAGTATGGCGGGGATCTCTAGCATCATCATCCATATTCCCATTGATAAAAGCACTCTTCTCACAACTACCTTGTGGACTAGGGAATACCACAGCTCTTATGGCCTCTGTTTCACAAATGAGGGAAGGAAGTCTCAAGACTTGGTCATACAACTAATAGGTGTTAGAGACAGAATTGGAACTCAGGTCTTCTGGCTCTAGGACTACACTCTTTGGTCTAGATCGGGCAATCCTGTCACTTTCTTTTCTCCTCTTTTCCTGGTTAGGTCTGGTAGAGCCAACCTTATCTGTAACTACCCTTAGCACTACTACTGTGTCGCTGTAAAGTACCATTCCTGTAGTATTTATTGAGGCTATACTCCTGACCCCCTAGTCAGCAGTGGAAATGAAGACAGATTTAGAATTGGTCCATGATGTCTACGGTTTTACATCCTAAAATATGTTTAATTATTTGGGGGATGTTGTAATAAAGACAGAGTCCCTTCTGAGGACCTCATTAGGGCAGGGTAACTCCTGTAAAAACAATGCCAGCATTAAGGAGAGGATGGTACAGACCAAGCCCAGCTTTCTGGTGGCTTGTTCTTACCCATCCCACTACTAAGGGCCCTGTGTGACCATCTGACTGTGCTCTGGCGGGGCCAGAGCTGCAGGCTGCGTGTCAACCATGCTGTAGTACAGGGGCCTGCTGCTGAGTACGGTAGGACCCTCTTAGGGTTGGGTGGGTGGCAATGCCTTTCCCAGGGCCCAGAGCCTTGGGCACCTGAGCAGTTTGCTGGCCACATGTTCCCCAGCCTCTTCTTGGGCAGGTGAGTTTTTCAACACAGGTGCAGGACTTAACATTTCTCCCAATTAAATTTCACTTTGCTATCTTCTAAATTTGTTCCTGGTAAATTTGCTTTTTTATAACCTTAAGAAAAGTGCATCTGAACGTTTGACTCATTGGCTTCATAGAATTGTTGAGAACAGCCAGACTTGGGTGTTTTGTAGGCTTCATGCCTTCTGTTACCTCTCCACTTTTCTCTTTCAGCGCTCCCCGGAATACACCAATTGCCGATATCTATGCAAATTATGCTTAGTTCATATTGAAAATATCCAGGGAGCACATAAGCACATAAAAGAGAAACGGCATAAGAAAAACATCACGGTAAGTTTTTTTGTGTGTTTCTTAAATTTTCATGTCAAAAAAGAATGTCCCATTCAAGTTTTTATTCAAGGTACCAATAAACTCACTTTTCATTCTCTAAAATCTGAATGTTTAACTAGGAGCAGCAGTCCACATGGTGGCCTGATCACTCCTTAGCTCACGTGGTCAGGGAGGAGGACCTGCATAGGGAGCAGGGTGAGCCTCTTCCAGGCTGGGGGTCACCAGATTAAAAGCCTTTTGTTGTACTGGCCACAGCTGCTTCTTCCATGTGGGTAAACTTGGTGTCTGGTTTTTCGGGGTAGACCTTGTGTGCTTTTTGGTAATAATTTAGTATAGGTGACTATTTAAAAAGAAGATGTGGCTCTGAATGTGCCTCCTTACTTCAAGTGGTACCTCTAACGTACCTCATTAGCACTGTGCTAGGTACTTACTGCTTTTTGTATTTGATTTCCATGACTACCCAACAAACTATTCAGAACATGTCATGTAACATTATTTTTCTTTCATTCGTTCATTTATTCATTCATCTGAACCTGTCATCACTCAACACTATGAGAGCAGAGATCTATTAAAAACACCAGATCCAATGATCCCTGGCTCGCTCTTTCCATGTCTCTCCCAACAACTGGACCATTGGCTCATCCCACTGAATTTTCCACCTCCCAGTCAGCTGTTTGTGGTCCTGTGGGATCCAGTCTACACAAAGCATTATGTGTAGGTGAAAATAATTTTGTTAAAGTATTCTTGCATCATCTTCTCATTAAACATGCTGCTAATATGCCCTGTTGGTTGAACCCTTTAAGAAGAAAGGCGGGCCTGCAAACCTAGGTGCTTGGCCAAGAAGCGTACCTAATGGGGAATTGCAGATATACCCAAGGACCTTTAAAGAAGGGAATTATCTTGCTTCCCTGGCTTTAGAGTTCCCAAGGCTAGGTGAGCTCCATCTTTAGCCAAGCTTTCATTACAGAGAGAATTTTAGTTTAACAATGAACTAACCTCTGGGGGTGGGCTGCCTGGAGGTAGGCTAGCGGATGGGAGCTTTGTCGCAGGCACAATGGGACCATTTCTCTCCTCCTGGATCATACGTAAAGTTAGTCACGGTCGGTCTCATCCACCTTAAGCTCTTTGGCTCGAGTCAGTTTTGGAACTTCTCTTAGGGCAGAGCAACGCTGACAGTCTGGTCTAGAAGTGCCTCAAACAGTATAACTATGAACCAAGTGGCGATCCATTGTGTAGAGGCAGAGAATGTGTAATGTTGCCCCAACCAGTGTTATTTCATCATTATGTCATCATGGTGGGGTTTGGTTAGAGCACATTCATGCCAGCCGGCCGCCTGAGGTACCCACCATTGGTGGTCAGCAGTGATCCGAGGGAGCGTTGGCGCCTTTCCCCATGCCATTAATTCCCTGAGCTTGTCTGCTTATCTTCACCACATTGCTTATTGCTCATATATAAACATTCCTATGGAACTAACTGCTTCCCTGCCTCCCCCCATGTTGTTCTGCTTGCCATGAGGAGATTGGACTAGATGGTCTCTAAGGTCCTTTCCAGCGTGAAATCCAGCAATCCTGTATTTTCCCAGAGTCACTTGGCTTCAGAGGGGATATGCTCATGTAGTGTTTTCAGAAAAATTTACCTTTTTCCCTTGTCCCTAGGGACAAGGGTGTCTGCTTTGCAGCTGGATTATATCAAAATTACAAGACAGGACATTAAGCTGCAGCTGAAACAAAATCTTCTTGTCTGATCTGTAACACAAACACCTGTTTTGTTGCACCTGGTGTGCTGGTAGTTTGAGGCAAAGAATGAGGCATTCTGATATTATTCAGTGCAATAGTAATTTTTTTTAAGCCATGTACAATTTTTTGTATATGCTAATTATCTCTTAACTGCTCAAACCAATGGCCTTTTCTCAGTCCTCCTCCTTTACCTAGCTGCTGCTTCTGACCTCTCTTGACTTTTGACCACAACGTTCTTCCCTTGCCTTCTCTTGATCCTCCTACTTGGTTTGACTGATCTAAACTCTCATTAGATAGATCCTCCTGTTGCTCCTCCCTGACTCTGGATGCTTCTTCTTCTTCTTCTCTCTCTCTCTCTCTCTCTCTCTCTCTCTCTCTCTCTCATCCCATGTTCCCCAAAGTCTACTGGACAGCGCTCCCTGGACTTCCCATCATCCTCTTAAACAAAACACATGTAGCCAGAACTCACCCTTCCTTCCAAACCCATTCCTCCTCCCAGTTACTGTGGACAGTGCCACCATCTTTTCGGCCACCCACATTGGAGGCCTTAGAGTCCTCACCTCTTCCCTTTCACCCATCCCAAGCCTTGCTGATGCCGCCTCTACAGTATCTCTCCCATCTGTCCTCTTCATTCCATTCTTAAGCCTCTCCCCTAATTCAGACCCTCCCCAAGTTATTCTGAATTGGTTTCCCTGTGTCAGGTCTCTTCCCTTTCTAGAGGCAGCAGGGTGGTTCAGTAGATAGAGTATTGGGGCTGGAGTTAGGAAGACCTCAGTTCAAATCTAGCCTCAGATACTAGCTGTGACCCTAGGCAAGTCACTTAACCTCTGTTTGCCTCAGTTTCCTCAACTGTAAAATGAGGGCCTCACAGGGTTGTTGTGAGGATCAAATAAGACGATATTTATAAAGTTCTTAGCATAGGACCTGGCGCATGGTAGGTGCTAAATAAATGCTCATTCCCTTCCCTCCTGTTCTAAACCATCATCCAAATAACTGTTCAGTTGATATCCCTAAAGTACACATCTGACCATGTGACCCTACCCCCACTCAAAAGTCTTTAATGTTGTGCTGTTGCCTCTCAGATAAAATGGGAATTTCTCACCCTGGCATTTCCTCTGGCTCTCACCTTTCTGGCCTGTCTTCTTTGGATTCCTCTGCACATAGGCCTCCTTCTGCTCAGGCCTACCATATCGTTCCTTGAGTCAGACCTTCTGTCTCTTCCTTCCTGTGCCTGGAATACACTCTGTCCTCCACCTGGCCCTTTGTGAGCCCTTGCTTCTTTCAGAACACTGCTCAGTCACCTCCTCCGTGAGGCCTTTCTGGATTCCTCCCTGATGCCTTTGGCTTTCTGCCTCTTGAAGTTATCATGTTCATGTATGTACATGTTGCCTCTCCTTGCTAGATTTTAAGCTTCATAGGAGCTGGGTAGGTGCCTAGTAAATATTTTTAAATTGAATTGGAAATAGGATTTAGAGCTGGAAGGGCCCTTAGGTAGAGAATCTAGTCCAGGCCCCTCACCCTAATAGACAAGAAAACTGAGGTGCAGAGATTAAGTGACTTGCTCCAGGTCACAGAGTTAGTAGGTAACAAAACAGGATCCATAGCTGGTGCTTAGCAGAAGGCCTTGCACGCAGTAGGCACTTCATGAATGTTTGTTGAACTGAAACCCAGGCCCTCTGCCTCCAAACTCAGGGGCCTCGAGGCTGCTTCACACTGTCTCCTGTACTCATAAATTCACCTTGGGATTTTTTGTCCCTCGATAGGAAAAACAGGAAGAAAATGAACTGCGAGCCCTGCCACCACCTTCCCCTGCCCAGCTGGCTGCTTTGAGCTCCACCCTCATGCAAGCAGCGAAAGAACAAGGGATTTCTGACATTGACTTTGGGTTCCGGCAGGAAATTGTGACTGAAATGGAAAAGGTTGTACAGCAGCGCTTACCAGGTACAGAGGGTCACCACCATCACCATCATCCTCAACCAGGCTGTTTTCTTGTCTGCTTCTAAGGCCTGGCACGGAGCCTTTCGTCTTCTTCTGCCTCCATTTTCTCTATCTTAAAAAGAAGGTTTTTACTTAAATTTTTACTTTTAAAAGGCAGTTTTTCTCCACCTTGTAGGGATTCCTATGAGTAATATTTTTGTATTGTTTTAGAAACAGGGCAGTGAAGAGCTGATCATTTTAAGTTTCTATTTTACAAAGGGACCAGGGAAATTTTAAGTAAACAAATGTGCATCTACTAGAAGGCATCCCTGCTTTATCATCAGGCGTCCACAGTATTGGAGTTGTAAGATTATGCTTTTGATCCCTAAGTTCTCCTTTCCCTACAGATCACATAGCCCCTTCTTTACACCTCGAAAAAGAGCCATTTGTGAGTTGCTGTGACTGAAAAGTTCATCACCCTGCAGCCAACGTGGTTGTGAGACTGTCCAAGCTTAGATAGACCAACCCTTGGGTAGAGCCGCCTTCCCTCATTTAGCAGGACCTGCCAGAGATGGCATCGCGCTAGCGTGGAGCCATCAGAGACCAAGGGCCGCATCCACACCACACCATAGCATGCCCCAGTAAGTGAGACATTAGTGGAGGCCATTTCTGACTCAGAATGAAAGGGACAAGAGGGTTCTGCAGAAGAGAACACAAGAGAGGGGCTAGTGTATGAGAAAATCAGCTTTCACTAATTTTGGGAAGGCTAATCATCAGAACATTTGCCAGAAGGTGGTGATTGTTTTTGGTCATAGCAACTCATGAAAGAGTCTCCTGAGGCCTGGAAGGATTATGCTTGACATCAGGAGGACAGGTGTACTTACAGACCTAATAATGTATCTTGGAAATAGGAAGGGTTCTCCTAATAGGTGACTTTTTGTCCTAGCTCTTAAAGACAGGCCTTATAAAAATGCAAAAGAGAAAATTACCTGTACCTCTTCTGTTTAGCCAGATCATTTTCAAATATTTGATAACAAGTCAAGCTTTTCTACATCAAGAACATTCTGATACAAATTCATGGTTTAGGGAAAACTCCTTCACCTTTCCGAAATTAATCATTGTTAACTCTCCCCTTAGACATAAGGAGAGGCTGCCCCATTTATCCTTAGGCTCCTCAATTCGTGTTTTCTTTCAAACTGGTCCCATGGAGATTAACTCTGAGATGGCCCCGGGCAGCCCCGTTTTTTCCCATTTACATCTCTTCTAAAATAGAACCGCAGTCACGGCATTTGAGAGGATCCCAATCGCAGTCATCGGTATTTGTGGTTATTGTTTACTTGGCTGTACTTCAGCATTGAACAACTCATCCACTCTAAGTCTTCGTGGCTTTTCTTCTAGCCCAGATGTGCTGTTTTCTTATGTGTAGTAAATAGTTTATGTGCCAGGTGGTCAGAGCCTTACTGGTTTGTAGCCAAGTTTGCATGTATCCTTAGCTTTCCATTCTCTCCAAGTTAAATTGTTAATGAAAATAAAATTAAAGTCTAAGATTTGATGCTAAGCTGCCCTTGCCTCAGTAGCTGAAACAGAATTAGTTGGTCTTATGGCTAGTCAGAGTCCACCTGTTAGAGAAGGGGAAAAACAGAAAGAGGCATGTCTGTGGTTCATTGCTTTAATTTCTTTAGGGCACCATTATCTTGTGTGTTTTATGCCTAATGCACTTCTCTTGTCTTCCAGACTGTTCGCTTAGGCTGTATGGCTCCTCTCTGACTAGGTTTGCTTTTAAAAGCAGTGATGTTAATATAGATGTAAAATTTCCATCCAAGGTAAGTAGCCGTAAAAGTATCCTGTCAATGGTCCTCTGAACTTGGTGTTTCTGCGTCGTTTTTGTTTGGTGAAATTTCCCCCAAAGTAGGAGGACAGTAGCCTCTTTAGGCCTGAGTCCTGCACATATTTGTCTGTGCAGATGCTCCTAAGCAGAAGGGGGCTGAGTGGGTGCCTCACCTTCTTCTAGAGGCTGACCATTATTATCATAATAGCCACAGCTCACCATTCGAAAGAGGACTCCCGGCTTGACAAAAAGCTTTCTTGCCAACAAAGCTGTGGGAGTCCAGGTTAGACTATTATCCTTTTGGACCTACAGAGGAGGGCCAGAGAGGTAAGTGGCTGACCTGCTGACCTTCAGGGGTGTCCCTTGGCAGCTACAGGCTCCTCCTACACCTGCTGACCACCAGGGGCAGGCCTTTTCATGCTATGTCTCACTGCCAGGCCTGTGTCCAGGGAGTGGATGGTTTTTTGTTTTTTTTTTTAATCATTTGTGTATATGGATCTTGAATAAGATTTGTTGAGTCATAAAATGTACCTTTTTGAAGTTTGGTTCAGGCATAACTTGAGTATGTCACAGTTTCCGTTCCAGTGGAGTCATCGGTCTCATTAATGGTAGTCTGATAAATATTAAACATTAAGACTGACAAGCTTGGTGTTTGCATTAGATTTTGGTGGTAAGCCTCTTGGGCAGTCTGCTGGTAGTTCCCACCCCAGATCCTCCCTAATGAGTGTTCAGAATGCTGACTGTCCCCTTTGCTTTTGCAATGCAATTGTAATGTCAGTTCCCTTTCTGAGGATTCACAAGTCCTTATAACAGTGCTTAACTACTCAAGCCCACATCATTTGCTAAACTATACTTCTGTGATTGAGATGATAAATAAAAACATAAAACACATTGATTTTCTTTTCATTTCTATAATTTTAAATTAAAAAAATGACAGTAATTTTGTATTAAAATACCCTTTCATGGAGTTGAGTTTGCTCTGATGTTCACTGTTTGGTCTGTAAACCTATATTGATTCTACCTTGTAATTTTTTTAGATGAGTCACCCAGATGTTCTGATTCAGGTGCTTGACATATTAAAAAACTGTGGTAAGTTTCTTTTTTAATTGGCACTTTCCAAAGAAGGGTATGTTAGGATATTTTCAGTTTAAATTGCTTATGTAGCTAACAAAATTAAAATTCATATCCCCAGCACATTTGAGTCATTGGGTAGATAAAACATTTATTTCTTTCAGTGTGCTTATCCTAGGATTTAAATAGTAGCTATGCTAGCTCTTGAAAAGATTATTTGCAATCTAGAAAAGTCAGAAGTAAGTATAATCAAAGCAGTTATGTTAAAACTTGCAGTCTGCTTGGGTTTTTTGTTTGGTTTTTTTTTTTGAGTATTGTCAAAGCAGAAGTCCTTCTGCCAAAACAGGTAACTAATTCTCATTGTGAAAGGAGGGATGTATAGCAAGAGACTTGTAAAGAGGGGGGTGCCAATACAGAAAATACATTTTTCTACTCATGTGAAGATGTTTTATAGCCCCAAATTTAACCTAGTTTAGTCTTTTGTTGAAAACATAATCTTGTACACACAATAAACATGCCTCATCTTTCTGATTTGCCCTGGATTGCAGGAAGACCATTAAAATTGGTCAAGAATCTGTTTCCAAGGAAGACTTTCCATACTAATTAGGTAGTCTTTATCTTTGTATACCCAGAACTCAGAGCAAATTGTCCCAAAGCAAACTGGGAGTTGTTTTATGTGTCCAGTTACTTTGTCATCTCACCCTTCCCAGGATCCTGAAGCCTCTCGATCCATCAAACAATGTTTATTGTCGATCAGACATGTATTAAGTGCCTCTTACGTGCCAAGCACTGTGCGAAATGTTAAGGCCACAGAGCCAAAGAAGGAGACAATTCTTGTTCACAAGAAGCCCCCTTGAACATCTTATGTATTAATTTTGATTTTAAGAAATGTAAAGATATTTTCAGTGACTATTATTTTTCAAATTTTGGTTTATTGTGGTTTTTTTTTTATTTGGTTCAAGTGCTTAGTAAAAAAAAAAAAAAGAAGATATGCATTTGGCTCAGGGATTACCTTTCTAAAGCCCCCCACTCCAAGCTCTGCGTCTCCTCAGCTCTCTCCTAGTCTTTCCCGCTGTCTGCCCCCCATCAGCCCAGTTACCTACATGATTCTACACACCTTTCTTTACCCCAACTTCATGCCATTGTCTTTAATAATAATGTAGAATGTAGAAATGACTCAATTACCTCAGAGGGAAATATATTACAGGTATCATTCCTATTTTATGGTTGAAGAAACTGAGGCACCAGTGGTTTAAGATCACAGTTTGAAATAGGATTCAAGCCCAGATCTCCTGGCCCCAAGTCAGTATTTTTCCCCCACTACAACAAACTACTTCCCTTTGTGCTTTAGATTTTATCTTCCTTTTAGCAATTTTTTTATTTTTCTGGAAAAATCAAAAGGATTTTGCTCTACTGTCTTTGACATAGACTCTTATGGCTTGCAGAGTAATGTTAAACATGTAATAGGCAGATAGTACCTAAGTGGATCTGTTTTATCCCCAGACTTGGTAGCACATGTGTTCCTGCTTTGTACCGAGTTACAAATATATAAATACACATCACATATCATTAGGCCAGGTTTCTCCCAGCTTATTCTGACCAGTATTGGATATCTTCTGTAAATAAAATAGCCAAGTCACTCATTTTTGTATATTTGGGGCTTTGAGTCTATACTGGAGGGTTGAAGGAAGGCAATAGACAGACACTCAGCATCCTTTTTGGCCTATATTGATGGCACTGGAAGTGGATCCATGCAACAGCAGGAATATTAACTGGACAGCAGTATTAACAGCCTTCTGTTTGCGTGCAGATTGGAAAGCTGAAACTATTAACCCATTCATTATAGATAGTCACCATGGGACTCTTGTGGGCTCAGTTCTTACCAGAGAACATGCTTAACAAAATAGAGGGCATTTTGGATGTTGATCCTTTGTAGATATGGGTTCTTTCTTAAAAAAAATTTTTTTTGATGAGAATTTCCACAGTGTTCCTGATCTAACCCCTGTTTATATAGCAAATGCACAGAAAAAGGTGATAGTCTTCCAACACCAATAATGAAAAAGAGAGTTATCTTTGAGAAATAACAAATGAGATTCTAGAAGGAATATGTTATTTAAATTGTTGATTACTCAGCTTACATTTGTTTGTTTTTCCTTATCAGCATTATACTCAGAGGTGGAGTCTGACTTTCATGCCAAAGTTCCTGTTGTCTTTTGCAAAGATGTGAAGAGGTTGGTTGTGATGATGATAGAGAAAAACATAGGAATTGGTTTTTCTTTTAAACTAAAGGAAGAATGTAGTGAATAAGCAAGAAAGTCTCCCTTTCAGATCTCTGAACTGCTCTCTCTAGTTCCTAATCACTTAATGTACTTAACAAAATGTACTTAAAGATAATGTACTTAACAAAAATATGTAGTTTAACCAAAAAATATGTGCTTTTGGATGGAGGAGTCCTTTATAAAAGGATATATGGAAATCATTAACCTTGCATTTGAGTTTCCTGTAATTAGCTGAAATTTTGGTGTGACCTTTGACCTTCTAGTAAGGTGTTGTTAAGTTGACCTGCCATCATGAAAATTGAAACTGAAATCAGTATTAAAAAAACAAAACATACCCAAAATAGCAACCCTAAATGATCGTTGTGAACAGAGTTGGGGGGGGGGGGTAGTAAGAACAGAGGTGCCCAAACACTGTCTTCTTAAAGTTAAGTCTTCACTAACCTCCTTGGGTTACGTCCCCTATTCCCACCCCTACTTTTGTTTCACAACCTCTCCTTTTGAAAGGCTATAACAGGTTATCCCATTGTGGTTGAAAATAATTTGTGGTCTGTAATATACTTCTTCAAGAAAAGACCAGGTAGCTCGAAAGTCTCATTTGTAAGGGCGTAGGGATTTACCTCTGTTGTGGCCAAGAGACTGTTCAAAAGAATCATTCACTTCAGTGCCTTGTTGTACTGACCCCTGTGCTAGCAGTGACCCAGTTCTTGCCTTCAGGGAGGTAGGGAAATGTAACGTATATGCACGCAGATGAGCCTGGTGGAAAGTAGGAGGAAGTGATAGCAAAGGCTGGGACTGTAGAAAACAAGCTAGAGCATGCAATAAATTGTGATGACAGGGAAGAAGTTCTGGGAATAGAAGGAATTTTACATATATATATATGTATGTATGTATATAAACTGAGAGAGAGAGAGAGCGCGCGCGAGAGTGAGCACCAGCCATTTGGGTAGATTAGGAAAAATTAAAGATGAAAGACAGGAAATGATCAGTAGACCAATAACCTTTCAAAATCTGAGATCTTTTTGTACTCTCCTTGGGGGCTCTGCTACTGACTTCGGGGCTTTGGCCAAGTCACTGGACCTCTCTGGGCCTAAATTTCCTCATCTCGAAAATAATGGGTTTGGACTCAATGACTGCTCAGATTGCTTCCAGCTGTGAAGCTCTGTGTACTCCAAAGATACAACTTAAACCACCACCCAATTTGATAGATGGCTCAGTATGTTGAATATTTGTTGAAAGTTTGCCCAGGCAAGATGACCATAGAGTAAGGCCTCAGTACAGATCATTTTGGTAATAGAAAGGACTTCCTTCATCGGAGTGCCCATTTTTTCTCTTTTTGTCTATCCTTGGTACCTAGATCCAAGGCCTTTGCACTCAGTGAGTGTTGACTTTTGGGGGAATCTCCTACACTCTGAAATGTTGTGAGTTTAGAAGGATAGCTGTAGGTCTTGATGTGATAGACCGCCCAAGGTGTTAGGTGATTAAAATTAAGTTTCTTTCTTTTTTCTTGACAGTGGTTTAATCTGTAAGGTGAGCGCTGGAAATGATGTGGCATGCCTCACAACTGATTTGCTTGCTGCCCTTGGCAAGCTAGAGCCTGTCCTAACCCCCTTGGTGTTAGCTTTTCGCTACTGGGCTAGGGTAAGTGCGATCTAGGAGAAAATACCTCACTTTGAGAATTTACCAGGATTTTTCTTGCACTAACACGGCAGCTAACGTTCTCTGCTGCCTCTCTGTGGCCTGGGGGTGAACTGTCCTGGGTTCTTGAAGTCTCTACCAATGGAATGTAAGTTCTGGGAGCTTATATCCCACTAGGCTGGAAAAGTCTTCAAGGAAGTAAAAGATTGGTCACCAGGTAATGAGTGCTATTGGCAACAGCAACTTATTTAACTTCTAAGGCAGTGGCATCAGAGTCAGTAGAAACAGATCCCTGGCTGCTTATTGACTCAGAAAACCACATGTTAACATTGCTTGTCTTATTGCCCTTTTATTTATTTTGTTCAACATTTCCCAGTTGTATTTTAATCTGGTTTGAGTTGCCTGTGGTGAATTTTGACACCTTTCTCCTCAGGCATGCAGGTCCCCAGCTATGTGCGGAGAGCAGGCATTTGGGTGAAACTGGACGTGGATCTTTGAAGAACGTGCCCTCTGCAATGCAGCTTGGGACGGAATAGTGGGCTTAGAGAGTGGTCAGCCTGGGCTCTCCTTTAGTATCTTAATAAATAGTAGATTTCCTTTGAGCTTTCATACCTGTCACCATCGTTTACATGCCCTGGCCAAATTCCCGTCACTTTTCAGCCTCCACTCTCCCTTTACTGTCACCCTCAAAATAGAACCTGGTCCCTGGTTCCCAGGGCGTTTCATTGAATCCTCCCTCAGCCTTTGATACTGAGTTTCTTTTTTCTTTGATTTCTCCCAAGGAATCTGTGCTTTGAGGGGGCCCTGGTAGAGCTTTGAAAGGTTGTTGCTCACCTCGTTTGGATTGTGACAAGGACATACTGGCCTCTTGTGCTAATTGAAATGGGCTATCATTTCCTAGCTTTCATTCTCCCAATTTATTGCCAATAACTTGTTGGCTATTGTTTTAATTATGCTGCCCAGTCTCTGGGGAATATTTTTCCCTCTTAAATCTTCCAAACTGTGTTTACACATCTAGTGAAGTATATGCAGTTTCTTTTA
Source organism: Trichosurus vulpecula (assembly GCF_011100635.1). Lineage (NCBI taxonomy): Eukaryota > Metazoa > Chordata > Mammalia > Diprotodontia > Phalangeridae > Trichosurus > Trichosurus vulpecula. The sequence continues at coordinate 27,824,784 of NC_050576.1, forward strand.
ATTCAAGCCCCCAGAAGCTACAATAGAATTTATACCAATGCCTAGCCCTAGCACAGTCAGATTATAATGAATTGACTATTTACTGTGCACTCTAGCACCTATTGAATCTGATCGCTTATCACATCCTGGCAATCTCATTGTCACAGTAGCTGTACTCTTAACCTTCTGGTTGGGGATAGAAGTATCTAGATAAACTTCCCTTTATCTCTAGCCGGTGAGTCTTCTTATCTCAAGCTAATCAAAGTAGGGGGGCAGGGTGGGATTGGTTACCTATCAGGCAATCACCGTTTACTGCTGACCCAAGAACTGGCAGTTTTGACAGTCATTGGCCTCTGAAAGAGACTCATTGTAGGAGTCTTCTCTTTTAGTCTGGGCTCCTTCATAGAGGTTCTGGTCCTGTTCAGAACCATCGCCTGAGAGTACAACACAGAACTGTGACTCCTGCTGAGGTCCAGGATAAACACCCATCGAAGAAAGATGAAGTCCCACTGTCCCCCCATGCAGCCTTGTGTTTCTGGTGACCCGTTCATTTTGGAACATGACCTGCTCCACCCCAGGAATCCTGCAGCCCATCCATATCACCCTTTCCTTGGCATTTTTTTGTCCTTGCCTCTCAGAAGTCCTCCATTGTGTGGGCATCCTTTCTGTCTTGTATCAAAGATCCAGTCATGTAATTCTTGAAAATAGTTCATCAGGGTACAGTAAATGGGGCAGCTAGGTGGCACAGTGGGTGAAGTACCAGGCCTGGAGTCAGGAAGACACATCTTCCTGAGTTCATCTCCTGCCTCAGGCACTTACTAGCTATGTGATCCTGACGAGTCACTTCACCCCATGAGCCTCAGTTTCCTCATCTGTAAAATGATCTGGAGAAGGAAATGGCAAATATCTCCAGTATCTCTGCGAAGAAAACCCCAAATGGGGTCACTGAGAGTCAGACGCCACCGAAGTGACTGAACAACACCACCACCTATACAATAAATACATGTAGTTCCTTCAAGGAGCTATAACTTCATCTTTATGAGTGACACTCCTACCAGTTCTGAATCTCAACCCCTTCATGTCTCATACATGTTTCATCAATTGCTGTGGCCAAAAACAGTTGACTACCTGGTTTTCAACCCTAGGACAACGAGCCTCTCTACCATCCTCAGATGACAGGCCCACAGTCAGTCTTGTGGCCCACCCTCAGAGCCTTTGCAGCTGGGAGGGAGGCTCTGCCAGTTCCTCTGGTCCATTGGCAGAGCCTTAGAGAACCCAGAACCACCTCAGCCTCATGACGAGAGGTTGTGAAGAACAGAACTTTAGCAGAGGCTAGAGAGAGATACATACCTGTATGTGTTTGTATACATGTATATATCTGGTTAGTAACTCTCTGTTAACTAGAATATGTGGGAATTGGAATACCCCATCCCTGATCCTGAAAAGAATGGCTCACATCTAGGTGTACTTTCTCACTTAGTCCTCACAACACCTGTGGGAGGTGCAGACACTGAGTGTTACTGCCCCCTTTCAAAAATGGCATCCTGGTCACCAACTAGTGAGTGTCCAGAAGGCTTGAGACCAAGTCTTTTGGTTCTAGGACCAGGGATTCTTTCTCAGCACGTTCTTTCTCTTTCATTCTGGATAAACGGGAGTTTACTATGTTCTAGTGTACATTTTCCAAGTCCCTCTGGGCAAGGGTTCCAGAACTTGTTTTCTTTCTGAGTAAAAGTTTAAGTGGTACTGATTTCCCTTTTTTGTTTTTCAGTTGTGCCATATTGACTGCCAGGCTGAAGGGGGGATCCCTTCATACTCTTTTGCTTTAATGGTGATGTTTTTTCTTCAACAAAGAAAGCCCCCTCTTCTTCCTTCCTATTTAGGCAGTTGGGTAAGTGTGCACATGCTCTTGCCTTTGTGTGGTCCTGGCGGTACTGCCTGAATATGTGCTTATTCCACACACACACACACACCCCACACACCCCCCACACACACCCCACGTGCACCCTTCCCCCACCCTGCTGCTCATGTGGTGGCTATAAACCATTTACTCTGGGCATTGTTCTGTGCTTGGTGCCAGGAAAGATTGGAATGTTGAGAGAGGAGTCCTTGCCATCAGAGCTCACAGTCCAGTAAGGAGAGCAAAAGTAACGAGAGTGCTTTACAAACACCACTTAATTGGATCCTCCCAACTGTGCTGGGAAGAGTGGGGCTTCAGAGCAAAGATGGACCCCAAAGCTAGTCCACCTCCCTCAGGAAGCGGCTCCTCTGTTTAGCAGCTCTCATGGGCTAGATTGTTTACATTTGTATTCCCCTTCCCCCCCCCCCCCCCCCCCCCCCCCCCCCCCCCCCCCCCCCCCCCGCTAGTCTGTAAGCTCTATGAAGGCAGACAGGGATTTTATCTAAACTTTGAATCTTTCTAAAAATCACTGGCCCAGAGCTCTGCCCATAATAAATGTTACCAAATGAGTAGGTGCTGCAGTGTTCAATGAAATGCACTCATTTGCAGATTTTTTCTTTGAAAGGTAAAATGTTGGTTTTTCTGTTAGGCTAATGTTCTTTTTAATTACTTACCTTGACCAGCTTGGAATACTTTTGTTTTAGATTGAAGGCTTTGACTCAAAACGAGTTGATGACCATCAGCTGAAAGGCATTGAAGATGAGAAGTTTGTGAAGTGGGAATACAAACCTATGCCCAGTGGGCCCGGGAAGAACTCAGGTGCCTCCGAAAATAAAGCAAAAGCCGATCAGAGAAGTGGCACCAAGAAGCCCACCAGCTCGGAAACAGACCCCCAGAGTGGCACTGCCAAGGAGAGACACGGCAAGGTGAGCCTTCCCCACATCTGCGTAGGCTTGGGGGTGCTTGCTCCTGCCTGTTCTTTCATGGCTAGGCTTTCTAAGTCCTAAGGGATATGTAAGGCGATTTTTTAAGGGTTACTTACTTCTTTGGGTTTGGTTTTGTTTTTTAAGCATTGATTTACTTTAAATTAGCAACTATTCTAAGAGCCATAATTTCATTGGCTTGGGTGCTCCCTCCAGTAACAGCTAATTAGCGACAGACAGGATTAGACACCATGTTGCAAGCCTTCTCTTCCTTCCCGTCCAATGCAGTTCTTGCAATGGTTTCCCATAAATCCTCCCTAGAGGATCTGCCACATGTGTCCTTCAAACATTCAGGGGCACCCATCCATGACCATGGGGCTCTCAGCCTTTTCTGGAGTGTCAAAGTGTTCATTGCAGCCAGGCTTATGTGACAACAAATATCTTTTCTCTTCCAGTCTCCGTTAGCGTTGGAAATACCAAATCAGGTATCCCTGGGACAATTATGGTTAGAGCTGTTAAAGTTTTACACACTGGAGTTTGCTTTGGAGGAATATGTCATAAGCGTACGGGTACAAGAACTCTTAACACGAGAGAACAAAAACTGGCCTAAAAGGCGAATAGCCATTGAAGGTGGGATGATGTGTGTTATTTCATTTAGAAAGTATTCATTTCTGTGTCACTTCTCGTCTGTTTCTAATACAGCATTATGAATTCCTCAGTTTCTGTGCAATGCTTTGTCTGCCACAAGGTCACCATTTCATGTTTTCATCAGTTTGTTTAACACGTGACCGAGGGAGGCCTCACACACACGGTTGTGGTGCTTTGTGTCAGAAAGTAACCCATTTTACAGATGAGCGTACCGTACATTAGAGTTGGGCAGTGATCTGCTCAAGGTCACACAGATGTAATTTGTACACTCTACATACCTAGAAATATTCGACGTGCTGTAGTGGTGAGTGGCCAGTCTGCATTGGTGGAGGGAGTTTGTGCACCGTGAGCTCTCAACATCAGTGACGTCCCAGGTCCCCACTAAAATGATGCTGATGATGGCGTGATGATTGTGCCTCAGGCCTGGAGCCTAGGCTTATACCCTGCTGCTCTTGCAGAACTCTCCTGCCCTGCAAAGTGCCTGGCTTCCTCCTAGACTGGTTCTCTCTAATAGGAGAGTGGATGTATTGGAGGTCTAACGAGTTGGGTTTGAGTACTGCCTTAGCTGCTGTGTCCCCATGAGCCAGCCACTTCCTCTTGGAACCTCAGTTTCTCACCTGCAAACAGGGATAATAATCTACTCTCTGCCTTATAGACTTATGAAAAGCCTACAAGCTCTAAGTAAATGCAGGCTGTTAGAGTTCCACCGCCATCTTCATGTGCTCAGCGTTTGACCTTTGTGAAACTACTTGCTTTTTACTAAGCTTCAGCGTCCTAAACTGTGAAATGAAGGGTGTTGGACTAGAACTCTAAGAGTTCCTTCAGTGCCCAGATTCTAGGAGGCTATTTCAAACGGGAAGTCTTTTCAACATTTGTTGAATTTGTCTGGTTGAGTTCACTTGTTTCATTCTCCCTTACCCTTTGATTGTCTGCTTAAATGGCTGACAAAATATTTAAGTGTGACTTAGACATAGAAAAATCATACTTGATATGAACCCAAAAAAGTACAGTGTCAAAAACACAGTGAAAACTTGAAACCCTTTAGATAGAAAATACTAGAGCAGCTTAAAAAGTCTGCATTCAAAAGTTTGAACCCAGAAAATTTTTCTAAACTTAGAGTAGGAAGGTGAATCATGGTCTTTTTTTTCTCTGTTTACCCATTTTAACAGAGCCTTATACTTCCTCACTGTTAGGCTGGCATACACTGTGCCCTTCTGCACTTGGCCTCCCGTTCACACAAACCCAGATGAGCTTCCCGCATGCTCTCTCGTAGACGAAATATGTAATTGTGGCAGCACGAGGCTCCGCCTTCGAGAACATTTTAATATTTACAAAGGGCTTTACTCACAAACAGTCATGAGATAATAGAAGTATTATCATCCCCATGTTAGAGATCAAGAAACTGAGAGTCGAGCTGAGGTGGTTTGCTGGTGACTTGGGCCAGCTGCTTGTTCAGTCCAGTGCTCCCTCCATGATACTGCATTGCTCTGAACCTGTTACCCTGTACTGCCTCCTCTTTTGCAGCCAAAATAGAGAATTGAGAAAGAGAAAAAGTAACAATAAGACGAATTGTCAAGAATCTCTGAGCTTCAGTACTGGGCTCAGCAAGATTTCGTGGCTCCGTTACAGAGACTGGAGGCCTCTTCCCAGATTCTTTTACTCTCCTAAGCCTGGAAAAGTTCATCCTGTCTTTTGATGATCATTTTTGGGGAAGATATTGTTTGTCTTCAGGTTTTAAAAACAACCCATTAACCCATAGCTTTTCTGCATTCTGTTCATAAGTGGTGTGTTTATAGAGAAGTAAGTGGAAGTAAGATTAACTCTTTAAAAATTTATATAAGGTCATAGATATTATTGTTGGAAGGGACTTTATGAGTAATTTGGCTAATTTAGAGAAGGGAGGTGATATGCCCAAGGTCACACAGCAAGTGCTGGGATTGAAACACTCCTCTCTACAATGCCAGTGCTAGCTCACCAGTGTGAGGGGATTGCAGTTCACTTTTGGCCTTGCACATATTAGCCATAATGTCTACCCTAATTCTGTTATACACTGACCACACCTCATATGCATTGGTAACACTTTAAGGTTAACACCTCAGCCCTCAGGATTTTGGAAACTCTCTGATAGTGCCTCTGATAGTAGCACAGGTTGTACAGAAGGGATGCAGTGGAAAGAGCCCTGGGCTGGAATCCCAGCTCTGGGAAGTGGGCAAGTCACTTCCTCCCTTAAAGACTCAGTTTCTTTGTTGGTAAAATGAGGGCATTAAGCCAGATGACCTCAAAGGCTGACCCCAGATGCGATGTGATTTAAGGAAAGGCTGTGGGTCAGCTTTTCATCTGCCCACAACCTGATGCCTGCCTGCTTTTCTCATTCTCATTTTTGCGTTTGATTAATCTCTTGTCAATTTGGTTTAATCAGTGTTCCTCACTCTAGGAATCTGAGCACTGAAGGCTTAAAAGAGGGAGTGACAGGCGGGGGAAGGACCACAGGGAATCTCCAAGGAGATCAGTGTTCCTGTGTGCCATTGCTGTTTCTTTGCTTTCTTTTAAAAATAATAATCTTAACAGATAACAAATGAAATCCCAAATAAAACCTTAAACCCTGGACATTTCACATTTTAATTAAAAAAAAAACCAACTACTTACAAAATAACTTTTTTCTTTGTGTTTCTAATCTCTTTTCCATCCAACTTGTAAGATTTTGCTGCTGTTTTGGCATAACCATGGTCACTGTGTGTGTTGTGATTCTGAGTTGTTTTCTTTGCACCACTTCATAGAGAGGTTTCCATATTTCTTTTGTCCTCTTAATACGCCATTTTTATGATGGAATAATATTCCATTATGTTAAGATGCCACACTTCAGCCATTCCACAGGCTTGGACATACGTAGTGTTTCCACTTTTTCATTATTACAAATAAAGTGGCTGTGAATGATTTTGTATGTAGAGGTTGTTTTTGTCTTTTAATGGCCTCCTTAGAGCATCAGTTCTAGTCACATTGTGTGCCTGTCTTATGAGTTATTCTTTATTGGCAGATTGTACCAATTCACAGTTACACTAACAGTGTGATGGGATAGCTCTTTTCCCCACAGTCCCACCCGTGTTAAATCTTAATTGTCTTTAAACTATCCTTTGGATAGTTTAGGAAGGGGAGCACTGAACCTGGTTCTGCTTAAACTTGCTAGCTGTGTGACTGCTAAATCATCCCGAGCCTCAGACAGGTTTCTTGGGCCATGACGCGGGAGTTGGGTTGTGATGTGTGTTGGTGGAGGAAGTCCCCACACCAGCAGAATCACAGGTCCCTGGCATTTCAGCATCAGTGATCTTTGCTTGTTTTCACTGGCATTTCTCTGCTTGTCAGAGAACTGGAACAGCTTTTCAAATTGTGATGAACAATTCGTTCCCCTCCCCCCAAGAATTTTGTTCATATCCTTTAATGTACTGAAGAATTGTTATCACTTACCAATTTATATTAGTTCCAGATGTCACGTTTTTATCAGAAGTATTTACCCCATTCCCCCATCTCATATATTTTATTTCAGATACACTGTTTTTGTTGTATAAAACCCTTCATTATATAGTAACTTTTTTTTGAATGCATTTGTCTTTTTATACCAGTTCACCATAAAATTCCTCCATAATACCTCCCATACACAGACAGGTAAGCAAAGATAGCCAGTACAGAGCTTGTACCTGACATGGAGTGTGTACATTTAGCCCCCGTGATCCCCCCACTTCTCTGCAGAGAGGAAGGAAGCATGTTCCTGAGTCAGTCGCGTGAAATCAGTATTGGCCAGCTGATAGAAATGGGGGAGGCGGAGTGTCGGTGTTCTTTGTTTTAGTGTTTTCTTCATTTACTTTTTTGTTGTATCGTCCTCCTTGTTACTTGCTTGGCTCTATATCAAGTCACACACAGCTCCTCTGTTTCTGAGAATTCCTCTATTTTTTTTTTTACTGTTCCTTATGGAATATATAGTTATATAATATACTGTCACATCTAGTCTGTGTTTAATTATGTAACATATAACTCCAGTGATTTTCCATTGCATTATATCATATTACAGTTTGTTAAGCTGTTCCTCAAAATCCATGTAGTGATTTTCCCCAGTCATTTGATGACTTTTTATGCTACTTGCAATGGATAAATGTCATTATTTTTCTATTAATTTTTATCCTAAAACTGGTTTAGGAAGAATTTTAGATGGTTGAAATTTTGGGAATTTCTCCTAATGGATATATCTTACAAAGTATGAATCTAAACTCATTTTTCACCACAGTGGGATCCAAGTTCCTTTCTCTTGGGTCCTCCAACAGGAGGATCCATCTTATTCACTGGGCCCCGGTTTGGAGTCCTTTACTCTGTTTCCTTGACTTATTTCTGATTTTTGTCCAGCACTCAATATATATTTAAGATCTGGTAGTGGCCCTTCGTCAGTTTTTTTTTCATTATTCTTATTAATATTCTTGCTACTTTTTCTCTTATAAATTTTATCTCATTCTGGATATACCGCCTGCCTTTTTCCTTAGCCAGTGGTTCTGCCCCCTTCACTCACCTCTATTCCTCATACTTGGTCATTTTTGATGGTGGTATTCCATCTTCCATCTGTCTAGGACTCAGTCCACTAGCTGTCTCCCAGGACCATAGGGGTCCTGGTGCTGAAAAGCACCTTAGAGATCACCTTAGGCCACCCCTTTCATTTTGCACATGACAGGACTCAAGGAAAGTGACTTGTCTTTGGTCACACAGCTCAGTAACTAGCAAAGACAGGATTCAAACCCAAGTCATCCGACTCCAAAGCCAGCGCTCCTTCCGGCAGACCCCAAGCCTCCTGAGGAGCTTCCCAGCTCCTCCCAGGCCCCGGCCTGTCCTTTGTGTATGGCCATTGCTCTGTGAGGACAGGACCAGGCCATACTTTGAGATGAAATTCCTAGAGTTAAGAGCTAAGGCATGGATTCTTAAGTGCATTTTGAAACACATATTAACATGCTGGCCTTTTTCTTTTCCACTAGACCCTTTTGCACTCAAGAGGAATGTTGCACGGAGTTTGAATAGCCAGATGGTGTTTGAATATATCCTGGAGAGGTTCAGGACAGCCTATAAATATTTTGCTTGTCCTCAGAGTAAAGATGGGAATAAGTCTAAGGTGGATTCCCGGAAGAAGGAGAGGGGGAAAATGAGCAACAAGAAGCCTGCTAAGTCTGGAGACTCGGGCACCGGGGGTGGCCCTCTCCAAGGGGAAAGCATAGAGAAGACCAAGCCAGGAAGTAGGTGTGCAGCGCACATATGTCAGTCTGAGGAGTGTAACGAGGTGGAGCTTGCATCAGAGAGAGGTGGGAAGGACATCGGCCGCCCGGGAACGAACCTGGACGCACCCAGCCCCACTGATGACGAGGACGCTCGGGAGCCCGGGACTCCCAGTGACAGCTCTGAAGCAGAGCCGAAACCTCCAGAAGAGCCGCGTGACTTAGAGCCTTTGGAGCCGGGTGCGGAGGAGGAGGTCAGCCGCCAGTGTAAGTGCCCTGAGCACAGGTCACCTGACCCGGACACCATCACTGAACTGGAGGGGCCCCCCTGCAGGCCAGACTTGGAGACAAAGTGTTTGTCACCGACTCCGTGCATTGACATTGACACATCAGCTACCTCTCCCCACTGCCAAGCTCTGGCAGAAGCTTGTGACCTTAAGGATGAAGACCAGCTCTACCCTCCAGAAATGCATTATGTGTTTGATAAGTTTATTTTGACTTCTGGCAAGGTAGGACACGTTCTCTCAAAAAAAGCTTTTTAGCCTAATCAGTGACCACTTGGCCTAGCCCCCACCTCCTGTCACAGCTTATACGTGTGTCTAAAGGGTATCGTCTTTCCCTGGTGGCACTGTTGCTCTGGAACCACATTTCATTGTTTATGTTGGTTTATCTGACAGACAGGCTTTTGCCATTCGCATTTCGGCTGGTAGCTGCTTCTTAAAAACAAAGAAGTCATTTTGTCACTAAGTTTTAAAGGAAGTTTCAGTACAAACCATTGGCTTCCCTTTCCTGCATCACAGAGAACTGAATCAGTGTGTCTCATGGCACTCAACTCGACAAAATCAGGTTGTGCCTAGCTTCCCTGTTTGGTATAATCTGCCTTTTGCCATAAAGAATATTGCATATCCGCAAGGCATTTAATGCTTTTTTATTGTTTTATGGTTGGTAATACTCCCAAAATGGTTGTTAAAGGAGAGCAAAACTAGGAGCCAAAACTTTTAGTAGCCAGATCGTATCTTTTATACTTAGTTACTCTCTGGGTTTAAGTGGGTCTCAAACTGGCCCAATTATAGATGCCTCAGTTTTCTCTCTGTAAAAAAAGGGCAATCTTTGAAAAGGGATAGTCTCAAAAATGAAATGCCCAGCATAAAAGGAATGTAATCATTGATTGCCTTACTAGTGCACAGCAGCCAAATAGAGATTGTGCTTAGAGTTGGGGATGACACCCCCCCCAAGACCCATCCAAATCCTGCCTCAGTGAGATCCCCGGCAGGTCATTGTCTTTGGGCGCAGGTGACATCTGTAAAATGAGGGGACTAGACCAGATGGCCCTCCTGGGACCTGTCGACCTCAAATTTATGATGCTGTGACCCAGTAATAAATTCTATCATCAGAAACTTGCTCAGTGCCTAGAAAATCCTGTTGAAAGTAAAACTTTTTGAGTCAGCTCATGCTGTGCCTACTGCCTCCATTCATTCAATAGGCATTTATTAAGCATCTACTGTGTGCCAGGCACTGTGCTAACGACTGGGGATACAAAAGGAGGCAAAAGACAGCCCCTGCCCTCAAGGAGCTTACAGTCTAATGTAAACAAACATCTACAAAGCAAGCTGTATACAGGATGGATAGAAAAGAATGAAAAGAGGAAAGGCACCGTGACTAAGAGGGGTTCAGAAAGGCTTCCTAGAAAAGATGGGATTTTAGTTGGGACTTCAAGGAAGCCAGGCAGAGATGAGGAGGGAGAGCTTTCCAGGCATGGAGGACAGCTGGAGAAAATGCCCAGAGCCAGTAGGGGAAGGTCTTGTTGTCACTAGATGAACAAGTACAAGTACATGTTGGGGAGGAGGGGGGGAGATGTGAGAAGACCGGAAAAGTGGGAGGGGCTAGCTCATGAAGAGCTTTGAAGGCCGAGCAGAGGGTGTTGTCTTTGATCCTGGAGCCAACGGGAGCCACGGGAGTTTGTTGAGTAGGAGGGTCACATGATTGCACCTGCATGTTAGTGAAATCATTTTGGTGGCTGAGTGGAGAGTGGATTTGAGTGGGAAGAGATGTGAGGCAGGCAGACCCCCTCCCCCTGCCCCCCCAGCAGCTGATGAGGGCCTGCGCCAGGGTGCAGGCAATGTCAGGAGAAATCAACAGGCCCTGGGAGCAGCTTGGATGTGGAGGGCATGAGAGAGGGAGGAATCCAGGCTAAGTCCTAGGGTCTGGGAGGAGGCTGGTACCCTCCACAGTGATAGGGAAGCTAGGACAAGGGGGGAGGGTTTAGGGGAAAAGATAATGATTTCTGTTTTGAACGTACTGACTATAAGATGTCTGCTGGACATCCGATTTAAGGTGTCTGAAAAGCAGTTAGAAATTAGAGGTCAGCAAAGAGGTTGGGGCAGGAAAGGTAGATTGGAGAATCCTTAGCATGGAGGTGGTAATTAAATCCACAGGAGCTGATGAGGTCACCAAGTGAAGCAGTATAGAGGGAGAAGATAAGGGGACCCAGGACAGAGCCCTGGGAGACATAAATTTATGGTTAGAGAGCATGACCTGAATGAAGATCCAGCAAAGGAGACAGAGTAGGAGTGGTCAGAGAGGGAGGAGGAGAATGGGGGCAGGGCTCCTCAGAAAACCTAGAGAGAAGAGAGTATCAAATAAGAGAGAGTGATCAACAGTGTCAGAGGCTGCAGAGAGATCGGGGAAAGTGAGGACAGAGAAAAGGCCTTTGGATTTGGTCAGAGATCATTCTTAACTTTAGACAGAGCAGTTTTGGTGGAATGGTGTGGTTAGAAGCCGGATAAGAAGAGAGTGAGAGGAGAAAGCTGAGGCCCCAGTTGTAAACGGCCCTTTTCCAGGAGTTCAAGCTATGAAAGGCAGGGAAGATACAGGACTGACAGTTACTGGGGGAGACACTGGGGGGAAGTGAGGAGCTAGGGGTGCTTAGAGGGGGTGATCTGTTGGAATGGGGTCACTTGTTGTCTGAGAGTGGGGTGAAGGAGGAGGCACCTGGTGATGGGAGAAGAGGGAGCTCACCACCAATGGCCCCAGCTCTTTCTTGAAAATCTAAGGCAAGGTTCTCTACTGAGAGAGTTAGGGGAGGAAGCCATGGGAGATTGGAGGAGCCATGAGAAGGTTTGGAAGAGCCGGGGGAAGTGGGAGAGCGAGGTGACAAGGGAGGAGGAGTAGGATTGCCAAGCACCAGGGAGGGCCCAGTTGGGTTGTGTAACACAGATATGTAGAGAACCCACATACAGGTGTGTGATTTTCTTCATCTTCGTTCAGCACCATGTGTATAGGAATGAAGGTGACAAATGGTGGGAGTGACCCAAAGCAGAGGCACAGAAGGGCACAAGGGGGCTGGGGACTCAAGAGCACAGTGACCAAGAGGTCAGGATGGGGAGAAAAGAGAATGGCTAGTGCAGGGGAGATTGCCTGGGAGAGCTGAGGGGTCAAGGGATTGTGAGGTCACAGTACATAGGAAGGGTAGGGTTATGTAAGGGTATGTAAGATAAAAGGTAGGTAAGGAAAGGAGAAAAACCGATAGATTCGTCTTTCTTTATTTACAAAATTAGAAGTTGGACTCTTTTTTGCAATGAAATTTAAATTTTAAAAAATTTGAAATTGAGCCTCGTTAAAATGATCCTCGGATCTGTTGGCCAAAGAGAGTTTGCCATGCAGTGGAAAATGTATTTCTCTGAGTGTAATTTTCCTGGAAGGTGCAGAAACACCTGGGGCAGAAGCAGCCTGGTACGTGGGTGGAGCGATGACTTTACGCTATATTCACAGCACCGTTGTCATATATTGCTATGGGAAACTGTTCTCATTGGGCCGCTGGGGCTTCTGTAGTTTATTTTCCCTCTGATTTTATTAATTTGCCTTACATTTTTTAAACTCTTAAGTGACAAATTAAGAGTAAAGGTGCATAGCATTCTTATCAGGTCAGAGTACTCCAAATGCTGTATATGGAACTAAAATACAGTTGATATGATAAAATGAACATCATGTAAACTAAATCGATTATTAAGGAAAACAAAGGGGCATCATTGATTGTCTAGGGGCAAAGATTCAGCTTTTCTGCCTTCATCCGTAAGCACCCCGTGGAGTGCAATCACAAGGGCTGCATTGCCTGAGGAAGGAGGACAGTGTGGATCAGGAAACATAAATGCTTAGTGCAGAGCCAAGCATGTGGTGAGCGGTGTCTGTTAGCTGCCATCATCATCATCATCATCATCATCGTTGCTGGGATTTATTTATTTATTTTTCTGCGCTTTTATTCACCAGCCCATTGTCTGAGTCTCAGAGAAGGAGGCAGTTGGGTACTACGTGGCCTGGCCCTCTTTCCTAGACCTTTCGCTACCAAGGATGATATCATGAGAAGCCCATTACTTAAAATCAATCCATTTCATTAGTTACTAGAATATTATAGACAGTGGCTTTTTACTTCAGTTGGTTGTTTGATTAGTGTTTATTTGGGGTAAATAAAGACATTTGAATTATCCATGCCCTCTGATTTTTTAAAAATACTATTTTCTGGACCTGTTTTTTTGGTCATTTGGTTACTCAATATCTATCAGCAGCTTTGGGGAAAAAAAAAAAGAGAGAAAGAGAGATGGAAGCTGTTGGCCCAAGGGAGATTTTTGTTTCTTCATTCTGGTTCTTAATCATATATGTTTTCCTCAGCTGTTTAGCACAGTTAATCAGAGCTGAAGTGTACATACTTTGGACCCATCTACAAGGAATTCCAGTGGCTGGGAAATGATGTTCCAAAGGCTTAGTAGCTTTTCTTCCTCTGTGTGTGTGTGTGTGTGTGTTTTCTCTTCAGCCTCCAACTATAGTATGCAGCATCTGCAAGCGAGATGGACATTCCAAAAATGACTGTCCAGATGATTTCAAGAAAATTGATCTCAAACCGCTACCACCAATGACATACCGATTTCGGGACATACTTGATCTAGTGTGTAAAAAATGCTTTGGTGAGTACATCTTTACAAGAAATAGCTAGAACTGAAATTGTGCCTAGAACCTGACTTTGTCCCTCCCTCCCGTTTGTTTCAATAGCAGCTTGTGAAAAGTTTGGTGATGAGTGTAAGTAGTTGTTTGCGGGCTTGAGAGATGCCTGGTCATCTAGCTTGGCAATCACACACTGACAGGGAACTGCCAGAGATTAGCAAAGCTCAGTATGCATTCATCATGTAGTCAACAGATATTTAAGAGACGTATGTGCTATCCAAGAAAGAAAGGAAAAAGTTTCTCCTTTTGAAAGCATCTCCTATCTAGCCTGAGAATAATACCAATGACAAAGTCTAGTTAAATTGTGGGATCCACTCAAGAATACTGTTAGGAATTCAGGAAAGAGGGAGGCCATTGAGGGTTTGAGGGTTGAGCAAGGAAGACTTCAGGGAAGAGTAAATTTTGACCCTTACCCTCCAAGGAAAAGGGGGAAGGCATTGTCCTTGCAATGGCTTGAGCAGTAAGCAGGAACCACTCTATCCCACTCTAGTTGGGGGATGGGGAAGTATCAGGCCTGGCTGCAGAGAGGAGGGCCCATGCTGAGAATGGTGGGAGCTCAGTGGGGCATCATGTGAGGACAGTGTAGATAGCTGGCAGGAGAAGAAATAGAGGAGAGTCTGTAAGATGCTTTTCTGCTGCCCCTTCTCTTAAACGTTCATAGCAATAAAGAAGAAGTAGAGGAGAAAAGGTTTGGGCTAAAAAATCAAATGCATTACCATATTTCATTGTTTCTAACTTCTCTTCTTTCCCCCGTAGATGAACTATCACCTCCATTTTCTGAACAACAAAGCAGGGAGCAAATTTTAGCAAGTTTGGAAAGGTTTATTCAAAAAGAATATAATGGTATGTTGTGTAGATGTGCCATGCACGGTTTTCATTTTTCCAGTGAGCTGGTCTTTTAATACATAGGGCACATTGTCACGTTTGGAGAGAGAAGAATAATTGTCCATTGGGGTAAACATGAATTTGTACTGGTGATGAGCTCTAAGCTCTTAGCTTAGTTTATATTCCATGCCCTGAGGTGTGTTCATGTGGGAGGTGTTGGTGGATCCTGGCTCCCAAGTTCCCTTTCACTTACTAATCAGCCCTGTGTGCGGGCCCTGGCTGGGGATTCAGGTACAAAGAATGTAACCACCCGGCCACAAGGACTGCCCCAACTTTAGAGGTAGAAGCTCTCATGGGTCCCTTGCAAGCCTCTGTGTTCTCTGAGATTTCAACAAGGTCATCTGAATTCTTGTGCAAGTATTTGGGAAAATGAAGGTCATTAAGACAGCCTGGTGATATTTGAAAGAGCGCTTGGTTGTGGCCTGAAAACCTTGGGTTCAAATTCTGACTGCTTTTATGAGCTACATCCTTGGCCAACAGTCCGATGGCCTCTGGGTCTGTTGAACTAGTGTCTCTAAGGGCCCTTCCGGCTCTCATTCTTTGATGGAATGGAGGCAAACCTGAGCAAGGACCCGTACCCAGCTGATAAACAGTTTCTGTGAAATAAATTGCTTACTTTAGGGAAAAATTCATCCTTGGTTTACCGAGGTGATATTTAGTAAACCAGTGACTTCCAAGCTTCAGCAGAAATGGATTAACCTCTCAAAGGTGAGCCCTCAATTCTACAAAAGTAGTTGAGTTGCTAGTAGGAACAAGTTTGTGATGATTATTTTCAAAGAAAGATATTAATCTATCAAAAGAATGCAATTTGTCATCCAAAACAACTTCAACTTAAATCTTTGGTTTTCTTTGGTAGAATTTTTTTAAGACAGTAGAGTAGGTATGATGGCATGTTTCAAAAATCCATTGCCAAAAGTCCTTACTCCCTGCCCAGCCATGTGCTAGACATTCAGGTTGCAGAAATGACAGAAGACAGTCCGTGCACCCCAGGAGCTAATTGGGAGGAGAGATGTATACAGATACTTAACTACAAGTTAAAAAGCAGCTGAATGGCTGGGAGAGGTATTGCTGAAGTAGGGAAGGTCATCTTCTAGCTGGAGCATCTGAGGAGGCTTCCCCCTACACAGTGATTCAGGTCCAGCATATGTCCTCCCTGCTCTGCCACCCTGCCTTGTAGAGGGCACAAGAGCCCTTGTGGGAATCTTTTGTAACTCAAGGAACCCAAACGAAGTAGTGCCAAGCAGCCCACCCTAGAATGTCCATCAGCCCTCCCTTTTAGCCAATTCCCCAAGGTGCACATGAGCTGGTTGGTAACCATCTCAGATAAATTATCAATTAATGCTGCTCTGTGGAGCCTGGTACTCCCTGCCCTCTGGTGTAGGCTGCAGAAGATAGCTCTCTCCCCTCCCCCGTCCCACTGAGGAACAGGAGGCCTCGAAGCAAACTCGGTCTTCACAGCTGGCCTTTGTTACCCCTTTCTGATCTGTCCGGCTAAAGAGAGGTCTATGCACTTAAAACCCTCTTTGTACATGGCGTATGCGTAGCTTCGTGATTTCTCACTCCGTTTCCATCTCAAGCCTGACAGCATCTCTCCAATTTCTGCTGTCCTCTGTTAGACAAGAATTTCATGCAGTTCTCCCCATTAATCTCACTTTTTTGAGCAACTAGAAACTGGGTACATTTTGGTTTCTTACACATTTTGGTTTCTTCTTTTGATTAGAAAAGGCTAGACTTTGCTTATTCGGTTCTTCGAAAAATGGATTTGGATTCCGCGACAGCGATCTCGATATCTGCATGACGCTTGATGGCCATGAAAATGCCGAGGTAATGCGGAGTATCGTAGGGCAGTTGGTGTTGCTGTAAGAAGCTTTTGTATCCATCAGTTCAAGAGAGTTCAGGAAGCATTTGTTAAACTCCCATAGTGTGTGATTCACAGAGGCTGCATAAATACCATAACACTACAGGCCTGTTTCTCAGGAAGCTTGTTATCTAACAGGAGAAAGACACCAGTATTCACATTTAGGAGAGTCAAGTACATAGGGAAATAGGCTCAGAAAGAAGGAATCCAGGGTAGTTAGGAGGGGAGTCCTTCCCTGGGGGACCAGGAAAGGCTTCCGGTACAAAGTAGTACTATGTTACTATGTCTCGAAGGAAAGACAGAGCTCAGAAGTGGGGCACATCGCATGTCTGGGGAGAGCTAGAGACTCCACATGACCCGAAAAAAGGCTGCTTTGGCTGGATCATAGAGCATAGTGAGCGGAAAGATAAGGAGCTCTAGGGCATGACGAGCTCTAAAAGCTAATCAGGATTGTTCCATTTTGTCCTAAAGGTGCTAGGGAACCATAGAAGTTTATTGAGTAGGATAGTTTACCTCCATGTACTCTGTATTGACTCCTCTGTTACAATGTGTGCTGCTGGAGTGTGGGAACCATTTTTTGCCTTTCTTTGTATCCCCAGCCCTTCGAATGGTGTCTGGGACGTAGTAAGTGCTTAATAAAATGCTTGCTGACCGACCGACTTCTGACGCACACAAGCCCCCACCACTACCTACCTCTTTGTTAGTTTCTCTGCCTCACATCTCTCCCCTCTCCACTGCCACAACAATTTTCCTGAAGCACGGATCTGATCACGTCCCGCCCCTCCTTAGTAAACTTCAGTAGCAACTCATTATCTTCAGAATCAAATACTGTTCCATCCCTCTAGCACCTTCCTCACAGGCTAGCTCTTCTTATTGTCCTTTTTAAATGCCTGTGTTGGTGTAAATTTTACGGTGTACATAATAATCATTAGTATAGTGGTGCCCATTGTGTATGCGTGAATTTCGGGGACCTGACCCCTGTTTTTACTGATGGGGTGCCCAGTCAAAGAAGGATGAGACCTGAATCCCAGGTGGTGACTGTGAGCATACAGAAAGTGTGAAGGGTGGTGGTGGCGGCATCAGCAGCGAGGTTTGCTAACAGGGTGACGGGACCTGTCGCAACAGCAGGAATTGAGGGTGTGAAGGATGATGGCGCCCCGGACGATGGCAATGGGGATGGGAGGGCTTGTGAGGAGAGAGAGGCCAGCTAAGGCTGCTACAGGACAGCCAGTTTTGCTGAAACTTTGTTTGCTAAAAATCCAGGCAGATTATTGCTAAAGCATAGACTTGATCCCCCAGTGTAGCAGCCGTCTCAGAGACGTAAGTTAAGTCAGTCCGTCCTGGCAGTTCTTGATCCCCCCTCTGACGCTGGCCACGTAACTGTGAGTGGGAATCGAGTTACGGTCTGTAAAAGTTCTTATGTGAAGCCATGTTCCTCACCTGCCTGAGGCCACCAGGACTACAGGATTGTTTGATGGGGCCCCAGCAGTTGGAGTGGGGGCTGCCATGGCTCTGGGGAAGAAACCCAACAGCTTCAAGTGTGGAAGGGGGGCCAAAGGCATGTCCAGAGGCTGAAGTGCTCCAGTGGGTCCCTAGGCAGACCGGCCTTTTATCCATAAAGAAAACTACTACTTCTGTTGGCACCTGTTGATCCTGCCCCTCCAGGAGGGCCACTCCTGAGGAGATGGGGCCATCGGGGTCAGACCTGGCTCTTCCAAAGGTCCCTCTTCTTTGAGGGTGCTCTAAAGATGGTGGTCACTACCACCTTCTTTCATCGGTCCCAAGGAGCTGCTCCCCATTTTGTGGAGAAGCTTCAGGGTTGCAGTGGATGCCACATACGCCCACTTCTGGGCTGTCTTCTTCCCATGCACATCATGAAATGGAAGGAGTCAGTAGAGGGGACCTTGGATTGGGTTTTTTTTTATCCCAGAAAAGATTGTAATCTTAGCTATTTTTGTTTAACTGAAAATGTAATTTATTTTTAGTCACTATTTCTGTGTTTGCTTTCTAAAGCAAAGCTAAGGGAAAGGGAAAATTGTACAGAGTTATGCCGGAGAAATGAGTGAATTCATTACGGAGGAGAGTGCAGCTGGGGCATCAGGTTTGTGGCTGCATCCTAAGATCCGTGGTCTCATTGGCCTGGGTGCTGCTTCCACGTCTGGTGAATCCTGAATTACTGGTGAGGGTGAGGGACCTGGGGATGGTCCCATGATCTTTTGAATAAGAAAAGAGAAAACTGGCTCGTTTTGAAACAGACTGCCTGTAGAAATTCATGGTACTGCAGGTGAGCTCTTGCTCTGTGGCTCTAGGGCACCAGAACCTCTGGGGGGCCCATTACCCAGCTCAGCAGCTTGTGGCATGGAAGGACAGTTAGCCTGTTCATAACACAAGGGGTTTTACCATGCCTGGCAGCGACTTTGAGGATTGGTGGATTCCAAGAGCTTTTTCTAACATCAAGTGTCTTGCGTGCTCTGAAGGATCCTGGAATGCAGGCTGTCTTGTGACTGAGCTGGCCAGAAGTAGGACATGTGCCTTGGTCAGTAGTTAGTTCTCTGAAGGTCGAGGCAGAGGCCAGCTGTGCCACTCCTGCACGTAGTAGGGCCTCAGTGAGTGGGTACAGGTTGGAGCAGGTGATCTCTGCAGTGTTCCTTTTAAGCCTGGAGGTTGTTGGGCTCATTATGTGCTGGGATGTGTCAGAGCATAAATGACCATATGCACACAGAGTATGCCGGCAGCTGGAAGCCAGCCTGACCTTGGAGCGAGGAGACCTGGGTTCTGCCACCCCCTGGCTGTGTGACCTTCGGGAAGTCCCTTAACCTGTTAGTTCTCCGGCCCCTCTCCAAGGCAGCACTATGGAGAAGGTGCTGATCCGTGGGACTCATCCAGGAGCTCCCTATGCCAATGAAGTCACAGGTCCTGGGGCTGCCGTGTGTGTGTGTGTGTGTGTGTGTGTGTGTGTGTGTGTGTGTGTGTGTGTGTGTGTGTGAATGGATGTGTGCTTGTCAGCAAGCATTTAGTAAACACTTACTCTCTGCCTCTAGAGGGGCAGAGAAAGGCAAAAGCATAGTCCCTGCCCCTTGACAGTGAACTCAGCATGCCAATGACCATGAACACAGGAGATATTTCCACTTCTTGGGCAGGTGCTAGCAGGGGGATACTGCATGGTGGCTGGCAGCAGGTGGGCTCTGAGCTGAGTCAAGGAAAGCCAGGGAGGTGGGAGGCAGAGGGTTCTAAGCATGAGAGATTTGGGGCATGATTCTATTTGTGTGGGCTGCCTGGAAACGCCAAGAGAGTAAGTAGCCTGGGACCTGTTCATGGCCCCCTGACTGTTCTCTGAGACAGCACTGGCACCTGGTGAGCCCGGCCTCCTGGTTCCCGCCCAGCTGCCCTTCTTGGACAGGCAGTGCTGTCTCCATTTTGCAGATGAGAAACCTACAGACTGAGGCTCAGAGAAGTCATCCTAGGTACCTGTGGTCACATGTTGTCAGTTGCTGTCATTGAACAGCTAGGAAGTATTGCAGCCAGTTTTCCTCCCTGCTGGTTCAGTGATCTTTCTGCCACACCGTGCTGCCTCTCACTTTCTCAAAACTGAGGGGTAGAACGGAAATATAGTTTGCTCCCTAGCTCGGTGGGCTTTTGTCCATAGTGTGTGGCATCAGAGTTAGGCATTGGAGCTCAGTACTGTCCACACTAAGTCAGTCCATTGGGGTGGTTTGGATGGACAAAACCCCCATGTTAAACATTAATTATCATTTTTTGTTTTTTTAGAAATTGAATTGTAAGGAAATAATTGAAGGTTTGGCAAAAATTCTTAAGCGACATCCAGGTATGTGTTTTAAGTGTTGGCTCTGTGTGTGTATTGCTTGCATGATGAAAATGACCTCACACACTGAAGTCCTGGTTTATTTATTAGGTTTAAAAAACATCTTGCCTATAACTACTGCCAAAGTGCCTATTGTCAAGTTTGAACACAGGCGGAGTGGCCTAGAAGGGGACATCAGCTTATACAATACCTTGGTGAGTTTCTCTCTGTCTGAGCCTCAGGCCTCAAGCCGCCACTGTCCCCCTGTCCACTTCTCCCTCTTAGGACTTAGTAGGAGAGGGGGCCCAAAAGTGATTGGTGTTGACTTGAAGGCCGAGATAGGAGCTGGGAGAGAGGCCTGGTCATCTAGCAGCTGGTTCTTAAGTCCTAACAGAGCAATGGCTTCCCCCTAGACAAAAGGCCATGGGGTTGTCCCTGGCCCAGAAGCGGTTCCTGTTTTTTATCAGTGACTTAGATAAAGACACAGTTGGAGGGGAGAATAGCCAGCTCATCACTTGGATCTGCACAGGTGGGCATGCTAGGATAAATAAAATGAGATGGAAAGTAGTGTGAGCATCCATGGAAAGGCTTATACTGCATTGAACAAAACTGACTTTGCTAGGACCAGCTAGGTGGAATGGGGCAGACAGCAGTTTGTGCGGAAAAGTCCTGCGGATTTTAGCAGATTGCAAGCTTCATTTGGATCCGTAGGGCAGCATGAGGCCCTGACAAAGCTGATGGGACCTTAAGCACAATTCAGAGGGTCAGACTGCCCAGGACTAGGGAGGCCTCAGACCGGCAGAGACTGTAGAAAGAACATGGTATTCAATTTGGGCACTGAGTTTTAGGAAGAAAATTGAGAAGCAGGAGACCTTCCTGGGGAGAGTAGCCAGGAGGGGGAAGGACCTCAGCATCGTGCTGCTGGAGAAGCTGCTACAGGATCTATTTTTTAAAAAAATATATTTTGTTTTGAATAAAACAAAATAAAAATTATTTTCCAATAAGCACCCTCTATATACTACCTTTCCCTTTAAAAAAAAGTTAATAAAACTACATAAATGAACTCTAGATGTTAGGACAAGGAGACAAATTTGATGTAAGAGTTATATATATCTCTGAGGATTGATGAGAAGCACTTCTGGATGGATTTGGCTCTGAGCCGAAGCAGGGTGGTCAGCGGTGGGGGGACGGGGGGGGCGGGGGTGGCCAAGGGGAATGGCAAAGAGCACCTGGGTCAAGATCAGCAGGGGTGGAAAGATAAAGCGGTCGTGTCAAACCACATTCCCCCAGATGCCTCAAACTCCATTGATCTTCTCCACAACCCTGGGAGGTGGGTGCTCTTCTGAGGCAAAGAAACTGAGGCTGGAGGAGTTAAGTGACTTGCCCAGGTTTGCATAGCCAGCAAATATCTGAGGCAGTATTTGAACTCAGTTCTCCCTGACATCCACTGGTCCACCACACTGCCTATGAGCAAGACTGATACTTCACTCACATACCCCTGTAACGGTACCTTTCATTCCCCCACTCCCTGCCCTGCACCCCACTGTGGTCTGGGCTTCCTTAGGCCCAACCTTGCTACCTCTTTGAACTGCTCTCATAGAGCTTACCTGCACGTGCCTTCATCATCCTCACTGCCTGTCTCTGGATAGGCTGGTGTTTATCTGGGCCCAGCTTTCCCCCAGTCTGACGAAGAAGAGCTTACGAGGTCTGCACCGCCTCTGTGACTTGAGAAAACAGACTTGCCATTCTCACAGCTTGGTTTGCTTCGTAGTTCGGAACTATTGTCTTGGACTTGAATGTTTTCAAACACAAACCTTTTTTTCAGGCTCAGCATAATACAAGAATGCTGGCTACATATGCAGCTATTGATCCTCGGGTGCAGTACTTGGGATATACCATGAAAGTGTTCGCCAAGGTAGGCAGCCAGGGCCACGACAGCAGTTCTTCCCAGGGGGCATTGTGCTCCATGCCAAGAGCAACTGTTCAGTGTTGAGGCTGTTCGGACTGCACGGACCCTTTCTGGGACTGTGATGGAACCCTGGGGGGGATACCTGAGAGGGCCCTCACTGCCCGACAGGGACATAGTGCCTTCATGAGCTCTTCTCAGAAGAAGGGTTCAGGTTTAGCCACGCTGAGCCACAAGTGTCCTGTTTATCATGATGGCTTGGAGGGCATGTGCCCCAGTCCCCCTCTGTAGGGTACGGGGAAGAGCAGAGAAGATCAGCCTGCTTTGGCCAATCTGTTGTACACATGTACCATGGTCCTGACCCTCCTTGGCTCTCCCTCCACTGCCCACAGGATAAAGTCTGAATGAGACCCTTGTGCCTGGCATTTGATGCCCTTGGCAGGCCCCCCTCCTGCCTTTAGAGCTCTAGTTGCTCAGCTGTGGAAAGCCTTCCCCCCTCCCCCCGCCCCTCACTCCCTAGTCCACAACAGCTCACGGAGGGTTCCACGAATAGGTCTAGTCCTGTCTGAGCCTCTTGTAGATAATACCTCTCTCCAAAATTCAGCTCAGACCCCACCTCTTTTCTGCAAATTGCCAGCCTGCTTATACCCACCATCTGCCTTGTGGACCACCTGCAGATGTGACCATGGTAGTTAAAAGCATTTTGGGAAAATCTAAAAATTCACTTCCAGGTTTGGAGCTTGGAGGGTCATTTTCCCTGAAAATGTTCCACAGACTAAGATTAAAGAGGAAGTATGATTCAGTGGGAGGAACACTGAACTTTGTCAGAAGCTCAGGGTTCAGATCCTGACTGTCATTGACTTTGTGTGACGTTCACTTAGCCGTGCTGGGCCTGCTGCGTCTTCATCTCTGATGTGGTAATGCTGCCTGCCAGCAGGTGGGAGAGAATTGAGCGAGGTGGCTGCTGACGGGCTTTGTGGTGGCCATGGCGTTGTCTGCTCTCACACCTAACTTGTGGTTCATGCTTTTTCAGCGCTGTGACATTGGCGATGCATCCAGAGGAAGTTTGTCTTCATACGCTTATATCCTTATGGTGCTGTACTTCCTACAACAAAGAGACCCCCCAGTGATCCCTGTGCTGCAGGAGGTGGGTGTTTGTGAAGGAGCTCACCGGTACAGGGGTTTGGGCCTGACCAAGAGAACGAGGCCCTTCTTAGACTGGAGGGGCCTTGCTGGATTTGCCGGCAGGGACATTCTCATTTTCTTTAGTCTGGGACATTGATAGCAGGTGCACTGAAACTTCTTGGGGAGTTTTCCAAAGTAGCATGTGAGGCAGCTAAATGGCCAGCCTCAGACACTCATAGCTGTGTGACCATGGCCAAGTCCCTTGACCTCTGTCTGCCTCAGCTTCTTCAGCTGCAAAATGGAAAATAACACCTCCCCACCCCACCCCGCGCCCCCTCACCGCCAAGGTTGTGAGGACCAAATAAGATGATATTTGTAAAGCGCTTAGCAACCCGTAAAGTGTCCTGCCAATGCTATCATCATCATCGTCATTATTACGACAGAACAAACCAGAGAATATCTACTAAGGACAGGATGTTAAATTAAGAAACAAAAATGTATGCATATGCTGGGATTTTAGCCATCCCAACTTTTTCTGTATCTTCCTTGGATCTTTCTTTTGATATCAAGATATCTGGTGGCCCACCTGTTACTGGCGAAAGCTTTTGGGCAGCAGCCTGTTTCAGTCTGATAGACCCTCAGAGAAGTAGCAGTGCAAGGGCACCAGAGTCTGCAAGATCTCGTACATACCTCAGTCCGCTTGAGTCAGTCAGTACTTATCATATCCCTTGACGTCTGGGGCCACTGAGCCTTCTAGGGACCTTTTGTCCCAGATCCGTGTCTTCCCATGTTTGCTGTGACCAGCACACGGCTGCCTGTGACAAAACAGTAGCTTGTCTTCACTCACGTTCCCTCACAGATGGTGAATCAGTGAAGAGTCCCATTTTATCGCGATACAGGAACAATCTTTTCTTCATCGCTCGTCTCCACCTTCTCTGCAGTCAGTCCTTAGTGGCCAATTCTAGTTTCAGAGAGGGACGTTTACTTGGATGTGGGAAGTAAAGAATAGAGTTATTTGGGGAAATTACAGATCCTAATTTAGTAGGAAATCACCAACTGGTAAAGCATCTGGTGGGTGTCTGTGCCGGGCTAGAAATACAAAGGATTTCCATGGGCACCAGTTAGTTGCAGCTTCTGGGGGCTCTTCTCCCTGCACTTCTCCTCTTCCCCTTCTTCAAGATTAAAAGCAAGATGAAGAGCCCCATTTGACAGGATCTTTTCCTCGGAATGCTTTGTGTTTGGGGGCCAGCGAGGGTTGCTGCCAAACCCAAGAACTGCCAGATTCATATGGAAAATTCAGGGGGTGCTAGGTTGTTCCTAAAGAATGGCAGGCTCTGTTTAGAGTCCTTGATTCCTAGACAGTTGGAGCTACGAGAGGCCTTAGATGACTACTACAGACTAAGTACTGCCTTGTGATCTACGTCCCAGTCCTGTGCTTCTCACTTGAAACTTTGCTTTCATCGAATAATTTTCTATAGTCTTGTTCAGAAGGGCAGCCTAGTATGGAAAGAGAAACCTGTCAGTCCCACCTGTATCTCCTTTGACTTAGCAATACCACTACTCTTCCCCTAAAGCCCTAAAGGGATCACAAAAAGAGGGAAAGGACCCCAGGTACAGAACTATTTAGGCAACTTTTGTGTGCTGGTCTGGAAACCAGGGGGTGCCCCATCAGCTGGGAGGGGATCAGACAAGTTACAGTCTTTGAATGTAGTGGAAAACTGTCAGGCTGGGGGAAGGGAGGAATGTGGTTCAGAAAGACCTGGGCTAAGGTTTCTTCTCTCATAAAAAAAATGCTCTGATAAAGTGAGCAGAAACCGAGCAGTTTATGCCATAACAACATCGTAGTGAGCAGCCAGCTCTGAAAGACTTAAGGACCAGCCATGACTTGTAGAGGATCGAGGAGGATCCCTGTTGCCCACCTCCTGACAGAGAATTGATGGATTTGGTACAGAGTGACTTGTGTATTTTTTAGACACAGCCTGTGTGGGAATTTGTTTCGTTCAATAATCCATATCTGCTATAAAGATTTTATATCCTTTTTCATTTGAAGTAGGAGAAATAGAAAATAGATTTTTGTTAATTTCATATATACATATACATATGTGACATGTCACACATATGCACACACGCACGCGCACACACACACACACATACACACACACACACACACACACACACACACATATATATATATATATATATATATAAATGTTTTTAAGAGGCCTAAACTTGGATTTGGGACATCTGGGCCCAAATTCTGGCTTTGTCACATACTTGCAAGAATAGAAATGTCAGGAAATCTGCTGACTTTGTGCCAGTCACTTTTCCCTCTGTTTGTTTCTTCCTTAGTAAGATGGGCACACCACTTTGGCTTCTGATCTCACGGGGTTGTTGATAGGCCAGGTTCAGGCTAGATAGGAAGTATTAATGTATTATTTGGACCATCTCATCCTATTAAAATGTCCTTTGCCAGTCAGGAACATGCCTTCAAGTATGTATTATCCATTGACATTTTGGTACTCTCCTGTCCCGTATTTATTAGAGGAGGTATCACTACTACTATTATTAGTATTTGGAAATAACTTTAAAGTAGCTAAAAGGGTGACCTTAGCGATGTCCCTACTAAAAAGCTGCCATGAAATAACCAAATAATTGGTTTGTTTCCTACAGATATTTGATGGAAAACAAATTCCCCAGCGAATGGTAGATGGATGGAATGCCTTTTTCTTTGATGACATGGAGGAACTGGTAACTCTGACAGTCCTCTTATTTGTGGGGGGGACGTGACTTAGATCTGCTGCCCCCTTTCTGCCCAGTCCTAATAGCTTCTCTCTCCCTCCAGAAAAAGCGTTTGCCTTCCCTGGGCCAAAACACAGAGACCCTGGGGGAGCTCTGGCTGGGGCTGCTGCGCTTTTACACCGAAGAATTTGATTTCAAGGAATACGTCATCAGCATCCGGCAGAAAAAGCTGCTGACAACTTTTGAGAAACAGTGGACATCCAAATGCATTGCGATTGAAGGTAATCACTGGGTGGCCTCAGCCCCAGGGGTCTGTAGAGGAGCATTCCCCAGGGGAGGCCAGTGTGGCCTCCGCCATCGTCCTGGGCCTACAGGACTTCGAGTGGTCAGTGTGTGCAACTGAAGTGAGGTTTTTAAGCCCTCCTAGGCATTGCAGTGTCACTACGGCCTTCCCCCCCTTCCCTTCTAAAACAAATGAATACATTTATTTCCAGTAATAAGTTGGTCCTCGAAGTAGGAAGCCCTTCACTTATTTCCCACAGGGATTCTTCCAAAGCTTTCCAGGGCCTAGACCACACCTCTGATCCTCACACTCACTGAAGGCATCCCAGCCTCTTAGTTCACAAATGAGATCTAAGCCATCCATAGCAAACTCTCTCAGTTTCCCTTTTCCATGGTAAAGTTGTCGTCATGCAAAAGCTTTAGCTAGTTTTAACACACTCAGCTATCCTGCTTGTCTCTTCTCTGACCACTGAGAATGTAATAAAGTTGAGATAACTTTACCCGCTATGGATTTGATTAGTGCTTATTCCATGGAATCCCTGTTGTATTTCCTCATGCTTTGGCATGGGCTGCCACACATGCCTGGCACACTCTCCCTCCTCCCCTCCATCTTCTAGAATTCTCAGGTACCTTCAAGGTTCAGCTCAGGTGCTGTCCCTACTAAGAGGCCTTCCATGACCCCCAGATCATCCTCTGTTGCCTTGTCTGTGTACATGTGCATTCTCCCTGTCAGGTATAAACTCCTTGAGGACAGGAATCTTATTCTTTTTTTGTACATTTTAGATGTGATAAACCCTTAATCTAACAATTGTTGATACGCTCCCAGCCCCACCAAAGCTGCTAGTACTACCCCCTTAAAAATTAATCCGTGGTGCGTTTATTGATCCAGGGTGCAGAAGGCTTTAAAAGCCTGTCAGGATTTTATATTTGGTCCTCAAGATGATCGGCAGCCACTGGAGTTTGTGAAATAGGGGGTGACATGGTCAGACCTGCAATTTAGGAAAATCATTTTGGTGTCTGGAGGGAGAGGGCCCTGAGGCAGGTTAGACCCCTGAGGAAGCCATTACAGGTTAGGAGGGCCTGTGCTGGAGTGAGAGGCTTGCTAAGGAGGGAGAAGGGACCATATATACCTAAGAGATGTGGGGTGGGAAAGTTCTGAGCGCCAGAAGGTAAAAGAGTCTGAATGAAGGCAAGTTTGTCACTTGGGGAGCAGGAATTCCACTGTGCCCAGAGGGAGAGGCCGTAGAGAGGAGGTTAGGGACGATGGGCTGGGCACAGTATCCTTCGGCAGAAGGAAATCCATTGTCCCAGTGTTGGGAGAGTGATAGCGAGAAAGGCAGCTCTGGAGGAGAGGGCCAGGAAATGGGAACAGGGAGACAGTGCCTTGTATTTAATTAATGATCAAGAAATAGTCAGTAAGCACTGAGCACTATGTGCCAGGCACTGTGCCAAAGCTGGGGATACAAATGTGTGGATGTGGGGGTGGGGAGACAGTCCCTGCCCTCCAGGAGCTTCCATTCTAATGGAGGCACGCGCACACATGGCTGAACATGAGCTGGATACACATGCACACACACACATGCACGCATGGCTGAACATGAGCTGGAGGGGGAGGGGAGCATTCTGGAGAAGTCAGGTGAGGAATGAGTCCAGGCCTGAGCTGAGCCCTCCTTCACTGGAGGATTTGGAGCTGTCTGGATCCCTGTTACCTCCCCTGGTTTCTGACAGGTGGTAAATTTTAAGGAATGTCTGTCTTGGTTAGTTGCTTCTAAAAATTGTGATTTCTGTCCAAAGTGCTTAAGAAAGGAAATCCTTCTTTTTTCAGATCCTTTTGACTTGAATCATAACCTTGGTGCTGGAGTCTCTAGAAAAAGTAAGTTCTAAATGCCAACACTACTATGGTTTTAGAGCAGGGAAACGTCAGTGTTTGTGTCTCATCTGCCTTCTTTTCTCCGCAGTGACTAATTTCATCATGAAGGCATTTATCAACGGCAGGAAACTTTTTGGCACTCCTTTTTATCCTCTCGTCGGGAGAGAAGCGGTAAGTTGTTGTGCTCAGCTCCATGGATCCTTTCATGCATGTCTCGTGCGTATTGGCTTTACGTAAAGGGGCCTATGCTCGGCGTTCACCCCAGCTCTGAAGGCAGACTTCAGCAGTAAGTGGTTTTCTTTATAGGAGTACTTCTTTGATTCTAAAGTATTGACGGACGGAGAGTTGGCTCCCAATGACCGGTGCTGCCGTGTGTGCGGGAAAATTGGGCACTACATGAAAGATTGTCCTAAAAGGAGGAGGTGGGCAAACAAACACTTGGCAGAAACTTGAGCTGCCAGAAACAAGATTTAAAAGAAAGACTGGGGCGGGGGAGGGGGTGGGGGAGTGAGGGCAGGTGGTTGTTGAAGGGGTTGGGGTGGCCGGGGAAGAAGTATTTTTTAGCAGGGAAAATGTGGCAATTCTGAATAACCCTTTGCCAAAAGTATGTCTCTCTCTCAGACACACACACACGTCACACACGTCTCACACACACACACACATCTCACACACACGTCACACATGTCACACACACGTCACACACACACACACACACACACGTCACACACACTCTGACCTCAGCCCCAAAATCGTTGTGTCTGTTGCACGAAATATCAGAGATTTTGATTCCTTAGAGCCAGGGTTGCCAGCCCAGGGGTACAAGACACTTGCCAAGGAGTTGCGGGGAAAAACTAGTAGCTAACTAGATTAACCACTGAATCTTTATTGGATTGCTTATGTGTATATACTCAGTGAACCAGAAGGTTTCCTTCTACGTTGCATCCAGGGTTAGGGGAAGTTTACCATAAGCTAGGGACGCAGCTCAGATGATAGGGGATCGCGGACGTGGGCTTAGTTTTCCATTGGCCAAGGCTCCTTAGAAATACCTATCCATACAATGTTGTTGGCATCAGCGCTTTACTGTTTAGGCTGAAAAAGAAAGAGAATGAGAAAGAAGATGAGAAAGAAATCAAAGACGAAGACAGAGAACTTCGGGAGAAAAGATGTTTTATCTGCGGAGACGTGGGACACGTCAGAAGAGAATGCCCAGAATACAAACAAGCTCGGCAGAGGAACAATGGGCTGGCAGGTAAAGCTCCGTGCCCAGGCAGGCTGCAGTCTGGCCGTCCCCCCAGCTGCTGACCCAGAGGGCAGCATGTTGGTCAGGGCTCCAGCTCTGCTTGCCATGTGCTCTGTACCTGTGCGCCACACTAACGGGACTAAAGGCAGAGAGAGGAGACCCTGTCTCAAAGTGTGATGGGAGAGAGACAACTCTCCAGAGGAGAAAGAGATCAGGGATTGACAAGGAACCTACTATGTGCGATCTCTGCGCTAAGTGCTTTACTTAGAGATTAGATTTCTAGTTTGGGCAAAAGGACAGCTCAGTCTCCAGAGCTCTTTGTGTTGGGTGCGACGCCTGAGCAAAGGCAGGAGTGTTTGGGGTGCAGTCGTCCATCTTGGGGGTGCCAGGGGCCAGGAAGGCAGGTCATGAGAGCCTCTGTTGTTCTGTCTACACTTCCAACTTCCTAGAGTAGGATGTATTCCTTTTTTATATAAAAAAGTGTTTTATTGCTATCTTTTGTCTTCACTTATATATCCCCTGTGTCTTTTACTTTCTCGGAAAACCATAACAAAGAATTTTTTTTAAAAAAAGAAGAAAAAATTCAGCAAAACCAACCAATACATTGAAAAATCTGAGAGCATATGCAGTGTTCCCCAAAGGGGCCCCTCCTCCCCCACATCTGTGCTGGGTGGAAGGGTCTTTCCATAGTCCTTCTTTGGGGCCAAGCTTATTCTTGGCTATTCTCGGAATGAACACAACATAGAGACTGTTTTGTAGCGATCGTCTTTCCCATCTCCAGCACTGCAGTCCGTGTGTCCGTCTTCTCTGCTTCTTTGCTTTCTTCTCATTCACATTTGTCATTTCTGACAGCACAGTCGAATCTCAGCACCTTCTCTAACCACAGTTTATGTAGCTTTTCCCCACAAAAAGGCTGCCATAAACATTTTGGTGTTTGTAGAACCTTTTTTGTCATTGTGCTTTTGTCATGTGCTTAGGAGTGGACTCTCTGGGTCCAAGGGCACAGACATTTTAGTGGCTTTATTTGGGTAATTCCAAATTGCTCTCCAGAATTGTGTTCATCCGTGGCTCAACTCCACCAATAATGCTCTAGTGCACCCGACACTAGAGAGCAAGAGTGCAATCCACAGGCCAGGACCCTTTGACATGGGGAAGGATTTGTCAAAGGTCCCTCAGCTGTTCCATGTCAGAGCCAGGATTCAAACCCAGCTCTTCTGGGACTAGTGTACATTCCACCATGGCACTGCATGTCGATTAAGAAGTGTCAAGCATCCGGCTGGTCATCCACTGGCTCAAGCCTCTGTACTGTTTCTTATTTAGGTGCCCAGCTGGTACGCAGTCTTGTCAGTGCCCCGGCAGTGGCTGGCTCGGTCCAGCAACAAGTCGACCGACCCTTGCGGACCAGGCAATCCTCTGAATGTGTAAGTGTGAGCTCCTTGAGAGCCGGAGGCCCGGGGCGCCTGCCTGTGGTTGGTGGCGGGCTGCCATGGTCCCCTCCCGGGAGCCCCGGCTCAGGGCGACTTCTCTAAGCCTCCGTGTCCCCTTGTGTCCAGTTATTGGCTGTGGTGGGAGAAGGGCCAGAGCTGTCAGTGTCTGCGGTCAGCCCGCGGTCTGTGCTGTGTGGGGGTGTTCATAACAAACATCTAGGATGGGACGGTGTTCGTGACTTAACTGGGCACTCTCTCTCTTCTCTGCAGTCTGATTCACAGCCGCCATCTTACTCTCCACAGCCCCCGCCATTCCCCCAGAACTCTTCTCAGCCAGCTCCTCTTGCCCAGCCCACACCACAGCCCATAGCCCAGCCCAAGCATGGCCCACCACAGGCGGCCCAGCCGCCCCATCAGGTCCAACTGCCTTTGTTTAACTTTCCCCAGTCACCCCCAGGTCAGTATTCTGCCCTGCACAACCTGGGACTGCTGCAGGTGCACCCCCACCCCCACCCCATCCCTCTCCCAGGCGCCACCTGGCCGATCCATGGCCCCGTGATCCACTCGGCACCAGGGAACCCTACCCACCCTGCCGGCGTCCCCTTTCCCATGCAGTCCGGTGGCAGCGGGACCACCAACAACCAGAGCACTGTGAGCCTGAACGACCCCAGCATCATCTTTGCACAGCCTGCTGCCAGGCCCCCCCTGGGCATTCCCACTTCTCACGAGGGACACTGGCACAGCCCTGTGGCTCCAAACTCACTGGTGAACAACGGTGCAGTGGGGAACTCAGGTAACCCTTCCTCCCTCCCTCCCTCCATTTGGTCTTGTGTCCATGGCTCAGTTGGTCAAGGTTACGGGCCCACAGTCAGAGGAGCCGGTCTGGTGGCATGGTGTCAGGGGCTCTGGATCCTAGAGTCACGGCCACTACCCTCACTGGTTGCGTGGCCGGGTACAAGTCACTCCTTCCCTTGCAGCCTCCGTCTCCTCATATGAAAAATGAGGGGATTGGGTTTGGGTGGTCTTGATGCCCTCTTTCAGCTCTGACCTG
Organism: Trichosurus vulpecula; assembly: GCF_011100635.1. Taxonomy (NCBI): domain Eukaryota; kingdom Metazoa; phylum Chordata; class Mammalia; order Diprotodontia; family Phalangeridae; genus Trichosurus; species Trichosurus vulpecula. The sequence goes on from NC_050576.1 coordinate 27,856,654, forward strand.
CTTCGATTCTGTGAGACATTTGTAGAATAAAGTCCTCGATTTAGGTGTAGTTTTCAACAGAAAACTGTCCTGCGTTTAGGAATGCTGCTATGGACAAATCCCTCGAAATATTGTTAAGAGGGATTTGAGAGCAGCCTGAAGTTGTGGGGAAAGTGCAGGAATTGAATTCAGGAATCCTGAGTTCCAATCCTCGTCCTGACAGGGACCACAGGTCACTGAGTCCCTTGGTCCTCCAGGCCACTCTCTAAGGGTGGGAATTGCCCATGGATGGCAGATGTGCACTGTGGAGAGAGTTCCCCATGCAGACTCTCTTCATGGATAAATCCCAGGACAGGCCCCCAAAATTGGGGATCCCAGTGCTTGAGTGCTGCCTGACTCCTGCACTCGCTGAGCCTGGCGATTGGGTATGATTCATGAAGTCACAGAATGCTGGGAGTTGGGAACGCAGGGCCGCTTGGCATGGCCTCGGTGTGCTTTCAGCACTAGCCCACCGAGCTTGGCCTCAAGGGAGAGTCCCCTCCTCCTCAGCCCCAGGGGTCGTCCCACTTAAACCTCGTGAGGGAAGGCCCTTCCTGGTGAGTGCCTCCTTTCATCTCATCAAGTGACCACGGGAAGCCCCCTACATCTTCCTGGAAGTCTCGGTTTCTTCATCTATACAATAGGGGCGACCAGTCTTGGATGAGCTGCATCACAGAATCATTGTGAGGAAAGGGTGAATGAATCCTATTGTGGGGCTCTCTAATTGTTCAGAGATTTTTTTTTTTGCCCCAAGTCTAAAGCCGCATCTTTGAAACTGCCCCCCACCCCCATGTAACAGAAGAAGAAAATTGTGAGCTAGAGAGAGGGAGTCACTTACCTTGAGCTGGGGCTGGAACGCGGGGCTTTTGCCACCACTTCACTTAGGACCATCTCAGGACCCCAGAGAGACAGATTGTGCTCAGAGTGAAGAGAACATTGCTGACTGTGAGGAATAGCTCATAGCTGACTGGGCTGTCCCGGGAGATTGGCTCGCCATCGTCTCTGGAGGCATGCTGGACAACCCATGTTAGGGGCATTGTAGTCTAGGGTTTTAGGGCCTGTAGATGGGTTCCATGTTCTCTGTAGGTCTGAGAAAGAGAAGTGGCTTCAGGGCTGCCAAGATGCTGGACCCCGAATTCTGACACATAATCTATGTTTTCCTTCCCTTTGGAAAGCAGATCAGGGCTTTCAAGGACAATTTGCAAAACTGACCCCTCCGATTCCTTGGGATCACGGGGCCCCCGCCCATTTCCCTATCCTCCAAGCGTCGTGGCCTTACGGCGGCGTGCCTCAGAACTTCCTCCAGCAGGGGAACGCCAGCTTTCAGCCGAACAAAGCTTTCTACCCTACAGGTACTGCTTCTCACACACCGCTCGCTGGGCAGGGCTGCAGCTTCTGTGTAGGGCAGGCCAGGGTCTTAGTTAGGAACCTGTGAATGGCCCTCGAGCCCATTCCTCCAGGGAACAAAGCTGGGAGCGCTGGGCCCAGAGGGCAGTGGGCAGGCCGGTGGCCCAGGAAGGGTTTGCCTTGGGTGGTGAGCCTCACCGCTAAGAGGAATTCAGAGTCACAGTTTTATTGTTTGCCCTAAAAGTCATCTTGGTTCTTACAGGCAACATATGAGCTCTGGGCTTTATTCCTCAGTTGGTCTGGGGCTTTTCTAGAGAAACAGAGAAACTATTTCCTACCCTCACTATGGCAGTCAGAAGGATAGTGCCCTGCATGCCCCTGCTGTGAGCTTCAGGTTTGACAATTCATAAGTCTCACTCAATATTTGGTACACTTAAGTCCTATCGTTCACGTCACCAGAGCCTTCCTCACTGCCCAGCGCGCTCTCAAGTGAGAGGTCTCTGCCCACACGGGGGGGAGTCTTCTGAAAGAGAGAGCCCAAAGTCCTCTTCTCTGCAGGAAGCTAGAGACCATGTTTCTTCACGTGGTGGCCCTGGACCTCAGGGGGGCACTGAGCTTGGGGATGAGGGAAACCTGACCCTTCCCTTCAGTCTCTCATGGGACAAGGGTTTTTCACCGAGGTTGGGAGAAACTTCCGTCACATAGGCTCTGGGGGGGACATCGGAAGCATGTCCTGTCAGCCTCCTCTCCCCATCCTCCACGCCCCCTCCTTGTGTAATTGAAATGAAGGTTAACATGATGCATTTTCTCTTCCCCTGTTCTTATAACATCAGAAAAAAGTATGACACCAGATAAAGGTCATTTATTGGGTCTTCAGGGAGCAAAGAAATAGGCCCAAGTCACTTGAGGGTCCTGGTTAGCCTCTGACTCCTCCAGTAGACCCACATGTAGACCCTTAGTCCTCACAGATGTGGCCATATCCCCAGACACCGACCGGAAGGAAATGCATTGTAACGTAAATAAATGCCCTTTCTTTTGGTTCATTTGCAGCTGGCCCACTGATGCCAAGCAACCCAAGATTCCCTCTGCTGTCTCAAGGGCACCCGTCCCTCAGCTTGAACTACATCCAGCAGAAGAAATGACACTTCACGGAAATCAAAGCAAATCAGGTCCTGGATTTAACATTTTAACACAACTTGTTTAGATACAGATTATTTAAATTTAAGACTGTTTTTAAAGTGTATCATTTGTATATAGATACAAGCTATAGTTTTTACTAGTATCACCAAAATGAGTGATACAAATTTCATCTATTTTATTACCCTATTTTTAAGGGACTTTTGTGTTTTGTTTTACCTTGATGAACTGTAAAAAGAGAGAATTTAAAAAAAAATTAAGTTCTTTATTTTCTATTAGCTGTATTCATACTTTGGTTGCTTCAGACTTTATATATATTGTTCTTAAAAATAAGAATTAGGAAGGGGTTTCATGTGTTTTAAAATTTGTCACTTCTATTCTTTACAGAACTATGTAGTGCCAAAAACTTTTTAAAAGGAAAAAAAATAAAACAAAATTGCAACAACGGGAGTCCAGGCTTTTTTCTTCTCCATAGCTGCTTATTGCACCTTCACAGGGAAAGCCGTGGAATTGCTCCTTCTTCCTGTTTGGTAGCTTCCTTCTCGAGCCACACAGGCTCGCCTAGTCTCACCGCTGAGATAATGGAAGGGGCAGTTGACAAATTTCATTCATAAGCCACAGTGAGGTCACTGGCAAGATCTCTGAAGGGAGAAAGACCGAGCCTAAAAACGACGGGCTGAGCTTTGACCTTAGCTTTGTGGGACAGTAGAAATTCTGGAGAGCCTGTGGGCAAACGGTGGGTTTGGAGTTGGAGGGCCTGGGTTCAGTCTCACTCCGTCATTACACCACCTCCGAGGAGCCATGTCTTCCTCCAGTCCCCTCCTTCAGTATTGGCAGGAGGCATGCCCTGGCACCCCTCAGCCAACACCAGTTACATTGGTGATTTTGATGTGGTTAGAGCTGCCTGGGGCCCTGGGGGTGATGCACAGCTCACCCAGGACCCCCACAAGCCAGGACGTGTCAGGGGCAGGACCGGAGCCCTGAGGCCACCACCAGGCCGTGCCGTGTCTCCTATGATAGGTGATGTGAGGCGCTCGAGGGGCATGAGGCAAGCGGCTGGTAAACCTTGGAGTGCTGGGTCAGTATTTTCCCTCTCATAATCATAGGGTTGCAGACCTAGAGTTGGAAGGGCCTTAGAGACTGCGAGTCCAACCCCTTCTTTTTACAAAACATGAAAAACGGCTCACCTGAGATTTGAACCCAGGGCCTTGGACACCAAATCCAGCCTTCTTCCCAATGCACCACAATGCCTCTCAGGCCTTCTCCTCTGTCCTTGGCACCTGGAATATCAACCATGACACCCTAAGTAACTCAGAGATTGGGGTGCAAAGAACCTGATGGTGTCCCTGGGGGCGGCGCAGGGAGGGAGATGACCGCCACTGTTGTCCCCAAATAACTGAGATAGATATATATGCATAGAACAGCAGTGATAGCAGCTGTACTGCACTCTGGAAGTTTGCGTGTGTCGGCTCATTTGGTTTTCACAACAACCGTGGAAGGTCGATAGCATTGTTCTGAGGTGGAATCAGGTCAAATGACTTGCAGCTAGCATCTGAGGCAGGATTTGAGTTCAGAACTTCCCGAGTCCAAATCTAATACCGTCATCCACTATGCGCCCTGCCTTTAAATTGTCTCAGACCAGAATATAGTGCTTGTCGGGGGCTCCACCCCGACCACCGCCTTCCACTTACCCTGCCCTCGGGTCTTCGGACGTCTCCGGCTCCTCTCGGGGGACGCGAGAGGAGAATCACCAGGCAGAACACCGGAATGGACAAGCAGCTTTATTGCATGGCGTACCAGAAGTCCCACCGACCCTCTCTGGGGCGCGCCTTATATAACCTATCGGGGTGTTCCGGGTTGGCTCCTCCCCAGTTCCTCCCCGAGGGTGGAGCTCCTCCAGTAAGAGCTGCCCCGGTGCTGAGGTGGCGGAAGCCACACAGGCATTGCCACGTCAGCAGGTCCAGACTCCCTGGCGTCTCACTACCCTGTCGGGGAGCCTAGGTCCAGAGCGCCCCTAACAACTCCCCCTTTTTGTTTTATGACATCGGCTTTTACAGCCTCTAAGGAGCGGCGCAATACCCCAAACATACAAGAAGTCAGGCAGGGCAGGCACAAACAGAAGAGAAAGGCGAGCATGAGGAAAATTCCCCCAATGGAGACCCATTGGAGTAATTGGTGGATACTGAGAGCGTCCCACCAGTCTTTGGCGTTGTTATAGCTCTTTTCCCAGTCGTTATTGAAGTGTATAGTGGCATTCTGTATGGCCTCAATGACCTCATCTAGCATATGCAGTTCAGTGGTGAAATTAGTGGCAGTGTTGGCGTCTTTAAGAAGTGTCTCTAATTGTGCATACTGGGAGGCATTGTAGGGAATAGGGGTTACACAGACAGGATGGACTTCCCAGATCCGCCAGTGATGATGGACACATTGCCGGACACCAGAAGCGGAAGTGCCTCATGGCTCCAGGTCACCAACTGGAACATCGGGAGATTCGGGGTAACGGCCCAGTGCGTGGGATTCACTGCCAGGGGTGGCAAGATGGTAGGAGCAGCTGTGGACGGGGTTGCCGACTGGATCATGGCAAGCAGGCAGCTAAGGGCGTTGTTCAAGGCAGCCCTCTTTCTCCGGACGGTCCTGTTCTTCCGCCGCGGCCTCCGTCCCCTGGGGCTTCCGACGGGGGTATGACTTTGCGGACCCGGCGGAGGGGCACCCACACCTGTTCTCCTGTGGCATCATCTGTGGAGACACAAAGAGACCCTCTCCCTCTGATTACGACCCTTCCCGGCCCGTGCCACACCCCTTTCTCATCCTTCCACCAGACCGTGCTGCCTTGAAGGCACGCAGTTGGTGGTGTCTCCTTCTGGTCTGGCTCCTGTTGTCCACACCGGCCCCCAGCATAGTATCTTAGCGCGGGCAGTAAAGGTAGCTGTAGCGAGCTGCGCATGGGTCAGTCCACCCGCCACTCCCCCTTTTTGTTTTATAAGAATAGGACTCACATACATAAGGGATTTAATTAAACATCTTTCATTCTCTATTTTAAACTTGTCCCGGTGTAAAAGCCAAATAGCAGAATCCTTTCTATCTATTGTACATAAACTTTCAGTTTCTCAGCAAGTCAAGTTCATTGTTTAGGACCTACATAACTCAAACAAGTTCTTTTTCTGGGCTGATGACCTTGCCCGTGCAGAGAGTTCCCAAGGGCCTTGGCAATGTTACAAAATAAGGAGAAGTAACATGGTCTCTAGGAAGGGGTTAAATAGAAACACCTTGGGTCTGTGTGCTATCTTTTGCTGTTTCTCTGAGCAAACTTATTCAAGGTCGAGTCTTTCCAAAAATCATGCAAAGGATTTCACAAAACTTTTTTTCATAAAAAAATCTCTCTTCTCAAATACAGCTTATAATTTATCCTGATATTATTAATTCCTAAGTGCTAAGCAATTCTTAACTTTTGATCACCAAACCTTTTCCACATGATAAAAAAAAGAAAACTAAACTTACTATTGTAAATACTATCTCTAAGCAACAACATCAATAGCTTAGTTAATGATCTCACAAATTTCCCAAAGGATAGCAAAACAATTAAAGACAAAATTTGGTAATTTAAGATTTCTCAAATTACAATTCTTAACCTAATAACAGTTAGATTATAAAAGAAATTGCTTTTCTAACAACACAGATGATATAGCTGCTTACCAATGTACGCAACAAGAAAAATTTGAGAAATATAACAAAATATCAAAAAACCATAATTATCATCTATTTAAACTTGAATCTAGGTCAAAAGGTGGGTGACATAATTTCTTTTATCTCTTCAGAACTTTATTGGTTTTTAACATTAAAACAGTAATCCCAAATAACCTAGCTAACAATCTTAAAGTAACCTCACCAGTTTTACACAATTGTTTTCATTTTGTAGTTTCAACAAAAGTCAGATGAAAGATTGCTGTGTCTAACATCATGTCTAGTCTTTTAAGTTTTACAATATAGGAGAATTTTACTACAATTCAGAAGTACAATAATAGTATAAACAGAAAAATTTCAGATGACATTAATTGCATTCCCAAATCATTACATACATTAGGCTTACCAAGCATAGAGGCTTCTCTTCTCTTCATAGTTGCAGAGCCTGGCTGTGGACTGAGGGGGGGGAAGGTGCTGGGAAGCTCCAAGGAATCATTGAGGAGGGTCCCTGAGAGACCTTTACTTTCTAATAGGGGTTGTCGGGTTTGGAAGACTAGGAGCAAAAATTGTAAGTTCTGGTGGTGTGGGAGCAAGGACTTGGGGGATAGGGAGGAGAGGTTCCTCTGTTTACCTATTGCCTAGAAGTGTGGGCTTCAGGGTGCCCAGGGGTCCAGGGCTGTTGTCAGTGGGGTATGAGAGGGCAACAAAGTAGCAAAGTCAAGAACAGGGAATAGAGCCTTCGTGGCAATTATTTTGAAAAGAAGCCAACTCTCTATTGTATATTTGCGAATCACTTTTTAAACTTTCCAAGTAGCAAAGGTAGGAAAATCACAGCGAGCTAGAAATGTTTTCATCCGGGTGGCCCTGGTTATATCTATGGAGATAATTCATATCCGAAGAAGTAGGACTCAGGACTACAGTAACAGTCTTTTGCGTACACTATGTTCAGATTGGCTCTCACGTTTGGCTTTCATTTCTCTGTTTTGGAAGCTTTAAACCACCTGTTTCAAACTCAAATAGGAATGAGGGTCCCTAAATTGCACATAAGGATCTCTGTAGTTGTATATTGAAAAGTACTTATTAACTCTATAGATTTATTTAAGTATATACTTCTGACATCGAGCTGTAATTCTTAACCCCCCCAAGGAGTCTACGGATTGGAGGGGGATACAGAATATCTTTTGTCATATAAACTGATTTTTCTTCACATTCATACGTGTATTATTATTTTGAAAAAGGTTTCATATACTTCACCAGATTATCTATGGTTAACAGAATCTGCTAAATCAAGATCTTAATGGTTCTAATTTTTTCTCGAGTAAATTTTACTTCTGTGTTCACTCCTTAAAAACTTTTTGGAAGTGAGAGCTTTAAATTTGCCAGTCTAAGGTGAGTGGGACTCTAGAAAAGATCCAGTGGTACCATGTCCCTTTCTCCTCATACTGGGGAGCTCAAAGTGTCTCTTTATTAGAGATTCATGCATTTTCCGAATTTGCCTTAGTGCCAAATGGTATGAGAAATTCTGACTTTGTCTTAAGCATCAAATCAGGAGTAACACATTTCTTTAAATTTCAGGGAAAAGGTCCCCGCCTCCTTTCTTATCTCTCCTCACATTCCAAATTGGCCAGATTTGGGATGAAGGGAGAAAGAAAGAGCATTATTTCCAACAACTATAAACCGTTAAACAAGAAGACATTTTCCTCTCTCCTTCTCTCCCCCCCTGCCCTCCCGCTCCTCTGAAGAGACTGGAGTCAGGGAGGGAGAGAAAGAGATAGTGGACATTACAGGGTGTCAGGTTACACACACACAGAAACACAGATACAGCACACAGACACAGAGACAAAAAACACAGAGAGGATTTTTTGAATCCTATGCACAAATTGCTTGGCCCTCTGATGTAACGGAGGCCAGGTGCCATGCTTTATTGGGGTTGTGGAGACCCTGCTTTTAAGATGATCTGTGGCAGATCCCCGGTTGGTCTCTTCCAGTTGTTTAGGAGACAGCTTTCTCTTACTAACTTCTTCAGAACTTTCATATAATGTGAGGAGTTGGGGGAGGGGCCAAAGGAGACTTCATTCTTTCCTCCGGATCATATTCTAAGTTGCCTTTTTCTGGTATCTTGTCCTTGGAGTCTACCAAGTGTGCAAGTTCCTCCTCTTGCTCTGTTCCGGTAGCCACATCTGTAATTCGGGGAGTGATTGTACACCCCTGATCTTGGCCATCTTGTATATGATTCTTATGAATGTGGCCTGATCCATGGCAGTTCCTAAGCACTCCGCCTGCCGCGGAGACGGGCAGATCCACCCCGGTGTGCTCCAGCCACGGGCTGACCACCCAGATCTTCTCCACCCACTCTCTACATGTCCTTATGTAAATTTTAACGCCTTGTTCTTTGCAGACCTTGTAGATCTGGCAGGCGAGTATGCCTTTGTCCTCCGGTTCAACTCGGACTTTACTTACTTTATGTCCCATTCTTCCCAAGGGCACTCCCTTGAGGCTGCCTGGTCTTCCGCTCCTCCACCTAGGGAGAGCGGGCTAGCGGCCTACCGGTCCCTGTTCGGGCGCCAGCTGTCGGGGGCCCCGACCACCGCCTTCCACTTACCCTGCCCTCGGGTCTTCGGACGTCTCCGGCTCCTCTCGGGGGACGGGAGAGGAGAATCACCAGGCAGAACACCGGAATGGACAAGCAGCTTTATTGCATGGCATACCAGAAGTCCCACCGACCCTCTCTGGGGCATGCCTTATATAACCTATCGGGGTGTTCCGGGTTGGCTCCTCCCCAGTTCCTCCCCGAGGGTGGAGCTCCTCCAGTAAGAGCCGCCCCGGTGCTGAGGTGGCGGAAGCCACACAGGCATTGCCACGTCAGCAGGTCCAGACTCCCTGGCGTCTCACTACCCTCTCGGGGGGCCTAGGTCCAGAGCGCCCCTAACAAGTGCTCTGCCCTGAATGTCTAATGCATCTGACTCTCTTTACCTGGGAGGTGGGGAGAACCTGGCTTTGTCGATCTGTTTCTTCGTCAAAGTGTTAACTCAGAGGCAGTTGACCAAAAGAGGAAACCAATCTCTCCCCCCCCGTCCCCCCCCCCCACAGAGTATCGGTGTCAGGCTAAAGGCAGAGAACACGGGTTTGTGTGCGTTACATCATTTGGACCTTGAAAGTCTTCATAATTATGATGGAAAAAAAAGCTGGATTGACCTCATGTTAACCATTAGGCTCCTGGCAGACAAGTAGTAACACAGTCCTGGATGCAGGCCCAGTTCTCTCTCCTCCCCTCCCCCCATCTCTCTCTCTCTCTGTGTCTCTCCCCCTCTCTCTGTCTGTCTCTCTCTCTCCACCCCCCTCCCTCTCTCCCTCTTTCCCTCCCTCCTTCTCCCTCTCTCCCCCCCACCCCATCCCTTCACTTCTCTACCAACTCTTAACTTCTGCCACTCTAGTCTGGTGACCACAGAGGCCCTAATATGCCCTGACACCCCCTGGCCTTAGTGGGACCCGAAAATTGACCTAAGAGCCTTACAGAAGCTCTTGCTCCACTCGCTCAGTGCTGGGTCAGTGGCACTGCCCTCACTGCCAGCACAGACCTGCACCAGCAGCCCCGATGCTCAACAAGCTGCCAGCCTTCACCTCTCTGGGTAGTTAGAATTGTAGGATTTTCCATACGTCAACCCCAAATCTGCCTTTTTGCCAATTCAACCCATTATGCAGTCCTGTACTTTGAGGCCAAGGAGAAAAAGGCTTAATTCTTTGACCATGTGACAGACCATTTGCAGAAAGCTCCCCTTCTGCCCCCTCCTTCTCACATGACTCAGGCATCTGTCTGTATCATCTCCCTCTCTCTAGTGTCCTGTGAAAAGGCAGCCTTGCTCCTTCCTTGCCTAGACTAACGCCCTCCACAGACACTCACATCCCATCACATCTTCTCCAGCGTTGCCCTCTACTATCCCCACCCTCTCCCTCTTCAGTCCCTCCCTATAAAGTGCCTCCTTCTCTAAGAGCATCCCCATGTAAAAAACCCTCACTTAATGCTACCACCTGTCACTTTTGTCTTAGATCGCACCTCCCTTCTTGCTAAAGTGCTTGAGAAAGCCATCTGTCGACAGCTGGGGCCCTCCCCTCCCCTCCCCTCCCCTCTATACCTTTGCAGTCTGGCTGCTGACCTCATCGCTCAGCTGAACCAAATCTATGGCCTTTTCTCCCGGCTGTCCTCATCCTTCTTGACCTCCCTGGAGCATCTGACACTGCTGATCACCTCCTGGAGCTCCACATACTTAGTGCTGTCTCCTGGTTCTCCTGCCCTCAGTCAGCTTCCTTTTCTCCATGTTATTCCTATTAACTGTGGGTGTCCCCCAGAGCTCTGTCCTGGGCCCCCTTCTCTTTTCACTTGAAACAGTCTCAGTGATTTCTTCAGTGCCGGTTGGCTCCATTGTCTGCAGACAACTGCCAGATATTTCCAGCCCTAACCTTTCTCCTGCCTGAGCTCCAGTCACCAATCTCCAGCTGCCTCTTGGACATGATCTGGATGTCCCAGATGCATCCCCAAGTCGGCATGTCCAAAACTGAAGTCACTGATCTTGCCCCCATTAAGCCCGGTCCTCTCTTCCAGGCTGCCAGCCAGCCCTCAACCTTGGTGTCGTCCTCGATTCCTCCCCGCCTCCCCCACATGGCCAGTGTGTTATCATTTCCATTTTCACATCTCTTGTGTTTGTGTCCCCACCATAGTGCAGCCTGGTCGGCTGCAGTCACATCACTACCTGGCCTCCCTGCCTTCCCCACTACCATCTGTCTCCAGTCATCTGCCACAGCAATTTTTCTAAAGCCTAGTCTGACGATGCCATTCCTGATGTGCTCAATGAGCTCCTGTGGCTCCCTATGGCCTTCAAAACTCTTCATGACCTGGGCCCTGCCGACCTTGCTGGCCTTCCTAGACTTTGCTCTGGGATCCACTCTCTCCCTTTGCACTTGGCTCTCCAATACGCCTGCAATCTGCCGCCAAAAAGACTTAAATCCCACTTCCTTCAGGGCTTTCCTGGTCTTCCCAGTTAATTGTCCCGTTTAATCGCCTTCTGTCCACTCAGTACACACTACGTACATGCTCCCACCATTAGAATGTGAATTCCTCAATGCCAGGCACAAATTAATCACTTCATGTTGGCTGGCTGGTGTGTGTGTCCTCACCCTACTCCTACCCCGTCAGTCTTCAGTTCCTCCAAATAACTCGTGGCATCAACCTGAATTCTGGCACCATCCTGGCTGCCTCCCTGAAACACTTGGAAGCCCATCACCATCTTGACTAAAATGTGGCTCCTAGAACATGAAGCAGAGTACTCCAGCTGTGGCCTCATTGGGGCTGAATTCAGCCACCCAACCAACCTTATTGTGTCTATGCCCTGTGCCAAGCACTGGGGGCAGTGCCCCCTTCAAGAAGCTCACCGGTCCTGGACAGGAGGCTTCTCCACACAGCCTCTTTTGGCTGTTCTATCACACCATTGACTCCTGAACCTGGAGCCCATTGAATCCCGAGCTTTCTCAGAGGAATTTCTGTCCGGCCACATCTTTGTCTCACATTTGGAAGCTGACCTTTTGGCCTCCAGTGTGGTCCAATCAGGGCTCTCCAATGTCCCAGCCATCCCTCCCAGATCTGTCACCTGCACATTCCCTTGCTTGGCCAGTTTGCTTTGTAAGGTTGGGCACATGTCCAAGCTGTACAACAGAAATCACAGGGTAACAAATTTAATTTCTGCCCTTGCCTTGGTGCTGTTTACGTGTGTGCTACACAAGCGCTCCTCGCTCAAGTTTCACCTACCACGTACTGCCATGTTAATCATCCCAATGCACAAGTGAAAATGACTGTCACTCCCTCTGGAAAAGCCTTTTCAAGAAGTCCATACACCTAAGTTGGCATTCAAGGCCTTCCATGACCGCCATATTTGAAGTCCTTGACATTGATTCTACCTTTTTCTGCTGCCTGTCCTCTGCTGGTGCCGATCAATCCTTTTTCCAAACTGTTCACACCCAGACTCGTGCTTTTATACATTCCCCTGGGCAGGGCTCAGCTTGGTGCTGCCAGCTCTCAGACCCCCCCACCTGGCAGGGCTCACTCCCAGCCCAGAGTGGTCAGAGCTACTGTTTGTACCTCTTAGACACACAGATCACTCCACTAAGTCAGTCACCTGTGTGCGTTTCTTCTCTCCCCCCCCAGATGACTGAGCTCCCTAAGCATTGAAACATGATTCATTCCTCTGTGCCCTGAACACAGGACCCTGCTGAGCAGGTGCTGACAGACTTTGTAAAACACAATAGAAATAATTAACCTTGACATCTCAGTTGCCTGTCTGCCGTTCCTTCGCTACTCTGTCCACAAACCCTCAAGTCTGTGGTGATCGTGTCATCTCCATGCCCAAAGCATTTGACCCGCTGCTGGACAAGTAAGGTTGGACCACACTAAGACTGTTTGACAGGATGCTGAACGAGAAGGGACCCCAGAAATTATCAAGACCAAGCCCCTAAATTTTACGGAGATGAGAAAATGGAGGCAAATCTCTCCTCCAAGAATTTGCCCAAGGTCACATGGCCACAATTCAAACTCAGGTCTGTGGAATCTCAACTCATAATTCTTTCCACTGCCAGGCAACAAACAGGTTGTCCTGTCTGCCAGGTGCCTCAAAGCCGAGGCTGCTAAACAGGGCTATGCAAAGGTTAATAACAAAGCAGGTGAAGGAAAGGGCCAGACACCGTGCCGTAGTTGATCACAGTTTAATCTGTCTGCAGATAAACCTCGTGTAATCAGAAAAAAAAGAAATGGGGTACAAAAGGAGTCATGGCAGCCCTTAGGGCGAAACTTCCTGTTCTTCCACCAGACAAATGGGGAAGGGTCCAAAATAAGTCTTCACATCACAAAAAACTCAGCATGGCTCGGCTTAGGCCAGTTAAAAAAAAGTCATAGAAACCAGGACAGGGGCAGGGAAGAGCTGCAGAAGGGGCTGGCAGCAGCCACAGCAGCAAGGCCAGTCCAGGCTGGCCACATGGGCAGGCGCCTTCGGACCCCAGGAGACCGCTGGTCAGGCGTCTGTTACTCATTCCCTCGCCGACTCTTCTTGTGGCTTTTCTTTGACCTGAAAGAACAGCACAAATGCCTTTGCTCAGCACCTGCCCAGGGTTCACTCCCCTAATCAATGAGCTTTTGTAAAACACCTACTGTGTACTAGGCCTAATTACACAGACCACCATGGAGGGCACCCACTGGGAGCTGAGCAGAAAGAGCAAAGTCGCTGCTTTAACTGGTCAATAGGCGTCTTTATTAAACACCTACTGTGTGTGAGACACTATGCTAGGCACTGAAGAGAGGAAGAAAAGCTCCTGTTCCATGGGGGGACACCGTGTAGATAACTAGAGAGGAGATGGAAGCCACGGGACGGGCTCGCCTGGGGACGGCTCTCCCTGTCAGTCTGCAGGCTCAGGCAGACTGTCCCACATGACACGGCTGTAAGGCAGGTGGTGCCAGGGGGTATCATCCCCATGTCACAGAAGAGGAAGGTGACCTACTTCTAAACAGACACGGACAGATCAGCCCCAGTTTCTGCCCCCATGTTCTCTGCTACATCAGCCCAAGACAAGCCTGCATGTCTGTGCATGATGTGTCTGTGACTCCCTTGCGTTCCAGAATTCAGAGGGACACATGATACTTGAGTAGGTACCTTTCCGGGGACTTTGAGTGGCTCCGGTGTCTGTGGCTCCGGTGGTGGCCTGTGAGAGGGAAGGACAGTGACTGAGCACCCGCAGAGCTTCTCTCCTGGACCCCCAGGAGGGGAGCCTTGTCACCAGCCCCACAACCCTGGGAATGGCGGCAGAGAGCCCCAGCCCCAGTGGGCAGGATTTCAAGAGGGACTTGCGGTTTGGACCCTACAGCTCATGAGTACACCTGAAGAGTCGGGATACCTGGAGACTTGGATCGGGAGCGGTGTCGCCGTTCTCGGGATCGGCTCCGGTGACGTCGGGGGCTCTTGCTGCGGTGTCTTTCTCGACGGGGGGATGGACTGTGGAGACATGGCATTAGAACAAGTCTAGTGACAATTCCAGACCCCCAAATGTGGAGCTAGATCGACTAGTCCTACCACCCAAGGCCCAGAGAGAAGGCCTCACACAGACCATGGCAGAGGCAGGATTCTAACCCAGGCCTGCTACCTCCAAACTCAGGGCTCTGCACATAGCAACATTCAGTAAATGTCTGCTAAAATGGAACTAAAATAATGCCAGATGAGTAAAAATCTTACCTCCTCCTTTTGGGAGATCGGCTGCGTCTGCAAGGGAAGAAAAGACAATTCATTTGAGTGTGTGGTGCCCAGCCAGATCTCCACTCGGTGTGGAGCGGCCCCTCAACAACATGCAGACGGAGCCTCAGGGCCACAGAACTGACCTCTTCCTAACAGAAGGGCTGCCTCCCACTACACCCATTACCTCCTTGGGGAGCGGCTCCGGCTCCGTCTATAGCGCAGCGTGGGGGAGCGCCGGGGCTTGTCCAGGTCTCTGTAGCTTCGCCGGCGGTGATCTGGGGATGGGGCCCTCTCCAGCTGGAAAAGGGCAAACCACAGGTAGGTCAGTGTGTTAACAGGCTTCGAGGAGATCCCAAAGCTCCTGCCCAACAACAGTCACCCCTTAGAGCCAACAAGAGACATCTCCTTAACTGGCAGTGCCAACTGTACCCCACCAAATAAAAGGCTTACACACCTGTTCAACTTTCTTTTCTCTAGTTTCCATTGGGTTCTAGATTATTAGAACACCTTCCCACTTCCCATCAAGTCCACCTCCCTGCCTTTAGGAAACTAGCTAGACAACCACACACACACACAGAGGCAGGGCCTGCAAGGGCACCTCTTGACTGGGGAACAGCTGAACAAAATGCAGCATGGCATGTGCCAAGACATTACTGTGCCATAGGGAAGGACTGGTCCGAGGAATTCAGGGAAATACGGTAAGACCGACATAAGGGGAGCATGAAAACAGAAAGAAAACCACAATCAAACTGATGGCAGAACTCAGCCCAATGTAGTGACCGACCCTGACACCCCAGGACTGCCAGCGGAAATGTCCCGCCCTCTTCAAACACGTCCACAGGACCAGGGTCTGTTTTCTTAGTTAGACTTACCTAACTACAAGGGGCAGAAAGCTCGCTGGGGTAAGGAGGGGGAGTTGTTGACAATGTTTCAGACATCAATGAGTCCTTTTCCAAAAAAGAACCAGAAGCCTTTGCTAATTCCCCCTGCCAGTGAGTGTTCTGTATACCTTTGTACTGACTTCTGTGACATGCTGGTGTCTTGGTCACCATGTGCACCTTGCACACAGTAGGCAATTAGCAAGTGCTTGCTGAAGCTAAGAGAAGGTCAAAAAGCACTGCCACAGCACCTACTGTGTGCCAGGCACTAGGATGGTAAGGGGTAGTACCCACCATTTTTCCAAAAAACTCCCCTAAGTTCACAGTTATCACCCATCTAGTTGTTCCTCCCATCTTCTGCTGGCCCATGTGGACATTTCCATGGGCATCTGTTTCATCTTCCCCCTCAGACTCTAAGCTATTTGGGGGCAAGGCGCTAGTCACCAATTTCCTCTGTCTCTTCACAGTGCCCAGCAGCACTCACTCTGTCTGAGAGGGCCCGCAGCACAGCTGGCACGCTGGGAACACTCAGTAAATAGTGAGACCCCCAAAACAGAACATTTGTGGCTGCCCATCTCAACAGCTGATGACAAGGACCTCCTACGAGGGCTTCCAGGTACCAGCTGCCAAAGGTGGCAGGAAGGATTCCAGCCTCTCTTGGGTGTTCTGGCCCTGCGAAATGCCCTTACTTAGTGGAAGAAAACCAGAAAGGCGTCTGGTTCCAGTGTGTGGAGCAGCACGCTTGCCAACCTTTCCCCAAGGCAACCACAACAACTCAGGGGCTTTGAGGAAATGACGCCAACCTTAGGGAAAGCCAAAGCCGGGGAAGGATCACAGGGAGTGAGTGTGTCATGGCTGCCCTCCCTCAGTTTCCAGAGATCTCCAGCAGAGAGGCTTTGAGGGCAAGGTTAGTTACAGGGCCAGGACAGTTACAGAAGAGCTGGATCCCACTTGCACAATGAAAAGTTATAAAGTACTTCTTATGCACTTCTCTCAGAGGAGTTTTTGAACAGACCTTTCTGAGCAAGTTGGGGGAGGGGGGAGATTATTATCCTTTTTTATAGATGAGGAAAAAGGCCCAAGGAGGTTAAAATCACAGCAAATGGTACAAAGGAAAGACCCCGAGTCTCCAGACCCAAGCCCAATCCTTCACACCCTCTCGTCTAGCTACTGAAATCAAGGGTTCTTAAATCCCCTTGTCTGGATCACAGACCCCTCCAGCAGTCTTGGGAAGCCTATGGCCCCCTTTCCAGAATCATTTTAAGTCCACAAAACAAAATTCACAGAATTACAAAGTAAATCAATCATGTTAAAATGTAGCTAACAAAATATTGAAAATAAACGGATAGACAGACAGACAGACAGACAGACAGATAAAGCCAAGTTCACAGAGCCAATCCCAGAAACTTTAAAGTGAAACTGTGATCCTTCGGTCTCGCTTAGTCTAACTGAGGCAGGGACCATGCCCTGAAGTCAGACAGCCTCTGTGGCTGAGCTAATGAAGCACAACACAAAGGACCCTGCCTGCAGAGCCCCTCCATCCCTCTGCCAGGGTAGAGCAAGTGGGTGCATGGAGGCCCAGTCCATGTGGCAGAAAGAGAGGGGGAGGTGACTCGGAAGAGAGCCCAGGAGGCCTGACCTTGTCGTCGTCATCCTCCTCTTCCTCCTCGCTGGACTCCACATCGTCCATGTCCTCCTCCAAGGCACTGACACGAGGCTCCAGCTGCTCGGCTTCTTCCAGCACATACCGCTTCTACAAAGAACAGAGGGGCGAGGGGCATCAGCACTGTCCTACCCCAACCATTCCATTTCAGGAGGGAGTAGAAGCACCAGCCCCACTTAGACCTGAGGAAGTGCTAAAGGATACAGACTTCCACAGAAGCCAGGACTCGAACCCAGGGCTTCAGAGCTTAAGGAACATTTCCTGTTACACCAAGAAATTTCTGGTGAAAGAATAACAATGATTTAAGCAGCGTGGTGTAGTGTGTAAGCGAGCCGGCCCCAGACAGGCCAGTGGACTTGGAGTGACGCTCAGTCCTTACACACTCTGGCTGGGTGATCCCAAGCAAACCACTTTCTTTGGTCCCGCTGGGCCACTCCAAGACTTCACAAGAAGAGGTGCCCATCTGCGCTGGGAGAAGGGGCTCCTCCCTGAGGGTTAATGATTCGGCAATTAAAAGACCACTGATAACTCTGGACAGAGCTGTTTCCATTCACCATGAGGCTGGAAGCCAGAACACAACATGCTGAAGAGCGAGAGGAACTGGAAACACTGAGCAGCCTTGTCAAGTCTATCCGTGAAGGGGAACGATAACATATGGCACTCTGTGGCCCTGCTGGCCTAGAATGGGAAGTGACTGAGGACACCGAGATATGCTAAGCAAGTCCAGCCTGGCTTTGGGTCAGCGTTCAGCTGGAGAGGCCCCAAGGAGCTCCCTGATTTCCCAACAGGGCAAAGAGATTTCGGATCATTTCTGGAGCTGCAGGGGTTTGAACAAGAGGGACTCCTCAACACACTGGACAAATTTTCATTTAACCTTTGCCCTCCAGGGTCAGAGAAACCCACCTCCTCCCCCAGCAGCCCATTCCCCCACGGACAGCTCTCATTTTTAGTAAGTTTTCCCCTGATATCAAAGCAAAATTAGCTTCTCTGCACCTTCTATCATTACTGTTAGTGCATGCCTCTGAGGCTACACAGAGCATATGTCAAAGTTAAGGAAGTAAAAGGAGAACCAAACCCTCAGCTTGGGCCAGAGGCACTCATAAGGCCAGGCCAGATCTGTGAATCCAGGCCAAGCCGCTGGCTTAAAAACAAAACAAAAAACCCGCAAAACCCCTGGAATTCTGGGGACCTTCTCTAAGCTGCCCTCTTAAAGCAGGGCTCTTCACCTGCAGTTAATGACCTTTTCTAAAATAAATAAGCAAATAAAGATTTGTGGGTGACTAGATTTCACTATAATTGGCTTCCTTCGTAATACGTATTTTATTTTGTGTATTTAAAAACACGATTCTGAGAAAGGGCCCAGGCCACACAAACAAGGGGAAGGGGCCCTGGGACAAAGGCTTTTGCACTAGCTTCACGTCCCATTAGGATCCAGTCCGATTCAGAACAAGGATGTAGCTTGTGCAGAAAAAGACTATGGCTCCAGGCAGGGGATAAAAGCCTGGGCTCCACCAGCCCAGTGGGGGGCTCTGCCTGCCTGATATGGTAGCCATAGGCAGCAGATATTAATGCATACCTAGTTTAGCAGAGGAAACTAGAGATGGGGCATGTCTTCCAGCATTTGCAGGGCTGTCTGGGGAAGAAAAGCCATGTATAGATAGAAAGCTGGCCTTAAAGCTAACAGGATCTGGGTTCAAGTCCTGTCTGTTATGCATCCTGGCTGCGTGACCCTGGGAAAGACATTTAACTCAGCCCTCTGGGCAACTCCAAAGACTTTAAGCTGCAGAAAAGGTGCCAACTTGCCTTCTCCCCCCAGGAGTTCTCCATACACACAAAATCCCAAATCCACTCCCTATCCCCACGAGAGAGGAATTAGACGTCCTCAGCTTGGCCCCAGCAGGCAAAACTAGGAGAAACAGAGGGAGCATCGTTGTAAGGAGGCAGATTTCAAATTTCCTAACAGTTGATGTGGCCCAAAGGCAGGATGAGGAGCCTCCAGAAACAGGGAGCTTCCTCCTCCTCCCTGGGGTTCTCGACCCAAGGTTTCACAACCACTCATCAGGGCTGTCCTGGAGGAAATCCATGTTTAGAAGTGGATCAGACCAGCCTTCTGAGAGCCCTCCCAATGCCAGGAGCGCAGGGTCTCCCAGAAGGGGACCACAAATGGTTCCAAGCAACAGGGCCAGACAACAGTCTCTGAGTCTGAAGCCACCTGGCGGCACAGTGATGCTGAAGCACCTAGGTGGGAACGTCGGTCTGTTGCTGGGTAGGCTGTTCATGCCAATTCCCATCTCATTCAGGGCCAAACTCGGGGAAACGAGACCGGCCCCAACAAGCTAGCTTGTCCCTTTGGCGAGGCTCTGTAACCCATCTTTCCTCTGTGGCACAGCTCTCATGGGAACCCCCAGCCCAATACATGCAGGGCACTGCACAGGGACCCACAGTTAGATCCTTTCCAAGCTGTTGCTTTGGCAGCAGAGAAACCTGAATGCCGTGGGGTTGGAGTTGGCAGGCTGCGTGTGTGACCACAGAAGTCATCTGTCTGACCCCTCATTTTACAGAGACCCAAGGAGGAAGTAACTTGCCCAACACCCATTAGTGACCAAAATCCAAATCTCTGGAGTCCCGAGAACATAATCTTCTTACTACACCATGATTCCTGTGTTTCCTTTAGCCCCCAGGGCCATGTTCCCTTTTGCCAAAGAGCAGACCCACCTGTAGTGCCCGAGGACCCAAGCTTTTCACTTACAGCTCCTTCCAAAATACTTCCCACCAGCTCCTCCCCGAACCCTGAGGACCAGAGTCTGAGGAAGCCCGTGGGCTGAACTTGCCGGGGGACAGTCCGGCCAGAAGTGACCATTTCCCCTTACCTGAAGCCGGGGCAGGATGATGTCACAGACCCGCTCACTGTGTAGCAGTTCATCGATGAACTCATCCACATGCATCAATTCAAACTCTGGGGAAAAAACACCAACAGCTCAGCAGAACAGAACACCAGAGAACTGGGACTTTGAAATAATAACAGTATTTGCAGAGGCAGAAAGCAAGCAAGAAAGCCAAATACACAGGCTAGTGAGAAGCAGCCACAACCAGAGCCTGCGGGCAGACTCTGACTCAACACAAGGAGGAATTTCCTCAAAATTAAAGCACTCCAGCAATGGGACGGATAGCCCTATAAAAGGCTCCTCTTCACCAAAGATCTTCCAACATTCACCCAACAAGCTAGGGCACTGGAGACACAAAGCAGGGCTGGTCCCTGTTCTCAAGGAACTTTAATTCTATTTTACCAAATGATGCAAGGAGGCTGTCATAGTTTAGACAGCTTACTAAGAGCCTACTATGCACCAGGCACTGTACTAAGTGCTGGTGACACAGAGAAAGGGAAAAGGCAGTCCCTGCTCTCAAGGAGCTCACAGCCTAATGGAAGAGACAGCTCATAAGCAACTATGAACAAACAGCATGTAAACAAGATAAACTGGGAATAGGCTCAGCAGGAAGGCCCTGGCATTGAGGGGGATGAGAAAAGGCTTCCTGGAGGAAGTTAGGTTTTAGCTGGGAGGGGAGCCAGGAGGCAGAGATGAACAAGAAGAGCATCCCAGGTGTGGGGCCAGCCAGGGAAAATGCCCAGAGTCTGGAGATGGGAGTGTCTTGTGTGAGGACCAGTAAGGAGGCCAGGGTCAGTGAGTAAGAAGCCTGGGAAGGTAGAAGGGGGCCAGATTGTGAGGAGCTTTAAAAGCCAAGCAACACTTTATATTGGCTCCAACGTGGTAAGACCTATGCCTATGGAAGATCCATCTGACAACAAAGTGTAGGATGGGAATAAGCAGAGATCAAAAGACCTTTTCCCAAGGACGGAGTTGCCAGGTATGGGGGTCTATGAGGACAAAAACGGTCCAGGGTGTCAGGCACCACAGCTGGGGCTCCCCTTTCCCAGCATCCTCCCAACAAGACTGTAGGTGGAGCTGTCCTTTCCTCTTCCCTAGGGTAAAAAATGTCCTCACTATAACTTGGGTTTTACCTGCTAATTCTGGAATTTCATGATATCCCTCCAATTAAGCAACCGCTGGGAAGGCTGGGAACCCCATGGAGGGGGCACTAATCCAGGCTTACAGAAGCCTATGACACCACACTCACCTCCATTTCGGTTCTGGCTCTTAATTTTCCGATAGTCATTGTAAAGAGGTTCCAGATACTTGTAGCAGTCAATGGCGGTGCCCGTCAGCCTCATATACAGGGCCCCCAACATGCGGACATACCTGAAAGAAGAGTCAATGCAATAACTGGCTACCCTGCCAAGACCTCTGCTAGAGCCCAAAGTGACCTGAGGAAAAGGCCACACGTGCACAGCTCGAACCGGAAAGTCAGGGGGTGCCCATTAACCAAGGGATGGCCAAACAAATGGATTTAAAGGAATAGTGCTGCGCCACCAGAAACGATGAAAGGGACAATTTCAGAGAAACCTGGGAAGACTTACTGAACTGATGCAGAGTAGAGCGAGCAGAACCAGGAGAACAATTCATACAATAATAACAACTCTGTCGAGATAAAGCACTTTGAAAGACTTCAGATCCCTGATCGATGCCACGACCAGCTGTGATTGCAGAGGGCCAAGGACGAAGCCCGCGACCCGCTTCCTAACAGAGCTGACAGACTAATGGCCTGTTTGTGCACATGACCGACAGGGGAATTTGTTTGGCTTGACTATGCATGTTACAAGAGTTTTGTTTTTCTTTTAAATTGGGAACGGAGGTAGGAAGGAGAGAATATAAAATGAAATAAAGATGTTTTTAAAGCATACAGCCTGTTAGTTTGTCAAGTGGCTCTGCCACTCACTAGCTGTGTGACCCTGAGCAGGTGACGCTAACCTGTGGGTCTTGATTTCCTTTGTCCCTTGAGGGTCACCCTCCTCACAGCCCCTGCCTCCCAGGAATGCCAGGAGGGCCAATACCATCCTAAGGCTTCCACACACACAGTAGGAGCTTCATAAACAGCCACTGAACGAGTCTATGGAAATGAGTCCGTCCTTAATATTTTCATCATCTCCTTAATATTTTCATCATCTCCTATTTGGCAGAGGGGGAAGGGGCAGCTATAGCCTCAGGCGAAGGCTCCTCCCTCATAAAAGACCTGCTTCTACCCATCACTTCCTGGCACTGTGACCCTGGGTCGCTTCACTCCTCAGTTTTCTCAACTGTAAAATAAGCAGGGATAGCCGCAACGCTTACTACCCAGGGTTGTCACTGTGGGGCTCAAAGGAGGCAGAGAATGTAGCTCAGGAAGCAACAGCTCACTGGCACACAGTAGGAATGACATGGAGCTTACTCACAGGCTCCTTCTCCACCTTCTCCCTCCGTCTAAGACAGAAGTACAAGTGTTAGCACACTCATTTTACAGTGAGGGTGGCCAAACGGAGCCTCAAGAGAAGAAAGGTGATTTGCCCAGAATCCCAGAGCCAATGCACATGACCTGAAGGGTCAATTACTGGGATTATGCTTAAAGCACAGGTTATTAATGAAATGGACTTTGGGGACTGTTTTTACACTCCTGCATAACGTCAACCTGACTAAATGGGGATTTCTGTAGTTGTTGACATTCCTCTAGGGCCCTGTTGTGCTAGACTAAATATCAGAAAGGAGCAATCTGAGCTCAGGACTTCTACCAATTAGGGCTGTTCAAAGTGTCATGTTCTGCCATTAGAAGAAGTGAGGTCCCCATCACAAAAGGTGTTCAAGGGGAGAATGGATTAGCCCTTAACTGGGGAAAGGCTAGACAAGGTGACCATCTGCTCCCTTCCAAACCTGTGGTTAATCATGGGGCCAACATCCCCCACACTGGAGTCCTCTCTGCAATATGTCTACTGGACAGCTAGTGGCCTTTCAAGGCAGACCATTCTTCTGTGAACAACTTGGTCGGCCTCTAAGCTCTTCTTTCTAAAGCACACCTGCACCTGGTCTTTCAACATCCATCTCCTGAACCTCCATCTTCTTACACAGAATGAGCCTGACCTTCCCCCATGTGATAGACCAAGCCCCAGGCCTCTACTCTCCAGGCCACAGAATGGCCAAATTCTCTGACTTGCCCTACTGTGATCTTCTACTAGGAAGCCTCCAGCTTGTTGTCAATGAGTCTCTTAAAAGGGGGAGGGGGGGGGGGGCAGGGTAGCTAGGTGGCACAGTGAGTAGAACACCGGCCCTTGAGTCAGGTAAGATCTGAATTCAAATCTGGCCTCAGACACTTGACACATATACTAACTGTGTGACCTTGGGCAAGTCACTTAACCCCAATCGCCCTGCCAAAAAAAGCAAAATAAAAATAAAAAAGGCAACAGGGTCTGGTCAGTGTCACAAACTCATAGTTCACTTTTGCTAAGTGATTGGGGATTCCTTTTTTTTGGGGGGGGGGGTGGTTCTGTACATCATCCATGGAAAAGGGCTTTACAGCTAGAAAGGAACTTCCTCAATTTACTAATGAGGAAACTGAGACCCAGAGAGGTTTTGAGGAGTCCAAGAACACAGAGAATTAGCAAAGGATTTTTCACCAGAAAATAGCAATTCCAACTTAAGACCTACTGAAAAGTTAAAACTCAATAAAGAAGTAAAGAAGACCAATGGTATCCCCTGAAAGAGCGCAATCACCAAAGAAATGAAGAGGTTGCTGGCCCCAAGCAAGGACAACTCCAGGGAAAGAGACCAATGGAGAGAGTCACGTGGGAAATGGGCCCCCTCGGCCAAAGCCAGAGTTTCAGGGAATGGGGAACAGGATGTTCAGGCAGAGAAGGGTCTGTGTGTTTCTCACTTACTTGAAATCTTCATTTTTAATGAACTCCACTATGATGTCCTTCTCTGGCTGTATCTGCAACATCTTCAAGGTCAGGCACAGGAAAGGAGTCGGCTTGATGTTGCCACCGTAGACGCCCCCCACAAACCTCAGTTCCATGGCTTTATCGACGACAAGCTCCGCTAAAACCACAAGACAGACACAGTAACCAGGGGATTCCAAAGTTAACTTCACAAACCTTCAGGAATCGTCAATGGGCAGAAGCATCACTTGGTCCTCAGCTCGGTATATTCACCAAGAAGTCCCGTGAAACTCTTAAGCAACGCCTGGAAAAGTAGCTTTCCCTTTTCAATGGCCCTGCCCATTCTTATAACCTGAAAATTAAAAGTCTTTGGCCTAGGAAGGCCGGCTTTCTGAACTGGGGGTACCCAGGATGTTGTTCTAAGGCAATGCAGCACCATGGAATGTTAAACGACTTAATAAGGAATCACCTAGGCCAGGCCTTTCACTTTATGTCAGTTACTTAAAACTTAATATAAACATAATATATAGTCACCTAACTCTGCTCAATAATTCCAATTTGTATCAATTTCAGCGCACAAAACAACACTGCTTAGTTCCTATCCCTTCTCAGAATTCCTGGTCCTCTGATGGTCACTGTGGCTTTGCCGCACTTTGGGGGCTACTTTTTAGGCACTCTGCATTCCATAAAGTTTTCCCAAATGTATCTATGTTCTTTGGACACTGGAGGCTATTAATTGCATGAAAGTATTTTATGACATTAATGTCTTATTGTTGGACATTTAGGGAAGGTCCAATTGTTTGTAATTATATACGACGCAAGCTATGAAAACCCCGAGAAGGGGTATAGTACCAACAATGGAATTTGGGGGATCAAGCATATACCTTCTACCAGACTACTCTACCAAAAGATTCTCTAAGTTACAATCCCACCAACAAATAAGGTAGTCCTGTTCTTCCCAAGTCAGTCAGTCAATAAACATGTATTAAGCATCATGTATTAAGTGTCAGGCACTGTGTTGAGTACTAAGGATACAAAAAGAGGCAAAAGACTGTCCCGGCTCTCAAGGACCTCACAAGCTAATGGGAGGATATAACAAACAACCAAAAAGGTACAAATAATAAGCTAGATAAAGGATAAATAAGAAATAAATAAGGGAGAAAAGGCACTAGAATTAAGAGGGGTTGGGGATGGAATTTGAGTTGGGACTTGAATGAAGCCAGAGAAGGCAGGAGGTCGAATAGAGGAGGGAGAACATTCCAGCCATGGGGAACAGACAGAAAAGTTGCCCAGAGCCTAGAGATGGGAGAGTCTTGTTCATGAAACAGCCAGGAGGCCAGTGTCAGTAGGCTGAAGAGTACACATCGGAGAGTGAGTTATAAGAAGCCTGGAAGGCAGGAGGAGTAGGTGATAAAGGGCTCTGAATGGCAAACAGAGAATTTCACATTTGATCTGGAGGCAACAGGAGAAGAGAGGACAGGGAACTAAGGGACCTGAGCTCACAGGAGCACAGATCTAAAGGTGGAAAGGACCTCAGAGGCTGCCTGGCGCAATCCTCTCATTTTACAGGCAGAATCCAAGGCCTGTCTGTCCACGTTCAGACAACTAATACCTGAGCCCAGATCCAACCCTGGTGCCCAACTCCAAGGCCAACGCAGTTTCAGTAACCTTTCCCTCTTCCTTGTACCCCACCTCCTCCAATCTGTTGACAAGTTCAGTAATTACTCCACCCTCTGACATCTTACCATCTGTTTCCTTTCCACATACTCCAAGGCAGGGCTCTTGTCCCCTTTCCTGCTACTATCAAATGCCCTTCAGTGGCCACCCAGTGTCTGTAGAAATGACAGTGACAATGACAATTCTCACAGCTAGCATTTACAGAGCACTGTGCTAAAGGCTTTACAAATAAATTCTCCTTCCATTCTCAGGATAATCCTAGGATGGAGGTGCTGTCATTATCTCTATTTTACAGTTGAAGAAACTGAGGCAGACAGAGGTGAAGTAGCTTGCCCAGGGTCACACGGCTAGTAGCTGCGGGAGGGAGGATTCCACCCCAGGTCCTCTCCTGACTCCAGGCTCAGTGCCAGTGGAGCCCACTGTGCCAATGAACTACAAATTCCACGAGGACTGAAGGCCTTCTGCAGTCCAGCCCGACTTCACACTCTCCCACCCACCCCACTACACCATCGCCTGCTCTCTCTGCAGCCTGGAGCTGCTAGGCTTTGAACCCTGGCTCACTGTGGGATCTCTCCTGGCCTCAGTTTCTCCCACTGTAAAACAGAAAGGTCGAGCTCGATGATTGCTGAGTCCTCTTCTAACTCTGACATTCTGGGATAACAGCTTGAAAATTTGTTCTTCCTGGTGGCATTGGCATGGGGGTCAGGAATTAGGAGAGTTGCTAAAAACATGATGCTCCTGATGTATTCCAGGTATCGTAGCAGCTGCAGTGAGGTTGGTTTAGGCACAGAGGGACTTGGAGTTAGGAAGACCAAGATTTATTAAATCAGAGATGACAGACAAGTGACAATCTCTCTCATCTCAATTTTCTCATCTATAAAATGGGGATAATCCTACCTGAAGTACCTGCCTCCCAGGAGATGCTGTGTAATACATTTGGCAAACTTTTAAATACCATAAAATGTCAGTGATGATTACTATATTTTGAAAAGGCACTTCTGGCCTTTCAAACCATATCAGTGGACAATGTTCTATACATCACTTCTGAGTATGGTCCCGATCTAAAGGCCTGACCAGGCCCCAAGCCCGTGTCTTCTCCCTCCAACCTACAAACACTCCAGATACATCATTCAAAATAAGATAATATTAGAGCTGGAGGAGAACCTTAGAACATATGATGTCAAACCTGGGAAGGATTCCAATACAGGGAAGTACCAGGGAGAAAACTCATTCTCCCAATGCAGACACACGCTTGCTCTGCCTCCGAGTGTGAAAGGGCTGCCCTGGCATTCATTCAAGAAGCGGTGACTGATTGCCAGCCACGTGCCAGACGCAGTGTAGGTACTAGGGAAGCAGAGACAAAAATGAAGCAGTCCCTCATCTCTGTTTAAACACAAAGTGGTAGGCATTGTGCCAGGCACAGAAAGCAAAACGGAAACACAGTGCTGCTCTCAAAGAGAAGATTTCTTACCGAGGAAGGCAACACGTACACATAGAAGCAAAAACTAAATACAATAACTGTTGAGGGAGGGCGCTAGGAGCTGAGCCAAACTTTGAAAGAAAGGAGGGATTCTGGGAGGCCAATATGAAGAGCATTCTAGGCACAGGGCTAAGGTACAGAGATGAGACAAGGAATGTCAAGTGTGAAGAACAGCAGGACCAGTTTGTCTGCTCCACAGGAGACATCTGGAAAGTTGTGAAGAGATTTAAACGACAGAATATATATATTTGACCCTAGAAACAGCAGGGGCCGCCTGAAATTTACTGAGCAGGGGCGGCCACTGGCTTCCGGAAAGTCCATCTGTTTGGGCAGTCTGTGGAGGGTTTTCAAAGCAGCAACAAGCTGGCATGCGTGTGGTTACCTTCGGTGTGTATGGAGCGATCTTACCCAGAGCTCTGGGCTCGTCCCAAACCCTAGGGCCCAGCGTGGAGAGATGCTATTCTGGTCGGGGGGCGAGTTCAGGTTTCCGAGCGCCTCCTCCCCGCAGGACCTCCGTCTACGTTGGCATACGGGTAAATACGAGGTACGGACTGACTTCCCCGCACATACACTGCTCGCCCCACTCTCCACTCTGACTTCCTATGCCCACGACCAAAGCTAAACTAGCCGCACACAGACAGCCCCAAATCTGCCCCACGTTTGGCAGCTCCCGGCTGGGCCCTGCTCGGGGACCCCAAAACACACCGACACGACCAAGACAGTAGGTCTCCTCTCGTCCAAGCTGGGCAGGGTCTTGGGCAGGATGACCGTCTGGCACAGCCCGTACGTGAACAGGAGCCAGTGGGGCGGAGGAGAGCCTGGAGTCCGAGGACCTGGGTTCAAATCCTACCTCAAAAGCTTACCGCCTGCGTGTGAGTTTCTACTTCTGAAAGAGGGGGCTGGTTTATACGCGCAGTTATTGAGCACCTACTATATGCCGGAAGCTACAAAAAGGCCTCCATCAAACAAGCAGCTCCAACGCCTAGCCCTGTTCTGCTCGAAATAAGAAGGCGACGCAGAAATGTAAGGGACCGTTACGGTCTAAACGTGAGGGACGGCTGCGAGCTCCAAGGGTTCTGCTTAAACACGTCCCCGGAGGGGGAGCTCACTCCCTCCCCGGAGCCCCAGCCGGTGCCACCCCGCCCAGCCGCAGCCGCCCACCTGTGAGCCCAAAGCACTCCTCCTTCCAGTACTTGGACTCGTAGATGCGCGTCCGGATGATCTTCTCCACCAGGTACTGCGGATTGGTGCCGTGGATGCTGTGAGCATCTTTCACCGTCCGATTCGCCATCTTGGGAAGCTCTGGGCGCCGCCTCCGCAGCCCTTCCGGCGGTCGCTTTCTGCGTCACTTCCGCACGAGCGAGCGGGAAGCAGAGTCGAGAGTGCCTCGGCGCGGCGGATGACGCCACTGAGACGGCCACCTTGAAAGCGGGCACGCGCCTCCACTGCCCAAACGCGGCTTCGCAATAATGACGTAGGACGGGAGGCAAGAGGAGGGGGGACGTAGGGGCGGAGCGCCCGGGCGTTGAACGACCTTTCGAATCTGGGAGGGGGGAGAGAGGGAGAGAGGCGGAGACAAAGGCCCCGGGTCCGCACGTAAGAGGGAGGGGAAAGGGGCGGGGCCTCTGCGTGCCGCGAGGGGGCGGGGCCAAGTTCGGCTTGGCGCGAATTTTTTTTATTTCAAGCTTCTTGCTAGCGCTGCCGGTGGCGAGGAGGGCAAGCAGCGCGCACGCGGAGCCGCGGAAGAAGCGAGAGGGTGAGCCCGGGGGGCTGCGGCCTCAGGGGTGCGGGGAGCTGGAGGCGACCCCCTTCTTTTACGCACGGGAAAACTGAGGCATGGGCAAGCGGACCTAGCCCCGAAGCGGGCTGGGCCCGGAAGGGTGGGGGAGGGGGCCTGGAGGTCCTAGCCCTGGACCGGGCTGAACTGGGGGGAGGGGGGAAATTGAGGAAAAGGGACTTTCTCACTATCCTGTCCCCCTCTAGGGTCCAGCCCCCGCCACCCACACTATATAGGGGAGAAGTGACTTGCCCCCACCCCCTTCCTCTGTGCTTAGAGTGCCGCGGTGGGGGAGGGGCTGGGTTCCTTATCGGAAAGCCCACATGCTCCGGGGGGCCAGTTCTGGGACCCGCCCTTGGGGAGCTCCGGCATCCCTGGGGGCGTCTCCTCCTCCGCTGGGAGGAGCCAGGCACCGACCTGGCCCCGAGTCCTTCCCGCCTCTGCTCTAGGAACCCTGGCACCCAGCCGATGCTGGGGGGTGGGCTGCCAGCAAGGCCAGGGTACCACGGAGCCCCGCCCCATCCCCTGGGGAATCTGGGTCGCGTGCTTCTTTATCCGCGACTTCTCGGAAAGCTGCAGCCCCTTACCCTTTGACCTGAGAAATACTGCCCTGCCTCCGGGCTTGTGCTCTTCCCGTCCTCGGCTATCAGCTAATTGAATTCTGCAAGCATTTATTAAGTGCCTACTGTCAGGTCCTCCCTTCTCCCCTTATCCCTCCTTATCTCCCCTGCCCCAGGGGGAGGTGTAAGGATAAATTAGGCCCTTTTAGCCTGGTTCTGGTTGATTTTGAAAAGTCTACAAGACCTTCCTCCCCGTAATTTCCCCCTTTAGGAGGATAAATCTACTATTTCTCCCCCACTCACCTAAAGCCCCGTTATGAGGCTGGAGCCCTAAGGTCAGAAAGCCAGTGGACTTAGGGTCTTCTGGAAAAGAGGCGACCCTTGGCCAGCCGTCCACCAAGTCCACCTTTTGGGAAGCAGGAAGCCCAGCCCTCTGGGCACCCAGATGGGGAGATGAGTGGAGGCCTGCGTCAGGCTCGTCCTGTTCAGACTGACAGCTTCCCTCTGCTAAGCCTTTGAGAAGTACAGGCCCCAGCGTGGCCCCAGGGGCGAGTCACTCAAACTAGCTTGTTATCCGGGGTGAGGAGAAATGCCTCCCCAAGAGCTCCCCACGCCGCTGCAGTCGCAGGACCAGTCCAGGACGTGCTTTCCATCCTAAATCCTGCTTTTCTCTCCTGCACTCCCCACTCAGGACCAAAGCCATGAGGAGGAACCGCTACTTCACGAGGCTCAAGGCCAGACGAAGTTATTCATGGCTGGACTGTGAGTTCTACGACAGGAAACTTCACCACAATCTCTACAAGTGAGTGACTGGCCTCTGCCAGGCCATCAGTGGGCTTATTAGCATTCATTTCCTGCCAGCACGATTTGTGGAACCAGTTAAGGGTGTTTAGGGCCCGGCCTCTCTGGGCCCAGGGCTTTCCACTGGTTGGGAAGAGTAAGTTCAAGGGTTTTTTTCACTGTGTCCCAAAGTTGCGATCAAGACAACAAGCATTTACTGAGTGCCTACTATGTGCCAGGCACTCAAAGACAGGATCTCAGTCTAATAGGGGAGACGACATGCAAACAGCAAAGTACAGATAAGTTACAGACGATGCACTGGGGGATCATCTCAGGGAGAGCTCTTAAGATGAGGGTCTTCCCTGGTCCTCTTGCAAAAGATGAGACTTCAGCTGGGATGCGAAGGAAGCCAGGTGGAAGAAAGTTCTCAACTCCTCTCTTATGAAAAAAAGACTTGTATCTGTCTGGAGCCGGTTTTTTTTTGTAACATGACTGGGAGTGGATGGGTGTATGCAGTCCTTGCTGTTGTCCGCCTCTCCAGGCAGGGGAGGCCAACTCTTCTCTCGGCCTGATTCCTGGTACACCACTGGGTCCTTTATCCCCAGCCCAGAGGGGAGGGTCTTAGAGGCCAGCCTACATCCGCCTCTGCTCCTCCCCTCTTCACCTTGGGCACACTTCCCGTGAATCTTTTTCCCTTTTGGAGGAAGATTGTTGGGCAGGAGGCAGAGCTATCTGTTCCCTTGTCTGGCCCGAGTGCCTTGGTGACTAGATTTTCCTGTACTCTGGGCCCATTTTTCCCTGTGGTTGCTTTGCAGAAGTATTTGTGTGACATCGCCAAGCAGCAACATCAAAGTCCAGATCAATCTAGGGGACTATGTGCTTGTTGAGGGGCATGACGATGACAACCCATATATCGCTAAGCTGATCAAGCTCTCCAGGGATGGTGAGTTCCCCTGGGAAATGCAGGGCCCTGTCCCTAACACCAGGCCCTTGTAGCTGGGAGGGGCCAAGCCCACCAACACCACCACCCCTACCCTGGAGGTAGGGTTATAGACTGGGGGTTGATGACTCCTGAGACTTGGCATCTCAGTCTTTGAGGGGCAAGAGAGAGAGAGACCACCAGCAGCTGGGGCTTAGAATCAAGAAAAGGGGTTGGGTGGGAAAGCACAGAGGGAATGAAGAGGTGACCAGATACCTACATCTAATGTTATACGATGGACATAGAATTGTATGTGAAACGAAAGGGGCTAAATTTATAAAGTCTTTTCCGGGTCTCGCCGTTGTTGTTCAGTCAAGTCTGACGCTGCCATGACCCCATCTGGGGTTTTCTTGACAAAGATACTGGACGGTTTGCCATTTCCTTCTCCAGCTCAGTTTACAGATGAGGAAACTGAGGCAAATAGGGTGAAGCCCAGGGTCACACAGCTAGTTAGAGTCTGAGGCTGGTTTTGAACTCAGGAGATGAGTCTTCCCAACTCCAAGCCCAGCGCTATCCATTGAAACACCAAACTGCCCTTCTTCCAGCTCTAATAGTCTGTAATCAATAAGTTGATTGGAATGGTTTTGATTGATCATGAGACAGCTGATTGTTGAAAAGGGAGGACTGTAAAAAGGGAAGCAAGTAATTTGACCTTTAAGATGTTTATTTTTAATCAGCTAGTTCTGTAGTACGTAGTGGGCTAGACTGGAGTCAGGAAGCCCTGAGTTCAAATCTGCCTCAAACAGTAACTCTGTGACCTGAGGCAAATCATTTAACATTTTAGTCTGTTTTCTCACCTGTAAAATGGGGAGAAGAAATTGCTGTACGTGTCTAAACTGGGGAGAAAAGTTGAGGGCCGGATGAGTAAACTCAGACGTGGTTATAGTCCTAGAAGAGAGGAAGAAGAGGAGGAGATAAAGGCCAGCAGTGTCCCTCTTGCCTTCTGGGGAGATTGTCTGGGAGGAACTAGAAGGAGGCAGGTAGGAGACAGAACGCTAATGAAGGAAGCTGTCAAATAACCATCCACAAGCAGTCGGTGTGGTAGGACCAAGGTGGATACGAGCGGCTTTGGCAAAGGCCCCTTCCTTGAGGTGGAGGTGATGAAAGCTGGACAGGAGATAGTCCAGGAGAAAGTCGGGAGTAAGGAGCGGACCCATGGGGGGACTACTAGGAGGACACAAAGGAATAGAGAGGTAAAGGGGAAGCGAGTCCAGTGGAAGCTTGGGACCCAAGAGGAACAATGGCTGACGAAGGAAACAGTTTTAAATGGGACAGTGTGGGCATGCTCCACCTAGGGGACCTGGGGGTCTGAGGCATCTTAGAGGATGGATGTGGCAGTGTGGCTGATTAGGAGGGGTGCCCACAAAAGAGCTGTGTGCGGTTTGGGAGGACCCCAAGGTTGGGGGGCAGGAGCAGTATTGGCAGGGAAGGTGTGTCCATTTGTTCTGCCTGAGGTCAGCTCAGTAGCTGTGCGGTTTCCATCCAAAGCTGCATTTTATGTCCTTCTTAAAATGTTTATTTTGTGGCTCTCTTGATTTCTTTGAGGACTGGCCTCAATTGTTTGTGACCTTGAACTTCTGGTCATTTGCATGGGTTACTTAAGCATCTCAGTGCCTCTGGTTGGCATAAACGAGACAGCATAGACCTGCGGAGGTCACCCTGCCCAGATGGGCAGACCAGTGAAGCCAATGAGCCCTCTTTTAGAATCACCTTCTTAATTGCCTAAAATACAGTTATTAAAATGTTTTTGAAACATACGGGCCCCAAGCTAACACCTTCTGATAGATAGCAGCTCTCTTCCATCTATCTTTTGAGGAAGCAAAGGCCTGGAGAGGTTTTGTGCTTTATACAACAGCCCACAAGGAATGATTGGCTGAGCCAGGGCTCACACCAAGGTTTTCTGACTCTAGACATGCTAGCTTGTTACCAAAAGAAAGGGAGGCTCCCTGAGGGGACCTTGTCTGTGCCGGCCACCAGCATCATCACCACAAGGGGTGACGGTGTTCTCTTCCTTCACAGTCTCTTCGTTAGAGTCTGAGCCTAACTCGCACGCGGTGGTCCAGTGGTTCATTCGCTTGAGTGAGATCCCCGTCAGCAAGCGCAAGCTGCTTGGCCGAGAGGCTGCCGAACAGGAGATCTTCTGGTATGATGACCCTCCGAGGGACGTTAGGGTTGAGAGCATCCTCGGCCCAGTTCAGGTGAGTAGTTCCCTAAGCTTCCATCTTTGCCTCCCTTGTGTCCTGGGGAGGCTTGACCAGTGTTGTCTGTCACTCCCATCATCACCTGGAAAATGTGAAAAATGGCAGAGTCATTGGATGTTGTCCTGTGGGCTTGGCTTTGCCAAGAGAAAGGGTGCAAGGTGTGGATGAGAGTGTTAGTTTGTAGGCACACGCCATGTGCTGCCCTAAGCTCCCAGGGCTTGGGCGGGCACAGCTGACCGTTGTTGCTCCTAGTATCCCAGCTGGTCTGATGGGCTCAGAGATGAAGAACTAGAAGAAAATCTGGAGGCCATCTATCCAAGCCCTCCTTGTAGAGATGATTCGGCTCTGCAGAAGTGGAAGGGAAGGAATTCCAAGTAGGGGGACAGTAAACACTGAGATGGGAGGGCAGGCACCAGTGCGTGAGGAAGCCATCGCCGCCTGGGGCCAAGGATGCCTTTGTGAGGCTGTGGGTCCTCAAAAGTGGTTCAAGGACATTCTCATGTGTGTCCTTCCAGGTCATGGGGTCAGTCCACATATATACATTTCTCCCGGTCATGCTTACTTAAGCCTTTCCAAATTTACTTTCTCCCTCAGATTTTGGACGTAAGCTTTGGGGATGATGACTTTGAGAAGCTGCCTTGTCAGTGACATGTGGGGTGTTTGTGCTGCTCGCCACATTTTTGTCTTTTCCTCCTAATTTATGCTTTCGAATGCAGGTGGTGGCTTTGGCCCCAGAGGAGGCGGTACCAAAGGGGCAGAAAGACAAACAGACGTTCTATGTCAAACTCTCATGGGACAACAAGTGTTTCCGACCTCTGGCCCCAAAGCTGCTTGCTGAGATGAAGAAGTCACATGAGATGAGTCCTCGGCGCAATGCCTCTCCCAAGGTGGTGGGAGCCAGGCCCGAGAACACTGCCGAGCGGGGCATCGGACGCATAGAGTCACGGCATTCCATTTCCAAGTCCTGTCCCTCCCAGGAGATACGTGCTAGCCGAACTCCCCGTTCCTCCACCCCTCCCCGGGCCAGAAAGCGGCTAGATCTGAGAAGTAAGTCTGAAGGACAGATGTCGTGTACAGAATCGAGCCTCTGTTCTCACAATAATCTTAGTGTTCAGTGAGTTCTCTTCCCCTCACCCCAGCAGTTGTTCTAAACCTTCCTTTCTTTCCTCAAACCTCTTGTGGCATCCCCTCCCTCTACCCCCTGCTGAGACACTCACTTTGTACTTTGCCCCAAAACACCCAAATATGGAGGCCATTTGCAAAGAGTCCCTGGTCTTCCTCCTCATATGCCTCTGACAACTTCCCCTTCCAGCCCCTCCTTTATTCCTTTGGGAGAAATTAAGAGCTGGCCCTTCTGCTTGCCAATGCCACGTCCTCTACCCGCCCCCTTGATTCTTTAGCTTCCCCTCTTTGACAGACTGCCCCCCGCTATCACCCTTACTTTCTTTAAGCTCCACTCTACTGGCATCTTCCTTCCTGCCTCCAAACATGCCAGTGTCTGCACCAACCTTTCAAATCCATCCCTAGATCTGGTCATCCCTGTGTCTCTTCTCTCCTTCAGTTAATGCCGTTAAAAGACCCTCTATGCTTCATCTCCCTTTGGCCTCTTCTGAAACCCTCAGCAATCTCTGGTGCCTTTAGTGGAGATGTTGAGGCTTGGTACTGGGAAGGGAGGGTTGGAGGAGGTGGGAGAACAAGCTCTGTCCTGGACGTTCAGTTGGAGATGTCCAGTTGGCATGGTTGATGGGACTAAGGCTCAGAGGACAGACTGGGCCTGGGTACCTCTATGTGAGAGTCATCTGTGTGGAGGTGACAATTTCACCTCATTCTGTGCTTGTTACCCATTCTGAGACATAACGTCCGCTCCTGGAAGATGTGGCTTCTCTCCTGAGCAGGTGCCTATTCACATCACAGGGTGCCCTCTCTCCAGCTGGGAAAGTGCATCAGTGGTTCACACTGACCAGGAACCCCAGGGGCAGTGAGCGTTCTTAGAAAAGTCCACTCCAGCTATGGCTGATACTAGCCAGTAACAGGACAGTCATCTGACTTTCTCTTGAAGACTTCCAGAGGAGAGGAGGCGAGCTTTGCCCACTTTAAGAAATCTCTACTTTTGAGGCAGTTCATCTGGAGGTTAAGCTAACTCTTCCTCTTTGCAGCTTATTTTTTGCAAGCTCCAAAGCTTGGCCCTTTTGGGGCCTGGGGAACAGGGCCAATCCCCTTTCTACATGGTAGCCCCACAGGGGGTGCTCCATTTTCAGAAAGGATTAACTGAAGCACTGTAGGTGAGGGCCCTGTTCAGGTATTCCAAAAGCAAGAACATGGAAGAGGGTAGAACTAGAAATGATGCACAGAAGGTACAAAGAGGTGAATTTGCTGAAGGACAAACTCCCCAACAGTGAGAGCTGTCTCAGTGTGGAAGGGGCCACCTTGGGGCAGTGGGGAGCCCCCCATCAGCAGACAGTGAGACGGAGCCAGTGCATCGGTCATGAAGGCCGTCTAGGCTGTGCTTCTTTGGCTTGTCTCTCACAAGGCAGCGTGAGAGACACAGTCAGATCCCTTTGCTGGAATTCAAATCCAGTAAGCCTTTCAAAAGGGGAGGGGAGATGAATTTGCAGTGATTTCTTCTGAATTAGTACTGGAGAGAGGGAGAGAGAGAGAGCGCTATGTGCCAGGCATTGGGCTCAGCACTTTACAAACCCCGCAGCAACTCTGAGGTAGGTGCTGTTCTCATCCCCATTCTACAGAGGAGGAAACTAAATCAGGCAAGTGTCTGAGGCAGGATTCAAATTCAGTCAGGATTCGATGCTCTATGCACTGTGCCACCAACTGTCATCCTCTTTGAGGGACCACTGATAACCACTCCACAGCCACCAAGAGCAGGTTTCCAGTGTGCCGGTATATAATCCAGTCAGGCCTAGTGACCTAAAGTCATTGAGAATGAAGAGATGCCGCCCTTCCTGTCTCCTGACAATGGCTGTCTATCATCACTGCCCCATCTCTTGCTAGGCCTTTAGCACAAGCTTCCATGGCGAGCTCACTCCCTAGGTTCCCACCGTTCCTACTTCCATGACCGTCTCCTCCCCCTTTCCCTTCTGGTCCTGAACAACTGCCTTCATCGCTTCCTGTGCCTTTTGAAGAATGGAGGTGTCATCAAGATGTTCTACGTGTACGGCACTCTCTGCTCACCCCATTCCTTTTGCCTGTCATGTTCCTTTTAGATAGGTTGCCAAGACGTCTAGACCATTGGCCGTTCTTGGCCCTGTCTTGGCCATGCATATTGTCTGCTGAGTCTTTTCCCCAGTGAATCATTGGTGTTCTCTAGTACTGATAATCTTCCTACCAGAAAGAATCCATGCTTGAGAATGAGGTGCAGTCTATTGATGACAACAGCATCAAGTAAAGGGATTGCCTTCCTGCCCTGAAGGGAGCTGAGCGGTTCAGATTACCCAGAGCCCACTGACAGCAGGAAGTGTCTCTTCTGCTGGGCCTGAGCCAGGCGAGTCTGAGCAGTCAGCCTCCCGTGAGTGATTCTGAGCCATGAGAGGTGCCAGCGCCTTGGTTCATAGTAGAACTGCGGTCAGTGGTTCTTCATAGTGAAAGATACAGCGCCAGCCTGAATCACGGGAGGCCACCCAGCTTGGTATATGTCTCACTTTCCTCCCTATTGACTGATCTCTCTTGGCCCCCAGGTCCCCAGAGCACGCCCTGCAAACCTCCCCGCACCAGGCCGGCCGAGCCTAAGCCCAACAGTCCCTGTAACTCTCTGGGACCAACTAAACGGAAAATGGCCTTGCCTGAGACCCCTTCACCTTCTAAGAAAACTCGTGCCAATAGCAGGATTCATGCCTTTCCTGCAGCTCAGAAAGAAGCCACACCTAACGAGAAGATGAGACTCGCTCCTCTTACAGCAGGTGTGGAGGCCAGCCCTCCCGTAGTCTTGAGGCCTAAGATCAGCCAGCCCAGGTGAGTGAGAACTGACTTGTCTCACAGCAGCGATGCAGGGAATGCAGGATGGCACCCCAGTTCAGGACCTACATGGCTCTCATTTAGCATGTGCTTTGGGGACTGGCAAATCACCCTCCTGCTTAGCACAGTGTTTCTGAGCCAGGTCACTCTCTTTGGGTTCCCAGTCTGCTGGAAGGTTCATTGTTGGCCACCTCCTGGCATGATGCTCCTTTCTCTGGCATGTCTCTCATTCCAGCAGATGTATTGGTGTGTGTTATAGGCTGGACCACTAATGCCCAGGACCATCAGAGCAAACTGGTCGCTCTTTGGGCAAGGTGCATCTTATCTAAGATGAGTCATTATCATCTTCTGTGTCCATAGCCTTGGGATTCAGGCACAGCAGTGGACTGGGGGCAGGAGTCAGAGCAGCGGCCCACCTGGGTCTGAACGCCCAGCATGGCGCTTGGCCAGCCTTTTATTTACACTTGCTCTCAGTTTCCTCTTCTGTAAGATGGGTGAGGAGGGCAGCCCACTCGGTGACCTCAGATCCCTTCTAGCTCTGAGTGAACCCGGTGAATTAGGTGGTACACATGATAGCCCCATTGTATGATGGGGAGATCGAGGCCCAGGGCACTTGGACACACACAGCTCGGAAGTATCAGTGGCTGGATTGAAGTTTGGGTGTTCGGACTGCGAGTCTGTACACTTCCTGCTGATCACCGAAGGTCTGGGGCACCTGTTACTTCTGTGTTTAACCCAAGCTCAGCACAGTGGAGCATGTGGGGAAATCGTGGCCTGGTTAGGAAGGCAGGAGCCATAGCATCTTCATAGAAGGTTTGCCTCATCTGGGCTGCTGGGCTTTGGTGTATGAGCCCCGCTTCTTCCCAGGGCAGCGTGCAGTGAGGTCTCTGGGCTTTCTTACAGGGT
Organism: Trichosurus vulpecula; assembly: GCF_011100635.1. Classification (NCBI taxonomy): domain Eukaryota; kingdom Metazoa; phylum Chordata; class Mammalia; order Diprotodontia; family Phalangeridae; genus Trichosurus; species Trichosurus vulpecula. Next base: position 27,894,770 of record NC_050576.1, read on the forward strand.
GGCCAAAGGGACAGATTCAGAGGAGGCCGGGGCCAAGAGCCCACGGAGGCGCAGGATGCAATCGCTCAGGTCCTTGAGAAAGATCAAGGAGACTTTAAGGTAACAACTCACCTTCGCAGGGAAAATGTTGCTGCCTTTGCACCCAACCCCACTCACCCATCAGATTCCTGAGGTGTTGGGAGCAAGCAGCTTGTCCCTGTCTTTGGGACCCGGCCTCTTGTGGTCTCATTTTGTCTTTGAATGCTGAATGTCAGAGATGAGCATGCCTCCTCCCCTCCCCAGAATTTTAGGTAACAATAAATGTGACTCAGAAAATGAAGATGAATACTTACCAGAAGAAGAGGAAACCTCCGGCTCTGACTGCAGCAGCGTTGAGGAAGAAGAGGCTTCCACCCCCCGCCAATGCCAGGGAAGACAAAGCACTGTGGTCTGTGCCCAGCGCTCTGCCAGAAAGTCTTCCACAGAGGCCACCCCTTCCAAGACCACTACCAAGACACATCCTAAGACACCTACCAAGACACTTTCCAAGACCCCCAAAAAAACAGTAAGGTTCCTCTAGGTACATTTTCTGGTGGGGTAGGCGTGGGCATCATGAGTCAGGCTGTGAGGACTGACAGTGCCAGCCTCCAGGAATGTAGCACTGGCAGGCAAGGCCTCAGTTATCCCTCTAAAGGTGCTGCTCGTGTTGAGTTTGAGGCACCCGAGGGACTAAAGCCCAGGATAGTTGTCACAGTGGGACCTGGTGGGGTCACCTAGAAAGAGCAGAGAAGAGGGCTCAGGACAGAGCCTTGGGGGACACCCCCAGATGTGGCAATTTGTCCAGTGAAGGAGACTGAGAAAGAGCAGTTTGGTAGGAAGAGGTCCAAGAGCTCAGGATTGGTTCCACAAAAGCCCAGTGAGGTGAGAGTGTCCTGAGGGACAAAGGGAGAGGAGAGCAGTCAACAGCATCAGGTACCAAGAAGGGCCAAGACTGAGAAAGGACCATCCAACCAGTGATTGGAGATGGCTGGTGACTGAGGGGCCAGAAGCCAGAGGGCTGAATGAGAGGAAGGGGAGGGAGGCAGCAGCTGTAGATAGCTGTGCCATAGGGTGGCTGAGAAAGGAGGGAGAGAGGACAAGATGCAGCCAATAGCTCAGGGGATGATGAGGACTAGAGAAGGTTTTTTAAGGATGGGGAGGGGGCAGCCAGGTGGCGCAGTGGATAAAGCACTGGCCCTGGAGTCAGGAGGACCTGAGTTCAAATTTGACCTCAGATAGTTGACACTTACTAGCTGTATGATGCTGGACAAGTCACTTAACCCCAACACCTCACCCCACCGCCCCAAAAAAGATAGGAGAGATGTGAGATGGTTTGTGGGCCCCAGAGAAGGAACCAGTGGATGAGGAAAGATAAAGAATCAGAAAAAATGAAAAGGCCTGAGGGAATCGCACTGGGTGATTCCTCGGGTCCTTCTAAGCAGGGAAGTCCATGCCTGGTTTCTGCCTTTCTTTGGATCCCTAGGGTTTCTGTCCCTGGCACATGGTGGTGCTTAATAAAGGCCGGTTGATTGATTGACCAACTGATGCCTCTTTAGTCTCTGTACCGAACTGAGCCACCGGCTCGGGGGTCCTGTTGCAGGATAGTGATAGGTCACAGGGTGTTGGTCCTGTGCCCTACCACCTTAGGGTGCTCCTGGGGGGCTCCCAGAGTTGTAAATCCTCTTAGATCCCTCCATCGTGGTCGTCCAGACACCTCTGGGGCAGCTGGGTAGCCGAGTACAGAGAGCGCCGGACCCACAAGCCACGTGACTCCGGTGGGGCCCTTGCCTCTCTCAGCCTCAGCTTTCTCATCCATCAAATCTGGCTGATAATAACAGCACCTGATCCACAGGGTCACAAGCTGCCTTGAAAAACTTCAGGCAGACAGAAGCCTCAGCCGTCGCCTCTCATCACTGAAGACCTCTGGGGATGGGGAGCCGGCTCACAACTGCTTCCCTTGAAGCTCCTTGAGAACAGGGGCAGCTTCATTTCTGACTTTGTTTCCCTAGCATGTGGCCCAGGGCCTGGCCCGAGCAGGCATTCCCATGCTTGTTGGGTGAAGCAGCCTGTCCAGGAGTTCATTGTCCCAGACCGGACAGTACCTGCGGATAGGCTTAAGAGGCAGAGTGGCCAGAGTAAATGAAAGAAGAGCTGTAGCAGAGGAAGGAAGTGTCCTAGAGGTTTCCTGTCAGCCCTGATCTGTAGAGCCAGGGTACGCCTTTGGGCACGTGCCTTGGCTGCGGTCTTCACCAGACACCATTTTCCTTTTCTTACAGTCCGAGCTCAGGACCCCCCAGATCCGCAGGCGCAGACAAGCTGCCCAGAAACCCACCAATACGCTTGAAGAGGCCCGGATGAGGTGAGTGTCCCCATGCCCTCTTTCAGGCAGGAAATGTTTGGCTTGATTTTCACAAGACAGAAATAAGTCAAAGTTCATTGATTTGTGTACCATGGAATGCAGTGAAGGGAGCAGCCACTGTTCTGAAAATGGAGGGTTCCTAGGTCGAGGACCTTCAGGTCTGAGTCTTCTGCCTGATTCAGAAAATCTCAGTGTGGGTGGGAATGGAGGGTGGGGGGTAGTGTAGACCAGGAGAGTCTGGGGCCCTGGGGAAGGAAGGAGAGACCCGGGGCAGAAGCATCTCCTGGGTGTGGGTTAGGGCTCTAGGGCTGTCCATTACACATTGTTTGGGCTTTCCTTTCCTCTTGTCCTAAAGTCTTTCCCTGCCCTTCTGTCTCTCTTTCAAGGCTGCACATCTCTTTCGTGCCTGAGTCTCTGCCTTGTAGGGAGCAGGAGTTCCAAGACATCTACAGTTTTGTGGAAAGCAAACTTCTTGACAGGACGGGAGGGTGAGTTATCCTGGACCCCTCGATGTGGGGAAGTCAGGGTGTCGAGGGAAAGGTCCATGCTAAGTCCTTAGAGCCTGAGAGCAGGTGACACCAGAGAAACCCTGAGGGTCTGAGCCCCTCAGCCTGAGCCTTCCTGTCTGACACACGTCCACTCACAGGCCCTGTGGCCCCAAACGTGGAACAAGAAGTGGTTCTTTTCTCGAGGAGCTTGTGGCTAGTGGGTTTGCGGGGCTCTTCTCCAGAGAAGTGCAGGAGGTGCCCTCATCTCTGGACGCACATTCCTGTTTCTCGGGGTGGTTGGGAAGCCTCCATGTGCTCTAGTGATGGGGGCCTTTGTGCTTGTGGCTACCACACTGTGTGGGTGGGCAAGGGTCTGACAGCTCCCTCATCCATGAGGCAGGAGGTGAGGGCTGCAGGAGAGGATCTCGGAGGAGCCAGCAGAAGGGACCAGGGGTGCAGGGCAGGGCACTCAGTACCCTCCAAAAGGCAGGACACTTGCAGAGCGTCAAGTCTAGTCTGGCTAGAACACAGCTGGAAGCATAGATTGGATCCGGACTGGGGGGGCCTTGAAGGCCAAAATCAGGAATTAGTACTTTATGTGGTAAGCAGACAGGAGCCACTGAAGATTCCTGAATTACAAATAAAACCAGTGTTTGTTAAAGACTTAACCTGTATCAACAACTGATTCTTTGCAAGGAAGAGCTGGGGGTGGGAGGTACACTGGTCAGCTCCTCTCCCCCTCCACGGAGCCCTGCCAGCCACTCCCCTTCCTGCTCTAGGTGCATGTACATCTCTGGGGTCCCCGGGACGGGGAAGACAGCCATTGTGCACGAGGTGGTGCGTTCCCTGCAGCAGGCTGCCCAGACAGAGGAGCTGCCCTCCTTCCACTACATTGAGGTCAATGGCATGAAGCTGACCGAGCCCCATCAGGCCTATGTGCAGATCCTGCAGGTGAGCTGGACGGCCCGGCTGGCCCTCTTAGACTGGGTGGGGCTGGGGCTTGGACTCCAACTCATAGCTGTTCTGGGGGCCCCAGGTAGCCACGCTGAGCTTGGGGAGGGGAGGGCTACTGGGGATGAAGCAGAGACATAGCTGAGTATGGCACAGAACCGGGCATCGGGACAGTGCCCTGAGCAGTCTGAAGTGGGAGGTGGGACTTGGGCTAATTGGAGTTGGGGGGATCTGGACTGAGCCTGAAGGGAGGGGAGTACTTGAGGAAACAGGAGAGCATTGCCAGGATGTCATGTGGCTAGAAGGCAGATGGAAGGAGAGCCATGTGAAAGCAGCCTGGACAGGTAGGCTGGAGCCAGGCTGTGGGGTCCCCCTCCTAGGAGCTGCTGCTGGCATCCTCTGCACCCAGGGAAAGGGTCTGTAGCCTGGGACTGGCAGCACCCCCATTCACCCTAGTGAGATCAAACCCAGGACGAGGGAGAGCCGAGCTACTACCATTGGCTCAGCCAGCCCAGGCAGGGGCTCTGGGACCTGTGGGGGCTGAGCAGCTGTTTATTTTCCGGATGCAGAAGCTGACGGGTCAGAAGGCCACAACCAGCCATGCCGCAGAGCTGCTGCAGAGGCGATTCAGCCAGCCTGCGCCCGGCCAGGAGACCACAGTGTTGATGGTGGATGAGGTGAGGCGGGGGCCGGCCACACTCCTTGGCTGTAGAGCTGGGAGGGGGGCTTGAGATCAGTGTCTGTGATGTGACTCCTTGGCATCCCGTGCCTGACAGCTTGACCTCCTGTGGACGCCGAAACAGGATGTGCTGTACAACCTGTTTGACTGGCCCACTCACCGCAGCAGCCAGCTCGTCGTCCTGGCCATCGCCAATACCATGGACTTGCCCGAGAGAATGATGATGAGCAGAGTGGCCAGCCGCCTGGTGAGGAGGCCAGAGGGCCTGGGGGTGGGGCTGGCACAGACACTGGGCTTCCCTGGTGGAGCCTCAATCTCTAAGCGGCTGTCCTTTGGGGTTCTTAGGGCCTCACCAGGATGTCCTTCCAGCCTTACACCTACAAGCAGCTACAGGAGATCATCGTGTCCCGCCTAGAAGGTGTGAAGGCCTTCGAAGATGATGCCATCCAGTTGGTGTCCCGGAAGGTCAGTGTTCTCCAAGTGTTTATTATAAGCATCTGCTGCACATGAGGCCCTGAGGACCTTCGTCTGGGCCCTGCCCAAAGCTTTTCTGCTTCATCCCCATATGTGTTATTCAGCCTCCAGTGGAAGGGAGGCCTCCAGCACCCCCAGCAGCCCATTGTGATCTGGGAGAGCTCGTTGAACTTAGGTTTTCCTTTCCATTGAGCTGAGAACCAGTTCTCTGATATATCTGTGTGAAGTCAAGAAGAAATAAGTCTAATCCTTCTTAGACAACTCTCAGTATTTGTCACCATTCGAAGCTAGACCACCTCAGCTCCTTCGACCCCTCCTCATGGGCAGTGCCCCTCTCCCTCACCTTCCTGGTCACCTTCCTCTGAATACCTTCCAGTTTGGTGTCGTCCATTCTAAAATGAGCAGAACAGAGCACGCCCCTGCAGATGTGTGGTCTCCCATAACACTGCACTGCTTTGGTGGCACCAAGAGGGCCATCACTCAGATCTGCCCCCTTAACCACAACCGGTCATCTCCCACACCTAAGCCACAAGGGGTCTCTCCCTGCCATGCAGGAAATAGAGCATGTTCATAGGAGCTCTGGAGCAGAAGTCACTGGCATGACTGGGCAGAACAGTCTCGTCTCCTCTCCAATACAGAAATATATTCCCAAGGTAACAGAAAAATCGAGAAGGCAGTCTATCTCTGCAGGGCCACACTGCGTAAGGGAGGCTTCTGAACCTTCCCCAAGTCACCCAGACAGAGCCCACTGTCAAACTCATGAGAAAAATCCTCATTGGCAAGCAGTCCTGTCGGCTCTCTGTCGAACGAAAGCATGAAACATCTCCAGTGGACTCAGTAGGCTTCTACAGCCAAACCCAGAGCGTCCACTCGGTTTTCAGGATCCCTGACGGCATGCTCTGGGTTCTAGGTAGCAGCCCTGTCTGGTGATGCCCGGCGCTGCCTGGACATCTGCAGGCGAGCCACAGAGATCTGTGAGTTCTCCAGCCAAAAGCCAGATTCCTCAGGCCTGGTCAAGGTGGCCCACATCCTGGAAGCTGCGGAAGAAATGTTTTCATCTGCTTACATAATGGCTATCAGGTGAGTCTGATTTCTGAATCACCCCCCTCCCCCCCCAAACCTGGAGTAGTCCAGAGAGAAGGGTGTACCTGGGTCCTGGGGAAGAGAGAATGCCCCCGTGAGCTTGCCCTGGTCATTAATTTGACATCCTCCCCCTCTTCCTCTCTGCTAAAGGGAACCTTCAGAATCATCTTATGCAACTTCCGTGTTTAACGGATGATGGAGCTTGACCTCTGCAGACTGGTCATTTGGCCCAGGGCCTCAGGCTCCAGACCAAGGCAGGGGCTCTACCATCCTTCAAGGGGTATTTTCCATGGTAAAAGGGAACAAGCATTTCCTTTATTCATTAAGCACCTACTGTGTGCTGGACACTGTGCTAAGTACTTCACACACATTATCTCCTTTGATCGGCACAACCACCCTGGGAGGCAGGTGCTTTTATTAACCCATCTTACAGATGCGGAAACTGAGGCAGGCAGGTGAAGTGCCTTGCCCAGGGCCCACAGCCAGTAAGGGCCTGAGGAACTCCTGACACCAGGCTCTGCACTCTGGCCAGTGTACGATTTAGCAGCTTCCTAAGGGTTTGTAGAACCTTGACCAATCAGAAAGCCTCGGCGGGTTTGAGCAGCTGTACTTTGAGTGTCCTTCAGGAGTGGAGTTGAGGCAATAGGCTCTGTGGTGAGAGTGCTGGTGTCCGTCTTCCTTTAGGAACGCCTCCGTCCTGGAGCAGGGCTTCCTGAGAGCCATCCTGGCAGAATTCCATCGGTCAGGCCTTGAAGAAGCAACGCTCCAGCAGGTGGGTTTGGCTTCTGGGGATGGAGCGAGGGTAGGCCCCAGCCAAACACTTACAGGATTCCAGATGGTGTCATCAGTGGGCGGAACTCCTGTCTGTGCTCAGGCTCTAGCATCTCTGAGGCCCGCTCACCTCTGCTTCCCTTCTTCCAGGTCTACCATCAGCACGTGGCTTTGTGCAGAATCGAGGGTCTGCCACACCCCACAGTGTCCGAGACCATGGCCGTGTGCTCACGTCTGGGCTCCTGCCGCCTTCTGCTAGTGGAACCCAGTAAAAACGATCTCTTACTGCGAGTGCGCCTGAATGTGAGCCAGGACGACGTGCTCTATGCTCTGAAGGAAGAGTGACGAGGAAGCCAGGAAAAAATGCATAACCTATTACAAATTATTATTATTTTAAAATTCAGTTTTTATCATGAGTTTAAAATTTAACATTAAATATTTTGAGTTTTTCTAACATACCTTGGAGTTAGAACATTGTTACCAGTCAAGTGTTTAAAACCGGATTTAACATTGGCACTCACTGGCCTGTACACAAACATTCAGCTCCCACAGCCCCCTGAAGTCTGGCTGTGTGACTTAACCTCAGGTGGCTGGTGAAAACCAGCCAATTAAAAAGGGAGAAGGGCAGTATTTTTCAACTATCTGGACCAGGGGTGGGGAACCTGTGGCCTTCTAGATTCTTAAGTGTTGCTTTTTGACTGAATCCAAATTTTACACAACAAATCCCAAACTCAGGCCCATTGAAAGACTCCTGGGCTGTCCCTGAGATCCTTGAAGAACACAGCTCTCATCACCCAGAGAACACCAAGGCAGCACAGCATATAATACACAGACAGTGGCCCTGACCTTTCCTCCAGATGTTCATAGAGCCTCGCCTAATTTAGGAAATAGAGCTGGGAAGATGAGTGAACAAGAAAGACCGTAACAGAAAAGAGAGGGACGCCCAAGACAAACCCAATAAAGACTCAAAACGACAACATGCAGCTTGGCCGCAAGATCATCTGGGATCCTGAAAAATCATGGAAGGTTTTTTTTTTTTAGTTAAAAATGATACAAATTAAATGAGAGCTCAAGAGGAATTGGAAGGTAAATTAACAGCTTGGTTCCAAAAGTTCCAAAAATTATTAAGAAGCAAGAAATTGAAACAAGAAGAAATACCCAAGCCCAAATGTATCCTATCAAAAACAACTAACCTGCGGGAAACATGAATGAAAGATATTTTAACTCTCATTGGACTACCTGAAAAGCATGATCAGAAAGAACCTGGATATATTTCAGCAAGTCTGAAATAAGGAAGGAAGGACAGATGGCTCAGAACTATGAGAACAAGGGAGCAAGACTAACATAGAAAATGTCCACCAATTGCCTCGTGAAGAAAATGGGAATGTCGGTCAAAATTCAGAACCAAAAATAAAATTTTCTGTATAAGATTTTTTATTTAATTAAAAGGAAGGGGGAAATGATATGAATGAAAAGCCTGAGAAAGTGTTTCAGGGTAATTAATGAGGGGCTTTGATCATATCTGTGAGACTCATCTCTCCCCAGACCACTGAAGGTGAATGCAGTGGGCCAGAATTCACCTAAATACACTTGAATCAGAAATAAGCTCTTCTGGTTGAGTGGGGTCCCCCCAGATTGAGGAGAATATCTCAGTTGTCAGCCTTGTGCTTCACAAGAACTGGACTTTGAATGAGGAGGTAAAAAGATAAGATCTCTACTAATAATTGGTTATTAGTAATCAGAAAAAGAATATTTAGGTCCCATATATAAAATTGGTTATTAATGTAATAAAATCATTTTTCTCAGGAATACACTAGGGAAAAGAGGGGAAGGAGAATAGAGTTCTAGCTCACAAGTAGAACACTACAGAAAAGGAACAGGTAGCAAGCAGTCCAACAGTGTGACTTAAGCTTCACTTTAAACAACCAGTGAAAGGTGGGTCACACAAAGAGGCTAGTGTAGAAATACATTCAACTCAGCAAAGACAGAGGGGAATAGGGAGGAGGATAGATACATAAAGTAATTCATAAACGAGAAAAATTATACAAGGCAGCGATTAAAGCTTATTTGCTACTGACTAGAAAAGCCGATCAGCAGAATCTTATATTCACAACACACAGAAGCAAATAAACCTCATATTAAATAAAACCAAAAAATAACCCAGCTACTAGGGTAATGACAATTCACTGGAAACTGGAAAGCAGTGTGGCAAATTAGTTTTAGACAAATACCCTCACACCATATAGCAACATTAGTTTCAAATAGACAAGTGACTTAGGAAAAGCCACATGAACAAATTAGAGATACAGGGTAGAATTTTATTCTCAGAGCTATCTATGGATAACAAGATAGAAAAAAAATCAAATGGGGAATTCTGATTTTAAAAAAAAGTTGCATAAGTAAAATCAATGCAGCTAAAATTAGAAGCTAAGAGTTGAATGGGGAGAGGAGTGGAGAATAAATTATGCAGGAAGTTTCTCTGATAAAAGTTATGATTTCCAAGTTATATAAGGAACTGATTCAGATGTATAAGACTTGAGACATTCCTCAATAGATAATGGTCAAAAGGGCAAAGGTTCAATGGAAGCAATCCAAACTATAAACCATATGGGAAAAAGATGCCTTAGATGACTACACCCATCCTGAATACAATAACTGCTTTAAAGCAATCTGAAACTGCCCATAAAAATCACTCAACTGCAATTCTTTTGAATTGGTCGTACCACCAGTACTAGGCCTAAACTCAGGGATTAAAGAAAAAGGAAAGAACCAACAGGTGTTAAATATTAATAGTAGCTCTTTTTGTGGTGGCAAAGAACTGGAAACTATTGGGGTTCCCATCAACTAGGAGAGGGAATGAACTAATTAAGGTATCTGGATGTAATGGAATGCTACTGTGCAGTAGGAAGTAACCAAAGGGATAGTTCAGAGAATCTGAGAAAACTGGCCTGAACTCATGCAGAGTGAAGTGAACAGAACCAGGAAATCAAATGATGGAGACTTAGGAACTCTAGTCAGTGCAATAGCCAAGCCCGAGTGCCCAAGGACTGATGATAATCTCTGCTACCCACCTGACAGAAAAGAGATGGATTCAAGATGTAAAATAAGACACATTTTTGGAAATGTGCAGGTGCTTGACTGCATATTTGTTACCAGAGTTATTTTTTGTTCTCCCCAGTGTGGGACAGGTCAAGAGAAAATAAATGCTTAATTGGAGTTTTGTTTTTAAAAGTTATTAAAATGAGAAAACTTGTTCATTGGTTTCTGCTAAAATTTCCAAGCCAACTCAGCCCTGGGTCTTCTGACATGGGGAAAATGGCCCCGGTACAGTTTGTCAGCTTGCATGGCTGAGGACCCCAAGAGCAGACACACACAAAGCCCTCTGCAAACCCTGGAGTGCCCAAGAAGAGGGCCATTGCTGTTACTGCTATTAACACCCTGCACAGAGTTGGAAAGGAGCCTAGACTCCATCCAATCCCTGAACAGTCCAATCCACCAAGCATTTAAGGGCCTACTCTGTGCTAGGCCCTGGGGACACAAAGTATAATGCTCCCTGCCTTCATGGAGCTTACCAAGACTCCCCTAAGTTCTCATCCAGCCTCCAAAAGGCCCAGCCCAATAAAGGGGAACCTGACATCTCCCGAAGGACCCTGTTCCACTTTGGGCCTCCTCTTGTTCAGTTTTTTTCTGATATCAAGCCTGAATTTTCACCTTTGTAAATTCCTCCCATTTCTCAGGTTTTTTTCTCTCTCTAGGGCCAGACAGAACAAGTCCATCCACAACTCTTCAGATAGAGTCAATTCCTGTCTTCAGGTTTGCTACTGTTGTTCAGTCATTTCAGTCATGTCTGACTTCATGACCCCATTTGGGGTTTTCTTGGTGAAGATACTGGAGTGCTTTGCCCTTTTCCTTCTCCGACTCATTATATAGATGAGGAAACTGGGGCAAAAAGGACTTAAGTGACTTGTCCAGGGTCACACAGCTAGTGTCTAAAGCTGGTTTTGATCTCAGGAAGATGAGTCTTCCGACTTTAGGGCCCAAGCTTTATCCACTGCACCACCTAGATGCCCTCAAATGAGATAACTGTAAAGTGTTTAACACAGGGTCTAGCACACAGTAGGTGCTACATAAATGCTATTATCAATCAGTAAACATTTATTAGACATTTGTTATACATCAGTGCCTGATATATAAGTGGTAGGGATACAAAACCAAAAAAAGAGAGCCTCAGCCCTTAAGGAGCTTCCAATCCAAAGGGAAGAGCCAAAAGGAAGCTGAAAAGGGAACAGTGGTCAAGTCAGAGAAGTCCCAAAGTAGGGTGGGTAGGAAAGAAATGGGGAAATGGCATGACCTGGGCTTCCTCCTTAAATGCAGGTTGGGACTTTACGGCTCCATGGTCCCATCAGGACGGAAGGCGGCGATGAGGTGGAATATGAAAGCTGATGGGAGAAGCCCAGTGAAGTGCGGCCAGGTAAGATTTCTTGTCTGGCCCTATGAGAAATGGGAATTTAAGCCTCAGAAGCCTGGCATGGGGGAGAGGGCATTAGGTTCCACCTGGTCCTGAAAGCAGACTGGGATCAAATGAAGAAAGATCCGTAAGCTTCATGTAAAGACAAGCTCCTAGTGACTAGAGGTGGGCCAAGGGCAGGGGTGGTCCTCGTAGCCAAACGCAGCCTTCTCCAGGATGTCACGTTGGGCATGGCTGAGCAGGAAGGACAGTGGACAGGAGGCAGTGATTTGTAAGTGGAAGGGCCCCCAAGGCCATCGGGTCCACCCCAGAGCTGAATGTGCATCCCCCCCCAAGAGGGCTGGAGATAGAGATGTGGGGGACCTAGAGCCCATGTGACAGCCCTTGGAGCTGAGGAGACCACCAGGAGAGAGAGGATAGACTCCCATGGACCCATTCTCAGCATCATGTCTTCACTCACCGCCTTTCTGCATCCCCTTGGTGAACCAGATCAACTCAAAGCCGCCCTCTCCTCTGCGAGTCCCGACCCCCTTGTCCTAACCGCACCCTCCTCCACTTCACTACCCCTCCCCACTTCTTCCTGTTCACATGCTGCTGAATGATGTGATGGGGCCCTTCTCTCCTCTGACCCTGCCCCCACTGTGGGGCAGACCATCGTCCCCCACACCAGGACAACTGCAATACCCTGCGGGGGGGGAGGGGGGCGGGTGATCTGCCTGCTTCATGTCTGTCCCCACTCCAGTCCAGCCTAAAACTGACCATTCCAAAACTGCCTGACTCAACTCACCGCCCCGCCCCCTCCACCCCCCAGCCTCGGCAATCCAGGGACCCAAGCCTCCTGCGCTGTTGCTCAGACAGTCCATCTCCAGACTCTAAGCATTTGCACTGGCTGTGCGCCGAGACAGGAATGCTCTCCCTCACCTCTAAGTCCCAGCTAAAATCCTTCGTCCAACAGTAAGCCTTCTCTGATTGTCACCAACGTATCCCTGTCTATATCCAGTTGTTTGCACGACGAGAGCCAGAGCCTGGCACACAGCAAGCGATTAATAAGTGCGCGCCCATTTCACACGCAAGCAAAGCTAGGTCTTCCCCCCACCCCCAGCCCCCGCCAGCACCGTGTCCCACCTCGTCCATGTGGGGTGGGAGAGGGCTGGGGCTGCGCCTGCGGGAACGATTCACCCTTCTCTGAGCCGGCCCCAGAAGCCCGGGGCGGGGGCAGAGGTGCTGGGCGGGGCGAGGGGGCGGGGCTCACACGCCGCAAGACGAACGCACAGCGCGCTCCCCTCCTCCCGGACATGGCCACACCCCCACACGCCTCGCCCCGCCCCTCCCAGCCCTTAGGCTGTCGGGCCCAGCCATCCTGCCTGCTTAATGACCACGCCCTTCCGCATTCCTTCCGGGCGCCTGCGCACTGGGGGCCGCCCGGCCCGCGGGGTCACGTGGGGGGTAAGGAGGACTAGTCGCGCACGGCCTCCGGGGCTTCCGGCAGTCTCCGCGGGCCCTGAGCGGGGGCGGGGACGGGGTGGGGTCGGGGGGCATCCCGGGGCGCGGAGTGAGTGTAGACCCCTCCTCATCGCAGCCCACCTCATCCTGCCCGCAGCCCACCTGGGGCCAGGTGCGGAGGGCGGGGCCGCCAGATGGGGGGAGGGGAGACTACCTCCAGCCGCCCCCCCCCAGGGTCACGTGGTCCAGCCCCCTGCCTCTTCCCGTCCGGGACCCTGCGGCCCCTCCCCCGGCCCCCAAGGTCGCCCCCTGGCTTGTGGGGTTCTAGATTCTCGGGCTCCAGCCCGGGCTCGGTGGGGGACGGGTTCTGAGCAGAGGCCCCCCCTATTCTCTCCCCCCCAGGGACGTCAGGAGACAGCGAGGCCGGGATGCCTGGACAGAGACCCAGGAAGGGCCCCCAGGCCCGCGGCCAGGGGGTGGCGGCGGCCAAGCAGGTACGAGGAGGGTCATCCCCCTCCTGGGAGGGCCCCGGCCCGCCCTCGTCCCCGCATTACAGGGGAGGAAACTGAGGCCGCCCGGGGTCCCCGCGCAGACAGGGCCGGGAATCGGAGCGGAACGCAGGCGACCCCCGATAGACGCCCCCTCCCCAAAGGCAGCAGCCCCCGGCCGGGCAGCGGGAGCAGGGGCCAGTGCTGGCCGCGAACGAGGCTGCTTTCCCTCCGCCGAAGTCCCCCGAGGGTGATTCCAGAGATCGCAGCCCAGCCCCCCCCCCGGGGGCTGCCCCCATTCCCAGATAACGGGCAACTCGGACCCGGCTGCAAACCCTGGGGTCCTGGGGACCCCTGCAGCCAGCGCCGCCGGACGTGTGGCCACTCGGACCCTGAAAGGTCGGGAGCCCCACTTTGCGGTCTGGGAGAAGACCCAGAGGCCACGTGAATGGGGGGGGGGCAGAAGTGCGGGACTCGGGGAGCATCTTCCCTTTCCCCAGCTGTCATTGTCTGAGCACCGATGTGCGCGTGGATTGGAAGCCCCCCGAAGGCAGGCCATGGGGGGGGGCAGTTCTTACGTCCCTGCTGGGTGCAAGGCTCCACACTGGGTGCTGAGGAGACAGTCATGGAGTAACCAACAGGGTGCTAAGAAGGAGTCCGGGAGCCTTGGGGTGCCTCGGAATCTGCTGCAGGGTCTTGGATGTCACTGGAGGAACTTAGAAATATTTCTTGAATAGAACAAGGTCAGTTTAAATTTAGTGCTGGAAGGAACCTTCCTGGCCATTAAACCTTCATTTTACAGAAGGAAAAAACATCTGAAAAAGGAAGGAGGTAGGACAAAAACAAGCACTTATTAAGTGCCTACTGTATACCAGTTTGTTTCTCTTCCTGTCTGCCATGTGCCAGCAACTTAACAAATATGTCTCGTTTCATCTTTGCAACAGCCCTGAAAGGTGGCGACTATAATTAGCCACAATTCACAGTTGAGGAAATCGAGGCCACTGGGGAGCCAGAGAGTTCTCTCCCTCCTTCTCCTGGAGCTCCCCCAGGCCCTGCTCTCAGACCCCGTCTCTGGCCCGTCAGTGACCTACCCAAGGTCTTATAAGAGTAAAAGTCTGAGGTGGAATTTGAACCCAGATCTTCCAGCATTTTAGCCCCTAGAGCCTGCTGAGAGGCCGGGTCTCCTAAGGAGAGGGGACCCTGATACCTCTGTGCTGTAGAGGTCAAGGTGGGGAGCAGGGGGCTGAGGAAGGTTCTGGAGGAGGTGGCATTTTAGTTGCCCGTCAGGGGTAGATGAAGTTCAGCAGAGGAGGGGAAGGGCAGGACCTCTCTGGAGAGTGCTCAGGTGAGAGGTGGGGCTGGCCAGGTGGGTTGGGGAAGACCCTGCAGTACCAGGAGAAGAGGTTTTGTGTTTTAGCCTGGAAAGGGACAGGAAGCTGCTGAAGGTGTTTGGAGTGAGACTCAGAAGTCACATCTGCACATGGCGGATCATCTGTTTAGGGCTGGAAGAGGCCTTGGAGGAGTGAGCCTGGAGGCAGGGAGGCCACTTAGGGCTCTTGCAGTGGCCTGGTGGGGGGCTGTGAGGGCTATCAGCATGGTGAAGGGCTTGGCCACACATGGGATGTGTGTGATGAATGTGAGGGAAGATTGAGGATGGCCCCAAGCCCAGCACGTCTGGGAGCATGAAGGCTCCTGCTCTTAAGAGCAAGTGTGGAGAAGCAGAGGCTGCTGGGAGAGGAGATGGTGAGCTCTGGGTTGGCCATGTTGAGTTTGAGCTGGGGTGTGGCACTGGAACTCCCCTTAGCCAACACTCCCTTCCCCCTCACCAGGCCTGCCTGCAAGGTGACCCCAGGCCCAGGTTTGCTCTTGAAGGTCTCCTCTGGCATCACCGGCTGGGGAGGGGGGTTGGGAGCATCTGAGGACAGGAGGCTTCAGCTTTGAGGGGGACCCTCCTGCAGGGACAGTGAGGCCTGGGGTCTGGACCGAGGGCTGTCACGGCGTTTGTGTCCTGGACCCAGTTATGCTCATATGCATTTACAAAATATTTGTGAAAAAAAAAAAGTTCCCAGACCCCAGGTGAAGAGCCCCTGGTGTAGAGGTAGGAAACTTGGCTTAGAATCTTGCCCCTGATATTATTCTCTCTTTTAATCCTGGGCAAGTCATTTAAACCTCAGTTTCCTTATATGTCAAGTGGTTGAGCCGGGCTGAGAAGGGCCTGTGGCCTGGTAGTGGCTGGAGAGCTGAACTTGCAGTCAGACAGACCAGAGATGAATCCAGCTAAGGATCCTGACCGGCTATGTGAGCCTCAGTTTCCTCATTTGGAAAATTGGGATGATAATGGCACCTGCCTCCTAGGGCTGGCAAGCACTCCATGCTTGTTGCTTGATGAGACCAATTTGTGAATCCTAAAGTCTTCCCAGCCCGCCCCTCCTCATCCTCTTCTCCCACCCACAGCTGGGGCTCTTTGTAGAGTTCAGTCCAGAAGACATGATGCTAGAGGCCCAGGACGGCGGGGAGGATGACGGAGACCTGGAGGCAGAGCTGCTAGCCCTCACTGGCGACACTGGAGCCCCAGAGAGCAAGGCCAGGCCCAAGGGGAAAGGTGAGTTGGGGGCTAGGGCCAAGGCTGGGAGGTCAGGCTCGTAGGCCTAGTCCTAGAATGGGGGAGGCACCTTCCGAGCCTCTCAGAACCCTGGGCCATGAGAGAAGGTGGATTGGGGGAAAGCCTGGTCTCAGGCACTTCCAGTGTTTTGCCTCTGCCTGCGGAGGAGGTGTTGGTCCCCAGGGCCACAGCTGCCTTCCTGGAACCTCCAGGCTGGAGAGGAGGAGCAGGGGATGGGAGCTCACCACCTAATACAGAGGCTCCGGCCCCTTGAGTTACTAGGCATTTCTTACTGGATGCTCCAGGCTCTGCCCTCAGGGGCCAAGCCAAGCCTGACCAGGCCACCCTTCAGGTCCTCGGAGAGAGCTTTCCTGACTCCCCTCAGTCTTCTCAGCTCAAGGTCCTTCCATGACCTGGACTTGGTCCCTGCCTCCCCACACACACAGGCTGATCACAATGGAAATCAGAGCTTTGCCAGAGCTTGAACCCCATCTCTGGGCCTCAGTTTCCCAGTCTGTAAATGAGTCAAGGCCCAGATGAGCCCTGAGATCTTCCCTCTGCTGGACTCTCCAGCTTATTGTTTGTCCTTCCCAAACTGTGGGGCCCAGGACTGACCAAGGTGTAGCAACGTCAAGCTGTTGGGACCTTGGAGCCCATCAAGTCCGGCCCCTCATTTGATGGTTGAAGAAAGTGAGGCAGGGCCAGAGAAAGCCACTTGACCAAAGTCTTGCAGCTAGGAAGTACCTGGGGCTATATTTGAACCCTCTGCTGTCCCCATGACTCCATTGGGCTGACCAGGGCAGGGGATGATAGAATTCTTGCCTCCCTCTTCAAAGCTGCTGGGTTTTTGTCATCACTACTATTCCTAGGGGCCAGGCCTCGGATCTTCTCTTCATGGGCCCTTCCCAGCGTGGACCCTTTGCCCACCAATGTCTATAGCTAAGGTCCTTGAGAGTTGCCTGGGTCAGTGATGACTGGCCAGTCACAGTTTGAGGTGGCCTGGGCCAGCAGGGCTCGTACCCAAGAACCTGTCCTTGGTTTGGTTTGGGATCCAGGCCCTTCCTGAGGAGGAGGCCAGACAGGGTGTTGACCTGAGTTATGTGAGCTTCCCAGGTGCCCACTCATGGATGGACCTTGCTCTGTGGGACGTCCTGACCTGGGGATAGCACTGAGACTGAGTGGTGGGAAGTCCAGTGTGGGGGCTTATAGAAGGCAGAACTTACCCCCTGTGACCTCCCCCCCATAGGTGGGGCCACCTCCTGCCCATCACCCCTTCTGGTCCTGCAGCTGAGCCTGTGCTGGCTTCCTGTATGGGGCCCTGCTAGGGGAGGTGGCTGTCTCCTGGAGGCCCTGGGAATGTCTCACTTTGGCTGGAGGGTTTCCAGTTGTTGTCCTGGTGTGGGTGGGGCTCTCCCAGCCAGCCTAGCCAGCCCTGCCACTTGTGCTCAGGAGACAGGGCAGCTGCCTAGGGGGCCCCCCAAGCTGGTCTCTGGGGTGGGGGCAGGGGGAACCTTGGCAGGCTAGTCCTGGGTTCAGGTCCCAGCTTGCTGCTCGTTTGCTGTGTGGCCTTGGTCAAGTCCCTCGTCTGGGGCTCAGTTTATCTAAAATGAAGGATTTGAAGTGGATAGTCCCCGACGTCCCCTGGATCTCTGTCATGGTCCACTCCTCTCTGGGAGCCTGCGGCTTAGTGGCTCAGCCCTGAGGGACCCTCTGTGCACCCCCAGCTCCCCTGCCCATGGCCCACATTGAGAAGCTTGCTGCGGAATGCATGCGGGATGTGGGGGATGAGGCCTCGGATGAGGAAGATGAGGAGCTGGAGGCAGATACAGACCTGCTGGTATGTGGCTGGGGGGAGGCGGGTGGGGGGCAGGGGACCCAGCCCCCTGCCGGCAGACACTGCCTCCCCGAGGACTTGAGCTCAAGCACTGGCTTAGGTGACTTGGAACCAGCGTTCTGGGTCTGGTGGTTGGGCCTCCTCTGTAACGAGGGGGCCAAATGCTACCGCCCAGCTCTAGCTCTCACGACTCTAAGGCAAGACTTTTCCCAGGGGTATTAGAGGTCTGGTAGAATCTGAGGCCTGGCGCAGGAAGGGCTTCCCGGGCCACCAAGTCCAGACCTCGCTTGGCAGAGGGAAACAGGCCTAGGGAGAGGATGCTCCTGCCCAAAGTTTAACAGGAGTAAACATCGGGAAATTTGAACCCAGGTCTTTTTTGGGCTCCAGACCCCCATGTCCCTTCCTTCCACATGGTGCTCTCGTGGAGGGAGCTCAGAATGGGAGGCTGACAGTGTGGAGGGGCTGCCTCTGCCCTGGAGGCCTCCTTCCCACTTCTTGTCCCCTCAGGCCGAGCTGCAGGAGGTCCTGGGAGAGGAGGAAGAGGGAGAGGAGGACGGCAGACCAAACAGCCCTGAGGAGGTGGCAACCTTGGTGGCCCCCACGCAGCTTCCTGCCCCAGCAGCTCCTGAGGTGCCAGGGCCGGGGCAGAGGAGGGGGTGGAGGATCCCCTTCCTGGGCAGACGGCCTCTGGGCGTGCCCGTGTGCAGGTGTAAGCAGTTACCAGCCGAGCTTTGAATAGTTTCCACGTGGGGTGCTCAGTCCGTTTTAATTCAGTAAGCAGGTGTTTCCTCTGTGCTGGGCACTGGCGGTACCAGGTAGTGCTTACCCTCAAGGAGCTCCTGTTCCCCAGAGCAAGTCCAGGCACGATCCCTAAATATAGAATGCATCCAGAGAGAAATCGAGAGCCACGTGGTGGCACCTGCTGCAGAGGGCACCGGGAGCTCTCTGGGAAGGGGGGGGTGGGGGTCACACGGTGGAGCACAGTCCATGCAGGGCAGCTGGCAGGGGGGTACGCAAGGAAAGTGATGGCAGCTCACCTGGCAGGGGCCCCCAGTGTAGGAGGATGGTTTCTCCTCCAGGCAGTGGGGAGACACAGGAGAGATCTAGAGATCTGCGGTTTAGAAATTTCCTCTTGGCTGAGCAGGGAGAAACTTGGGGGGGGGGGGTGGCGGGGTGCTGCCCAGTGTCAGCAAAGAGATGCTGCAGAGGGGACGTTGACAGATTGGGAGGGGGGCGAGGGAGAGTGAAGAGCTCGCCTGAGGGTCTGGAAGGAGGGTGGCACCTCTGATGGTGAGGGAGAAATGAGGAATGGGATGGCAGGGAAGGAGGGAATGAGCCATTTTGGACTGCTGGTTTGTGCTGCCTGTGGGATGTCTAAAAGCCAGGTGGTGGCTTGGGATTGGAGCTGGGGAGGGGCCAGGAGCACTAGGCCTCAGGACCCTCTGCACAGAGATGGTCATGGAAGTAGGAGGCCGATGGATGAGAGGTCAAGGGAGAGAATGGAGAGAGGGAAGAGAAGGGGCCCAGGCCAGAGCCGGGAGACCCCAGACAGTAAGGAGGAGAAGGGTAAGAAAGCTTCAGCAGGAAAGCCTGGGTTGGAGAAGAGGGTGCCTAGCAGAGGCCCAGACGATGAGGATGGAGAGAAGACCTTTGGGTGGGGCTCGGAGCATGGAGGGGGCTTCTGTAGGAGTTAGCTGAGAAGGGGAGGAGTGGTCTGGGCCATTGGCTGGTGGAGACATTAAGGCACGTGAAGCCTTGGAGGATCAGGGAGGCTGCCCCACCAGACCCCTGGAGCGCTGGGCTTTGGGGGGGAGTCTCTTCATGCTCCTCTGCCTGTGCCCCTTCCCAGACCCCTGGAGCGCTGGGTCACCATCAGTGCCCTGGGTCAGTGTCACTGGGGGTGGGGGGCCACCGGCACTGTGACTCTTGCCCCTGTGAGAGGCAGGCAGGTGGTGCAGAGAGCATAGCCTTGAGGGGCAAGCACTGAGCTTCCTTGGCTCAGTTTCCCTATCTGTACAGTGGGGATGACCCCCACCCCTGCCTCACAGGGCTGTGAGATCAGGACTCAGTGCTCGCCACTGGGTTTGGTGAGCCCCTCCCCCTCCTAGAGCTTCAGTGGCTCCATCCGTACAAAGGTCTTGGTCTCTTGCCGAAGTCTCATCTGGCTCTCAGCTTAATGGCTCTTGTGCCCTGCAGGTAGTACCCACAGCAGCTGGGTTGCAGGGGCTGCTGGAGGAACGGATCGCCAACTACCAGGCAGCAGCTGCCAGTGCCAAGGAGGCCGGGGATGGGGCCAAAGCCCGGCGGTGTGAGCGAGGCCTGAAGGTGGGGAGTGAGACCTGGGGCCTGTGGGGAGGAGGGTAGGTGGCCAGTTGACGAGAGTCTCTAGTGGAGGGGTCCCTGGTCTGTGTTTTGGGGGGAAAGGGGACCCCTGGCGTGTCCTTAGCACAGAACTTCAGACTGTCTCCTCCCCCAGACCCTGCAGACCCAGCTGGCAGCTGTGAAGAAGGGCAAGAAAATCAATGAGGAGGAGATCCCACCCCCTGTGGCCTGTGGGAAGAGGCCAGAGCTGCCCCCCACTGCAGAAAGTGAAGGCTGTGGGGAACCCCCAGCTGCTCCAGACCCCCCAACTATACCAGCCCCCTCAGCTACTCCAGACCCAACTTCCCCAGGACCCTCAGCTAGTCCAGACTTCCCAAGTACCCCAGCACCCCCAGAAGCAGGTGCCCTGGAGCCAGGTACATGAGAGCCAAACCAATTCCCCCCCACCCCTTCTGTCCGGGAGCTCCTGGCTGCCCCAGACCTCTGGAACTAGGTTTCTGGGAGCCCAGTCAGTGCCCTGCCTTTCTCCTTCAACAGCCACAGGTGGGACAGAGACCAGAGCTTCTCCCCTGGGTCAGGGGGAAGTGGGAGGGACAGTGGCCCCGCCCGGCCCTGGTTCCTCAGCTGGTCTTTCCTTCCCCGGCCAGACTCTCGGCAGCTGCTGCTGACCCGGCAGAAGGAGTACAAAGCAGCCGCCTTAAAAGCCAAGCAGGAGGGTGACCTGGAGCGGGCCCGAGAGTGCATGAGGATTGGCAAGGTGCGGCCCGGGCCTGGCTACCCCCGGGTGACCACCTCAGGCCAGTGACGCCACCCACCTCATTGTATTGAGTGGAAATGAGCAAGAAACAGACTGGAGATGAGGACACTAATGAAGAGTCAGGCCCTCTGGGCAGCGGGGGTGGGGGGCCAGCATGGAAGCAAGACAGGGTTCCCTTGGGGAGGCCCTCACACCTCTGTTCTCTCACCCCAGAGGTTTGGTGCTGTGCTGGAGGCGTTAGACAGTGGGCAGCCTGTAGACCTGAGCGGCATGCCTCCTCCCCCTTCAGGTGAGCCGAGCCGGGGTCGGCCTGGGCTCACCCTTGGAGCTGGGCCTTTGAGTCTCAGCTCAGCCTGGGGAAGGAAGCAGGACGGTGGGCTTTGCCTAGCCGTGCAGAGAAAACTGTCTCTTTGTGGGAACATGCCTCCTCCCCCTCCCCTTCCTCCTCCTCAGCTTTCCTTCATTCAGCAAACGTTGATTACTTGGTTGCTATGTGAAAGGCCCAGTGGTGGGTGCTTGGGGCACAAAGACAGAGAAGGCACCAGCAGAAGGGGGGGGGCGGTCCTGGGTGGCCTTCCCTCAGAGAGGGGGCTGCTCCTGCCCTGGCTCTCCCCAAGCCTCAGTCTGCCATAGGATGAGCCTGGCTCTGTGTCTCTCTGTAGAGCTCGAGGCTCCAAAGAAGGCCCTGCCGCCCCCTAGCCCTGGCCCCCTGGAGCACTCAAAGCCCGTGATGTCAGCCCCTACCCCGGCCCCAGGTAAACACTGGACAGTGAGGGGTGTGGGTGGGTCCCCAGCTAGCCCTGGCCTGGCCCCTGCCAAACCTCACAGGAGGGAAGGAAAGGGTCAGTTGTGGGAACCTTTTGGGATGGAGATCAGAATGGGTGGGAACAGGGTTGGGGTCAGGGAGGGGAAGTAGCTGATGGCCTTTTTGGGCCCAGGGCCCCCTCCTCAGCCCCAGACGGTGCTGGAGGCCTTGGGCCAGAGGCTAAGCAAGTACCAAGAAGCAGCAGCCCAGGCCAAAAGCAGTGGAGATGAACGGAAGGCCCGAATGCACGAACGCATCGCCAAGGTGACCTTGTGCTTTAGGGGCGTGGAGGGCGACGGGCAGGCCTCGCCCAGCTTTGCAGCCAGACTGGTCAAGGAACCATTCCGGACCAGTTCATAGAACCCATAGAATAGCCTGGCTGGGAAGGAGTCCTCCAGCTGAGGGGGGAGGGGAGCAGGACTTGCCCAGGGGCACACAGCAGGTCAATGGTAGGGGTGAGAATAAAACCCTAGTGTCCTCCTTCAACCCACAGGCCTGGATCCCTGGAGTGGCAGGGCCAGGGGCCCTGTGGCCTCTGTCCCTCTCCCCCCTTCCCTTCTTTCCCTGTGCCCTAGAGAGAGGGCAGAATACGCCTCAGTCTTCCCCTCTATCAGAGGAGATGCTCTCCAACTCTAGAGCCCCCGACCCCTCTGTGCCAGCTTGGCATTTTGGGCAGTGGGGCAGGGCTTTAGACCTGCCATGGCTCATCTCACCCTTGACCCTTCCTCCCTCCCGGCCTTAATCCCAGCAATACCAGGCAGCCATCCGAGCTCACAAGGCCGGGCGGAAAGTGAACTTGGCCGAACTTCCTGTCCCCCCAGGTGAGTCAGAAGCTGGGCCCCCTCAGGGGTGGGGAATGTGACAGGGGCGGTCCTGGCTGGGGGCCTCCAGTCCAGAGCCTTGCCCTTCAGGCCTCTCCTGCCTCCCCACCCAGGCTTCCCTCCCATCCCCGGCTTGGAGCCCCCTTCAGACAACCCCTTGGCCGCAGCCTTGAAGGCGGCTCAGCTCCTGGGTGACCAGGAAGAGAAGGACGAGGATGAGGATGAGGTATGGAGGTCCCTGGGTCAGGGAGCCTGACCACTTAAGGCTCAGTTCCAGTTTAACTCTGCTGCTCATGACCTTGGTCACCTTGTTATCAAGCCTCCCATCCACTCTGAGCCTCAGTCTCCCCTTCTCAGAGGGGTGATCACAAAGCCAGCAACATATTGGAAAAAGCCTTGGATTTGGAGTCAAAAGAGACTTGAGTTTGTTTGACCCCACCCCCACCTCGGAGCAGTCACTAGGAGACCTTAGCGGCCCCTTCCAGATTTGGATCTGTCCCTCTGGCTCCTGTGGGTAATGATCGCCCCCTCCCACCTCCTTAGGAAGAGCCCCTGCCCCAGGCTCCGGTGGCCAAGAAGCCAGCTCAGCGGCCCAGCCAAGCTCCCCAGGTAGCCAGGCCCTTGGTTGTGCCGTCCCCTGAGTCCAAGGGCTCTACCTCCCAGGAGGCCTTGTCCCCAGCAGGTAAGCCCATCCAGGGCATGGGGGGAAGCCCTTGACCCTGGGAAGGGAGAAGAGGACCCAGGGCCCCTGGGGAGGGTAAGGAAAGATCCGGGGTGTTCCCCAGTGGGGTCTCAAAGCTCCCAGGCTGGGCCAGCAGGGGTTCTTGTCCACCCAGCCCGGGAACAGCTGGCCTTGCTGGAGAACCGGAGACTCCAGTGCCAGCGAGCTGCCCTGCAGGCCAAGCGGGCCAAAGACCTGGAGCAGGCCAAAGCCCACCTCCGAGCCGCGAAGGCCCTGGATGCGCAGATAGCCCTGGTGCGCAGCGGGACCAAGGTGGGCCCCGGGGGCCTGGACCCCAACCTGAGGGCGGGTCTGATGTGGGGCTGGATGAGCCCAGGGTTGGGCGTCTAGACCAGTTAGAGATTTCTGAAGTGCTTGGGGTGTACAAGACCATTTTCTACAGAAAATAGCCATGCCCTGCCCTCAGAGAGCTTCTGTTCTGCAAACCGTAGACAGTGAGGGGTTGGACTCTTCCTGTGGGAGGCTTCCCAGAGCCACCTGCAGACTCCCCAAGCTCCTTTCTGTGTTGGGGATGGGGCAGGTGTCTTCTCCCCTGACCGATGAGGACGGCGGCTTTGTTCTCATTCGCCACGAGGACCTGGGGCTGTCCCAGAAGGCTGAGGAGGTGTATGCTCAACTACACAAGATGCTGCAGGAGCAGCACGAGGTCAGGACCTCTCCTGGGGCTCTTTTCCAGTGCCCCCCATTCCAGGAGCGCCAGAGGGGTCACACCTGTTGTTTGGCCTCAGAGGGCAGAATGAGGAGAAATGTGGGGAAAAGTAACAGGGAGGCAGATTGCAGCTCAGTTGGGGCAGACTCCCCCACTACGAGAGCCCCAGCGGGCATCAGGCAGAGGCTCTCTGAGTCCCGGCTTCCCCCCATGCCCCCACTGCTCCATGGCATCCGCCAACCTGCTTCGCTTCCATTCCCAGAAGTGCCTGCTGTACTCCAAGCAATTCATGCACCAGGGCAACGTGGCAGAAACCACGCGGTGAGTGACCTGGTGTCAGTTGTCGGGGCACGGGCTGGGGCCACAGGGCCTCGTTCAGATGTGGGGAGCCCTGGCCTGGCAGCTTTTATCTAATGGCTAAAAACCCTTCATCTCTAACAGGTTGACAGGGCCTTGGTGCTGAGGGGAAAGTGGGGAGGAAGGGTGGGGCAGGGGGCAAAGAGGGAGGCCCTTAAATGGTAGGGGGAGGGGGGTCTAGTCCCCTTTGGGATACTGTAGAAGGACCAGCTGAAGGCAGGGGTGCTCAGCCAGGACCTGATGGAGGTTTGCAGGCATGAGCCATGAGGAAGCTGGGAAGCTTCCGGCCATTTGGGCTGGTTAGCAGGAAACATCCTCATGCTAGAGGTGTCCCTGAGTGGGTAAGACTGTCCCCAAAGGTGGTGAGCCATCCCCTCACTGGGGAGGCTGCCTGTGCCCAGCCGGCCTCTGGGGTTCCTTCTGGCTCCAGCCTGTCCCTCCCTGACAGATTTGAGAAGCTGGCCCAGGACCGTAAGAAACAGCTGGAGATCCTGCAGCTGGCGCAGGCGCAAGGCCTGGACCCTCCCAGCCACCGCTTCGAGGAGAAGACCTTCCAGACCGTGAGGTGCGTGTTTTGTGGGGTGGGGAGGCCAGGAGAACAGAGCCCAGGCAGTGTGGGCCTGGGCTGGCCCCCAGTGGCTTCAGTCCCTCCCCATCTCCGCCTGCCTTGTCTCCCCTAGGATCTTCTCCGAGCTCAACAGCACCGAGATGCACCTTCTCATCGTGAGGGGCATGAACCTCCCAGCCCCACCAGGTGTCCTTGGGGGGCTCCCTTTGGGGGTGGGGAGGGGGACCTTGAGGCTGCCTGGTCCCCAAGCACTGAAGCCCTGCCTCTTTGTTCCCTGCCCAGGAGTGACTCCCGATGACCTGGATGCCTTTGTTCGATTTGAGTTCCACTATCCCAGCTCGGTGAGCGAGGGCCTGCCCTGGGCCTCCTGCCCTCCCCACCAGACCCAAAACGGCTGGTGCAGAGTCTCCCGCCCTGGACAAGGAATCTAGCTTCCTAGGTTACCTTGGACTGGTCGCTTCCCTTCTTTTGGTCTGTTTCCTCATCTGTACCATGAGGGCGTTTGCCTCAATGCCTTAAGTCCCTCTCAGATCTAACATTGAGGTCATCCCGCCCCTTCCCCCACCTCCTCTGCCAGTGCCACGCATGCCCAGGACACTCCCTTCTGTCCATCTGTCCCCAGGACCAGGCCCAGAAAAGCAAAACGTCTGTGGTGAAGAATACCAACTCTCCAGGTGGGAGCCCAGAGCCCCTGTCTCCAGAGGCTGAGAGGCTTGGCACTGGAGGGAAAGGGGAGGGGGAGGGCCAAGACCCAGGCCGGCCCGAGGCCACTGTGCAGCTGCCAGGAGCCACAAGGCCGGGGGCAGAGGACATGGGGTCAGGTTTGGTCTCTGCCTTTCTGTCCCGCCCCATCACCTTGGGCATAGCACGAGGCCTGTCTGGCTCCCAGGTCCACAGCTCTCATGTCCCCCCTCTCCCGGCAGAGTTTGACCAGCTCTTCAAACTGAACATCAATCGGAACCACCGGGGCTTCCGCAGGCTGGTCCAGAACAAGGGCATCAAGTTTGAGATCTTTCACAAGGGGTGAGGCCCGGCCTCCAGAAAATTGGGGGTGGGGGTGGGGGGAGTAGAATCCAGGCCTAGCCAGATCTAGAGCAGGAATTGCCACTGCACCTGCCCACCTGGGGGTCAGGGCTGAGCTCACCCACCCATTCCACCTCCATCCACAGATCCTTCTTCAGAAGTGATAAGCAGGTTGGGACAGCCCATCTGAAGCTCGAGCGGCTGGAGACCCAGTGTGAAATCAGGGAGATCCTGGAGGTAGGGGGCTGGGGCCTCATCTCGAGAGCCTTGGGCCTGGGCTGGGGGCCTGAGTGACCTCAGTGTCTTCCCCACGTGTGGCCCCTTTCACAGGTTTTAGATGGAAGAAAGCCAACTGGGGGCAAACTGGAGGTGAAGGTGAGACTCCGGGAGCCTCTGAGTGGACAAGACATCCAGATGGTCACAGAGAACTGGCTGGTCCTGGAGCCCAGGGGCCTCTGAGGTGAGGGGCAGGGGTGGGGAGCCCTCTCCCCACCCCCTAGTGCTGATGCCCTGAGGGGGATCCCAACCTCCTTACCTCAATGGCTTGTCCTTGGGGTCTAGACCAGGCTGAGGGGGAGCAAACAGCTTGTGGAGTTGGGAGGAATCTGGGGTCTCCGAGATCAGGCACCAAGGGCCAGGGGAGGGGAGGGGTTTAGCAGCAGAGCCCTCCCCTGTTAGCTGACTCTTCTGGTGGCCCCCTGAGGTCACGGGTGCAGGTTGATGGCAGTTCTTCCAGCAGCAGCTTCTTGTTTGGGTGGGGGTAGGGAGTGTCCAAGGAATTACTTCCCATTTCAGAGCCTGTGCTGGGCACACCTAAGTAGGATCCTAGATGTTTCGTGGATGGAGGGACTAGGTCCTGGAGGTCCAGGGACTGGAGGCAGACTTGAGCCTGGGTCTCAGCCCCTCCATCCCCTGCCCGCAGAGGCCTGCCCGTGGTGTGGGTTTGGACGCAGTGGGGCACGTTGTCCAGGCTTCTCCCCTGCACAGAGATGCCCAAAGCTGGGGATCTCTGGGCCTCCCAGTGTAAAGGTGGGAAGTGGAGGACCTGCATCTGAATTCTGCCTAATCCCTCTAGCTTGACCTTAGCCAGGCATCTTCTGTTCACTGGTCTCCACTTCCAGCTCTGGTCTCTGACAACCGTGACGGGATGTGTCTAGCATGTCCTCTCCGTTCTTCCGTGACCCTTGTGATGCCCTTGGGAGGTGGGCGCTGTTATTAACAGCAGAGGAGGAGACAGCTGAGGGCCTCGAGGGGATCCCTTCAGGAGCCTCCTTGTCAGGGCACAGGGTACAGAGAACCAACCCCAGACCTCTGCTTGCTTCCAGCTCTGCCCCGAATGAGAGAAGATGCTGCTACCCCAAGCACCAAAGACTTGTTAAGCAAATGCACTACTGACCAAGCTACATGCCCCTGTGTGCTGGGAGCTGCCATGGTGCCATGGGGCATGAGCCACATGAGTGGGGGCGGGCAGCACCCTTCTGCTTCAGCACCTGGAGCTGAACCCCGTCAGCCTCCCCAGCCCATGTTGATAGGCTCAGGCTCCCTGCCGCCCCTCTGCTGACCTTGTCTGGGCTAGGCTCGCTGGCCCTCAGCTCTTCTGACCCACATGCTGGTGGGAGAGGAGGGGAAGGCCTGGCCAGCCAGCAGGCCCCGGCCAGACATCAGTGTGGCCCCTACTTGCTCCTCAGCCTCTCTCTGGATGTGCCTTTTAAAAGACAGATGTGACTGGAAGGTTGAAGAGGTGAGCGGGACCTCAGGCACCCCTTGGGGGAGCTGCTGCCCGTCTTGCCCAGCCCCTGCTCTGCTCCTCTGCCTGGGTTCTGTGCCTTCTCTGACAGTAACTTGCACTAGCTTTCCTACTTCCCAAAATGTTGAGAGGAGGAAAAAAAAGCAGCCTTGGGTACCACGTGGGGGGAGAGGAGGGATGCTTTGTTCCCCAGACCCTGCCCCCAAAGACTAAAAGACTGTTAACTGGAAACAGAAGCCTGCTCTGTTCTGTTTGTGTATCTTAAGAACCGGATCCACATCTGTGTGTGTGTAAACACACACACACACACACCACCCCCCCACCCCCCCATGCACACACATGCCCATTAGAAACAAAGCAAGGTGTAGCGCCCCTTTGTGGCTCTCTCCAGTAGAGGAGACATCGTGGACTGGAGTTGTGGACAGCAGCTGCGTGACTGGGGGGTTTGGTTTCCTCATCTGTCCGGTGATGGAGTTGGATTCAAGTCTCTGGCATTAGAGCCTCGGTGACCATCCAGCCTCTGCTTGGAGGCCTCTCTCAGCTGTTCCCACTGTGGGCTGCCTCCCTAGGTGAGGGCCAGCCGGCCCCCCAGTTCTACAGAATGCCCGGTTCTGGGGGCTGGGCAGGGGAGGGGTGCAGGAAGGAGCCACAGACCACAGAATCCATAGACAGCTCTGGGTCTTCACTCACTCGTGTGACCTTGGGCAAGTCACCACGCTTCTGTGGGAACAGTTTACCTCCTGTGACCCACCATGCTTTCCTGAAGTACCCACATGAGAGCCAGGGAGAGCCAGTCTTGTGATTGAAGCAGCATGCATCCAGTGCCAGCAATCTGCAGGTCCAACCCTGCAAAGCTGGCTGTGTCTGCCTGAGAGGACATGGCCTCCTGATGTGGCAATGCCCAGCCCTCCTCCCTTATTTGCTCAGCATTAAGGAAAGGTTTGGGGAAGCATCCAACAGCAACTTAAATACAGCCAAGCGTAATACCCGCTCCAGGGTCTTTTAAAGGTTTGGGGTGAGTTTTATGTGTGGCTTCACATGAGCCCTGGGATAACCTCAGTATGGCAGGTTATCTGTGCCCATTTTACAGATGAAGAAATTGGCTCACAGGTGAAGTGACTAGGCCAGGGTCACCCTACTTGGGAGTCCAGCACTTTGAGAATCCATGGGGTCATGCAAAGAACACTGGGCCAGAAGAAAGGAGATGTGGTTTAAAGTCCTAGTTCAGTGACACCAGGTGTGTAACCTTAGACAAGACCCTTCTAGTCTCTGGGCCTTTGTTTCTCCCTCTGAAAAATGAGAAGTTTGGTACCACTGGTTTCTAAGGCCCTTTTTGGCCTCTGCCATGCTGGTATTTTCTTTTAGGGATCACAGAGAGGGGCATTCGATATAAGCCCTTAGTAAAGGCCTACTTCAATAAGGCTTTGTTTGGTTCCTGAGAATTCCCAGTGGCTGCTGCCCACTCAGGTCCAGTTGGCTTCATACTCGTGGGCCTCTGCAGTGCTGGGCCACCAAATTGTCTTAAAGGCCTTTGTTGGACTTCGACGTTGGGAGGGGTTCTGCTTTCCTGGGCTCTGGGAAAAGGCCCTTGGCCAGGCCCAGAATTTGGGGAAGGAACATCCTGGGTAACCTCAAGTTGGAATCTTAGGACTGGCAGGAGCCTGAGAATCCCAGAAGAGACCTAGGGCACGTAGGTATCATCTATGACGCAACCATGCCACAGCGTGAGGAAGGAATACCGGATTTCCAACCAGGATGTAGGTTTGAGTCGTGACTGCCACTTAGTACATAGCATGTGATTGTGCAAATCCGCCCCCTCCCCCTTTGTTTCTTTTGTGAAGTGAGTGTTAGATGAGGTCCCTCCTACTTCTGAAGTTCCAATACAGCCTCTAGTTGGTCTTCTCTAGTCCACTCCATTCTTCTTAGGCTGAGCTAACAGAAATCCATTTCATAAAGTTCTTGTATGGAGCTAAAAACCTAACTGCCCCCTGGAGCCGAGCGCTCCTCTCCTATTTTGATCACAGCCTTGGCTTTCCACCTCTCCTTCTTCTATACCAAACCCTGCTCTTTGTCCACACCATGACCTCCCAATCCCTTGACCCCTCAGCTCTCCCAGGCCATCTCCCCTGCACCAGCCACTCTCTTCTCCCCATCCTGACCTCTTGGTGAACCCGTTCAACCTGTCACCATGCTCTCGAGTCCTCAGCCCCCTTGTGCCCTTCTGTGCCTCTGCTTTGGGTCACCCCGAACATTGGTCACCTTCACTGCTATATACATGGTGCTAAATGAAGATGTAGAAAATCACACACCTGTGTGTGGGTCCTCTACGCATTTGTGTTACACAACCTCAGCCAGGCCCTCCCTGGTGCTCAGCAATCCTCCTCCTCCTCTGTCACCTGGTTCTCCCACTCCCCCTGGCTCTTCCAAACCTCATTCCTCCTCAAATCTTCCATTGGGGACATTCAGCATGAGCTCCTTTTCCTCTCCTCAGACTCCTCCTGTCACTTTCCTTCAAGCCTGTGTCTCACAGAGGTGGCCTCATCTCTTACCAAGGCCAACCAAGCCCTCTACCTACACAAGTAATGTGTGTCAACCCTGTCTCCTTTGGCAGACTGCCCCCGCCTCGGCCCTGCTGTCTCTTTGAACTTCCATCTCTCCCTGCCCACTGGCTACTTGCCTACTGCCTCCAAAGATGCCCATCTCCCTCATCCTCAAAAAACCCTCACTCGCCCTCTCTCTCTTCTACTCTTTGTGGCAAAATTCTTTGAGGAGGTCGTCTGTAACAGGTGCCTCCGCTTCCTCCTTCATCCTCTTGTAAACAAGCGTCTGCTTCCTGTTATGATTGTGGTGGAGGTAGAGAGGTAGGCTCACAGGCTCCCTAGACTTTGAGAGTCTATTTTAAATGGTTCCGTGGAAGGGCAGGTAGGCTCTCTGGGACTAGAAGGTCTACAAAGGAAACCAGTTTCTGAACTATGGGAAACTCCAGAATGGAATTCTGATGAGGAGGGAAAAGGGGCATGGTCTGAAGAGAGTCGTGTTGACGACCAGAGAATTCAACCATATATATAAAGAGAGAGAGGAGAGAGAGAGAGAAGGTGGAAGTGAAAGGAAGGTAACAGGAATGTGTGAACACTCACACCTGGGGCTGCCACAGAAAACTTAGAGCAAGAAGAGGGCTCATCCTTTGGGAAAGAGGGAGATCGGAAGAAGAGCAAGGCTCAGAGTGGACGGGATAACTGACCCCAAAGAAAAGGCGGAGTCACTGAAATTTTAGCTGAGAATGATCCTGGACTAGAAAAGATGGGAAAAAAGAGCAGTGATGAGTTGGTAACCACAGGAAGGAAAGTGCCAAGAATCACCCGGCTGCCTCTGAGGAGCTTCTCTTCTGGTCCAGCCGGTGGCATCCTCGGCCACTGCGAGAACCGGCAGATGTGACTAATGAATCCCTCTCTGAGGGAGCCAGGAGAGGCACCACAGAATTCGACAGACATTTATTAGGCGTTCACTCTGTGCTAGGCAACAGGGAGACGAATACAAGCAAAAGAGCCCTACCCTCAAGGAGTTTACATTCTAATGAGCTCCATCCAACACATCAAGGCGGGCAGGAAAGGAGGGGGCAGCAAAGCTAGCCAAGGCGAAATCTGCAGAGAAGTGAGGACTGGAGGGACATGGAGGACAAATATCCCAATTTTTAAGAAAGGGAAGAGAATGGGGGCTGCAAATTATACATAGACCAGTGAGCTTTGCTTCAATTTCTTTTGAAATTCCAGAGTATCACATTCAATGGAGGGTACATCTGGAAAACGGAGTGATAACCACAACGAGCCCAGGTGGTTTTGCATCAAGAATGGATTGTGTTGAAAAAGACAGGCACACTAATACATTATTGATGGAGTTGTGAAATGGTACAACCATTCTGGAAAGCAATTTGGAATTATGCAAATTAAGGGACTAAAATGTCCATACCCTTTGAATCAGAGATTTCATTCTTGGGGTTATATCCCAAGGAAGCCAACGGTAAGAAAAAAGTCTATTATACGTATTCCCAAATATTTATAGCAGTGCTTTTGGTGATAGCTAATCACTGGAAACAGAGTAGACGCCCATCCACTGGGGAATGGTTAAACAAATGGTAGTACATGAATATGACAGAATATTACTGGGCTGTAAGAAATGATGTGTATGACAAAGATGAAGGAGCTGCGTGAACTGATGCAGGGTGAAGTAAGCAGAGCCAAGAAAACAAGATGCATAGTAGCTACAACCATGTAAATGGGGAAAACGGTGGTGACACATCAAAAAACAAAAGTAAATGCACCAGAATGATCAAGATAAAATGGGACCCAAAATGGAGATGAGAGGTGGGAGATCCACAGGCGTGACACACAGCTTGGATTTTCAGACTTGTTCAATGAAGTAATTGGTTGTACGGATTTTTTTCCCTCTAAAACTACTTGTATTATGACTTATGTGACGGATCTTCTGGGAAGGGAAGAGGAAAGGATACATGGGGTACTACGGCAATCTAAGAAACAAACCAAAAAAATCAATCAAAAAATGGTTTGCACCAGGCCAACTTCTCTTCCTTTTTTTGAAAAGTGAACCCCCATGGAAGTTGTAGCGAGGGTCCACCTGTACTTTTAACAATGCCTTTAACAGACTCTCTCGTGATAATGCAATCAGGTGGTTTTGCAGCTGGCTGAATGGCCAAACTCTGGAGTCATCAGCAATGGTTTGATCTCAGTTTGGAAGGAGTTCTTCAGTGGAGTGACACAGGGATCTGTGCTTGGCCCTGTGCCATTTTAACATTTTCATCAATGGAAACTTGGAATTAAGACATAAAAAGCATGCTCTCCCAACTAGGAAACGACACAAAACCAAAAGTCAAAGTGAAGACACCGGATGGCAGCATTCAAAAAGATTGCAAAAGAATCCAGAGCATGGGGTGGAACTGATTAAGGGAAGATCAGTAAGGATAAATATAGTCTTGCTATGTGAGTTCAAAAAAACCTTTATGAGTACAAGATGGGTGGTGCACCTAGCTAGGCAGCAGTTTGTCTATCCAGGGATTTGGATATGAATCAGTAAGATATCACAGTGAATAAAAGCACACACTGCCACTGCCCGCCTAGGGAAGCAAGGTTGGATAATCCCTGTCCTCTGCCCTGGTCAGACCCTACCTGGTGTACAGGGTTCAGTTCTAGGGGCTCCATATTTGGCAGGATGTTGCCAAAGGGCATTGCTAAGCTGAACAGGAACCTGGGGAAGATAGCTAGGACCATGAAAGGCCCCATGAGTAGTAGGAGAAGTGAGGAGGCATGTTTTGCCTAGAGTAGCCCAGGGATGGCAGATGGGACACAATGACTGGCATTGAGTTTTTCAAAGTCCATCATGCAGAAGGGGGATTAAAATTGACATATTTGGCCCCAGAGGTAAGAACAGGAGCAGTGGGTGGAAGCTGGAAAGAGGCAGATGTAAGGTCAATAGTAGGAAAAACTTCCTAACAATTAGAGCTGCCCCAAAATGAAAGGGGCTATTTCTTTTGAAAGTAGGTTCCACCTCCCTAGTGCCAATGAGGGGTCTTCAAGGGAAAACTGGATAGGGGCA
Source organism: Trichosurus vulpecula (assembly GCF_011100635.1). NCBI lineage: Eukaryota > Metazoa > Chordata > Mammalia > Diprotodontia > Phalangeridae > Trichosurus > Trichosurus vulpecula. Next base: position 27,927,826 of record NC_050576.1, read on the forward strand.
GCTAGGTGGCACAGTGGATAGAGCACCGACCCTGGAGTCAGGAGGACATGAGTTCAGATCCAGCCTCAGATACTTATCAGCTGTGAGACCCTGGGCAAGTTGCTTAACTCTGCCTCCAAAAAGAAATAAAAATAAAAAAGTCAAATCAATCCAGGGAAGACTGGATAGGGCAGAGATGTGCTTGTTTTAAACCTAGCTCCTCTTAGCCTGGTGGCACTTACTGTGCTTGCTGGCGCTATGTGACCTTGGACAAGTCAATTAACCCTGTTTGCCTCAGTTTCCTCATCTGTAAAATGAGCTGGAAAAGGAAATGGCAAACCAATCCAACGTCTTTGCCAAGAAAACTCCAAATGAGGTCACAGAAAGTCGGACACAACTGAAATGACTGAACAACCACCACCTCTTAGCCCAGTGCCTGGCACATAGTAAATACTCAAGGAATGCTTTATCAACCTACTTACCTATCCCTCATTGGGAGTGTTATAGTGAGAATCCTTTTTTCAAGATGGGTTGGACTGGATTCCACTTCTAGCTCTTAGGGAGTTCTTGCGTGAGCTACTGCAGAGGAGTTGGTTTGAAACATAACAGCTTTAATTTCGGGTACCTTGTGTAACCCTGAATGTCATTTTTTGGGTTGTACAACTGGTGGGTTAACAAATAGCCCTGACAACTTTAACATGCTGAGCTTTGGGAAGAATGGGTTCAACGAGGCCACATGCTGACCACGTGATGGTGGCGAGACAGAAAGAGCCCTGACCTTAGGTTCTCAATGCCGGGGTTTCAGCTCTTCACACCCTGCTGCGAGTGATCCTGAATCAATGACTTCACTTCTCTTGGGTTCTTCCTCTGAAAGGCAGGCGCAGGCTCTGATAAAAGTAACTGCCCTAGTGACCCTTCAAAAGGATAAACTTCTTAGAGCCAGGAGGCACATATTCCATAGGAACTCGAAGAGTTAAAGGCCCAGGCATCAGATCCCACCACCATTAGCAGCCCACTCTGTGTCCCTCGATTCTTCCAATAGAGCCCACCAGGGCAGCAGCTGCTGGGCACGGCACGAGCTCTGGGTCCTGCCCCCAGTGGGGAGCGGCACTGTTCTAGCCTGCAATCACCAGTGGAAGGGCTTAAGAATGGGCCCAGGCTTGGTAGTGAAGACAGTGACATGGGTCGAAGCCACATAGACCAAGCCTGACTGCAGACCCAAAGACCAACTGCCCCTGATGGTCCTCCGGCTTCTGCCCAAGGAGCCTCTCAGGACGGGGCATCCTCAACCCCCACTTCCAGAGGCCTGGGGCTTACAACGTCCTGTCTTCTCTACAGATAGGTAGGTGGTACAAGTGCCTTAATTCCTGTCAAGAATGAGGAAACAAGGTTGGGGGTGAGGGGTGGGGAGAAGCAACCTGCCTGGGGCCACAGGGCTAGTTGGCAGGGGAGCTGGGATTCTCTCTCCTGACTCAGCATTACACCCTAAGGGGCCCCTCTGCAACCTGTGGGCACAAGAACACTCTGGACCCCTGCAAAGAAGCCAAAAAGTGACCCTCAAGATAGACTGACCACTAGGCTCTAGGCCTGGCAATAATTCTGTTTTTACAAAGGACAAAGCAAAGGAACCAGCTACACTCAAGGAGAGACATGTCTTTTAGTCCGGGCCCCAGAGGGGAGAACCAGGCATTGATTCTGATGGAAACATGGGCTCCAGGACAAAGAGCTGCCCTGGTGGGTAGAGGGGAGCCAGGGACAGCAGGGAAGGGGTTAAAGTACTGAGGGCAGATCCCACAGAATGTTTTCCCCATGTTCAGTCTGTCCCGATGCTCCCTGATGCTGATGTCCAAGTCCCACAGACAACGGGCGTCCTTCCCAGGCATCTATCTCCATGTGGACAAATGGCCCCACGGCTCCAGGACTTACTCTGGCCTCTGGCCACAGAAAGGTAAGCGTGACTTTTTGATGTATGTCTTACAGTGTAACCACTGACACGGTGGGGCTGGGCGCATGTGGGGACTGGGTCATCCCGGGACAAAGAGTGCAAGGCTGGTGTTTCATCTTTTATTTCCTCCCCCTGCACCCCTCCCCAGGGAAGTCTGAAAACACAGGCGCAGGACTTGGGTAACAGAAGTGGATTAGCTGCGGGGATGGCGGAGCTGTGTGGAGCCAAGGAGCTACCCTGACCTTCTCGGGATGATGCAGAGAAGACTGAGGATTATGGAACACTTGCCTCCCCCCACCCCACCCCACCCCACCCATTAGTGTTAACAAAAGCTTCGTATTCCAGTTTTAAAGTGCAAATGATTTGGGTACAACTGCTGCTGCCACGAGTCTCTTAGGAGATGTTCTCCAGGATATAAAAGGTGAGTTCCATGACCAGGGGGCCCTCGCTGAGCTGGCAGGCGCCCCCATGAATCACGGGCACCAAGGCGCTGTCCAAGTCCTTCATGTACTGGGCCGGCAGAGGCTGCCCATTGCTCCCGGCCTGATAGCCAACCTGGACCAAAGAAAGAGAAGCAGATGTCACTGCCAAGATATATGTGCTGGTATGTGCCTGAATGTGCATGACTGCATATGTGGGAGGCCCTTTATTGTCAGCAGCAGGAGCAAGCTCTGATGGTCCAAGAGGCAGGGGGTCTGATGAGACCCCTGCTTTCATGCCCACAACAGCTGCACGCCATTGGTCCCTGAGCCAGAGGAGACACTGTGATGTGTCTCCGTATCCTCCGATCCCCCACCCAGGGCCCAAGTTCCTACAAAAGCTTTGGAACACCTAGGGAAATCAGTGAAGAAAATGGGAAGGAAAGGAGCCTAGCAGGACCAGGTCTCAAAACTACATCACAGCATCAAAACAGCCTGGTCCTGGATAAGAAACAGAGTGCCTGATTAGTGGACAGATAAGGTAGACAACATTCAGAAGCAAATAGGCACAGATAATGGGGGCTGGAGCTCACTCTTTCACAAAAACTGCAGAGAAAACTGCAAAGCGGTCTGGCAGAAACTGGGCACAGACCATCATCTCACACCAGATACCAAGAAAAGCTCCAAATGGGCGCTCGGTTTAAACATAAAGGATGAAACTATAAGCAAAATAGAAGAAAGTGGGGGAAGTTACCTATCGGCCTTATGGATGGCGAAGAGTTCATGATGAAAAAAGAGAAAGATGGTTGGTATGGCAAAGACTAAGTCAGTACTCTAGGTAGCACTGTCACTGCTGTTACATTGGCTTGGCCTACCCACGAGCAATGAACGTTTCTCCAATTATCTGTGTGAAGAGTGTTCTAGAACTATGCTCACACAGGTCCTGTCCTTAGAATCCTCTCTACTTCCTGGCCTTCCTTCAAGGCCAGATTCAATGCCATGTTCACTAGGAAGCCTTCCCTGACCTCTCCTTCCCCATGGAGCCCATGGTTTGCACATCTGTTCTATTTCCTATTACAGTTACTGGTATACATTTTATAAATAAATGGCTTTTGACTAACACTGCCGCCACCTTTACCCTTAAGACTAGGAATTCTTAATTTTTTTGTGTGTCATGGATTCCTTGGGCACTGTGAAGTCTATGGACTTCCCTTCAAAATAACATTCTTAAATACATAAAATACATAGGATTATAAGGGAAACTAATTATATTGAAATAAAGATGCATTTTTTTTTCCCATCCAAATTCCCAGACCCCCTGAAATCTATCCAATGGACCCTTTAGGGGAGATTTCTATATCTATGAGGACAGGAACTAGAATTCTTCCAGAGTGAACACAGTGCTCTGGTCAGAGTCAAGGGCTGGCTGAATGTTTGGGGACTGAATCAAACTGGACTACAGTCACAGATGGTCAAGGATGGGCTTAGGAAAATACAATTTCCCAACTGGGCAGGAATGAGAAGCAGGAGACAAGCCGGTGGGCTTCTGAGGCTGGAAGCTGGAGAGAGCCCTCCAAGTGGACAAAGGAAATGGTCTTGGTCCGAACAGGCTAACACCCCTAAAAGACTTCTTTGAAAGGAAAAAATTGCACAGGTAGTCTCTGAAAAATAAAGTGGTGATGGTGCCCTCCAGCACGCTGGCCAGCTCCCACAGGAGAGCCTGGGGGGGACTGACGACAAGTTACCTGTTCAGAGTCCAGGGCCACTCGCAGTCCCAGTCGGGTCATTCCGTCTTCCTTGAGCAACTTCAGGTGGGGACAGAGGGCAAGGCAAAAGGCTTTGGCCACATGCTCTGTCAGCCGGCTGTGATCTGCAGGGTCACTCAGACCATTGTGCTGATCTTCGTTTTCCAGGAAAAACACCTGCAACCCAAACAAAAAAGGGCTTCTTTTACTCAGGGATTGGGAGAGCTCAGACTCAATCTGGGATGAGCCCTCTTACTCCCAGCACCTGGAACAAAGGCAGGGCCCACACACCAGATTAGAATATTCCAGGCTTAGAGGACATTGAGTCCAACCCCTCATTTTACAGATCCCAGAGAAGTGACCACCAAGGGCATATAACTCAGTGGCACAGCCTGGATTTGAACCCAGCTCCTTTGACTCCAGCTCTAGCCTTGCTCTTCCTTCCTCAGGAGTAGGGGAACATTCACCATCCTAGAGCTAAGGTCATTACGGAGATGTTAGAGGCCTGTGTCCTGCCCATAAGGCCACAGACAAGGCTTCCATGTTATTAGACTGTGAACTTCTAGAAAATAGGGCTATGAGAACCCCAGAAAGTCAGGGCTGGAAGAAAGCTTAGAAGTCTTTGAGGAAACCTCGCTCCTTTCCCATAGAAGGCACACAACTTGTCCAAGACCACACAAGCTGGTAGCCAGGTCTCCTTCCTCCTAGGCCAAGGGTATTTCCATCCTTAGAGAAGAAATAATAGTGCCTGTCCTCCCCACCTTCCTAGGGTCAACATGAAGGCAAAGTAAGGTGATCAAAATGCTTATGCAAACCTAAATAAAGGTAACAGTCAACTTCATCCTCTGACTTTTGATGCTACTGAAGTCCGTAGCAGGTCTGAGGCTATCTTTGAAACCCTGGCCTGGAGACAGCAACATGAGGAGGCCTCTGTCTGCTCTGACCCTGTGTCCAGAGCAGGTGATGTGAGTGCAGGGAATGAAAACACACACACTCAGATTCGGTCCCATCAGGAGGTATGGGAATGAACAGTGGGAAGAAGAGACTAAAAGGATGTTTAAAATCAAGAAGTTGTCATAGCATTAGCCCAGTAAGTCCCAGTGTGGAGACAATGAAAAGGAAGTGACAGAAAAATACCACTAATAACATGCATTTACATCCTCCCTTAAGGGGTGCAGAGAGCTTTGCTCACAGCCCTAGAAGTGGGCCTGTTTCCTCTTCTGTACACTAAGGGAGCTGGCCTAAGGCCCCTTCCAGCTGATGCTGAAGGAGTCCACTGCAGCCCAGTGACAGGAAGGAGGTCCCAGGGCTGGGATCTGAACCCTGCTCTTTGATGCAAAGATCACTAGGCTCTGCAGACGTTCTCTAGTCTCAGCAGCATGCCCATGCTCTAGGTCCTACACAAGCCTCCCTCCCTGGATCCCTCCAGCATGACTCTCCAGACCCAGGTGATCTGTCTTGTGTACTCTGTGTACTGGGAAGTAAATTATAGCCCAAGTGAGTAATGAGGTCAGTCATGAGTTCTGAGAACATGTGTGTGATGTCACTAAAGAATCATGTGCCTCCACAGGAGATCTCAAATAAAGACATAAACGTTTGTGTGGAATGGCACACATACACCGCCCCCACTCATCTACCCCCCCACCCCCCACCACACATACAACACACACACACACGTACTGTGGTACTTTGGTTTGCAACTCCTATTCCTGGATTTTCTGAGGGGTTGGCCCCTGTAGAAGGCCTCCCCCTTAAGATAATGCCCTCTACAATGCTATGCCAGTGCCTCTTCCTCAGCCCTGGTCAATATTGGTGCCAAGGGTGATCACTTTCAAGGGTAACCCCCAGTCAGACAAACTGCCTTTTTCTTCCTCAATCAAGAAAAATAGCTGACACCCATACCATAAAGGGGCAAGAGAGCGGCAAAGACAATGCCAGGTCCAAGACTGCAGCCCCTCCCCGAGGAGGACTGAACACAGCATGGGATGGGAGGGGATGCTGACAGGACAGCAGGCAGCCAGATTTCACCCTCATCACCAGCCCCTGGGGGCAGGCAGCCTTTCAGTATGACTGAATGAAAACAAGCCAAGAAAGAGCTCTAAGGATCTAAGCGCTGCTTCAGTTTCATGCAGAAGGGGCACACTGTATCCCCAAGGCACAAATTTCAGGCAGGCTGGCCAGGGTCCTCTACCTGCCCTGGCAAGGGGTTACAAAGGGATGCTCCAGCTGGTGCCTGTACCCCTGCCCAGCCCAACCCTCTCCAGGCTCCAGCATGATGGGGGTGGCATCCTTTGGAGAAATGCTTATGCTTCCACGTTCCAATGGTCCTCGGTTGGTTAGTGTGGGGCCCGTTCTCTGTCAGTACAGAAGGAAAGGCAATCATGCCTTTGGTGATTTCAAAGAAATGTGTGTTCAAGGTCCCAAAGCCATCGAGGACAGTGGGGAGTCTCTGCATACTTAGCAACAAACCCTTTGGATTGTGCTCAGGTCACTTCAGTTCATTGAGTACCTACTGGGGTGAAGCACTGTGCCCGTAGGACCCTGGAGACATACCCTCACTTCCCAGAGGGGCCCTCTTGGCTGTGATGGGGCATTGAAAGGAAACTTTGATGGGGGGGGGGAAGGAAATGCAGAAGAGATGGGTGCATTCACCACGCCTTCAGAAAATAAATCTCTACTATCAAATTCAGAATTGAAAACATTTGAGCTTGCTGCCTTAAAGACACTAAAACCTTAAGAGAAATGGGATAACTGGAGAGAAGACGAGAAGTGAGCTGGTAAAAGTTTACAGATAAATGGACAGATTGGGCCACAGAACCTAAAATCTTCCTGGGATTTCTTTCAGAACTGCCTAGAGATACTGAGCCCAAGGCACATTAAAATCACCCAACTTACCTCTGTCCACCTAATGACTTTTCCATTTGCTTTATACTCTGAGCCATGGAATATCTTCACGCTTGTTATGGACTCCATGGATTTACCATCGATAGGACTGACCACACTAAAAGGGGACCAAGAAGAGAAAAAAGCAACATCAAGTTAATGGATAGAGAGAGGGCCCCAAGGGCCTGCCTGCCAGCTGAGTTCACACTGTGGGTACTGAGCTCTGCTCAGTCTCCTCCAGGAACTGGCCCACCCTCCGGATGCATTTGCATCTAATGCCTGAAAACCATGAAGATGAAGGCAGGGATGCTTGAGCAGAGGTTACCAGCCTTCCACAAGCAGCTATGATCTGGGGGCAGTGCCTTTGTGCAGGAGGACAGAAAACCTCATTTTTAACAGTGATTTCCCACTGAAGTAATGCCAAGAGAGATCCATTCATGGAGGCTTGGCTTGGGACAGAGCACAAAGCTGTTCAGCTCCAGTCACACAGGGAGGGAGGCAGCGATCCATCCCTGCCAGCCCCTTCTAGGTAACTCTGGTCCACAAGCCATCCTAAGTGTGGGACGGGCAGGGCAGTATCGGTGCTGGAGGCTTCCTCCTCATCCTCTCTCCAATCACCAGGGCTGTACTTCACTGGTGGTCCTCACTCTTGCCTCATAAACAGCCCACCTTCTTCACGCTGTCTCAAATGTGGTGCTGCCCACCACCACCATGGGCTGCAGTCCCATGGAGCTTTGAATGGCCTTCAATTTCATTCTGTAGATGCTGCAGTCCTACAACATCCCTCCGAGAGAGATGCTATTAAAAATGAGGCCTTAGTTTCATGGAGAGGCTTGAGGTCATTCAACTGATTCTGTGTTAGTGGCTATGAGTGAGATGAGTTTGACCAGGCTTCCCACCCTTGCACTGTTCCGTGGTGCCACATGACGGAGGGGTCTGTGCAGGGACTTTGCTTCTTCCATGAGAAAGCTACCGGGGTATGACTTCTAGCTGGGCTCATCCCAGACATCACACCGGTTTGCTTGTGGAGAGAAACCAGAATCACTTTTTTTTCTTCCTGCCTGTTTTATTTCCATTTATAAAGTACAAAATGCTTTTCTGACAGCAGCTCTGTGAGAAGGTGGATTGTCCATTTTTAAAGATGGGAAAAGATAGGCTCAGTATGATTACCAGACTTATCTCATACCATTTCTCCACATATACTCTGCTCCAGGACTACAACTCACATTCCAGGTTTTTGCCTCCACACATTTGTTCAAGCTGTGCCTTCTGCCTGGAATGCTGTCACCAGGCCACACATGCATTTCTACCTATCGTTTTTAACCCCGACTCCAACGCTACTTCTTCTGTTAAAGATTCTTTGACCCCTCTTGCCAGTGACAACCTCTCTAATTACCTCTCCTGCGTTACTTTCCTGTGTGTGATTCTGTGACTCTACTGGACCAGGATCTCCATGAGGACAAGAAGCCAGAGGCCGCTGGGCCAGACCTGTACATAAGTAAGAATCCCCCTACAATATGCAACACAATGGTCTTTCAACTTCTGCTTAAAGAGCGCCAGGAAGAGAGAGCCCTCAGACTTAAGGCAGCCTTGCCCACTGCAGAATCACTCCATTAAGGAGATGTCCATGTGTCAAACCTCACTCAGCTTCTCTGGAATGCACTGGTCTCACTTCTGCCCTTAAGATGAAGCAGAAACAATGTAGTCTCTCTTTTCTAGAGGCGTTCTCCAGATACTTAAAGACAGCCACTAACACAAAATCAACTGAATGACCCCAAGTTTCTCCAGGAAACAAAGGCCCCCCCTTTCAATACCATCATTCTTGGAGGGATGTTGAAAGACCACAACTCATGGAACACCACAGCATCTGTGGACTTGAACACTGAAGGTCATCCAAAGCACCTTGGGAGGGCAGTTCATGGCAGGAAAGGTGGGGGAGTGTCACATTCAAGACAGTGTCAAGAAGCCGGGCTGTTTATGAGGCAAAAGTCCTCTTTTCCTTGCTAAATAACCCTGATTCTTTCAACATATCCTCATATGGCATAAACTGAAGGGCCTTCACCACTGCAGCTGCCTTCCTGGGGATGCTCTCCAAACATGGTCTAACCAGAACACACGCTGTAAAAGCATCTTCTCCTGAGCTGTAAACATTATGCTTGTCTTCGTGTCGCCTCGAAGAGAACTAGCTTTCCTGGAAGCCATAGCTGCATCTATCTCCCACTGCCTACTGGACATCCCTACCCGGATCTCCTTACAGGTCAAGTCAAGAAGCATTTATTAAGTGCCTGTGATGGATGGTCCCAAGTCCTGGATGCTAATCACTGGTTTAAGATGCCACAGGTATCGAAGGTAGAAGCCCTCATCTTTTCCCCCTAAGCCTAGCCCTCCTCCCAACTTTTCCATTGAGGGTCACCGCCTTCTTGGGTACCCACACTGACAGCTTGGGAAGCAGCCTTGTCTCTCCACTCTCACTCCTCCCCACTCCACCCCACTTCCCTCCAGCCAATCAGCTGCTGAGTCCTGCTGCTCCTGTCTTCATCCCTCTCCTCACCTACCCCACCCTAATTCAGGTCTCACCAGCTCTTGCTTGATCCACAGCCAAAGCTTCCTTCTTGGTTTCCCTGTGCCCAGCCTCTCCCATCTCTAACCCATTTTCCACATTACTGTCAGTACGGTTATTTATAAAGCACAGCTATGGGGACCATGGCATTCTCCTGATCAAGCTTCAGGGCTTCCTTTAAATCTCTAGTTTGTGATGCAAACTTCCTCTGCTTGAGTCCTACAGAGGAGAGAGCCCAGAACAATGCCTAGAGAACAGAGCTCCCCTAACACTGCTCTCCCATGTCTGAGTGGCAGGATGGGGAAACATGGTCCCTAGTCTACCCAAGACAATATCACTTCAGTTTATGCCTCTTCTGACCTTGGTCCAAAGGCTCCTTCTTCCCCAAGCTTTCCTTGCAAGCATATCTCCTTGAAGTGTAATACTCTCTCACTCCCCATTCCCTTTGCCTATCCAATTTCTTTGAATACAGCATTCCCTTCCAGGGTCACAGTCCAGTCAAAGCATGTGTAAGAGACTCCTGGTAGACGCGGTTTGCCTCTTCCCTCCAGCATCTCCAGTTCACTTGCTAATTAAACATACTGTCCACATGGAAACTGCACGCAGGCTCCTTCCTCGGAGGATGCGGTCTGCGGCATCTTGAAGGCTCCCACTGTCCTTGGTACCTAGCCTGGTGGATGAGCACAGGCACTTTTCTCCCCGTCCTTCTGTTGTTAAGGTTCTTTTCATGAAATCTGTGAGATTCTGGGAAAACATCGCCTTCTGGGCCTTTGTCAGGCACCCTCCATCTTCTACTCTGGGCAAATGGTCATTTGGTAACGAGGTTCTTCCTTCCCAAATGCTCCTTTACCAGGTGATGCCTTTGCCTTCCAGAAGGAGCAGGGATGAAAACAGCTCCAGTGTTCCTGGGGTCTCCGTCATCTTATTCTAAGACTTCATAATTCTTAGCAATTCTTTATATACTTCTTCTGGCAGAATCGTTTGTGTCCAAGTGGGTTATGTAAACACAACTGAAATGTTCACCTCTGCAGAAACAACCCTTTTTTTAAAAAAGAAGCCACAGCAGCAGTTATTTGATTACTAAGCCCTACAGGGATCAATATTGAAAGATAACATAAAAGAAAATTCACAAGATGTGGGAGTCTTGTCAACCTTGGTGGTAACCACAGATCTGCTATAGTTAAGAGCAATAAATTAGGGTTCAAATCCTGACTGTGTCCGGAGGTTGTGTGGCTTTCCACACAACCTCCCTTCTCTGGGCTTCAGACTCCTCCAAGAAATGAGGAGTTTAGAATGGAACCTAAGGTCTCCTCCAGCCTCAAATCCTGTTTCTATAATCCCTTTCTATGGGAACATTGACTTACTTTGTCTTAGCTCCCCCTCTCTCCTTATTTAAGCCCTTCCGTTCTGCCATCTTTCCCACACTTCCTGGGTTTTCCCAGAGCCCCACGTTCACCTGCTCCACTTGTCCTCCCACTGCCCTTCCCAAGTCCTGCAGCATTCTGAAGGGAAACCAGGTCCACATGGGGTGGGCCAGACCTCCGAGGTCCAAGGCATCAGGCCGGTTTCCATCAAGGCTCCCCTCACTTCAGACAGAAGGGTCAGCTTGAGGCGCCCCTGCACCACCTGGTATCATGTGCTTAAATTAGAGTCAAGAAAGTTTAAATCTAGACTCTGCCATGGCCACCACAACACCTCTTCTTCCTCTCATTTACCTACTTTTGGGTGAGTCAAGACTTTTCCTTACAACTACCCTATTAGGGAGTGGGTAGAAGAATGCCATCCCTGTCCCAGCTGAATTCAACACTGACTGAAGTGCCTTCTATGTGCTAGGCACTGCCCTGGGCCACTGCTTTACCAAGGTAAGAACACAATGGTCCCCACCTCCTGAGGCTGGGAAGAACCAAGTGGCCTCTCTGATATCACCCAAGGAAGGATCTGCAGCAGGAGTCGACCCTAGGTCTCCTGGCTCCAAACCCAGAATGCTTTCTACTCTGACACACTGTCCCGTAAAAGATGGGGGTGTTTCTGAGACGTGTGTGTGCGCACATGTGCACATGTGAGAGACAGAGAGAGAGAGAGAGAGAGAGACAGACAGACAGAGAGAGAGAGAGAGACAGAGAGAGAGAGACAGAGAGAGAGAGACACCTGGCTTAGACTAAATGACTCTGACTGTGAGGGAATGGGAGCCGGTCTGCTGGCTAGTTTGACTGCACAGGTACAAGATGCTATCAGTTAGTTGTGGGAGGAGCTGGAAAGAAGGATGGAGAGTACAGACAGGCCAAGGCCAACCTCCTCTTGGAGCTGCTCTGAAGAGAGGCCCGAGCTGAGGCCCAGCAGCTACACGACTACCCTAGCCGCCCCAAGGGTAATCGGAATGAATCAAGCTGGACCAAGGCCAAGTGAAGGGTGGTGGGGAAAGTTTAGGGCCACCTCGTCTGGGAATTGGTAGATTGACTTTTTATGTTCTTGTGCTCAGCCCTCCCTGGTTACAGAAGAGATGGAGAGCATTTATTCTAGAGAGACAGAATGTGAGGCCCGGAGATGGGGGTAATTTAATAGGAATTCAGAGGGGAAAGGACTTGCAAAATCACCTAGTACAATCTACACCCAGACCTGGGAGGTCACTGGGGAAGGGAGCTGCAACCTATAGTCTTGGGAGAATGGCCTCAGGCCAAGAGGGGAGAGACATTCCCAGCCAGGAAGGGCAACTCCTATTCTTTAAAGAGGGGAACCTCAGGAAATGTGACTTAGCCAGAATCATAAAAGTAAATAGCAACAATCATTTACAGCTTTTTATGCAGCTATGTTCTGCAGAAAGCTTACGTTTCCTTTCCTAAGATGGGAATTAATCCCTGCTTATGTGAGGACATCGTTCATCAGAGGGCAGGAAAGGTGCCAGCCCTTTAAATTGTTCCAGAATGAGGCTGACTCTCCAGTTCAGTACATGGTGAGGCTGTCTTGTGCCAGGTCACCAGGAGTGTCTGTGCCATGAGCCCTCCCTCCACAAAGCACATGGCCTTCAGAAATCGGGAGCAGAAGGCTCCCTTGGGTTGCCTGGGGGGCCCCATCTGGGGAAAGTGACGCCATTTACCCTTTGTTGAAGTTTTTGTCATCCTCCACCCACTGAATGTGGATGTGCTCCTGAGGGTCCTCCGCATCCACTTTCCCACAGGTGATGGTGAAGTCTTTCATCTCTCGCAATGCTTGCCTCAAGGAGTCCATGTTTTCGGCAGTTATCTGGACCATTACTCCATCTGCAAGAGCGATGCCAGAGCATGAAAAGAGAAGCGTAAGCTTAGGAGGTATCTGTGGAATGAATGAATGGATGAGAATTGGAAGGGCCCTCAGAGGTATCTTCTCCCAACTTCAACCTGAAGCACCGCTCCTCTTTCACAAAATCCCCATGGGGAGCATCCAGTGTCTTCCTGAACACCTCCAGTAATGGGGAACTCTACGTCTAAATGACAGCAGCTCACATTTAGACTCTGCTTTATGGTTCACAAAGCGCTTTTCCTAACATAATTCTATGCACTAGGAAGTGCTCAAAGTTACACAACTACTGAATTAGTATCATCATCGTATCCACTTTTTCAATAAAGAAACTGAGGCTCAGAGGGTTTCCACGATGACTCCCTGCCTCGCCTCACTTATCCCCCAGGCTCTCTCCCACTGCTCCAGCGCCTGAGCCTCCCCCGCGTCCTTTCTTCCCACATCTGTGGCTTTACTTGTGCTCTTACCCACGTCTGCAGGATTGAACCCTCCGTGAATTCCTAGCTACCTTTTAAAGGCCAATGCAGATGCACCTTCCGGGCCGTGGGGCCTCCCCAAGCACTGCTCTGGATCTCTTGCCTGAAGCACTAGCATTTCTCATTTTGCATCAGAGCGGCTTGCAGCATCTTTCCCTCAGTTAGCCTCAGTGAGGCAAGCACCCATCTCATAATAGCCAACATCATGTTGTCAGTTATTGGGCAGTACCTTACATACGTCACCTCACTTGACTCTCACTGCCACTTTGCAATAAGAAAGATTGTTATTCTCATTTTAGGATCGTCAAGATGAACAGACGGGCCCCAGGGTGCACACAGAGGGTCAAAGGTCCGTAACCCCAAGCCCAGCACGCAGCCATTTTGTCAGACCACCTCTCGAGGAGGCCTGCCCTCATTTCCAGCACCATGCTCTCTGTGCGCAGCAGGTAATGAACAAATGTTTGCTGAATTTAACTAAAAAATTAAATGATCTTGATTTTATAGCTTGTAAGACTTTGGATTTTTAAACTAGTTCTCCCTTCCCCCACCTCTATTCACCTTCCTACAGGACGAGATTACCCAGGTGGGAATCAAGAGCTCTTTAGCAGACCACAGCTCCTCTGCTGTACGTGCTCTTCCTCCATTCCTCCCTCGACCCCTTGGTGAAATGATTTGCTCAGCAATCCCTGGAGCTCTGCTCTACCACCAATCACACGGGGCTGGCCTCATGCCTCCTCCACTCCTATCCATATGCAGATGAACAGAGCTGGAGAAAATCATGACGTCACAACGATGAGGTCCAGGAGAAATTTAGGGTACATAATTTCAGTGGGGCCTCCCTCTCACTCTAAGAAAGCCATTATGTCACTCACCACAGTGACTTTTCCAGACCTCTCCATCTCTCTTCAAGCCTCACATAGCACCCCTCTTAACTGGGACACTTCCCCTCGTACTTGGCTATTTGCCAAGAGCTCCCTCTTCTCTCCTCTCTCCCTTCTTCACTCCTGTCTCTGATGAAGAAGGTCCAGGTCAGGCCCTCTAGATGTGTCTTTGATCTCATCCTCTAACATGTTGTCCCCATGATTATGTGCATTCTCTCTGTTCTTCAATTGCTCAAACATGCCCAAGTCTCCTGCATCCTTCAAAGTCCTCCCTTGACCCAATCATTTTTGCTAGCCATCCTTCCCTCCTTGGCTCGACTCCTTGACAAAGCTGTCTACACTGGGCACCTCAACTTCTTCTCTCAGTTGATTCTGAACCATTTATATTTACCTTCTGTCATCATCCTTAAACTGAAACTTTTCTCTCCAAAGTTACCAAGGATCTCTTAATTTGTGCGATCTAACAGCCATTTCTCAGCCCTCCTCCAACCTGACCTTCTGGAAGCCTGTGACACCACTGGTTACCTTTCCTTCTGGATACTCATTCCTTTCCAGGTCTGCTTCGCACTGATTAGCTTCTTATCTGTCTGACTACTTCTCAGTCTCCTCGGTTGGATCTCTAAGGATGTATGAAAACATTTATGGCAGCTCTTTTTGGCAAACAATTGGACAATGAAGGGAGTACACAGCAATTTGGGAATGGCTGGAGAAGTTCTGGTGTGTGAGTGTGATGGAATACTGTAAGACAGGGCTGTCCAACCTTAGGTTTTTATTGAAACAATAGACAATATATTTTGATTTGCCATTTTAGTGAGAGCTCTGCGGTAGCTCAGCTTCATTTACTAAAGTATTTATGTAAATTTCTATGCTTGTAGGCTGGCCGGGCTGCATAAATCCAACTGGGGATTGCGTTGTGGACAGCCCTGCTGTAAGAAATGAGGAAGGTTTTAGAGGACCTGGGAAGATGAAGAGGGAAGTGAACAGAATAAGGAGAATTTATACAGTGACAGCACGGTAAAGGCATTAGGGATATTTTCAAAAGACATTTTTTGAAAGAATGAGTCATTCTGTTCAGGTAATGACTAATCGTGATTCCAGAGGACTAATGGTGAAGCATGTAACCCACCTCACAGTGCAGAATAAGACACATATTTCTTTGGACAAAGCCAATATAAACTTCCTGTGGTGGTTATTTATCTATTTATTTATTTCGCAGGGCAGAAGGCAGGGCAATTGGGGTTAAGTGCCTTGCCCAAGGCCACACAGCTAGTGTGTCAAATGTCTGAGGCTGGATTTGAACTCAGGTCCTCCTGACTCCACCTAGCTGCCCCTTCTGTGGTTGTTATTAGCATGTTTTTTAACATGGATTTTGTTTTTCTTTCATTCTCAATTGGGGAGAGTGAGGAGGGGGAGGAAAGTGAATCTTGGCTGATTGAAAAAAAATAAAATTTAATTTAAAAGCAAGAAAAATCATTGGTAATTTTGGAGAGCCCATGCTCAATGGAGTGATGAGACTGGAAGCCAGACTACAGTGATCTGGATTATCTAGTCTTTTGGTTTCTCCTCCTGCTGCTCTTTGCTGCTTCCTTTTGAAACTCAAATGAATCCATCTGCATAAAAGCAAGACATTGGAGAGGCGGAAGAGGTCTCCATAGCTCAGCATTTCAGCCCTTGCTTGTGCTAGCTACTCTGGGGAAAGGCCTGGGGCAGCAGAGCTAGGACAGGTAGGTGGCAGGGTCATTCTGGGTTCACTGAACAAAATGGGTAAAGGGCCATGTACAAGAAGCAAGAAGCCCCCATTACAACATCCCTAACACCCTTCTCCTTTAAGCTCACAACAGTCTTCTGACACAGCTGGCATGTATGTGAAAGAGGAGGGAGAGAAGGCTCTGAAAAGTCCCACTCCATGTGGAGGCTTCAGGATTCCAAAGGGCCTTCTCCCCCAAAGCTGGGTTCTTTCCACACACTCCAGAATTACATCTGAGTATCATGAGCACAGCTCTAAGGACACAAGGAGTCTCTGTGGCCCCCATATTCTTGTGCCTCGCTGGTTAGGCCTGACTTGGGCCACAAACAGCTGCCAAGGAGCTGGTTATTCTCCTCCGTGGCAGCCAGATGGCCTCTCCCTGGGCCTCAGACTGGGCAGCAACGCAGTGAGCACATGCACGGCTCACTGCTCCTTCTTTACCTTCTACGATGCTGGACTTGGCAAGGTATCCAGAGGAGGCCTTCAGAGCTCCGCTGAACACGAAAAAGCCGGCACCGGTGACTGAAATGACAACAAGAGGCAACGAGTGAGGCTCTGAGCTTGGGAGGGAAAAAATTCCAATGAAATACATTAAGAGGCAGGGCGAGAGGAGAAAGCAGGCACAGCCTTCCCAAGGCATGTATCACAGGTGGCTAACAAAGTGCTTTCCTGATGAGTTCTGTGAAGCCAGTGGGATGACTGTCTCCATTTTACAGATGAGGAAGCCAAGGCTTACAGAAGGGACAGAGGTAGGGCTCAGGAAGAAGGCTGACCTGGACTGCCTTTAAGATCCCTTCCTTCTCCTCTAAAGCTAGGGTTCTATGACCACACTCAATCCTCACAACAATCCTGTGAGGAAGGTACTACAACCTTCTCACTTCACAGAAGGGGAGACTGAGGCTCAGAGGGTCAGAGAGAGTAAGTGGCTGAGGTGAGATCTAAACGAGGCCTTCCTAAGTCCACTTTGTCTCATTAATGTGACTTCTAGTTCACCTGTGGGGGGGTCATGCAGAGACACCACATTCCTTCCCACCTCAAGTATCATGTTCTCCAGCCCTCTCACCAGACCAAATACTCTTTTATAGACATGCTCTGGTTTTTCAAAGGTGTCTCTAAATTACGGTGCCCAGAATAGGATGAAATGCTCCAGATTTGTTATTACCAGAGCAGAATACAATAGGGCTCTCTCCATCTTCGTGCTTCCATTAAGATGGCCTAATTTTTTGTAGCTGTTTCGGCTATTACTACACTATTAACTTTTATCTAACTCATACTTCACTAACATCCCCAGGACTTTTTCACTGGGACATTTGACCCATACTACATGTATATAATTGATTTTTTTTAACCCAAGGGTAAAGCATTACATTTATCCTTCGATTCAGTCCATTGTTTCTGATTGTCTAGAACATCAAAGAGAATCACAGAATCTCAGGATCTCAAAAGCTCTCTAGTCCAAAGTGGCACTTGTCTCTCCCAGCTGGATGTCATTAACAAATGTGATGAATATGCTACCTATTCCTTCACTAAAGACGTATACAGATGCTGAACGCCACAGGACTAAGAGAAGATTTGGGGGCACCACATCACATATCTTCCTCTCTCAAAGAGTCTTCCACTATGTGCCTTGCTGTCCCCATGTGAGAATGGCAATCCTCAGGAGGAGAAATCAAATGGGAATCCTTTAAATGTACACAGTGACTCATCCTTTACAAAGCTCATTTGATTCCTGTGACTACTTTGTGAGGTCTATCACAGCTGGTGGGGATCCCGGGATCCCAGAATTTAGAGCTGGCAGGACCTTAGAGCTCATCCAGTCCTAGTTTCCCATCTTACAGAGGAGGAACAGGAGGCCTGGGAGGAGAAGTGAACCCTCCAAAAAAAAAAAAGCACTCCAACACGAAGTAGTGCAGCCAAGACGACTGAAACGGGTTATCTGACTACAAGCACAGAGCTCTGGCCACAACAAAACTCTTCATTTTACAGAAGAGAAAACTGACTCAGAGAATG
Source organism: Trichosurus vulpecula (assembly GCF_011100635.1). Classification (NCBI taxonomy): domain Eukaryota; kingdom Metazoa; phylum Chordata; class Mammalia; order Diprotodontia; family Phalangeridae; genus Trichosurus; species Trichosurus vulpecula. Next base: position 27,945,744 of record NC_050576.1, read on the forward strand.
GTAACAGTGACCCACACATTGTGACTGAGCTTGGGAACGTTGGCGCTGTGACTTGAGCCCAGCTGATCCAGCTCCAGAGGAAGGCGTGGTTGAACGGCGGCCATTCATGCTGATGCAGGGCACAGGGGCACCTCTGGCCAAGGGCCTGGCTGGGTCACATTCTACCTTGTTGGGAGGAGGGCAGAGTCTAGCTTTTAGGATCCCTTCTAAATTAGCTGTCTTCCTTTGGCTGGGCTCCCCACCTGCAGCCTCCTAGACTATTGGTCATTCCATGAATACATCAAGGGGCTGAAACACCAGCCCAAAGTGAAATAATGAGTACTGTGGGCATACAAGGCTTGTGGGCATGTGGGAAGGTGATCTCACCTGAGCCTCCTTCATGACAGAGGTACAAGAATACCATGAGGGAATTTACTAAGCCAGGCAAAGAAGCCCAGCTACAGCGCAGCCAGCCCCAGTGGAAAGGACACAGCACCTGAGATCTCACTGAGGCTCCCAGAAGGTCAAGGGACTGGCAAAAGTCCTTTCCTTCTGCTTTGCAAGTTCTAAGGGGCTACAGAAATGTTCACTCTCATGCTTCTTCTGTGGTCTGATGAAAAACTTTCTAAACCCTAGGCCATCTAAAAGAGAGTGCCCAGCTTACTGGAAGTTTGAAGTAGCACTCTGACCAATCAAATGGCACACATTTTATTCAATGCTGACTATGTGCCCAGCACTGGATATACAAATACAAAAACAAAGCAGTCCTTGCTCTCATAAAACTTATCATCTATTAGGGGGCTATAACACACTCACAGATGAATAAACAAAGGCCACATCCAAAATAAAGGAGCAAAGCTTTGTAGGAGTAGGTTCTGAGCGGAGCACTGAAGGGGGCTGGGGGTTCTAAGGGCAGTGGTGAGAAGGCAGCGCCACCTGAAGTAGGGGTGACAGCAATGAGCCCACTTTGGCTCGAGCAGAGTTCGTGTGGAGGAGTCACGGGAAACTACGCCAGCCTGTGAGGAGTTTTAAACGCCTAACACAGGAGTCTATATTTTGTCCTCCAGGCAATGGGGAGTTACCCTGTAGGTAAAGGTGAGACTAGGTAGTTTCTAAGGTCTCTGGGACCACTCCTCCTGCACGCTGTGAGCACAATAGGTGTTCAATCAATGCTGGCCTAGATGATCTGTTTCTTATGGCCTTCTGTCTACCTCAGGGGTGGGGAACCTGTGGCCTTGAGGCCACATGTGGCCCTCTGGTTCCCCAAGTGCCTCCCTTTGACTGAACCCAAACTTCACAGAACAAATTCCCTTAATAAAAGGATTTGTTCTGTAAAACTTGGTTTCTGTCAAAAGGCCACACCCAAGGACCTAGAGAACCATATATGGCCTTGAGGCTAGAGGTTCCCCACCCGTGTCTATGTCATCTTTCTTACTCAAAACCGTTTAAAGGTTCACGAGCACTGCCAAAATCCAGCCTCCCAGGCCCAGTCCTTTAGAACACATCTGCAACTAATCATTCCAGTCTCACTTTTCACTTGCCTCTTGCATAGACTACGCTCTCCCCAAACTGGATGCTGAAGAACCACTTCCCCTCACCTCATTCCTAAACTCTTGTTTTGGTGCCTTTGCTCTCACTACTCTGAACACCTGGAACTTTCCTCTCCCCAGCCTCCCACCATTTTTAGCTCTCAACCTTCTACCCACTCTGGAAGGCTCAGTTCAAACATCACCTGCTGCAGGAAGCCTCTCCTGATTCACCCCAAACTACAAGTGATCCCAAGGCACTCTGAGTTCTTTTCATGAATCCACCATGTTCTAATCTGCATCAAATCCATAACAGAGACAGGCTAACACTGGCACTGCCTTCCTCCTGGAGGTGGTGTGAGGAACGAAACCCCACAGAACTCCACAGATATCTGCTCCCTCTTATCATACAACATAACCAAGCCTTCCTTAAGCCTCCTGGTGGAAAGCGATCTTGCCCCACTCAGTGACTCAGAGCACTCCAGCTCTCTCCTATGCACCCATCAAGTTGCCTGTGTGTTCTGTGACCCTGATCCACTGGCCATGTCCCCCCAGCAGACTGCAAGGCTCCTGATGGTAATGGCTAGGCCGTTCCTAAGCGATTCCTTTCTTGCCATGCACACAGCAGGCACTTAATAACTGAAGCTACATCTTCCTGCTCTTCCCTCTTCATGTGTCGGCTCTCGGAGGGCAGCATCCAGGGTGATAGGCACAAGGCCCCACACGTGGGGTAGGTCAGGGTTGTGTCCTAGGCAGCAAGAGGGTCCCCAAGGCCCCAGCCCCCTCACCCTTTCGAGGCTGGTTGTGAATGCTGATAGCCTGAGTCTGGTAGTTGCCATCGTCATTCTGGACACACACAAGGTGGGAGTCGGCCTTCTCATTGAAGCAGGCTCCTCCAGCCAGCACGTGCTCATTGGACTTGTTCATGACCTTCATCATCTGTAAGCAAAAGTGTGTTAGCACACTGTTCTACCACGGCACGCATTTCATCACTGCAAAGACAAATCTGGCAGCAAGCTCATGTAGGAGAGCAATGAATGATGCCCCCCACTCAAACACCCTTAGCTAAAAATCCACAAACCCAACCTTCCAACATCAACATACTTGGTGCTCATTGAGCTCCTTCCCAGAACACAAGGCATAGTTTGCATTCCTTCCCCACTCCCCACCCCTTCTACAGGCAAAAAATGACCCTGAGACCTTGATATTAATTTAGCTAACCCTAGCGGTGCCCCTGCAAGGAGTTCTCAGGGGGGCAGTGTAGCTAAGCATGGTCTAAGCTAAGAAAGAACGACCTAGGTCTGACTGCACTGGCTTCCTTTTCTCACAGACCCATAAAGAAGAGGTCTTTCCTCAGGCTTGCATTCCCTTCTAATAAGACTTTTATGTCCAAATTTCTTTAAGCACACATGGAGAGAAAGCATGGTGAAGCAAAAAAAACCACTGGATTTGGACTCAGCGTCAGCTCAGGACACTGATGACTTTTGTCATCCTGGGCAGGTCACACAACTTCTCTGGCTCTAAAAATATGATGCAAAAGAGGAAGCAGAGGGTAGCATAATGGACACAGAGAGGGCTGGGTGGGATGTTAGGAAGAGCCGGGCTCAAGTCCTACCATGAACACATTCAGTTACAAACCACTTGCTAAATACACTGGTAGAGAGACTTTTTTACCCTGGGAGTAACCCTAAAGAGATGAATCAGAGGTCCAAATGGAAAAAAGGGAGGCTGATAAAGACTTGTGTAACATCATAGAGCCATTATGCATGAGAGCAGGGGCCAGGCCTTACCTGGACTTCCTGTCTCTCTATCCTCACATCTAGAGAAGGCTCCGAACACTGAGGCCTTTGCTGAATGACTTTATCAATGGATCAGGATCAATAAAATCATGTGCTCGGCATCACTAAGATGATTTTCTGCACTGCTATACCATGACATGAAGAAGACATTAACATCTAGAAGGTTCCACCAACAGAAGGAAAGTAGGCTTCGTTAGGAACTGTCAGGTGGAAAAAGATTTGAGTACAAGCCTAGTGAAGGCTATCTGCATCTAGTGCCATGGTTAGCTCGACCTGAGTAGAAAGGTTCATCCCAAGAGTCTTGCCACTGGGTGATGAATTTTGCAGCCATGCTTATCTCAAACTATCTGCCAAGATACAGGGCAAAAAACACAAGTCTCGAGAATAGTGAAATAGTGTTGTTTTTTATTTATTAAACCTATGATTGATTCCTGCTTTTAAAAAAGTCAATTATTTGTCATTGTGTTTTTCATTAGGTCTAAGTTAATAGGTCTGCAAATACTGAGACTAAAAGAAAACATTCAATTCTCCAGATGAATCTATCAAACAAACCTAAGCATAAGATCCCTTCACCCTAATGATCAATTATGTACCCAAGAGAAATAAGTGAAAAATTGAGTAACACACTAGCTCACCTCTCCTTTCCTGCCCTCTACCATGGCTTCACCTGAGTTTTATCCTCAAGTTTATTTTTTGGCCTACATTTCTTAGCTCTGCTCATTCTCTGCTACATGTAAGTGGAGTAAAACTGCTAGTTGGCAATCTGAATGCTTCCTATCTTCTTCAATCTAATCTATTTAAGGTGCCATCCCACCCTGGTTACACCTTGTTATTTTTGAAATCTGTGCAAAGTACAGCAATTTAGCACTTCTGCTGTCCCCTTGGAAGGATTCAAACAAAAATGAATTCTTTCCCGCACACTGAGGTTTAGCAACTGTCTACTGCAGTGCTTATAGAAACCACTTCCCTCAGGATCCCCAAGAAGAAAGAGTTTAACATAGGTTTAGGGGTTTTTTCCTTCCCCAAGTAGGGGACATCAGCTGGAAGGCATCAGCTTTTGCCAAAGTCAAATGTAGAATTAATGACCTCAATTGTAATGTCCTTCTCTAACAAAGGAAAAGAGTTGAGACGATCCCACATTTCAGCCTGAAAGAGCACTGTCCATATAGCCATCTCCAGGCTAAAATTAAGCTTTGTTTTCTCCAGGGTTGAGTCCAAGGGGTGTGGGCCAAGGAAACCCCCTTTTCATACCCTTTAGAGAGATGAGCTACACTACCATAGTAAGACACTGCCCTGGTATGTCAGCTTCAAACATAATTAATAAAGTCTAGCTCCAGGATTTATACAAATTTCCAAGAGCTTTCAAGACAGAGGGATGTATGCTGGTCATGGGGCCTTTAGTGAACTGATGGTCTTTCTCTGGACCTCAGTTTCCAACCCTATAAAATAAGGCAGGTGGACAAGCTGGTTTAAAGTCCCTTCCAGCTCCTAAGATCCATGTCAGAAAATCTATCTATGAGGAACCAGGTTTTGGGTACAGGGTCTATCACAGTGCCACAGTCTATCTGAGGCCCCATAACAAGTTGATGATGGAAATGAAAAAGGACTGTGAGACAGACAGGAAAACACTGACAGGAGTTTGTACAAGAACCTCTTCTAGTGACGTGGGCAGTAACCCAAAGCCCTGGTATGGGGAGAGGTGGCTAATGCCTCAGGGGGCCTTAGGTTCCAAGCATTTCTACTGGGTGAAATCTGACCCTGCCTTCACACACCAGGTGAAATGCCACCAACTCCACAAAGACTTCCCTGATGCTCCCTGGGAGGAAACAGCTTTTCTTTTTTACATCTCACAGAACATTCTGATCACATATTGCCTAATGCCCCTCCCAGGTTTTAATATGTATTATTTCTAGATGGGTGGTCTCCCTGCTGTGCTACGAGGGGAGGAACTCTACAGAGTCTATGACGTGGACGGACTTCATAGGTGGAAAGGCCTTTGGGGCTTAATAATCTAGTCCAACCCAGACCTGACCAGGAACTCTCTATACAACCCCTACCAAGAGGTCATCAGGGAAAGTTTCAGTTTGCAGACTGTCAAGAGGATGAGATGATCTCATTCTGACAGTGAATCAAACAGGATTAACTCAGCCCAAAATGACACAAGGGTTTTTGGCTGTGTGGTCAATAGGAACACTCAATCCCCAGGGGTTTGTCCCCAAACTGCCTCAGCTACAGGAGTTTACAGTTATTCCTTATGTAGAGCAGCTGTCGGCCCTGGCCCCACAGCCCTTGTCTGTCACCATGACTTGAACGCTCTACTGGACTGAATCCATGGATCCACAATTCATATGTAAGTTGTAGGTTCTACTTTCTGTTAACTGAACTAACAGAAGGGGTTACTCTTCAGTCCATCTAGGAACCTCCCTCTCCCTCCTCCAAGTCAACCTCTGGGAAACACTTCATCCACTCCTCTGCTTCATTTGAAAGGAACAACACCAGCTCCCACGTCTGCAGAGAAAGTCGCCGTTTCCCAAGCACACTTTCAGCTCATGTGTCTGTCTGGTCTCCACTGCCCCGGACACAATGAACCCTTCCTTTTGTATCTTCACAAAACTCTCAACAGTGTGTACAGGTTAAGAATGAAAATAAACCAGCATCCCAATTACAGAAGCCAAGAACCAGGAGGGACCTGGAGAGTTGGTTCAGTCCAATGTTTAGCTGAATGGATGACTGTAAAGCTAACTACTCATTAGAAAACTACCACCATCTGCAGCATCAAGAGAAATCCAGTAAAGGTCAATAAAATTCAACTTTTCTGAAACACTGAGACAATAATCACCCTTCGGCCCTGAAATAGGCCAGATAACACAGACCCTCCCCCCTCCAAAGCTAAAAGCACCAATATCTTCAAGAAACCAGATTATTTTTAGCATGTTCTTTGGTTGACAGAAATGAGATGACAGTCTGCCATATTCTTTTCTCCAGCACTTCTACTCATGCTGGGGAGGCACTGCGCTAGGTGCTTGGAAGACAGGGACAAAAGCTAAATGCCTCGAGGAGCTTAGACTGTCTTATGTGAAGATAACAAGTACACAAATCAATTCAAGGCACTTTGGGAAGGGAGACAATCAACAGATGACTGGAAGGACTGAAGAGAGCTTCCTGGAACAGGTGGCCCCTGAGAGAAGATGGGTTCTGAGATACAGAGGCTTCCAGGCCAAAGGAGGAAGCTGAGAAGTGGGAGGGGGTTTGGGGAATTGCTAGCGGTTCAGCTTGGGTCTTAGAGTCCTAGGCTTCCTTCAGCACTCAAAATGCTCCCTTCCGCAGGAAGCCTCTCTCACAGGCTCTCCCACACATCCCCTCCCCAGCCGACACTGCCCTTCACCAGCCCTGGGTGCATCCTGTGTGTGCCTGGTTACGTACATGGTGTCTCTCCCATTAGAACAGGAGCTCCTGGAGGGCTGGGGCTGTTTCATGCTCCTCTGTGTGCCCCTAAGCAAAGTCCAGTAGGCACTTCCTAACTGGCTGCAATGAGCAGAATATGCAATGAGGCTGAAAAGCTCATTTGCATCAAGATCATAGAATGTCTTAAAAATGAGGCTAAAGGGTTTGTATTTTATGTTTTTGCAAGGAAGACTCCTACTTTAGGAAGATGATTTCGGCAGTTGTGGAGAAGATGTGCCAGCAGGGGGAGAAACCAGAAGAAGGCAGATCCCCAGCTTCACCAAATCATTACAAGAATCAAGGCAAGAGGTGATGGAGGATGGAACTAAGGGTCTGCACCAAGGTGAGAAGGCCTCTGCAGGAGGTGTCTAAGTGGAGAAGAGGAGATGGGGTGAGAGGGGTTGTGGTGAGGATTCACAAGGCTCGGCAACAAACTGGATGGGAGGGAGGGGCTGAATATAGGGAAAGCTCAGGCATGACTCAAGCATGAACCTGAGTAACTGGAAAGATCAGAGGATCCCAGAGCTGGAAGAGACCACATGGGCTATTCCCTCTCCATCAGAAGAACAAGTGGTCATTCAGCCTTTGCTAGGAGAGAATTCCAGTGAGGGAGAACTGACTATACCCACACGAATTTCATTCTACTACTGGATAGATTTGACTGTTAGGAAATTTTTCCTTATATTAATCAATGAATCAACAGGTATTTTTAAGCAGCTGCTGGTTGCCAGGGACAGTGCTAGGGGACAGGACATAAAAGCACAAAGAATGAAACAACCCCTGCTCACAAGGAGCTGACACTCTAATGGGGACATAAGAAGTACACAAGAAAATGTATACGGTATAAATACGAAGTGAATAAATGGAAATACATAGAAAGTAGCTCAATTGAAGGTAGTTTGGGAAGGCAGACACTTACAGTTGGGGGAATCAGGAACAGTTTCATGCAGAGCAGGGTGTGTGGTCAGAGGTGCGTTCTAGGACTGTGGGATGGTCAGACAGGCAATGTCCAAGGAGGCTGGGAAGAGGTCAGGGGGTACAGGACTTTAAACGATTAACAGAAAAGATTGTATTCTACCCTCGAGGCAACAAGGAACCACTGGAGCAGGTTTAGGAGAGGAATTACATGGTTAAGGAAAATTATTTTGGCAGCTGTGTATAGGATGGACTGGAATGGTGGGAGACTTGAAACAGGAGGACCGATTAGAAAAGAATCCCAAGAGGAAAGGGTCAAATAGAATCAACAGTGTTCAAATGAAACAGTAAGGATGAAAACTGAGAAAAAAAATCCCATCCGATCTGGCAATCAAGAGACCATTGGCAATGCTGCAGAGGGCCGTTTCAGGTGAGTGATGAGGGTGGAAGTCATACTAAGCAGTGAGAAGAGAGGAAGAGGAGGCATTGAGTAGAGACAGCTTATTCTAGTTTGGCTGAGAAGGGGAGAAGAGAGATCAAGACCCATCATGGTCCTGAGAAGGCTTTTTTGAGGATGGGAAGACAGAGGGGCATTTTTGAAGGCAGCAAAAAAGGGGTTAGCTGAAAGAGAGATGCTGAAGATCTGAGAGGCCCTGGGGGATGACAGGTGGGATGTGCTGGAGAACACAGGAAAGAATGGGACCAAGCACACACGCATGAGACAAGGACACAGGCCACCTCATCATCAGAGACCAGGGGAAAGGAGGAGAGAGTGGGCCGTGACATCAAAGGCTGTCAAGATGAGGAGGCCACACAGGTCAGTGGCCTTCTTTTCTCAGTAAAGCAAGAGGAAAGGCCTTCAGCTGGATGAGTGAGGGGAATGTGTTGGAGGGTTAAGGAAGAAAGAAAATTCTGTAACAGTTTCTGTGGGGAACGAGATAAGAAATCAATTAGAAAAGAATAAAAGGATTGTCTTGCAGCAGTGAAGACTCACTGAAAGTTAGATATCATGAATCTGTAATACAGCTAGGGGTACAGTGGCTGGAATCAGATGGCCTGAGTTCAAATGCAGCCTCAGCCACTTACCAGGAGTGTGGCCCTAGGAAGGTCATTTATTCTCTGTCTCAGTTTTCCCAAGTGTAAAATGAGAACAATAACAGCCCCTAACCCATAGCGTTGTGAGAAGCACTTAGCACAGTGCCTGGCGTGCAGCACCCCCAGCCCATGAATCTTCCTCCAGTGAGGCTCCCTCAATCGCTGGTGCATTTCCTCATCATTCCAAAGTACCTCAAACTGACTCCGTGTAGACTATGTCCTTACAGATCAGCATCTACGTCATCTGTCTCCCAGTAGAAAATACACTCTTTGAGAGCAGCTGGCACAATATCCGGCACCCAAAGGGCACAGAAGAAAGGCTGTCTGGGTTACACCAAACTGCCTCCACTCAAGTCCTGGCTTTCCTCTGAAACCCGCCTGTCAATGAAGAAGCCTCCCCAACTGTGCAGGGCTTCCCACCCCACCTCCCACTCCACACCTGTAAACACTAAGCTTCCTGAGAGCTTTGTATGCCCAGCAGTAAACACAGGTACCTAGTAAAGGCTTATGGAATGAATAAATGAAGGAATGCACCCACATACGCATGTGTTAAGATTCTTACCTCATTGTATCTGTTGCTGGGAATTTTAATGCTGGTTTTCCTCACTTCCATGTCAACCACCAAACCCTGAACCACGGGCAGCGTATACTGGTAATTTCGGAAGTCCTTGGAATTGCAGATCACAGGGTCACAAAGCAGGCATTAGGGTTAGGACTGATCCACAGAAATGAAGTGTGCATGTGTGTGTGTGTGGGGGGGGGTGTTACATTTCTAATGTAATAAAGAAATATATGATGAGCACCCTACATACCTCCAAAAACGTGGGTAACCTAGTATATTAATTTAAGCTTCATTAGACTACAGAACTGAGCAACAAATGTAAATCAAATCTTCGTAGGAAAAACCAGTGTAAAACTGTTAGAAACTAGACCATACACAGCTTAAGGCTCTACAATCACAGCTATTGATGAGGCCACCTAGATTTTAGTTTAATTCTGAAGTCTTTTTACCATGTTTATAAGATAGACAAATCCAAAGAATTTCTTCTTGAATTCTTTGGATAGGGCTCAAATCTGCAGGATTTGACTGTGATGTTCAAAAGGGAAGCAGACCACAGGGGGCTGGAAGCTCCTAAGGAGGAATACCGTGCATCAGGAATGTGCGTGGCCCTTCCAGAAAGTGACATTACGAGTCACTGATTTCTACCCAAGTTCTTCTCTATGAATACAGGCAAGCCCACGAGACTATTCCAAACATGGATTCAGAAGCTTCTTGGCCCCTCCATCTCAGACCCAGACTGGGGAAAAGGAGCAAACACTTACTGCAAGAAGATTCATGATCGTGTGTCCTGTCTCTCCAAACAATGGCTTCCGAAATCTGACACTAAACAGAGGGCATGGATAAACTACAGAAACAGAAAATAAACAGGTAACATGAGAACAGCCTGTCAGATAGGAAAGGCATTAAAAACACATTTTAATAGCTTATCACAGTATGAAGAAACATCAAGAGTTCTTAGAATATTTCTTATTACGGAACCACATAAAAATGTTCCCTGATACAGCATGCCAGACCCCATGCCAAGGCCCACCCTCGCCTTTCTTGGACATCTCTGTTATCACTGGAACTAGAGTCCGCTTGAGATCTCCTGAGAGTCCCCAAGGTGCTCTCTCCTGCAGTGAGACAGAAATCCAGAAAACTTCTGCCAGATTTCTGAGCTCTAACGATAAGGCCTTTCCTACTACCCAGCCCAGCCCAGCCCAGCGCTCTCTCCCAATGCAAATGTTCCTGGCTTACTCATCACTCCTCTGCACCTCACATCTCCTTAGCCAGGTACATGTAAAGTATGCACAGAGGAACTTGGCCGGGGTGGGGCTGGGTGCAGGGTGGGGCACAGCCACAATTCACAGAGCCCTAAACCTGGACTTGAGAAGACCCGAGTTCAAATCTCTTCTCAGACACTTCCTGTGTCACCTTGGGCAAGTCACTGAACTGCCTGCCTCAGTTTCCTCAGCTGTAAAATGGGGATAATAACAGCACTGACCTCCCAAGATTGGTGTGAAGATCAAATGAGACAACAAAAAAGCTCTTGGCACCAACTAAGCACCACAAAAATGCCAGCTGTCCTTGCTGTGCTTATTACTACACGTCACAAACCTGAGTGGATTGCAATCGTTTTGACAACAGGGGCTAGGTCGCTACCTGGATTTCCATCCGCAGTGCCCAGCACAGGCCAGGTAGGTAACTGTGCGACAGTCAGTCCGTCAATAAGCTTTCATTAAGGGCCAGGCTTGTGCTAACACTGGGGACACAAAGAAAGGCAACAGACAAACACAAATTCCCTGCCTTCAAGGAAAGCCTAGTCCATTGGGGGAATACACAAACCAGGTCTAAAGAAACCAAAGTCAGGAATAAATGAGAGATAATGAAGACAGAGAAGGCATCTCGTAGAAGGTGGGATTTTAGCTGGGAAGGTTGTGATGGGCAGGGAAGAGCAGTACCACAAAGATGGAGAAGAGGGTGGTCAATAGCAGGAGGAAAAACAGCTCTGATCACTGGGGGTTGTTGCAACAATCTGTCTAGCAGCTGCTGTGGGGGTGAAAAACCAACACAAGCCCAACAACAAGAATGCTGCAAGCATAGGTTCTTTTGATCTGCTTTACTAAGGAAAGCAACGTTAAGGGGTTAACAATCTCAGTTTAATCGAACATACAAATATCATTCACTTAGTTTAGGGGAAAAAGCCAGTACCCTGAACTTCAGAGCAAATAAAATTCACAGTCACCAAGAAACCATCAACATCTGAGTTCAGCCGGGAGGCCCTTAGAGCGGCTGCCCAGAGTCCCGAGCCTCCAGGAGTGAGAGACTCTCTCAAATAGCTCTGTTCTCTCTTTTTATACCCTCTTTAGCCTTCATCAAATGTCATCTGAGCGACCAGAACTCAGGCTCCTACTATTGGCTCTGGTCTTAGCAGCTCCCCTTAGGACCCTGAGGACTTCATGAGCACATAGGCTTAGCACCTAGTAGATAGGGGTTTGGGCCCGGGGCTTTGCACCTGGTAAGGCTCAATCAAAGACACTCAATTAATCATTTTAAAACAGTAAGAAAGTCCCACCTTAGTTGATATTACAGGGGTATGGATGCCTCGAAGACACCACCCCCCTTGCTAGCCCTGCCCAAAGCCTTGATTCAGGATGTTCCCTGACCCTGTGCATTAAGCAGCAAGCATCCATTAAGTACCCACTGGGTGCCAGGCCTCTTTCTAGGTGCTGAATACAAAGACAAAAGTATAACAAATCTTGCCTTCCATTCCCTTACAGGAGACAACATGAGCTTTCACAAAATAAATACAAAATACATGAGGGGAGGAAAGGGTAAAAGCATTTGGGATCTTCAGGAAACATTTCCTGTAGGAGGTGGTATCATGTAGGACAAACAACTAGAGGGCTAGGTTAGTTAGACTGTACTGTTTGGGAAGGGCAGATCGCGCCGAGCTTGTAAAGGGCTTGAAAATCCAAGGAAAACATTTATGTTTGTTATTTTTTAAATTAAATTTTACTTTCACTAAAATTCACTTACTGTCCCTCTCAATTAAGTCAAACAAGTTTCCACACTGGCCACACGCAAGCCAGAAAGCCTCTGCGTGCTCTCTGTGCCTGTGCCTTCTCTACAAGGAGGAGGGCAGCGGCTTCCTCAGAAGTACTCTGCAGTGGGGGGTTGGTCCCTGCACTGATCAGAGTTCCTATGCCTTTCAAAGTTATTGTGTTTACAATATCGCTGTTGCATAAACTGCTCGGCTATCACTCACTTCATTCTACACCAGTTCCTACAAATGAGAAGTTTCTATTGGATCTTAGGGGCAATAGGAAGCTATTTTAATTGACTGAACAGGGAGGGGATGACACAGTCAGGCCTGGACTTCCTAAAGGAAGATCATTTTGGCAGATGTGTAGATGATTGTTAGTTGGGACAGATCAATGAGGAGACTATAGCAGTAGTCCCACAGCGAGGGGAGGGAGGCCTGAACAAGGGCAGTAGCTCCGTGATTGAGAAGGGGGCAGATGCAAGCGATTCTGTGCAGACAGAAATAAGATGTGGCCATTGACAGGGAACGTGGGTGAGGGACAGGGAGGAGGTTCTGAAGCTGGGTGACGACAGACACAGGAGTTTCGCAGCGCTGAGAGCAGCACGGTTTTGCCCCAGGCCCAGATTGATGAGGGATCCTACCCATGGTCAGAAAACTGGGAAGGGACAGAGTAGGGGACCCTGCACCTCCACACCTTGTCCTCTGCCTCCCACATCATGAGTTATTTCTGTTACAATTCGAAGAGCAACTATGGATAACACACGTTTATGGTCAAGCGTTAGGGCTTTAACTTACGTCTGTATTCAGCTCCAAGCCTCAGCATCAGTCTGATGGGGAATACTTTTGCCCAAGGAGTTTCCCACTTCTGGATGAGAATCCCAAATAAGTATGGTGGCGTTGGGAGCACCAGGTCCTGCAATGACTGGTAGGTTGATGTGACATACAAGAATCCACCATGTTCTTTGCTGCCCAGGAAACTCTGGCTGAAGAAGGAGTGTCCCAAACAGCTGACAACATTCCCTGAAATAAAGGCCTTTATTAATTTACAGAATTTTCTTTGAATCTACAAGCTTCTGGCACTAAGTGCTTAGCACTGTGTGGGAGAGAGAGAGATGGTACAGCAACAATGGTGAGCTTCAATGATTAGAAAAGCAGCCACTTTATCCATCTGAACAAGAAGCCACAGAACATTCAACATAAAATGCATATTAAAAGGATGATGACATCCTAGAACCATTTCTATCTGGATTCCTTTTACAAATATGAAAACAAGATAAATAATAATAAGATTTTATTTTTAAAATTTAAGACAACCAGGTTGCTAGAATAACACATCAAAAGTCTGTTATCCTTTATAAACTAACAGAAGACAAATCCTCATCCTACAGACCCCAAATTACTCTTGAGAATTCAATAAACCAAGTGTACTGGGAATGAACAGAGAGAAAACTGCTACCCACGAAACCCCAGAGATAACATAAAAATTTAAGAGAACACTGTAATAGATTTTGACAAATCAACAATTCATGATCTTAAAACTCCCATTATAGTATAAAAGGCTTTCCAAATATAGAGAAACCTGGAGAAGAAACGAAAACCACATGGGAACATACTGGCAGCTAGGTGGTGCAATGCAGAGTGCTGAGCCTAGAGTAAGGGAAACATGAGTACCAATTTGACCATGAATGAGTCGCACAGCTAGAAGACGAGCAGCTTGTCTGCCTCAGTTTCCTTGACTGTAAATGGGGATAATACTAGCATCTACCGCCCAGGATTGTCGGGAAGACAGAATGAGATCTCTGCAAGGTGCTTAGCACACTGAGCTGACACACAGTACGTGCTCTCCAAATGCTTATTCCATCTATCCAGCAGATAAAGCAACACTCATACTAACTAGCATTGACAGGGCACTCTAAGGTTTGTCATGCACTTCATTTGCTCCTCCTAATCATGTCATGAGGTCAGTGCTACTTCTGTCCCCATTTTACAGAGGAGGAAACTGAACCCAGGGTCCCACAGCTAGTCAAAGTTAGAGCCTACAGTGGAACAATGCCCCCCACCAAGCCACCTCACTAAATCTACAGGGTGTTAGCTCCCAAACTGGGAGATATCAAGAAGCAATCAAAAGAATGAAAAAATAGAAGAAAATGTGAAATATCACATCAGAAAAATGACTGAGGAAAAAAAATTTAAGAATTATTGGAATAACTGATGGCCATGATCAAAAAAAGATTATAAAGGAAAACATCCCATCCTTTTTTTCTAGAACCAGAGGGTAAAACAGAAATTGAAAGAATCCACTGATCACCTCCTAAAAGAAATCCCAAAGTGAAAATTCTCAGGAATATTATAGCCAATTTTTTTTTAATATTATAGCCAAATTAGGTACCATATCTCTCCTGCCAGATTGGCTAACATGACAAAACAGGAAAATGATAAATGCTGGAGAGGATATGGCAAAATTGGAACATTGTTACATTGTTGGTGGAGTTGTGAACTGATCCAGCCATTCTAGACAGCAATTTGGAACTATGCCCAAAGGGTTATAAAAATGTGCATACCCTTTGACCCAGCAATACCACTTCTAGGGCTATATCTCAAAGAGATCACACAAGTGGGAAAGGGACCCATATATACAAAAATATTTGTAGCAGCTCTTTTTTGTCGTAGCAAATTACTGGAAACCAAGGGGATGCCCATTAATTGGTGAATGGCTAAACAAGTTGTGGTATATGAATGTAATGGAATACTATTGTGCTATAAGAAATGGGGAACATACAGACTTCATAATAACCTGGAAAGACCTACATGATCTGATGCTGAGTGAGGGGAGCAGAACCAGGAGAACATTGTACACAACCACAGACATATTGTTTCTGTGATGACTAACTTTGACAGACTTGGCTCTTCTCAGCAATACAAGGTTCAAAGACAGCTCCAAAGGACTCATGATGGAAAGAGCTATGCACATCCAGAGAAAGAATTATGGAGTCTGAATGCAGATTGAGGCAAACTATTTGTTCTCTCTTTTTCTTTCTTTTTTTTCTATTCTTTTATGGTTTTGTTTCTTCTTTCTCATGATTCATTCCATTGCTCATAATTCTTCTTTACAACTTGACTATTGTGTAAATAAGTTTAATGCAAAGGTATATGTAGAACATATATTGGATTCCATGCTGTCTTGGGGGGGAGGGGGTGAAAATATGGAACTCAAAAACTTGTGGAACTGTATGTTGTAAACTGAAAAAAAAATTTTTTTAAATATTATAGCCAAATTCCAGAGCTCACAGGTCAAGGAGAAAATATTGCAAGAAGCCAAAAAGAAACAATTCAAATATTGTGGAGCCAGAGTCAGGATAACACAAGACTTAGCAGCTTCTACATTAAAACATTTAAACATTAAAGAATATTCCTAAGGGCAAAGGAGCCAGGATTACAACCAAGAAACACATACCCAGAAAAACTGAGCATAATCCTTTGGAGGAAAATGGACATTTAATGAAATAGAGGACTTTCAAGCATTCCTGGTGAAAAGACGAGAGCTAAATAGAAAATCTGACTTTCAAATAAAAGACACGAGAGAAGCATTTAAAAAGGTAAGCAGGAAAGAAAGAGCATAAGGAACTCAATAAGATTAAACTGTTTACATTCCTACATGTGAAGATGATACTTGATACTCATAAGAACTTTCTCATTATTACGGCAGTATGAAGGAATGTACATAGACAGGGGGCACAGGTTTGAGTTGAATATAATGGGGATGATAACTAAAAAAAATGAAAGGAGTGGGTGAGAAAGAGGAATGTACTGGGAGAAGGGAGAGGTAGAACGGGGTAAATTATCTCATATAAAAGAGGTTTAAAAAAAAGAGCTTTTACAGGGCAGGGGAAGATGGGGGAGTGTACAGTAAAGGTTCAGATTCACACGGACAAACACTTCCCACTCCAAGAAGCCCAAAAGGGTTTTTTTTTCTTTTATTATTAAAATACAGGCGAGAAAGACGGAAATTGAAAGTAGCAGAGAGGGAGGCTTAAGAATAATAATAGCAAGGCAATTACTAGATTAGAGGAATGGCTCAAGAGACAGGGCTCCAACCCACACCATCCCACAGGCAAGTACTAAAATCAACATATTTACAGTCATCACCGATGTGGGGGAGCTCAAACACCTGACCACACAAGCTGGGGAACCCCGGGGATACAGCCATCAGGGTCCCACTCACAGAAGTCCCAGGCCAGACGTCTCTGCCATGGGTGAGATTCCAATTTGTGATCCGAATCTTATGGCATAAATAATGCTGGGAACAAAGAAGGCATCAGGCCAGGTGTTTTTGGCAAATGCTGCATCTTATGCAAGGCCCTGAAAGGAGGCCAATCCCTTCGAGGTCTCTAAGCGCAGCACGTCCTTGGAGTGGCTAGTTCCAGGACACTGGTCTGTCTCAGGGGCTTGGCCAGGACCCAGGGAGGAACCTCCTTCTTGTGCTCCCAGGGCTTTCTACTTTAGGAGATGAGACTTGTGCCAGATTTGCAATTGAGTCAAATCAAAAGGGGCTAACTTTGCAATTGAATCAAGGCCTCAGACCTAAACTGGTTAAATCTTACCCCTTCAGGAAGTTGTGGAAAATGCTTGAACTTCACTCTCATTGGAATTGACTCCAATTGGGAATAACATACACACTCAGTTGAGTATAGGAAACTATCTTACTTTACAAGGAAGGAGGAGGGAAAGGGGATAAAAGAAGGGGGTAGGGCTGATAGAAGGGAGGGTAGATTTAGGGAGGCAGCAGTAAGAAGCAAAAGACTTTTGTGGATGGACAGAAGGAAAGGAGAGAGTAGAAATAAAGAGGGGAAAACAGGATGGAGGGAAATACATTTAGTAATCATAACTGTGAAAAAATGTTATGTAAAGTTTCTCTGATAAAGATCCATTTCTCAAATATGTAGAGAACTCTTCTCAAAATATTGAGGAAATGGGTTCATGAGCGTGAGGTTTGAGGTCTTAATCATCTCCACCATGGATGACATCTTTAGTGAGCCCATAAACTCAAAGATCTGATGATGCCCATGACAACACACCCTTTGCAAATTAATACCAAGAGAACAGTATAGGCTATCACAAAAGCAGGACTCAGGTCAAGACGAAGGACCAACTGACCAAGTCATAGGTGACTGTGAAGAAAAGGCTTTGTAAAGGGCCACAAGGAGAAGGCCTAGGCTTGGAATTCATTGGTGCCAGCAACTATGTCTATGTATCTGAGAGAAGTGAGTGCCATTGATGAAGGCTGGCTCCTCCTTCACTACTTGTCATCTTACAGAGTGTCCTAGAGAATGGTAACATTACTAGGCTTGGCCGAGATCATCCAAGCAATGTATGTCAGAGGAGAAACTAGAACGCAAGTCTTCCTGGAATGGAGGCTGGCTCTGTATCCACTGTACCACAGCTACAGTCATAAAGTATTAGTAAGTATGAATTATATTACTGTGGCTATTACATAGGTCCATTTTAGGTTTTGCTTAAAAATTACAGATTTTATTTTTTCTTTATGGCCTCAAAATGTCAAAATGACATAATCACTCACGAAGAGGCAATTCTATCACTGACGTGCTCGTGAAAGTTAAAAACGTGGAGGTGGGCAGCACGTTTCATCATGCTAGAATTGTGTCCGGTCATTGTGTTAATCAGAGTCACTAAATCTTTCAAAGTGATTGCTGTCACTAGTGAGTATATAAAAAGTTGTCCTGGTTCTCCTCACTTCTTCACTCTGCATTTTTGCTAGGACTGGGGTGGGGGGAGGTAGGTTTGAAACCATCCCCTTCATCATTTCTTACAGCACTACAGCATCCACCACATCCATATACCATAACTCGATTCAGTTATTCCTGACCGATGGACATCCCCCTCATTTCTAACTTTTTTTCATAAATTTATTTTTTATTTTTAGTTTACAACACTCAGTTCCACAAGGTTTTGGGTTCCAAATTTTCTCTCCCTCCCTCTCCTCCCCACTCCCCCCTAAGACAGCATGTAATCCAATGTAGGTTCTACACAGACCTACACAGACTTATTTACATAGTAGTTCAGTTGTAAAGAAGAATTACAACCGATGGAATGAATCATGAGAAAGGAGAAACAAAGCCAAAACAGAAGGAAAAAAAAAAGAGAGAGCAAAAAGTTTGCCTCAATCTGCATTCAGACTCCATAATTCTTTCTCTGGATGTGCACAGCTTTTTCCATCATGAGTCTTTTGGAGCTGTCTTTGAACCTTGCATTGATGAGAGGAGTCAAGTCTATCAAAGTTATTCCTTACAGATACTGTGTGTCTATAATAGTGTATAATGATCTCATGGTTCTGCTCCCCTCACTCAGCATCAGTTCATATACGTCTTTCCAGGTTATAATGAAGGCCATCTGCTCCTCATTTCTTACAGCACAACACTATTCCATTGCATTCATATACCACGGTTTGTTTAGCCATTCCCCAATTGACGGGCATCCCCTTGATTTCCAATTCTTTGCCACCACAAAAAGAGCTGCTATAAATATTTTTGTACATACAGGTCCTTTTTCCACTTGTATGATCTCTTTGGGATACAGCCCTAGACATGGTATTGCTGGGTCAAAGGGCATGCACATTTTTATAGCCCTTTGGGCAGTTATATCATTAAGGCAGAATTCATGATTTCAAAGATAACCATGAATATGCCTGAATGGTCCAGAATGGCAGGATATAAGGAATTCTCTAAGTAGTAGGCAGAGGAGTTAAAGCATTTATTGAAACTCAAAAATAGCAGACCCACAGACCAGTGTCCCCAATTTGACATCCTGGCAAGAACCTTCCAAAACCAGTATGCTCATCTTACAATAGTGACCAGGAAGCCACAGAAAAACATTATGGCAGCAAGCCAAGCCATACTGGTGCTTCTCCCCCACCCAATGCCAGGGCCCTCCTGCAAGAAGACCACCCACTGGCCTCAGCACTTTCCGGTCTCCACAAGGGTCAGTCCTGCTTTTTTGTAGCACCTGCCACCATCACCGCTGCTTCTGCCATAATCTCCAAGCTGTGTTCCAGCTAGCTGACTGCTTCCTCTCTCCTTCAGCTAACTGCTCTCACCAACTGCCTGTTAGCTCTGCTCCAACCGTTCAGCACGCTCCTCCCACCACAGACTTCACGTCATCACGTGGACTAGAATTCAGGCGCCTACAACCGGCTCCAGTCCTAGCCACTCCCCCCAGGACCCTGAGAGCCCCACCCCCGAAGCCCATTCAAATGGGCGGGGAAGATATTCCTATTCCCTCATTGTCTTTACAGCAGAGTTCCAAATTGCTCTCCAGAACGGCTGGATCAGTTCACAACTCCACAAGCATTGTAACAATGTTCCAATTTTGCCATATCCTCTCCAGCATTTATCATTTTCCTGTTTTGTCATGTTAGCCAATCTGACAGGAGAGATGTGGTACCTAAAAGTTGTTTTGATTTGTATTTCTCTAATCAACAGTTGATTTAGAGCATTAATTTCTTCCTCTGAAAACTGCCTGTTCATATCCTTTGACCATTTCTCAACTGGGGAATGACTTGTATTCCTATAAATTTGACTCAGTTCCCTGTATATTTTAGAGATGAGGTCTTTATCAGAGACACTGGTTATAAAGATTTTCTCCCAATTTTCTGCTTCCCTCCTAATCTTCGTTGCATTAGCTTTGTTTAAACAAAAACTTTTCAATTTAACATAATAAAAACTATCCATTTTGCATTGTAATGTGCTCTATCTCTTGCTGGGTCATGAATTCTTCCCTTTCCCATAAATCTGACAGGTAAACTATTCCTTGCTCTCCTAAACTGCTTGTAGTATCAGCCTTTATTCCTAAATCATGAACCCATTTTGACTTTATTTTGGTATACAGTGTAAGATATTGGCTTATGCCCAGTTTCTGCCATACCGTTTTCCAATTTTCCCAGCATTTTTTGTGAAATAGTGAACTCTTAGCCCAGAAGCTGGATTCTTTGGGTTTATCAAAGAGTAGATTGCTATAGTCGTTGACTACTGCGTCTTGTGCACCTAACCTATTCCACTGATCCACCACTCTGTTTCTTAGCCAGTACCAGGTAGTTTTGATGACTGCTGCTTTATAGCACAGTTTAATATCTGGTATGGCTAGGCCATCTTCCCAAGCACTTCTTTTCACTAATACCCTAGATATTCTAGACATCTTGTTCTTCCAGAAGAATTATTCTGTTATTATTTTATCCAGCTCTGTAAAATAATTTTTTGGTAGTTTGGTATGGCATAGACAGATTAATTTAGGTCCGTTTCTAATTTCTGGCCACCACAAAAAGGAGCTCCTTCTCTCCGCCAATGACATTTTTGACATGGTGATCATTGTTTAAATTTTTATATCTTTAAATTATATCAATCAATTAGCTAGCATCTATTAAGGACCTACTATGTGCCAGATACTGTGTTAAGCACTTGAAGATACAAAGAAGGCAAAAAACAGTAGTCCCTGCTCACTGGGAACACAACTTGCAAATAACTATGCACAAACACAACACAGAAACAGGGTAACTGGAGGGAAGGGTCAAGATAACTGGGGGTAGTATTAAACAACCAAATGACTTGCCTTGGAAGACAGCAAATACTTATTGAAGAGCTAAGAAATGACTACTTACAAAATTCTAAGATCTACCCAAGCATTCAATGGGCAGATTTACACATTAAATTAACCTAATGTTGCTAAAAATGTGCAGGACCTGATTGCAGCCTCCATGGTTTACAATGTGATACTGTGGACAGAGAGCTGGCCTTGGAATCTGGGAGGGGGTGGTGTCGTGCACCTGGGTTCAAATTCCACTTCAGATATCTACTGGCTATGTGACTACAAGTGAGGATCAAAACAAGCAAGGTAGGTCAGGGCTACTCTTCAGGTGTGAGTTAGGACAAACTCTCAAAGCTCAGCTTCCTTATCTGCAAAGTGGGGAATCAGAACAAAGTGGTGCAATGGAAAGAAGGCTGGCCTTGGAATCAAGAAGGTCTGAGTTCAAATCCTGCAGCTGGTACTTTCTAGCCATAAGATCATGTCACTTAACCTCTATGAGCCTCAGTTCTCTCATCTGTAAAACGGGGATAATGATAGTTTATACCTCAGGGGGTAAATGTGAAGCCTCAAAACACTCTTATCAATGGATATGAATGAACAGTCTCAAAAGAACAACTGCAAACTATTAAAAACTACATAAAAGAATACTCCAAATCATTAATAATAAGAGAAATGCAAGTAAAAACATCCCCCAGGTTTCACTTTGCACCCTACACACTAGCAAAATGACAAAAAATAGCAACAGGTGACATTGGAAGAATAGGCATACTAACTCATGGTAAGTGGGGCTGTGAAACAGGGTGACCATTTTGGAAAACAATCTGGAATTACGTAAATAAAGTGGCTAACAACGTCCACACCCTTTGACTTAAGATTCCATTATTACACTTACACCCTAAAGAGGTAACTGGTGAGAAGAAAGCCACTTACATTAGCACTTCCGTGGTGACAAAGAGCTGGAAGCAAGGTGGGTGCCAGTCATTTGGGCAGTGGCTGAACAAACTGTGATCCATGAATGTAACAGAATGTTATTGTGTGATAAGAAAAAATGAATACAGAGAAGCACAGAAAAATTTACATAACGTGATACAGTGTGAAAAAGGAAAATCAAGAAAACAATCTAGACCAGTGCTTCTTACCCTGTGGGTCATGACTCCAATAAGAAGCACTAAAGAATCCGGACTGTGAGTGGGAAAAGTTTAAGAAGCCCTGATCTAGTCCAGGGGTAGGCAACCTGAAGCCTCAAGGACATATGTGACCTTCTAGGTCCTCAGGTGTGGCCTTCTGGCTGAGTCCAAGCATTATAGGACAAATCTTTGTATTAAGGGAATTTGTTCTGTGAAGTTGGGATTCAAAGGGCCGCACCTGATGACCTAGAGGGCCACACGTGGCCTTGAGGCCACAGGTTGCCCACCCCTGGGCTAGACAATGATGATGACAATGCACAGGCAGGCCTCAGAGATTCCACTCCAGACCACCACAACAAAGCAAGTGTCACAATAAAGCAAGTCACATGAATTTTTTGGTTTCCCAAAGGTTACGTTTATACTATACTGTACTCTAATCTATTAAGTGTTCAACAGTACTATATACCCCCAAAAAGTACACACCTTAGTTTAAAAATACTTTATTGTTTAAAAATGGTAAACATCATCTGAGCCTTCAGTGAGTTATGACCACTTTGCTGGTGGAGTCCTGCCTCAGTGTTGATGGCTGCTGACTAATCAGGGGGATGATTGGTGAAGGCTGGGGTGGCTGTGGTAATTACTTAAAATAAGACAACAAGGAAGCTTGCTGCATCAACTGACTCTTCCTTTCACTTGAACACTGATAGGTCACTGGAGAGTTATTAATTGGTGTAAGTTCAATATCGTGGTGTCTCGGAGACCCAAGGAAAGGGAGAGAGATAAGGGAATGGCTGGTCAGTGAGGCAGTTAGCACACACACATTTATTAAGTTCACCATCTCACGTGGTTATGTGTCATGGCGCCCCAAACCTATTACAAGAGTAACTTAAAGATCATTCATCACAGATCACCATAACAGATATAATAATAATGAAAATGCTTAAAATACTGCAAGAATTACCAAAATGTGATACAAATACACAATATGAGCATGTGCTCCGGCAAAAAATGGCATCAACAGACTTGCTTGATGCAGAGTTGCCACAAGCCTTCAATTTGTAAAAAATGCAATATCTGTGAGTGTAATAAAATGAAGTAGGCCTGTCCATGGAAAGAACGACCACAAAACCATCACGATGTTGCAATGAATGTTGCAAAATTAAAAAGAACCATTGCCCGGCTGCAAAAAAGAAACAAGAAGAGACTCCCCCATCCCACTCTTCTGCAGAGGTGGGAGGCCCCCAAGTGTGAGACACTGAGCATATTTTCAGAAGTTGTCCATGTATTGATTGGTTTTGCTGATTTTTTTGGTTGTGCTTTCTCTTTTTCTTTAAAAAAATTTTTTGTTATATCAGATGGCCTCTCTGGGAACAGAGAAAAGGAACCTGGAAGAAATTCTGGTGATGAACAAAGGATACCAATAAAAATCATCATTATCATCACACTTGAACTACCTACCTCAAAGGGCCACTGCAAGGAAATCGCTTTATAAATCCAAAGTGATTTAGGAATAATTATTTGTTAAATTTGGCCTCTAAAAATTACTAAGTAAGCAAATTTAATAATTTGAGTCTCAGTTTCCCTCTATGTAAAATGAGAATGGTATTTGCACTGGATACCTTATGACTATTGTGAGCAAAGTGCTTTGTAAACCTTAAACTGACAGAAAAGTTATTCTCACCAATTACAAAACCCTATTTTCCCAAAAACATGTTCTATAATATGATGAATATATTATTAACATCCTGAAAAAGCAAAGGGAAGGAACACTAAAATTTTAGATCCCTCAAAATGTATATTTCTTTGGATTAATATAAAAATGTAAACGTAATATTCTCAAAACTAATTTCAATTATTTCTATTCTCAAAGGGAGAAAAGTCCTTGGAAGATGCTCTTCTTGGTTATATTTTTTAAGTAAAGGTTCAGCTCAGCTACAGTTGCTCCGGATGATCTGGTTAGTTCTATCACTGAATTGGGCCAGAGCAGCTCCCACTCTTAAACATACTCTTCAATGCAGTGACACTGGCCTCTTGGCTGCTCCTCCAACAAAACTCTCCATCTCCTGGCTCCAGGAATTTTCTCTGGTTTTCCCCCATACCTGGAATGTTCTTGACCCTCCTTTGTGCCTCCTGGCTTCTCTGGTTTCCTTCAAGTCCTGGCTAAAACCCCACCTTCTACAGGAAGCCTCTCCCAAGCTCTCTCAATTCTAGTGTGTTCCCCCTATTCATTACTTCTTATTTATCCTGTATATACATTTGGTCTATAGTTGTTTGCATGCCACCTTTCTCATTAGATTGTGATGTCCAAGAGGGCAGGAAGTGTCTTTTGCTTTTCTTTGCTTAGCACAGTGCCTGGCATGCTGTGGGCACATCAGTGTTTACGGACTATTTTTACTACTAACTATCCATTTAGAGGTATGTGAAATTGCCAGGAGATTTTAAATCGTCCAATAGATTATTAAAATAATTTAGAATCAGGTGCCCATAATATAATTTTACAGTGGAAGGGAAAACTATCATAATGGACTGAAAATAGGAGGTACTCTTTATTGCAGCCACTTCCTCCATAATCTGGCTAGTATAATATGGCTTGTGCTCCATGTCATTTTTTTTCAGTGTGACTCAATATATATTTTCCCTTCAAAGGGACCTTGAAATATTGCTTATAATCAGACAAATACAGTAGTACTTCTCTAGGAGTAGAGAGATCAGAGTCTTTTTTTATCCCTAAAGCTCTCAAGATATATGAATATCCCAAGGGGGATGGGATGCCCAGGGAACAGAGGAACTGAAGATAGAAGTGACAAAAATCTCTGCAATACTTCTACTCTACCTCCAATTGGTCTCTGTTCCTACGTCAATAGGTCCTGTGGGAACTGACAGGGCTGACTGCCTCAACATCCATATATCAACGGATTCTCTCTACACTCCTTTTCTCTCGCATGCAAATGCACCAAAGAAATCCTGTCAGCAATGACACCACACTCAGATGTGGCTACTGCCCAATGCCTAAATTTCTCCGGGCTTCAATACCACCTTCAGAATTAATGATGGAGGAGGCTACCAGCATTAGCTGACATTGACTAGGCAGGAAGAAGAAACACACTCTTCATGGCCAAAGAACGGCTTCGTCCACCCTGATGGAAGTTAGGAAAAACTCCAACAACCACAAGGATGACGACGACAGCCATCACCACCACCACCCTCCTCCTCCCTTTATGACCTTCTTGTACTTGCTGACACATGACACTGGGAGATTCCCTAGGAGGAACGTATCAGGACGAATGAATTCAGGAGATTCTTTCTCTGGTAGAGGTTTTGGTGGAGAAGAGGAAGACAAAGAATGAGCTAACTAGGCCTAAGAATGGCTTTTCGCTGTTAAACGGATTCCATCTCCACAACCAGAAGTCAAAATCTTGCTGACCGAACATTTTTCTACAGGGAAAGTGTGTGTCACACAAGGTAATGTGTTGCTCAATCACCAAAGAGGAAGTCATTAGACCTGAGTTCTAGTCCTGCCTCCTCCCTTACTCGACATGTCCTGGGACAAGCCATCTCCCCTCCTCAAAGCCTCAGTTTCCTCACTGATAAAATGAGGGTAGTAACACCTGCAGGATCTCCCTCGAAGGGTTGCTGTGAAGCCCAAATCAGAGAACATGTAAAACATTTTGAAAATACTATGTAAATATCAGTTACAAATGTCATTGTTATTGGGCTGACATTCCTGATAAAATCGCCATCGGCTAAAGATATATTATACTAGTGCTCACAGATGCATTTTAAAATTATTTCTATTAAATTACTGTTTATTTGAAATTGACTTAAATTATCATCAGATAATTTCAATTCTTATTAAACGTGAATTATTCACCTGAATTTCATCCAGCACCGGCAGGCTCATGACTGCTCACAATACTACCACTGGATACCACAATTCACTCCAATTCAATGTACACAGCAAGGAGATATTAATAATACACATAGTAACTAACATTCCTGTAAGGCTTTACTTAAGGGTCCTTGCCCAACTGTCAGTAAACCTTCTGCGTAGGTTATCATTGTGGTAACTGGCTTCCAACTAAATCCATCATTCAGAGAGCACATGCTGCTAAACGATGGGAAATGGGGACAGCACTGAATGATCACCTCCCTGGCACTTCCCAAAACCCCCGATCAATTAGTAAATGCCCACAGTTCACATGGATATTGATAATCAAGATAATTAAGGGCTTATATAGTACGGAAACACCGAGCTGCTCTTGATGAATTCAAGTTACCAGACCCAGGTGAACCATACGTTCTTAGATCCTGAAAGAACTGGAAGACAGGATTGCTCAGGAATTGTCAGTGATATTTGAAAGATCATGTAAAACAGACACGCCACAATACTGGCGAAGGGCAAGTGTTGTGCCAACATTCAAAACAGAGAAGAGTTTGCAAACTATAGATCAAAATACAGACAGTTGGCATAAAATTGAAAGGGAACCAGAGACCATACCACCAGGATGGCTTCATCAAGAACAAGTCATGCCAGACTAGCCTTTCTCCCCCTCTTTCTAACAACATTATTAAGTAGACGAAAGGCATACTATAGATATCATTTATCTTCAATTTTTAGCAAAGTTTTTCACGAAGTATCTTATATTACTGGAGAGATATGGCTAAGGCACTCCCCACCTCCAACCTGAACCACTGCCTTGTCGTGGCAGAGGGGCTTGCATAGCTCAGTGAAACTATGAACTACGCTGTGTAGCGTTACTCAAGATGGACAGCTCACGGTAGGGAGTTCTGACAAAAGGTGATCCGCTGGAGAAGGAACTAGCAAACTACTCCAGTACCTTTGCCATAAAGAGATGATATCACAAGATGAGTCTCTCACGTAGGAAGGTGTCCAATACGCTACTGGGGAAGCACATAGGACAACTACAAGTATCTCTAGGGCTAGTGAAGCGGCTGGGCCAAAGCCAAAAGGAAGCTCAGCTGCAGATGTGTCTGGTGATGAAATGAAAGTTTGATGCTGTAAAGATCAATACCGCATGGGAACTAGGAACGTAATAAGATCTATGAACCAAGGTGAGCTGGCTGTGATCAAACAGAAGATGGAAATTTAAACACTGTCACCTTGGGTGTCAGTGAACTTAAATGGATAGGAATGGGTGAATGTAATTCAGGTGATCACTACATATCAGAAGAAATGGAGCAGCCCTCACGGTCAATAACAGGATGAGAAAAGCAGTACTGGGGTGTAATCTCAAAAATGACAGAAGGATATCTGTTCAAATCCAAGGCAAACCATTCAACATGACAGTAATACAAGTCTATGCTCCAGCTAATGATGCCGAAGAAGCCACAGATGATCAGTTCTTTGAAGACCTACAACATCTTCTAGAAATAACACCAAAAAAAGATGTCGCATTCATCATAAGGGATTGGAATGCTGAAGTAGGAAATCAAATGATAATTGGAATAACAGCCAAGTTTGGCTTTGGATTACCAAATGAAGCAGAGCAGAGACTAGTAAGAGTTTTGTCAAGATAACTCACTGGTCATACAAAAAAACCCTTTTTCAACAACCCAAAAGGCAACTCTACACATGGACACCAGCAGGTGGCAAATACAGAAATCTGACACCTTATACAACTTTGCAGCTAAAGGTGGAGAAAGCTCTATATGGACAAGACCTGCAGCTGAATGTAGATCAGATCGTGAGCTTCTTATTGCAAAATTCAGACTTAAAGAAAGGAGAGAAAACCATCACACCACAGAGGTATGATCTAAATAGTATTCTTTATGAATATGAAGTGGAGGTGATGAATAAATTTAAGGAATAAGATCTGGTACATAGAGTGCCTGAAGAACTATGGACAGAAGTTCACAATATTGTATAGGAGGTAGCAACAAAACACATCCCAAAGGAAAAGAACAGCAAGGAAGCAAAATGGCATCTGATAAGGCTTTACAAATAGCTGAGGGAAGAAGGAAAGGGAAAGATAAATCCAACTAAATGCAGAATTCCAGAGAATAGCTGTTAGACAGATAATACACAGGACGCACTGGAGGTTTCAGACTCCAGCCTCTAACACAGTTCATTCTTGATCTGGTCAGACAGGAAAGAGAGCTTCAAAGGGGTTAATAATCAGCTTTATTCTAGTCTAGTCTTCTCTAACACAGCATTGCTGATAACAGAAGCACCACAAACTCCTACGGCATTCCCTAATCACCTTTCTCGAAGGGGCAACTACCCCTGTGTCTCGATGGGGTCAATCGAGACAGGCACAACTTGTGCATCCCCTAAATCCCCTCAAGCCTCAATGGGAATGGGTGAAGCACACACAGATTCTCCCCTCCCAAGTCTTGATGGGGGCCGATTAAGGCACACAGCATTCCAGCTTGTGCATTCAACCATAAAGGTTCCCCAACTCACTGACCACTGACCACCTGTTTTATAGGGCAACAGACAAAGAAGGCATATTGCCAACAATACCCTCACAAGTTTACATCATATCATCCCTATATCTCAATGCGCAGTCGCAGTGGATGTTTACAGTTTCAGCATACATGTTTATATTATTTATCCTTATATAATGCTGCACAAGCATGGTGGAGATGAGCCTGGGAACTTATATCTAATACCTGGGAAACAAGGACTGTTATGGCCACAGATCCTGGGAAACTGAACTCTAAGAAATAATAACAAAAATCCACTTTACACACACTAAAATCTACCCCACTTAGACTAAAATTCACCTTACTGACAATAGCAAGGAGAGATAAGGTTTCTTAAATGAGCAATACAAAGAAACAGAAGAAAAAACAATGGGAAAGACAGGAAATCTCTCAAGAAAATTAGAGATATAATGGGAAAGTTTCATGTAAAAATGCGAATGATAAAAGACAAAAATGGTAAGGATTTACCAGAAGCAGAAGAGATTCAGAAAAGGTAGCAAGAATACACAAAAGGACTACACAAGAAAGATCTTAGCATCACCTTCAAACACAATGGTGCGGTTACTGATCTTCAGACAGACATCCTGGAGAATGAAGTCAAAGGAGACTTAAGAAGCATTCCTAACAATAAGGCCAAGGAGGTGATGGACGTCCAGCTGAGCGATTTAAAATCCTATCAGGTGATGCTGTTAAAGTGCTGCACTGAATATGTCAGTCAATTTGGAAAACTGTGGCCCTTGGATTGGAAAAGATCAGTTTATGTCCCAATCCTAAAGAAAGGCAATGCCAAGGAATGTTCCAATTACCAAACAACTGCATTCACTTCACACACCAGAGAGAGAAGATTCTGTAAGCCAGGCTTCAGCAATACGGGAACCAAGAATAACCAGAGGAGCAGGCTGGTATTTGAAGAGGCAGAAGAGCTAAAGACCAAACTGCCAACATTCACCAGATTATGGAGAAAGCAAGGGAGCTCCAGAGAAACATCTAGTTCTGCTTCGTTGACTACAGCCTTTGAGTGTGTGCATCACAACAAAATGTGGCAAGTCCTCAGAGAGATGGGAGGACTAGATCATCTTACTTGTCTCCTGAAGAACCTGTATGTGGGTCAAGAAGCAACAATCAGAACTGAACATGGAACAACTGAAGGGTTTGAGATTGGAAGAGGAGTTTGTCATCTTGTTGTTTTAACTTATATGCAGATATTCATCATGTGAATTAAGTCTGCTGGGAGAAATACCAACAATCTCAGATATGCAGACAATACCACTCTGATGGCAGAAAGTGATAAGGAATTAAGAAGCCTCCCGATTGCGTAAAACTTGAAACATAACACCAAAAAAATTAAGATCTTGGCAACTGATCCCATCACTTCCTGGCAAACAGAAGGAGAAGAAATGAAAGCAGTGATAGATTTTATTTTCTTGGGCTCAAAGATCAGCGCAGATGGTGGCTGCAGCCATGAAATTAAAAGATGCTTGCTCCTTGGAAAGAAAACTGATAAATCTAGACAGCATGCTAAAAAGTAAAGGCATCACTGTCCTAATACAGCTCTGTACAGTCAAAGCTATGTTTTTTTCCAGTAGCAATGTAGAGCCGTGAGATTGGACTATAAGGAAAGCTAGGTACCACGGAATTGACGGTTCTGAATTGTAGTGCTAGAGCTAAAGACTTCTGGGAATCCCCTGTACAGCAAGAAGATTATATCAGTCAGCACTTTAAGAAATTAATTCAGACTACTCAATGGAAGGACAAATACTGAAGCTGAAGCTTAAATATTTTGGCCACATAATGAGAACATGGGTCTCCTTGGGAAAGACCCTGATGTTGGGATAGATTGAAGGCAAAAGGAAAAGGGCATGGCAGAGAATGAGATGGAGAGATGGTGTCATGGAAACAACAAATAGGAACTTGGACAGACTCTGAGAGATAGTGAAGGATAGAAGAGCCTGGCAAGCTATGGTCTATGAGGTCACAGAGTCAACAAAATGGCTTAGACAATAATTCAATCAGACGGGTTCAGAACTAGTTATATGGACAGACTCAAAAAGTGGTTGTTAATGGTTTGGGGTCAATGTGTCAAGAGATCTCTAGTGAAGGCCCTCAGGAATCTGTCCTTGATCTTGTGCTAGTTAATGCCTGCCTCTCAAGTTGCGATGGCCTAAACCCCAAGAAATCATTTTGTAAATACTTACAATTTAATTTTCTATGTACATTTTGTTTTTCCTCAATAGAATGCAATCTTCTAGAAAGCAAGGATGGTTTCATCTGGTAACTCCAGTGCTATCATAGGGCCTGGCATATAGAGGTGATCAATGCTTTTTGAAGTGAATTAGACTATGATGAGGAATTTCAAAAAATAAAAGCTGTGTGAAAAGGTGACAGGTATACCAACAGGGAAGTGAAGACAGGCCTTCTGGAAAAGGCAGCACAGGAGCAGGGCTTTAAGGACTGTAGAGGCTCAAAAGGTGAAGATGATACCAACAGGCAGTTAGTTGATAACCCATAAATGAGCTGCTAATAAAAGAATACTAAGCTGTCATGGCCCAGATGAACCAGATGTTCTCAGGTCCTGAAAGAACTGGCAGATGTGACTGTGGAGCCTCTGGCACAGACCTCTGAACAGGACCAAGAGCCGGCCTTTATATTGTGATCTGAGGTTTACAAAGTGCTTCATGAACATCATCTCCTTTGACCCTCATGACAACCCTGGGAGATAGATGCAAATACTGTCCCCACTTTACCAAAGAGGAAACTGACGTTCAGTGACTTGCCCAGGGCCACAATGCAACTAAATGTGCATGAATCAATCAATCAGTCAACATTTATTAAGAGTCTACTATGGGCTAGACATTCTGCTAAGCTCTAGAGATACAAAAATAAGCAAAAAACAGGCCCTGCCCTCCAAAAGCTTACTGTCTAATGGGGGAGACAATAAGTGAACAAATAAGTACAAATAAGCTACATACAAGATAAATAGGAAATAATTAAGAGGAAAGGCACTAGAATTGGGAGGGGTTGGGGAAGCCTTCCTGTAAAAGACAAGATTTTAGTTGGGACTTGAAGCCAGGGAAGGCAGCAGGCAAAGCAGAGGAAGGAGGGCATTCCAGACAAGGGAGACAGCCACAGAAAAACCCAGATCTGAGAGGTAAAGTATGTTGTTTGTGTAACAGGCAGAAGGCCTGTACCCCTGGATTAAAGAGTGTGAGTCAGGCGTAAGAAGACTGGAAAGGTAGGAGGGGGCTAGGGCTTGGAATGCCAGTGCACTTGGCATATTCAATCGTGGAGGCAATAAGAAGCCTTTGGAGTTTACTGAGTCAGGGGGTGACATGATCAAACCTGTCCTTCAGGAAAATCACTTTAGTGGCCAAATGGAGGACAGAGTGGAGCAGGGAAAAACTTGAAGCAGGCAGTAAATTACTGCAATAGTCCAGGAGTGAGGTTATAAAGACCTGCACTAGTGGTGGCAGCATCAGAGGAAAGAACGGAATGCATTCAAAAGATATTGTAAAGGTGAAATCAGTGGGCCTTAGGCAACAGATTGGGAATGGGAAGTGAGGGAGAGTGGGGAGTTGAGGACGATTCCTTGGTTGTGAGCCTTCTAGGGACAGGGAAGATGATGTTGCCCTCTACAATAATAGGGAAGGTATAAGGGGAAGAGGGTTTAAGGGGAAAGATAGTAAGTTCTGTTTTGGACATGTTGAATTTAAGATGTCTACTGAATATCCAGTTCAAGATATATGAAAGGCTGTTGGAGATGTGAGACTGGAGGTCAGAAGAGAGGTTGGGGCACAAAAGGTAGATCTGAGAATCATCCACACGGTGATGATGAATAAATCCATCGGAACCGATGGGATCACCAAGTGAAGTAATATGGAAGGAGAAGAGAAGAGCACCCAGAACAGAACACTGAAGGACACCTAGGCTTAGAGGGTGTGATCTGGAGAAGAATCCAGCAAAGAGGACAGAGGAGCAGTCAGAGAGGTAGAAGGAGAACTGGGGGGGGAGGGGGGAGAGCACCCTGTGCTGAAAAACCTAGAGAGAAGGGAGTATCAAGGAGAAAAGAATGATCAACAGTGTCAGAGGCTACAGAGAGGTCAAGGAGAATGAGGAAAAAAAAAAAGGCCACTGGATTTGGCAGATAAGACACCAATAGCAACTTTGGAAATGGCAGTTTTAGTGGAATGATGAGGTCAGAAGATGTATTTTAAGAGGTTAAGAACAGAGTGAGAGGGAAGATGAGGCACCCATCGTAAACAGCCTTTTCAAAGAGCTTACCTACAAGGGGTAAAAGAAATATAGATAGTAAGAGGAAAAGAGTCAAGTGAGGGATTTTTTCAGGCTAGCGGAGACATGGGCATGTTTGTAGGCAGTAGGGAAGGAGCCAGTAGAGACAGAGAGACTGAAAATAAGTGAAACAGTGGGGATGACAGAGGGAGAGTCTGAGGGAGTTGGGAGGGAGATGAGAGGAGAAAGGAGGAAGGGAAAGAGAGGAAATCTGAATTACACAGTGTTTGACTGGGATGGATACCTGACTACAGTCCAAGAGATTATAAAATATTCTTTAAAATGAGAGCGGTATCAGGACTGAAGGTCAAATTTTGCCCCAATTTTGAAGCAAAAAAAAAAAAGAAGTGGACTAGGACTTAATTACTGTTAAAATTGAGAATGTATTGTTAAATGGATGGTTAGAAAAAGAAGTGAAGATTACAAAGAGCCAACATGACTTCATGAAAAACAGATCTTAAAAGGCTAACATCATTTAGTTTTACTTAAAAATACGGAATGCTTCATGAATTTGTATACCATCTCTGCATTGTTCCAATTTTAGCATATGTGTTGCCAATCAAGCCTCCTCATTTAATTTTTGACAAGGATATTAGAGTGGTAAATGAAAGAAAAACTGCAAATACAATTTACTTAGGTTTTCTTTTACTTTCAGTATTTTATTTTCAAAAGCAGATCTAACTTCTCTCCCTCTCATCTCCTCCTCCCAAGTCCCCATTGAGAAAGCTTAAAAAAAAAAAACAACCCACAAACATGTATAGTGGAGCAAAACAAATTCCCCCATTGGCTAAGTCCCTCCCCCTCCCCCAAAAGGATGTATTTGTACTTCGATACTACCACCTATTAGAATATGGGGGATATATTTCATCATAAGTCTGGAATCACGGTTAGTCACTGTGTGGATCAGAGTTATGAAGACATCCAAACTTCACTGTCTTTACATTACTGTTGCTCTCATATAAATCGTCCTCCTAATTCTACTTGTTTCACTTTGCATCAATTCATATAAGTCTTCCCAGGTTTCTCTGAAACCATTCCCTTCATCACTATTCCATTACATTCACGTCTGTCTGGCTATTCCCCATCAGTCTCCAATTCACAGCACAACAGCACAAAATGAGCTGCTATAAATATTTTTGTACTTGAGTCCTTTTCTCTGTCTTTGATCTCCATGGGGTACAGACCTAGGAGCAGTATCACTGGGTCAAGAGTTTAATAACTTTTGGGGTATAGTTCGAAATTGCTTTCTAGAACAGCTGTACAAGTCCACAGCTCCACTAGCAGTGCATAAACGTAACTATTTTGTAACATTTGCCATTTCCTTTTGGGGGGGTGGGGGACAATGCTGCCATCTAATGGGTATTAGGAAGAACTTCGGAATTTTTAAATTTCTATTTCTCTAATTTTGAATGATTTAGGGCATTTTTCACATGGCTATTGACATCTCAGATTTTTTTTTCCTCCAAAAATTACCTGTTCCTATCCTTTGACCATTTATCAACTGGAGAATGGTTCTTATTATATATTTCAATCAGTTGCCTACATATCTTAGAATGAGGCCTTTATCAGAGAAACTTGCTATGAAGATTTTTCCCCATTTACTTGTTCTTCTTCTAATTTCAGTAGTTATTAGTTTTGTTTGTGTAAAAGCTTTTTAACTATGTAAATAAAACTGTCCATCTTACCTTTAGTGACCCTCTTTATTGCTTGTTTCATCAGTAACACTTTAATCAGAGATCTAACAGGTAATTTCTTCCTTGTGCCTCTAACTTGTTTATGATGTCACCCCTTCACATCTAAGTCATATACCAATTTGCTATTTATCTTGGTATATGGTGTGAAATGCTAGTCCATACCTCATTTCTGCCAAACCTTTTCAGTTTTCTTAACAGTGTTTTTTTTAAATTTATTTAGGGAAGAATGTCATTTTTATCATATTGGCTTGACCTACTCATGAATAATAAAAGATTCTACAATTATTTAGATCTGTATGTATTAATATAAAGAGTGTTCAGTAGTTTTGCTCATATAGTTCCTAAGGCACTAGTCAGACGTGTGCTATGCAACCTTGAGTCAGTCTCTCTGTGCTATCATTTTTTCATACAACAAATGAGGATAATTCCTCCTAAGATGTTCTAAGTATGTAGGACTAAACTGCTACCACCTTTTTTTTTTTTTGGATTAAAGCAGGCATAGAAATAAACCCAGTTAACACACACACACACACACACACACACACACACACACACACACAAAGTAGACAGACTCCAAAGCATTTCATATTTCGGGTAGTTATTTTAAATGAAATTTCTCTTTCTATTTCTTCTTGAAGGATTTTGTTGATACATAAAGAAATGTCCATTTTTTATGTGGGTTTAGTTTTTATCCTACAGCTTTCATGAAATTGTTAACTGTTTAAATTAGATTTTTTTTAGGATGACTCACTAAGGTTCTCCAAGTAAATCATTACATCATCCGCAAAAAGGATGATTTTGTTTCCTATTTTCCTATTCTTATACCCTCAATTTCCTTCTCTTGTCTCATTGCTATACCTAGCTAGTTTCTAGCACTATGTTGGACAGTAATAGTGGTGATAATGGACAACCTTGCTTTACCCCTGTTCTTCTTGAAAAGGTATCTGGTTTTTCCCCTTTACACATAATGCCAGGTCTTGGTTTTTTATAGGTATTACTTATATTAAAGAAAGATCCAATTTTTCCTATTCTTTCTAGTGTGTGTGTGTGTGTGTGTGTGTGTGTGTGTGTGTGTGTGTGTGTGTGTGTGTGTGTGTGTTTTAAACAAGAATGGACATTGTATCTTCACCACTTGGTTTGACTCCACCATCCTCATGCCCCAACCCTATCTTTCTATCCCCCATGAAAAGCTCATCACCAGGTAACCGTCATCATAGATATTTCAATAGCTTTGCTATTCATACCTCATCAGGACCATCAATTGCCTGTGACCCTCTTACTGGAGGGCTGGAAGAAAAAGCAAAAAGCTCCTCCCAAAGCCCCCATTTAAAAAAGACTCAGAAGCCCAGCCAGTTCTTCATTTCCCAGCAGCTACACTGCTTGGTTTCACAACGACCCAGGAAAAGCTCATCACTAGAAACTCAACATTATGAAGACTTCATCAGTTCAGAAACCTCATTTCTCACCAAGCTGCATTACTCTAGGACCTCTAGGACCTTTTCTAACACACCCCTAATTGTGTACTTCCCTCCCCTGGCTTTTCCACTTCCTTTTGTGTGTTGTCTTCCCCCATGAGACTGTAAAGCTTCTCAAGGGCAGGGACTGTCTCTCTTTTTTTATGCTCAGCACAGTGTCTGGCACATAGTTGGTACTTAATAAATGTTTATTGACTGAGTGGTAAAAAAGTCAAATGACTTGTCCAGGTTCACATAACTAATAAGTGTTTGAGGCTGGATGTGAATTCAGGTCTTCTGGACTTGAGGTCCACTTTGCTGCCTACTTGCCATCAAGATGCTTGATTCCATGCCTAAAACTTGCCACATGTAACGGACATAATAGAAAAAACTCCTATTGCCTCATAACAAACCAGTTGAGATTGATGATAAAAAATTACTTATCTATGACTCCAGTTTTACAGATAAGGGAGCTGATGCTCTGAGAATGGGTCTTGTTCACAGCATTTTTGATACATACCTGATTTCATATTAGATATTTTACAGGGAAAAATACTCATAGACATTTTCTCCCAGAACCCATTTCTGTGGCACATCATAACAGGATTCTGGGAAGTTCTGATTGAGGAGTGCCTCTGTACTTTGGGGAACGGGACGAGAACAAAGTAAGCTCAGAGATAAGTATGACGCTTTTGAGTATTCAGCTCTCACACCCAGAGCAATTTAAATCATGTGGTTTTTGGTACCACTACATGTGACACAACAATACAGTGGGATAATCATCAAATCCACAAACTGCTATCTTTCTAGAGCAGGGCTGTCCAAAATGCAGCTCTCCTGCAAGCAAAGAAATTTACATAAATGTTTTAGTAGAGGAAGCTGAGCTACCGCAGAGCTCTCACCAAAATGGCAAATCAGAATATATTGTCTATTGTTTCAATAAAAACCCAAGGTTGGACAACCCTGTTCTAGAGCATCTACAAACATCCTCTGACAATATTGCAGTGTTATACAGTAGATCAAACCATTCTCCAGGATATCCTAAAAAATAGGGTTCATAAGAAGTTATCCAGAGCACACAGAAATGCTAAAACACTTGTAGTATAATTTTTTTAAAAGGTGACTAAAAAGAGGCAGAAACCTATGTGCCATGGTTAAGTAGGGCTTGGGAGTACAAAATACTGACAGGTCCTGTTGTCTTATGACTTCTGGAGGCAAGTATGAGGACTAGATCCTAATCTACCAGAAACACCTTTAAAGATTAACAAGAATATAACAAGTCACATTTCTAGTGGGCTTTAAAGAAGAGAGTGTAAGAGAGTCTATTTTTGCAGAAGAGGAAACAGGCTGGAAGAAGTGAAGTGACTTGCCCACAGACACTCAGCTCCAGAGTCAGTGCCTGCAGAGTCCTGCCTCTCAGAGTTATTAAAAGGATTATATGAAATAAAAGTAGGTAAAAACACTCTGCAAACCTTAAAGCATTATACAGTCACATTAGAGTTGTTATGGGAACCATTACTTTGAATTAAGCAAAGCAAATTCTAACTATTTTCCAAGTTCTTTGTAGAGCTAAAACAGTCTGGGGATGAGATTTCAAATGAAAATGCCTATTCAGCAATAAAATCATTGCTTTAACAGGTACTTCCTCTGCCATAATTACAGCTTCAAGTAGTTTTCTCAAAAGGATAACCACCACAGGAGGTCAAGTCCTAATATTTGGAAGCAACTCAAGGTCACATCAAGTTCAGACTTGCTATCTACCTTGAAGTCTCAAGCAATATCCCCAGACTGTAAGGTCACTATTTTCTGTGTGAATACAGACAGAGTGACCACAGTCCATGGCTCAGCTTATATCATCTCCACGAGGCCCACCCCAGGGCCAGCAGTTAGAAAGCATGCCTACCTGCCAGCGCATCACGATAAAGCTGCACAAAGTGGCTGAAAATGTCCTTGGGCAGACACTTCTCATCAGGCAAACACTGAAGAAGAATCACCACCTCTGACTGCCCCACTGCATGCATGCCCTTGGTAGTAAAACACCAGCACTTCCTGTTTACATCTGCGGATGGAATAAGAATGTCAGAAGGAGATTCAAGCTTTCCCTCCCTCTACCTGCCCTACTCCTGTCCCCAGGCCCAAACACAGGGGAAGTGAGGCAGAAAAGGGAAGGGCTATGCTACCTTTGTTCAATACAACTGAGCACATCATGACTACTCTCTACCTACAACACCCTCAGAAGAGGCACCCTGGGACCTGCTGCCTCTGGAAAGATCAGAGACAACCGAAAAAGAAGCAAGGGAAACTGACAAAGTGGCAAAGAAATCTCTGAAGGAAATTACTAGAAGAAAATAAATGAAGACCCCAGAATCTTTGGGGGGGAAGGGAGGGGCAATCCTTGGATAGAAACTGACCTAGCCCACCGATGAAGCAGGACTCTCCATGACCATAGACAGAAGTGGGTCCCTGACCCTGACTTGGTGCCTTCAGTGATGGGAAAGTCACTCCGTCTGGGCCGAAACCTGAGCTGGGGGATGTGTGTGTTGGCACTACTGGGCCACATCCCCCACAGCCCCCTGTTCTGCCCTCAAGGGCCAAGCAAAAGCAGCCAGATTCCTGAAGAATCCACACAGTGCCACATATACAGATCTCCCTTCTCCAAAGTGAAGCCACTTTCCTAGGAGTAATTATGATTCAATCAACATTATTAATACAAAAACTGGCTTTATTACTTTGGCCTCATGGTGTATCCTACAAGGAAGACATTTTTATGAGCCTGTAAAAAAGTTCTGTACTTACTGCAGAAGACTAGTTATGACCACAACTCAAGACTGTGGGGACAAGGCATGCTTCGTGAGCATGGATGATGCCCGTAGGGACTGACATGAAATGCTGTCTTAAATCTCTGGGTTCAGGTACAGAATGATAGGGTTTTTGCCACTGTAAAATATGGGATTGGACTAGATCATCTCTGAGTTCCTCCCAGCATTAAAAGTCTATGAATATTATTTGAATAGATATAGCCTAAGATCCAAAAGTTAATTCTCATTGTTCATCATTTTTGCCAGATCACTCCAGCAAAATGGGGCCCCTGAACTAAGATGAAAACAAAAAATAGGCCACATTTCTGAAAACGTGACTTCTGTCCTCTCCCATGAGGACGTCTACAAAAAGCAGTTCCAAGTAAAGTTACCTGGACTCTCCTTGGGCAATGGAAGCAATTTTATCTATGAACTAAGTATCCAAATCCCTTCATTCCCAAATTCTTTTAATATAGGTAAGCGACTCAAAGGAGTTCTGTGCCAGTTCCCTCCTAAGTGTAAGATGACACACTAAGTCAAGCATGGAGAAATAAAATACTATGCCACTCGATCTCATGACTTGGATAAACAATGAGGATGTGTCATGTGGCAGAAAGAGCACTGGGTTCAAATTGTGAACTCTTCTTCCAGGTGTGATCTTAGAGAAGTCCCTTCTCAGGCACTTAGTTCCCTTCTCTATAAAATGTGGGGCTGGACAAAGAAACTTTCTGCTCTGAATCCTCCACTTTGAGTGGGCAGGAAAGGCTACTGGGCTCGTTGGAGGCAGTCTCATGAAAGCCTATGGCTCCAGGTAATGCAGAGGGCTTAGAGCAAGTGCTGAGGTGCTTCTATAGCTACCAAGGCCAAGTATTGTTCTCCCAGGGCTCCCAGAACTCTTGCTCTCACCTTAGGTCCAGAACAATCTTGTTTTCTCAACACTAGCCTGGAGAGCAGAAAACAATTCCAGGCTCCTTGCTGCCATCAAACTATGGCAAAATGGTGTAGGCTCAAGCACATGGCTCCAGATTAAGCTGCAGGCCTGGCACTGACCCTTGCTAGCTCTGAGACCTTGGAAAATCTATGCCCCATCTGTACCACAGAGATGGTTCTAGCCCTCCTGTATACTTTGCAGGGCTGTGAGGAAAGCACTTGGTATCCCTTAGTGAAAGGTGAGCTAACATTGTTGGTACCATGAGTCTGGGCAGGGCAGTCCCCTTCTAGTGTCCTGATGATTTTAATTGGTTTACATCATGCAGCCCTACATGGCAGAATATAACAAACCTGAAAAATTTCACTGAATATCTGTGTGATCCTAGGCACGTCACAGGCTCTAAGTTTCTGTTTCCTTGCCTGCCAAACTGGATAATATCTGTACTGTCCTGATTTATACCTGATATGGCAGTCGTTCACCAGAAAACCAGGGATGAGGACATCGCCCCATCTACTCTGACATGGCCCGAGTGACTCCCCACTGGGAACAGCAACCCTCCAGACCTCTACCTCCACTCAACTCCGCAATCCTGGACTGGGTTATCTTAATCAGTGAGTAAAGTGACTGACTGATATATCTAGCTACTCCCAGACCATGCCTCACAACCTACTGTAGGAAACTAGAACCTTCTCAGAGCATGCTATCTGCCCTACTGCTGTCTGCCCTGATCTCTGACTGCCTCATGGTTCTATTCCTCATCCCTGGCTCTCGACCCCAGATCCCTTCTTTAGCTCCCCTATATTATCATGTCCTGTTATTCTATAAACTCCTGGAGGACAAATACTGTCTCTGTCCACTCCACTACCTATGTCAATGCCTGACATGTGCTTGATGCTTAATAACTGCTTGCTCAGTCTTGGGGTCACTGTGAGGGAATCGCTGTAAACTTCAATGGGTTACAGAAGTCTGACCCATTATTGATGGCAATATTATCATCCCTGTCCAACTGATGAGAAGATTGGCACTCAGGGACATTCCAGGATTTGCTAAAGACCACCTGGTGAGTCAAACAGACGGCCAGGCCATCTGACTCCACGCCTGGCAGCGCCTCCACAGCCATCACCTGCTTCTTTACACACCGACCAACTTCTATGTTCAACTTCCAGAAGTTACTGATGTGAATACTCTGTTTATAACTAATGCTTTTATAAAACTTAGCTCACTTTAATTTAAGAAATGTTTGAAAGAAGAGCCCACTACTTACAATTAACAATTTTAACCATTGACAGCAAATTTGCATTTAAAACAAACACCAGTGGGTCAGGGCCGCCATCCTCCAGCTGCTGCATGACGGAGATCTGGGAAGGACGCTCCTCCACAGCATAATCTTCAAGGAGAAAGAGAGAGAATGAAAGGAGAGTGGACTGGAAGAGGGGAGCTGGAAGGGGGACCCACACACAGAAGAGCAGCAATCTGCTCAACCAGAATCTCTAAGTCAATCAGAGGGGAAAAAAGGCATTTGATTTTACCTGATTTCCTACCCCAGAAATGGCTTGTGACAGAGATCCTAAAGACAGTGTCTTCTTCCTCTGTCAAAAATTACCCAGCCTACATAGTTTCACATACATGTTCCAAGACCAACATTTCAAATAATTCAGTCACAAAAGCAATTTTGGCATCAGGTCCAGCTCAGAGGCTCTGGTAACTCCAATATTAGCTTCAGATAATGGATAAACTGATACTTTTCAAAGCTCCAAATATCATTATCCTCCATGATCTTGAGTCACAGAGCTATCCCTCAGCTGGAAGCTCTCATACTAAGAAACCATGGGTACACAAGCTACACATTCAGCCCATGAAGGTTAGGTCCAATTTGACTGACCCAACACACGGTGCATGAGGAACACTGGAGGAAAGAAGGAACTCTACTTAGTGACAGGATCAAAAAGTTTTACTTTTGGCTGTGGAAGGAGGAGGTTCCCTGTCTACCGAGCAGGGAACTACCTTCCAAGACACCAGGAAGCATGGCCATCTGAATTGTACTATCAAAAGTACCCTTTTAGGGGTGCCTGGCATCCTCCAGTAGAATGTTTTAGTGAAGGCAAATATTCATCATTGTTATAATTTGATTAGATCCCAAATGTCAAGACTCTTTTAT
Organism: Trichosurus vulpecula; assembly: GCF_011100635.1. Lineage (NCBI taxonomy): Eukaryota > Metazoa > Chordata > Mammalia > Diprotodontia > Phalangeridae > Trichosurus > Trichosurus vulpecula. The sequence goes on from NC_050576.1 coordinate 27,987,580, forward strand.
TTAGGGTGGTTTGAGATATCAAGAGTGGACAACCATTACTGCCCTGCTGTAGTACCCTAAAGCAAAGAGAAAGACAATCTATGACATCTTGGGGGGAGGGACAGTAGAGAAAGTATTCTAAAATGTACTAATAATTCTGATAAGATGTATTCTGAAATACTTTAAAATTTTTACAGTAAATATACAGAGAAGTGTGCTCTAACCCAGGACTTAAACTTTTTCCATTCGTGATCCCATATGGGGTCATGACCCATAGTTTAAGAAGCACTGCACCAACCAGAAAGAGAAGAAAAAGATTTTAGAGAAGTTGGGTATAGGGAAACACAAGGGGCAGGGACTGTGTAGGGCTCTGTCCATTGCACTGGAGAATCCTGACTCCTGTGTTTAGTCAGCTTAGTCACCTGTAGAAAATGAAGTTATTTAACCTTTTGGTGTCACTCACCTCCTTTGACCCCAGTAGAAATGAGGATGGGAGGGAGGCCATCTTCTGGAATCAGGTTCATTGCACTTCCAACAGGACTTCCCACCTGAGTTATACTCCCCGAGAATACAGAAGTATCAGTCTACAAAAGGCAAATGTATATAACATTAAAGAGAACTCAAGACTTGGGTAGAATATAATGGGGAGAGCTAAATGGGAATCTGATAACCTTTCAATAATCTTTCTTTAACATGTAACAAACATTCATTGAACACTTACTGAATAATAAAAACCTACTATGTGCAAAGCCCTACATTAGGCACTTGGGGAAGATGAGACATGGTCCCTACCCTCACTGAGCTTTCCTAGCAGGAAGATAAGACACCAACAGAGAAGGATAAGGTACACTATTTCACACAAAGCACAGAGTGCCCTAGAGACTGAGAAAATGAAATGCTACATGAGGTCAGAAGGCTTAGCCCTCTGCTCAGACCTCTCTCCTTTACACTTGTCATATTATGACCAATAGTGTAATTGATTCCGTACTTGTTTTATCTCCCTTCTAAACTATGAGTTCATTAAGGGCCACCAAGGACTGTGCCTGGTTTCATCCTAACATTCCCGCTACGAAGCACAGTGCATTTTAAACACACACACACACACACACACACACACACACACACACACACAGCAATTAAAAAATACTTGCTGAAACAAATTACAGATAAAATATGACAAGTACTTAAGACACTTATCTCTCTTTCAACCCTTACTGTACAATTAAATCATGTTTCACACACTTTATTCTTGTTTGCCTTATACAGGCTTCCAGATTCACAGAATTTTTAGAACAAGAACGGTCCTTATAGATTAGTTGGCCCAATTCCCTCAGTGATACAAATGAGAAAACTGAAATTCTTGACTTGCCCTAAATCCCACTTCAGTAACTGGCAGAATTAGAACTAGAACCTGAGTCTCTTGGGCCAGAGTACACCACCCTTTCCATTATGATTCTCTCTCTCATATCAGGTAAGAAAACTTCAGAAAAGTGGAAAATCTAGAGGGTCTGTTTTGAAATTCCAACATGCCCATCTTGCCTCCCAAAGGCAGAAGTCATAGTTGGATATGCCTAAGAGTTGATCAGAGCAGAAGACAGTGAAACTCCCTAACAACCAGAGTGGCCCCACCCCAGGGAGGTCTTCAACAGGAGCATCCCTGTGTAAATGACATGTGAGGGCCCTTCCAACCCGGAGACACAGTGCTGAGACCGAGGACTTCTCTTACCTCTGCTGCCAAGGGGCTGTTGCTCACTGGCTGGGCTGGGTCATGCGACACAGCCAAGGCTCCCGTGGAGGAAGGACCACTCACTGTTAATTTGGCTGCATCGGCAACTTCCCCATTAGGCAAGATCCCATCGGCAAACCACACTCGCCTTTGCTCTCGGGGCTGAGCCACTTAAGGGGCCAGAAAAATAAAAGAGGCATCAATATGACAGTCATCTAAATGTCACCAGCTCAAAGGGTCACCCAATCCAGGTACGCAGAGATGACAATCGGTGGAATCCAATCACCACAATTCCCCATTAATGGGGTTAAAGGCAACAATGACAAACAGCCGCTTTTAAACAGTGTCTCCCTCCTACTTCAACAGCGCACCAGAGGAGCTCAAACGTGTAACACACATGAGGGGCTCTCACATTCTCCTGCGAAGTAATCACAACCGTTGACACATTTCACTGACCAAAAAAACCGAGGAAGAACAGAACACATCCAAAATAAGTACACGTAGAACGCTCCTAGAAAACGAATTAATAGTAGGGAGAATGTGGCCACAGACTTCCAACATCTCCAGTAAATAAAAGGTTATCTCCCTGGCACCTGAATATCTAGGAAAGGGATGTGATTAAAAAGAGCAAAAACGATGCAAAAAAAGAATGCTTGTGAGGCTTGTGGATCAGGATGGAAAGAGTGGGAACAAAAGTACAAGAATTGACAAGAGAGTGGACTAGATTCCTCGGGGCCAACTGGAAACGAGGAAGGAAAAGGCATTATCACAGGGAATGGGGAGAAGGCTGTCCCTTTTTCTGACTGCAGGGACTGCACCTTCATTCCAACTCTGGAACCCTTCCAACAATCAATTAACAGCCAAACGAGAATGAACCTGGGGAAGAGGAGTTCTTACCTCCCCACTCCCAAAGTGGCAAATGAAATAAAGGGATCAAGGGCCTGAAGATAGGAATCTCGACTCAAAAATACAAGCACTGTGGCCAAGTGATGGTCAGACGATAAAGGGAGATGGGAAGAGTGTGATGAGTCGGTGAGTCAGGAGCCTCTGCTCGTCAAAGTGGGGCAGGAAGAGTTACTAAGACAGAAGGGGACACTGCTCAGAATAAAGGAAGAAAAAAATGACAATGCCTACCGGAAAAATCTCCCTGACAGTAAGATCACTAAAGAGAAATGTTTACCTGTTATTTCTATTATTACTATTACAATAACTCGTGGCACTTGTCAATTCTCTCTTAGCAGCCATCTAAAGTGCTTTGTAGCCATCCCCTGATGTGAGCGTGTCACCCAAACTGAGGTGCAAGCCTGTCCACTCTGTACTTGTCATGAGCCACCTCCAATTTAACAGTTAGGCTAAGTACAAGGTACATGGATCCTGTCTGGATGTTGTTACAAATCTGAAGGAAGAGAAGGAGATAGCGTAGGACTGGCCAGGAGGAAGGTGGGGTCGTCCGTGTTCTATGAGGTCCCTTTCATTGCCTCCTAGGCTCCTATAAAGGTTACAAAGAGGGGAGTAGGAGAGGAACCCCGAATAGAAATATTCTACACCCACATCACCTTCAAGAATAGGATTGCTAGATACTCTGCTCTCCGGGTGGCTTGGGGGGTGGTTATGGGGGGGTGTCACCAAAAGGTCAGGCAGCACCACACCACATTCCACGTGCCCAGAGAGTCTCAACATGATTCTCACCTCCTTCTTCCACTGAGTTCCCACCCAAAGGGATCTATCACTGGCATTTAAAAAAATGTGTGCCACCAAAGCGTGTGGACTCCTTTTCAGAGGGATGTGGAAAAGGGACAAAAACCAAGTGAGAAAGGGAGAAAGAGAAGAGCGCGCAGTCCCCTACCTTCTGCTCCGGGGTGCTTTAAAACTCCCACAGGCACCATCACAGTGGGAGGTGGAGAGCTCAGGGCTCCAGAGGCCTGAGCTTGCTGCAAGGGAGGGATAGTAGAACAGTACTCAGCAGGATTGTTAGGGTTAGGGCTCTGGCTTGAGGCACTCATCATGTTCTCCCAGGCTTGAGCTAAAGCAAATACAGACACAATCAATGTGAATGGATTGTAAAATATGGATACCAAGATCTGCTCCTGCTTAACACGCATGGCAAGGTCTTCTTCCTTGTGATAAAGGTATTGAGGAAACAGGGACTTCTGCTTAACCAAGGAAAAATGCAGCTGGGTAAACTGTGATTTAGTAGAAGCAAGTAAAAATTACACGAATTTTTTTCCATCTGGGTTTATATTCCATTCTTAAGGTCATGCCTAAGTCATTTGTTTCTTTCAAAGAGGAATATAATTTCCTTTTAAAGGAAATTAAATATCAAGTAACCAGTGTACAGGTTTTTTTAAGCGGGTTTATATGTTCTGTTCTTTCCTTTACACTTAAAGTCTTTATAAAATGTTCTACCAAATTTTAACATCAGGGGGTTTAAGCACTGTAATTAACTCCAGTTAATGATTTTCAGTTTCACTCTAATAAACTTCTAAATTCTTTGGGGTTGGGAGTGAGGTGTGTGTGTGCAAAGACCTCATCTGAAAAACTCCAAGGCCTGAGATTAAGCAGACACCCTGCAGAGATGTTCTGGTTTAGATTTGTATACAAACATCTCCACCTAGTAATATGTGGAGTGATCATTAATGGCCACTGCTAATTTTGGTCATGTCTCAAAGCACGTGACTCATCCACAGATGAGTGCCAATGAATGAACATGAAACGTGCCACAGCATAGACAAGTAAATGTACTCAAAGTGACCATAAAGAAAATGATTGTACTCCAGAGGAGAAAATGTAAACTTAAAAGATGCTATCTTACTGCGAAGTATCACCATCATTAGGATCAAATCATCTGTAACATAGGCACACTCCCTTTAATCTGAGAAAAGGAACTAGCTTCATCCCAAATTCCTTCAGCTACCAAATGAAGGACCCTGAGCTCTGTGACGTCTCCCCTTCCCTCCAGTGCTTACGTTTCAAGGCTGACTATTAAGACTCAGGTACAACAGCACAATTACCACATGAGCAGAAACAGGCAGAATGACAAGTGTTGGCAAGTGCCTTTTCGCACTCAAAACCCCCCACCCCACATCAGAGTGAGGAGCCCCAAGACTGTGGATGCTAGCTACTTCAGTTGTCAGCGGCAGGCCAGTACCAGGACAGGGTCTCAGAGCCCTGAGCGAAGTCCATGGTGATAAGAGAAAAGGAGAAAGGGGTGAGGGGATGGGAGGTGGGAGGAGAGATGGCATAGAGAGGGAACACTGAAAAGCACCAAATTAAATATTAAGAAAAAGACTTGGCCAAGCCATGCGAGAGGAGAGATGCTTAAAAAACCAGGACAAGTGGGTAACCCTAAGGATGCCCTTTGGAGGGGCCTCCTTGGCTTAACACAAAGTAAGACTTGCCTATGAACCCTCTGTCATTTCCTTCATCTTGGACTGCGCCAAGTCAAAAACAGCTACTGAGGTAGAAGACCTTATGCGGCCAAGGAGGTGCCAGGCACTGTAATTAAGCTGGGCGCTCGTGTCTGTGGCCCAGTGCCAGGGAAGGAAAATGGAAGCAGTGAAATAAAAATCGATGGCCCCTAAAAGGGGAGCACATGATGAATGTCTGCTCAAAGTTGCAAGAATCGAGAAGTGGAAGGAAACTGAGTGGATCATAGGAGATGAGAACTGCTCAGACTAACTTAGCATGCAATTGGTTCACAGGCCAGCACCAGAAAACATCACGATGGGTGGGCGATGCAGACAGAGACAGAGCAGGAGGGGCTGGAGCAGAGAAACATCAGCTTCTGGGGACGCTACACTGGGGCATGGGCAGGGACCCTGCCCCATGTGCTCACCACCACTCGAGCCTCTTACAATTCATTTGGCAACAGTACAGAGAGGCTTTCAGAGGGAAAACATTACAGTCTCATCAATTGTATTGTACCTCTTTACAAGAACACTTAAGGTTTTTAACTGAAGCACGTGTAGGTCCCTTTTCCAACCCCACAGGATGAACACCACACTGGCTATATTTAACCCAATATGCATACCCCTCCTAGATACATATTTATGTGATGGAACAATGTAATTCCACAAACACTTTGGTTATAATAAGTCTAAATGCTAAGAACAATATTCTATTTGTTTCTGGATGTTGGAACATTTACTTATTTTCAAATAATAAAGAACAAGAAGAAGGCTTTTCATTATTAATATGCTTGCCCTTCCCCTGGGAAAGGGAATTAGGCAGCAGCCTTCGAAAGTCCCCAGTTGTATATAATACCCTCCCCTTCTCAAAAAGGAATCACACATCTTCCATCCTCTGTTCCCTTTCCACAGAAAAACAAACACATTTTCAAATGTTCAATATAGCAGTAGATTTGTGAATGCGACCAATTCTGTCTTTCCTAGTAACACTTACCTGGTTTTAGCCTTTAACCACTATATTAGGGAGAGAGATCCTAACTTTTCAACAGACATTTCAAATACATTCATTTAACTCAATTTTCCCAACTAAATTTAAGACATTTTAAGAAGGCAAACCACTTGTTTAAAAAAAAACCATCTAAAAGGGCAGGAAGAAATAATAATGTTTGCACAAAGCCTCTCCAGTCCTCTCTTGGTCCCTATAGATTCGGCCCTCTCCTAATTAACACTCACCATTCATGAGCACGGAATGGCAGATCACACACACTCTGGCTTCCTTTCTCTCCATATATAGCAACTTGCACTTCAGGCTACAACATGCAGCACAGAAAACCTGTGGCAAAGAGAAAACACTCCAAATTACTCGGAATACCCCAAAGCAAAGGGAACAAAGAGGAACTGGGCACAAGTTTTAATTGGAGCACTAGAAGAAGAGATTCAAACAAGAGGCCAAGCCCAAGCATGAAGTGATCGATCAGTTGACTCCATTCTAAAACCCTAGGACCAGGAGAACCCCAAATATCAGCAGCAAAGAGAATGAAGAGGCCCGCTGAGAGAGATCACTTGCCAACGGCCTTGTACGGCACTCTGCTTCTCGTGCTCTCTTCGCGCTCCAGTTAATAAGTACGTGAATATGCTCGAATGAGAGAAACAGAGACACCCAGCCAACCAGCCAGAGGAAGGGAGGGAGAGAGGGAGGAAGAGACAGAGACAAAGACAGAGACACACACAGAGACAGACACAGAGAGCGAGAAACAGAGAAAGACAGGCTGAAAGAAACAGAGATAGAGTGAAAAAGAAAGAGACAAGGAGACAGAGACCAGACAGACACAGAGAGAGGAAAGGTGGGGTGCAGGGGGGAAAAGAAAGAAAGAGATGGGGGAGGGAGGAGGGAGAAAGAGGGAGAGAGCACAAGTGAGCTCCAGGTTGCTGATAGTAAGGATCGTGTAAATTAATTCCACACACCTTGACTAAGCATTTACAGCATATGAGGCTCCATGCCAACAAATGACAGTCCCTGCTTTCAAGAAGCTCACAATCTGGGGTAGGTTCAGTCCCCCTCCCCCATAAAGGTTAGACAAATCACTCCAGAGAACACAGGAAGATGTAATGCCCACAGTGATTTGCCTGTAGCAGGCATTTAAAAATAACATTTGAAGGAACACGGCCACACAGCACATCCAAGCACAGAGAGAACATGAGCCACCCATTTGTTCAGACAATGGGCAATATCCCAGTTAACTTTATCATACGTGAGAAGCTAGGCTTCTGGCATTTCTATTTGGAAAAGTAATGTGGCACAGTGAACTAAGTTAGCACATCAACTCGTGTACTCTGGTTATCTGAATTTGGGTCCTTATCCCTGACTAGATATTAAGTTTCCTAAGAGCAGGACCTTATGGGATATAAACCATAGTCTTCTTGAGGGGGTCAGCTCAGGAATCTCCACAATTAATCCATCAACAGGGAGACAGATGACATAGCTGCTGCCTTCAAGGAGCTTATATTCACTCTGCTGGAGGGCAGCAGAGCAGTCTAGGTAAGAGGGGATGAGTTTCAGAATTGAAGGATTGGCCAGGTACAGAGAATGAGAGAGGTGTGAGAGAGATAGTGGAGGTAGAAACTAAGATTTGACAACTAGTTGTATGTGAAAGGTGAGGGAGAGTGGGAGTTAATGACTCCCAGACTATGAACCTAAGTAACTAGAAGGATGATGATGTCTCAGACAGGGGACCTCTCACCTAGACACTGAAACAGCCTTTGTTAGCTCTCTAATGCTTACCAAATAAAGGCAAGCCCTCTAGCCTGGCCTTACTGTAAGGCCCTCCACAGTCTAGTTACAATCAATCTTTCCAGCTTGATTGCCTAGCACTCTCCCCCATACACATTCTGCTCTAACCACAATGGATCGCACAGGTTGTGTCCAATCTGGCCTCTCACATAGCTGTGAATTGGCAAAGCCTGTCTCCCATGTCTAAAACAAGCTCTGCACAGCTCTGCCTCGGGAAATTCCCTTCTTTTAGCCCAGCTCAGGTGTCACCTACTCCAAGAAATCTTGGTTCCCCGAAGAAGAAGAGATCCCTCATGCCTCAAATCTTTCCTGCCATCCATTCTGTTTCACATTTCCTATGTAATCAATCATATCTGAACTTGGGTTAGTTATTTGCCGTCCCCGTATTTTAAGCCCAATGAGGGTGAGGGATTTGTAATTGTATAATGTTTCATGCTTTAGATCCCACAGCTAGAACAAGGCTCTGTACACAGGAGGTGCTTCGTATTTGTGTGTTGAATTGACTAGCCTGTGTTCCCTGGTGTGAGGACTTCAGGAGCCTCTTCATCCCACTTTAGGAAGAAGCCCCCAGAAGCTCAGATCCCAAGTCATCTTGTCCAAACACAGTGGGCAAGAATCCACCCTTTCTTGGATTGCGGAATTTGACTATCAACTGGCTAATGACTGGGCAGGTGGATGCCCCCTCCCCCAACTCACATGAATTAATAGCAGTTTCCAGGGTTCTCCCTCCCTCCCCTCGGGCCTGGTCCTACTGGCCCACATTAGAGGCCTATACAAACACACCAGACTTTGCTGGGTTTTGGTGCCCCTTCCACCAGGCCCTAGCACACCTGACCTGTTTCTATTCTCCTTGAATTCTCTTCCTGATTATATGTCCCATCAGCTTGCTTGCTTTATTTGGGGGGGGGGGGGCAGTGCATATGATCAAGAGAACTGTGTTTCCTTGTACTAGACTTTGGTTTCCCAAATGAATCCCATATTAAGACAGCCAGGCTGAAGGATGCCTTAAACAGGCCTGCACAACATACAGCCCTGAGGCCCGCTTGTGGCTCACCAAAGCAATCATTGGTCAGTGAAAAATGTAGGGTTGCCACTCTCCTGTTTGTCACATGACCCGCAGCAACCATCATCAGTCTGTCTCTAGTCTAACCTATCTGTGGCCAAAGAAATTTAGCCTGTTTTAATTTTGGCCCCTACCTATGGCCAAGCTGAGCACTTAAAGCTCCAAGCAGAGCGGTGGGAAGCCAGGGTCATTCAACAAATATTTGGGAAGCCCCCACTGGCTGCAGAGCTCCGTCAGGCACCTGCTGCCCATACTGCTCCACTTTGATCTATTCTGACAACAGGGATCACAACCCACAAAGGCAAATAGTGACCTTGTTTCTGCAGAGCTTTTTCTTGCAATCAGACCAGATAAACCACAGAAAAAGCCACCAGCTAAGAGATGGAAGGAAATGCTTCTATAATAGGTACATCTGCAGAAGGAAATGCACCATATGCAAGAGAGGCTGGCAGGGGTGAATTCTGCCTGAACTCAAGTTATATGGAGGGTCAGGTATTACTGGTACAAGGTCAAGGAAAGAGTAACTGGGACTCAGTGACAGGCTCTGTCTGGAACATCCTCCAGCCACAGATTTCTCACATTTTTCTGCTGATTCACCAGCCTGCCCAAAGTAAAGGAGGCTAGGTAGCCTAGTGGATAGAGTGCTGGACTTGGAGTTCAGAAGACCTGAATTCAAATCCCACCTCAGACATATACAGCCTGGGCAAGTCATTTAACCTCTGCTTGCCTCAGTTTCCTCATCTGTAAAATGGGGGGTAATAATAGCATCTACCTCCCAACATTGTTATAAGGATGAAATGAACTAATATAAAGCACTTTGCAAACCTTAAAGCAACATGCAAATGCCAGAGGTGGTGGTGCTATACATATATATCCTGCTTAGGCTGGGGAAGCCACGACCTCTCTGGGCTCCAATTACCTCAACTATGAAATAACAAGGTTGAACCAGATGATCTCCAGAGTCTCTTCCGGATTCAAATCTTGGCTCTGATACTAAGGATATAATCAGTAGACAGATAGGTCCTTATTTTTGCACGCTCAGCACCCAGAACACTGCCTTGTGCAGAACAGACGCTGCATGAATGTCTGTTAAATTTCAATGAATGACCACGGGTGATCCTGTCATCCCTCTGGAAACTCAGTTTTCTTATCTACAAAATTAGGATACTGCTTTTATTATCTAATAATCAACTGAGGTAGAAAGAGAAACTGACTGATTTCACTGCATTTAAGTGGCTCATTTGACAGAGGTACAAACCAAGAGTAGAGGCCAAGGTGAAAGGTCATGTCCATTGCCTAAGATTATGTGAGTATTAAGTATACTCCTAATTTCCCTAATGGGGCCACCTCCAGTTGTCCTGATCTATATCTTGCCACTGGACCAGATGGCTTCAGAGGAGAAAGTGAGGCTGGTGACTGCACAGCCCTCCCTCACTTAAATCAAATTCACTTGCAAGTCACGGCATCACCTTCCTGATATCATGGTCCTCTTCGAGAACAAAGGACAAACAACTACAACAATCGCCCTAATAGTGATAAAGTTGTTAAGATTTAAAAGTATCATCTTCCCCTGTAGGAATGTAAAGTTTAACCTTATTGAATCTCTTATGTTTTCTCTCTCCTGTTCACCTCTTCATGCTTCTCTCAAATCTTGTATTTGAAGGTCAAATATTTTGTTCCGCTCTGGTCTTTAATTAGGAATGCCTGAAAGTCCTCTATTTTGTTAAATGTCAATGTTTCCCCCTGAAGGATTATACTCAGTTTTGTTGGGTGGGTAATTCTTGGTTGTAATCTCAGTTTCTTTGCCTTCCAGAATATCATATTCTAAGCCCTTTCGTCCTTTAATGAAGCTGGTAAATCTTGTGTAATCCTGATTGTGGCTCTATGGTATTCGATTTATTTCTTTCTGGCTGCTTGCAGTATTTTCTCCTTGGCTTGGGAGCTCTGGAATTTGGCTATAATTTTCCTGGGAGTTTTCATTTTGAGATATCTTTCAGGAGGTGATCGGTGGATTCTTTCAATTTCTATTTTACTCTCTGGTTCTAGGATATCAGGGCTGTTTTCCTTGATAATTTCTTGAAACATGATGTCAAGACTCTTTTTTTGACCATGGATTTCAAATAATCCAATAATTCTTAAATTATCTCTCATGAACCTATTTTCCAAGTTGGATGTTTTACCAATGAGAAATTTCACATTTTCTTCTATTTTTTCATTCTTTTAATTTTGCTTTATCATTTCTTGATGTTTCATGGAAGTCATTGGATTTCACTTGCCCAATTCTAATTTTTTAAAAATTATTTTCTTCTTTGAGCTTTTAAGCCTCCTTTTATATTTGGCCAGTTCTACTTTTTAAGGAGCTGTTTTCTTCAGTGAATTTTTGTCTATCTTTTCTCATTTTTTGTGCTTCCTTTAACCAAGCTCTTTACTCTTTTTTCATGACTCTCTTACATTACTCTCATTTCTTTTCCCAGTTTTTCTTCTACCTCTCTTATTTGATTTTTAAAATCCTTTTTGAGCTCTTCTAGTTCTTTTTTGGGCCTGAGACCAATTCACATTTTTCTCTGAGGTTTCACGTGTAGCTGTTTTGATAGTTATCCTCTTCTAAGTTTGTTCCTTGATCTTACCTTGTCACCATGGTAACTTTCTATGGTCAGGTTCTTTTTTTTTTTTAATTGTTCATTTTTATGTCTATTTTGTGACTTTTTACTTTATGTAAGTTGAGCTGTGCTCCTGGAGTAAAGAGGGCACTATCCCAAGTTTCCTGAGCTAGGCTTGGGGCCTAGCTGCTGTCTTTCACTGGGAGTGGGGCCTTATCTGTTGGCTTGCACTGGCAGGAGATGCACTTCACCTTAAGCCCCACTGGGGTGTGGCCTGCGGCTGGTTTGCTCACAGATCCACATTCCCCACCCACCCTAGTGATACTGACCTTTCCTGCTGACCCTTTCCCTTGGGCTAGAAAACTGCTTCACCATTCTAAAACTGGTTCTGGAGCATTATTGCAAGATTGTGTGGAGAGGAATCTGGGAAGGCTCAGGTGAGTTCTTGCCTTACTCTATCATCTTGGCTCTAGAAGTGATGTGGATATTAAGAAACAAAACTAGAATTCAAACCCAAGTTCTCTGATTCCACGTCTAGTGTTCTCTCCACAGGCCACACTGTCTCATATGCTGTCAGGAAAGTACTTTATAAACCTTAAAGCATTGAAGAAATGATTAATTACTGATTCTATGGAAAAGGATTACCCCTCTACTACTTATCCTAGATACATTTTTCATAACTGGAAGTTCTGATATTTGAAAACATAGTTGAAATCATGCATGTGGGGGGAAAATTACAAATACCCAGGTTTTTTCAAAAAAGGAAAAAAAAAAAGACCCTGTAAGTATACAGTGGAAATTTCAGAGTTCTTGTAGCATACAGAAAACTATTAAAATCACAGGAAATTGAAAGATAAGACATTGAAAGATATATGATTGCTCCCTCCAAGACAGTAAAGGATAGTAAGTTCAAGTAAGAAAGCTTTCAGCTTTAATTGGCTTTTATGTACATAATTACAAATGTGATCATCTTGATGGGCTTCCTGTAATCTACTTTTCTCACAGAAAAAAAAAAAAACAGTCTGCTATTTTAAGACCATCTCTAATTATATGAGAGGATTTGATAATGTACATTATGACAGCTGAAATTACACTCAGTAAATGGGGCTCCACCATCAAATCCCACCCAGGCATACTGTCAAGCCCCTTAACCTTAATTCACATTTTAAAGGAAAATATAATGACTACAATAGCTTACAAAAAGAAACTGCTTTGGGTCGTTCAAAGACCTGCAAAATCCAATGCTCATAAATATGAATTGGCCTAAAACTTCAAATAAAAAAAAAATATTCTCAGTCAAGGTACCTACTATGCACAACAAAGGGGGAAAAAACTAATCCCAGTTCTCAAGGTGTTCACAGTCTAATGGGGGAGACAATATGCAAGTAACTATGAATAAACAAGATATAGCCAGGATCAACTGAGGATAGTTTCAGAGGGAAGGCCCTAAGATTAAGGAGGCCTGGGAAAGGCTTCTTGCACAAAGTAGGACTTTAGCTGAGACTAAGAAGAAAACTAGGGAAGTTGGGAGGTGGAAATGAAAATGGAGAGCATTCCAGGCATGGGGGACAGGTCCATTTAGCCCTACATTTGGAAAGTCTACTAAGCCGACCCTCCTTGGGGCCCCAGAGACAGGGGAAGTTTGCAAACACCAGGAAACATGCAGATGTCTTGAGAAAATCAACTTCACACAAACACAGAATTAGAAAGGGTCTCAGTGGCCTCTTCCATTCCTGACAAGCAGTCATCCAACCCTTGTTTGAAGACTTTTTGTAGGCAAGCAGCCCATTCACTTTGGAACTGCTCTGACAGTTATTAAAAGTACCTTTACAGGAGTCAAGATGGAGGCTGGAAAACAGGGACTTGCTTAAGCTCTCCCCCAAATCCCTCCAAACACCTGTAAAAATGGCTCTGAACAAATTCTAGAGCTGTGGAACCCACGAAATAGCAGAGGGAAACCGATCTCCAGTCCAGGAGAGCCTGGATGGTCGCCAGGAAAGGTCTATCACGCGGTGCTGAGAGCAGAGGGAAGCCCAAGGTGGGCCGTGCCAGGACAGACCAGACCTGGAGTCAGCCAGTTGGAACAGGCCTTGGCGCCATGAAACAGTGAGCTGTGGCAGTTACCAGACTTCTCAACCCACAAATGCCAAAGAGCAAGCTAGGGGGAAACTGCAGGATCGAGTTCAGTGTGGTCTAGCTGCCAGCTCTGGGGGTGGAGGAGGTGGTGCAGCAGTGGCGGTAGAAGCAGCAGGAAGCTCCTGAGGCTGCTTCCCCATTCCGTGGCTCACACGGTGGGAGGAATCTAGCAGCAGATCAGAGTGGGAATGCAAGGAGCACTTTGTGGGCACAAAGGCAGATTCTCTTGCTGTGCCCTGCTTGGATATGTATTGTGGTCCTGGTTGGCAGTTCTTGGGGGAGGAGGAACACTGCACTGACAGAGACTGGGGTGATGGTGGAGTAGAAGTAGCTCTGAAAACAGCAGTGCTTGGACCCTAAAGCTTGGGACAAAGTACTCTCTACTCTACAAGCAGTCATACCCTGACAAAAAGCTCAAGGGTCAAGTAGTTGGCTGGGAACATGAACAGAAAGCAAAAAAGAACTCTGACTCAAACTCAAACTCTAGATTCCTTTTTTGGTGACAAAGAAGATCAAAACATACAGCCAGAAGAAGTCAACAAAGTCAAAGAGCCTACATCAAAAGCCTCCAAGAAAGATATGAATTGCGCTCAGGCCATGGAAGAGCTCAAAAAGGATTTGGAAAAGCAAATAAGAGAAGTAGAGGAAAAATTGGGAAGAGAAATGAGAGTGATGCAAGAAAACCTTGAAAAACAAGTCAATGACTTGCTAAAGGAGACCCAAAAAAATACTGAAGAAAATAACACCTTAAAGTATAGACTAACCCAAATGGAAAAAGAGCTCCAAAAAGCCAACGAGGAGAAGAATGCTTTGAAAGGAAGAATTAGCCAAATGGAAAAGGAGGTCCAAAAGACCACTGAAGAAAACACCAAAACACCACCTTAAAAATTAGATTGGGGCAAGTGGAAGCTAGTGACTTTACGAGAAATCAAGATAATATAAAACAGAACCAAAGGAATGAAAAATGGAAGACAATGTGAAATATCTTATTGGAAAAACCACTGACCTGGAGAATAGATCCAGGAGAAAGAATTTAAAAATTATTGGACTACCTGAAAGCCATGATCAAAAAGGAACCTAGATATCATCCTGCAAGAAATTATCAAGGAAAACTGCCCTGATATTCTAGAACCAGAAGGTAAAATAGAAATTGAAAGAATCCACTGATCGCTTCTTGAAAAAGATCCCAAAAAGAAAACTCCTAGGAATATTGTCGCCAAATTCCAGAGTTTCCAGGTCAAGGAGAATATACTGCAAGCAGCCAGAAAGAAACAATTTGAATACTGTGGAAACACAATCAGGATAACACAAGATCTAGCAGCTTCTACATTAAGGGATCGAAGGGCTTGGAATAAGATATTCCAGAGGTCAAAGGAGCTAGGATTAAAACCAAGAATCACCTACCCAGCAAAACTGAGCATAATGCTCCAAGGCAAAATATGGACTTTCAATAAAATAGAGGACTTTCAAGCTTTCTCAATGAAAAGATCAGAGCTGAATAGAAAATTTGACTTTCAAAATACAAGAATCAAGAGAAGCATGAAAAGGTAAACAAGAAAGAGAATTCATAAAGGACTTACTAAAGTTAAACTATTATGTTTACATTCCTACATGGAAAGATGATGTGTGTAATTCATGAGACCTTTCTCAGTATTAAGGGAATTGAAGGGAATATAGACAGAGGGTACAGGATGAATTGAATATGAAGGAATGATATATAAAAAACACGAAAATTAAGGGGCGAGAGAGGAATATATTGAGAGAGGGAGAAAGGGAGAGATAGAATGGGGTAAATTATCTCACATAAAAGTGGCAAGAAAACGTAGTTCTGTTGGAAGGGAAGAGGGGACAGGTGAGGCGGAATGAGTGAATCATACTCTATCAGATCCAACTTGAGGAGGAAATAACATACACACTCAATTGGGTATCTTACTCCACAGGAAAGTAAGGGGAAGGGGATTAAAAAAAGGGGATGATAGAAGGGAGGGCAGATATGAGGAGGAGGAGGAGGTAATCAAAAGCAAACACCTTTGAAAAGGAACAGGGTCAAGAGAGAAAACTGAATAAAGGGGGACAGGATAGAATGGAAGGAAATATAGTTAGCCTTTCACAAGATGAGCATTGTGGAAGTGTTTTACATAATGATACATGTGTGATCTATGTTGAATTGTCTGCCTTCCTAGGGAGGGTGGGTGGGAAGGGAAGAGAGAGAATTTGGAGCTCAAAATTTTAAAAGTAGATGCTTAAAAAAAAAGTTGTTTTTTGCATGCAGCTGGGAAACAAGATATATAGGGAATGGGGCAAAGAAATCTATCCTGCCCTACAAGAAAGTAAGGGGAAAGGGGATGGGGGTGGGGAGTGGGGTGAAAGAGGGGAGGGCTGACTGGGGAACAAGGCAATCAGAATGTATGCCATCTTGGAATGAGGGGGAGGGGAGAAATGGGGAGAAAATTTGTAACTCAAAATCTTCTGGAAATCAATGTTGAAAACTAAAATATTAAAAAAATTTTTAAAAAGTACCTTTACATCAAACTTCAGTGAGACGCTCTGGAACGTCCACCCCCCTGTCCTGTGAAGTCCAAAAGAACAAGTCTAATCCCTCACACCCAAATGATAACCCAGCAAACACCCAAGGCCTTCTGCCAGCACATCACCTCTAAACAATCTTTATATGATAGAGTCTCCAGGGCTCTCACAATCTTGGTCATCTTCAAGCTGAGTCCCTGCTTGTCCCTGTCCTTCTTAGAAGATGGTTCCCTGAACTTAACACCATATGCTAACATGGTCTCTCCTTAAGGCCGAGGACAGCAAAGCCTCACTTGGATACTACACACTTATCTCATCATTACTTGGGCCAGACTACTAAGTTAGGAATTCAGATTTTCTAATTTCTAAAGGCATAGGAATTCTAAAGAATCACAAAATAGCAGAGACCCAAATAAGAAACCTCTCTGTGCTATACCTCCCAAGTGCTAACACAGTTCTTACACCAAGGCCTCTGGTGAGAGATCACCTACTAACTCCTGAGCCAGAGCATTACATTTCTGGAAAGCTCTCATTACTTAGCAAGGTTTTTCCTTACACTGAGCTGAAAACTACATTTGTAACTTCTACCTTTGACCATGAAGTACTAATGAAATAGGTTTGAAACTGATTACAGAACTGGTTTTTAAAAAAATAACCTGCCATTTTAGATGCAGATAAATATAACTCGGTTGTAACATTTAAATTTATAAATATTCACTATGTATTGAATACTTACATTTCTGAATGTATAGAAAAATAAGCCCTTGAATCATTTTAAAAATTTAGATCATCCTTTAATAATCTACATGTTTCCTTTAAAGCATGCATGTGACAACTACTTTATGTTGTGTTTGTTTTTAAATGTGGAAATGAGTATCATGACTAAAAGGGACCTTGAGGAATCTGGGATAGAAGAAAATTAAAAAGGAAATAGTGGTTGTAAAATAAAACCATAGAGAATCTACTTAAGTGGTACTCTAATAAACAACATTCGGAAGATAACATAGACAAAAGCACATGTTCAGCAAGATACATTTCCAAATGGATCACAGTATACATTTCCCACTTCATTAGTCCATCTGCTAGCTGGCAGGTTTAGTCAGAAGTCTAAGAAGGTGAAGCACTATTAAACTCAGTCTAACTCTTTTTTTTTTTTTAAAGGCAAAGCAGTTCACAAAAGTATTTTAAAGGAGAAAAACCAAGAGGGCTTATCTAGTCTAACCTATCTTTTTTTTCTTGGCAGGGGGGAAGGCAGGGCAATTGGGGTTAAGCAACTTGCCCTAGGTCACACAGCTAGTAAATGTGTCAAGCGTATGAGGTCGGATTTGAACTCAGGTACTCCTGACTCCAGGGCTGGTGCTGTACTCACTGCACCACCTAGCTGCCCCCTAACCTATCTTTCTACAAATATGAGGGAACAAATCCCCAAAGGAAAGTAATTTGCCCATGGGAAACTGGGATCCAGAAAGGGAACAAAACTTCCCCTCTCAACCCAGTTCTGACCTTCTGGACTTCAAAACCAATCATGTCTCTCTTCTGCATCACCCTGGAGCTTCCTGACACCTGGAGCCTCCTTGCCCTGGAGGATCCCACCACCCCCTGCAGCCTGCTCACTTCCAAACTTCCCTCTATAAAGTCTTTGCCTCATTCTGGAGTCTTCATTCTCCTACAGGCCCTGATGCTGACTTGCTGGACTTCAAAATCAGGCCTCCATGCTTGGAACCTTCATCCTTCTCTCTCCTATTTTTGGCTACTTTTTGTATACTGTCTTCCCCCATTAGAATGTAAGCTTTCTGAGGGCTGTGACTGTCTTTCTTTTTGCCTCTATTTGTATCCCAAATGTTAAGCACAATCTTTGGCACATAGTAAGTGCCTAACATAAATGCTGGTTTCCTTCCCATGATCATAAGACTAAGCCAAGATTAAAAATGAAATCTCTTGATTCTAATCTAATACATCTTATATATTAACATATGTATCAACATCTTATAATTCACTGTTTAGTTCCTGTTCTATTTAGATACCCAAATATGCTAAACTCACCTTGAAAAAACCACTCCCTTCCCCCAACAAAAAAGAACCCAAACATTTGATAAAAGCCTAAAGGAAAGGAGAGACACATAAGACATGTTCATGTCACTGAGAAATGTATTAACTCCCCCCACCCCTCCTTTTTTCTCCCCAGCTGGGAAAGCTTTACCTAAGGCTCATGTGGCAGGAATGCAAATCAGCCCTGGCTATGCCTAAGTCAAGTAACTGACACTTGAGACATCATTCTAATTCTAAGTCTAATTCCATTTTTATCAAACCCTTTCACTTCTGACTTCTTATGGCTCAATAAAATTCAGCTTAATGTTCTCTATTTTTTTATTTACAAGAATACGGACCTTTGCCTGGGTAGAATTCCCTCTATACCTTAGCAGTTAAGTCCTAAGGAAATGCCTTAGGCACATAAAAGCTAAATGTCTTGCCCAGGGATCAAAAAGCTAGATAGTATTTGATATGGGATTTGAACCCAGGTCTTCTGACTCCAAATCCAGCACCCTGTATACTATGCTGCGCTTCCTCCATTTTGAATCACATAAGGGGGCAGAAAAGATCTTGGTCATGAAGTGCTCTTGATGGGACATAATTAGATGACCCTCATATCTCTGTGTCTGTCCCTGCTATTTAATCAAGATTCCTGTGAGCTGAAAAAAGTCTGTGTAAGAGCTAAGCTTCCCTCCACGCCCACCTCAATTTTTCCATCTCTACTAGAATCCCAATTCTCAAAGAAGCTCTTCGGCCCCTTCAGGGCCACCAGGAGCACAGTTATACTGTTACTGAGTCCGATGAAAACAACGATGAGACCAGCGATGGATTTCAACAGCATTTCAAGGTTTGCAAAGCCCTCCTCTGAAGCTCCCCAAAAGAGCTGCCCCAGCTCTTTTTCCCTGAGGCCCAGCTCCCAGGATGGGGCCACTAACATCCTATTTATGGTCCACACTCTGAAGGGCTCTTCACCAATATGGCCCCAGGGAAAGAACATTTTTGGCTACCCCAATTCTTGAAGATCACCTGCCAAGACACAGATGAGCAGCAACTGACATATGGATGAAATTCTCAACTTTTGAAGTACTGAAGTATAGGAGGAGGATGCATGATGAAACAGGGCCTTTAGAGCAATATCTGCCTCACAGAAAAACCCCACAGACTGGGTGGGCAACTATCATCATGCCCGTTTTTATACATGAGGAAACTAAGCCTTAGTGATCTGACAGAGTATCTATCAAGAGCTTCTGTCTCTGGCTTAAAGAATTCCAGTGACAAAGACTTCTGTACCACCAGAAGCAGGCCATTCCACACGGAGAAGCTTCATTTGCTAAGAAGCTTATCCCAATATTAAGCTGAAATACGCCTCTAGACAACTTTCACTCTTGGTCTAAATTTAGGCTTTTAAAAGCTGTCCAAGGTTATACTGCAGTTAACTATGACAGACCCTTAGAGTTAAGAGACACAACAAGGATCAACCAATCCAACTCCTTCACTTTACCAAGGAGAAAACTGAGGTCTAGAGAGTGACTCAGCCTACCCAGGGTCACACAGGGGGCAGTGACACAGCTAAGGACAGAACTAAAGGTAAGTGATGCCTGACTGGACAGACTGCCTGGTCTGGGGTGAAGGAGACGAGTTCAAATCCTGTCTCAGACATTTACTAGCTGTGTGACCCTGGGCAAGTCACTTTAAACTTTTTGCCTCCGTTTCCCTAACTGTAAAATGGGGATAG
Source organism: Trichosurus vulpecula (assembly GCF_011100635.1). NCBI lineage: Eukaryota > Metazoa > Chordata > Mammalia > Diprotodontia > Phalangeridae > Trichosurus > Trichosurus vulpecula. The sequence continues at coordinate 28,007,574 of NC_050576.1, forward strand.
CAACAGGACCTTTCTCCTGGGATTATTGTGAGGATCCAGTGAGATGATATTTGTAAAGCACTTACATAGCACCTGGCGCAGAATAGATACCATATAAATAATAGCTACCAGCTATTAGTATAGCTCTCCAAGCACTCTAGCACTCAGTCTGTATCATTCTGTGTCCTAAGCACAGATTGAGACAAGGACAGCCCAGCCCTTTTCATTTCCACCCCAACCAAAGCATAAATGACATGGCAGCATCCATATCCTTTAACGATCCCAAAGCACGTTGTATTTGATCTTGTAAGATAAGTACAACTGTGTTCTCCAATTTAAGGAAAAAAAACTAAAGTTGAAAGACATTAAGTAACTTGCCCCAGGTTCAGAGATACTGAGTGTTGGAGGGAGAATCTGAACTTAAGTCTTCCTAAGTCTATCATTCTATTCCCTGCACAGCCTAGCGGCCCTAACGTACACTGTGGCCCATACTAAATCTTTCGCTCCAAAAAAAAAAAAATTTGCCCATTTTATTGCTAAGTGAAATCAACAAGTATTTATTATGTTAGGCCTTGAGGATATGAAAAAAATAGCAAAACAGTTCCTGCACTCAAAAAGCTCACAATCTAACATGGGAAACAATATACAAACAACTGTACAACTGTGTACAAACAAGATAGAGAGAGGGTAGGTGTGGAGATAAACTAACATTTTGGAGGAACGGGAAAAGTATCGTGTAGAAGGTGCAACTTGGGCTGAGAAAGCCAGGGAAGCCAAGAGATAGAGATGAGGACAGTCAGCATTCCCTTCAGCATTGAAGGACAATCACTAAAAATGCCTGGAGTTGTGAACTGGAGTGCCTTGTATGAGGAACAGCAAAGGGGCCAAGTGTTGTAAGACAAAAGAGTATGAAGACTAGTGGAATAAGGTGTAAGAAGACTGGAAAGGTAGGCGGGGGGGGGGGGGGGGGGGGCGCGCCAGGTTATGGGTTTTGAATGCCAAATGAAGCAGAGATTTTTTAGGAAGATCAACCTGACAGCTGAGTGGGAAAGAGACTTGCTATTGTAAAAGTCAAAGTGTGAAGTGATGAAGGCCAGGGCCAGGGTGCTGGCACCATCATAAGAGAGAAGGAGGCATATACAAGAGATGTTATAAAGGCAGGATGGACAGGACTGGGCAACTCTGGATTGGATAAGGAGGGTGAGAGAGTGTGAGAGTCAAGGATGACCACCAGGTTGTGAGCCTGGTGCTTACCCTCAACAGTAAAAGGGAATACGAAAGTCAGGGGGAGAACAGTGTTTCAGGGGGGAGAAATGATGAGTTGGAGCCAGAATCAGGGTTCAAGTTGGATGAGCTCAGATACCTTCATCAGGTGAGAACAACCAACCAATCAGAGATGGGAACAATTGATCAATCATAGGAAATCACAGACCAAGTGTAAAAAGTCTTTGATCAGCTGAGAAGTTCCGAAAGTCACTAGATGAAAGGAAATGACATTGCAAAGAAATTTAGCTAAGGAAACGTGGTCATGCCTTGTGGGTCATCTACAAAAAATCAAGCCTATCAGAGTCTGGGGATTTTAATATCTGGCAGCTTAGCTCAGAAGCCTTCCAGCCAAGCCCTTGAAAAGAAATTGCTTTGGGGTAAGAAAAACTGGCCTAGCTTAACCCTTCATCTCCTGCTACACATACAGCCTCTTAAGTCCAGAGGAAGATCTGGTAAACTTTGGAAGTGGGGCAGGTGTTGGACTTAACATCAACATCCTGGGCTTAGTAGAAGCAGCGTTTGCAGTGGGAGCCAAGGACAACGTAGACACACTTAGGAAATGTAGCTTCAAGACTTTATAAAGAACCTAAAAAAGAAGATATACCATGCCTAGGACAACTTCATGACTACCACACAGAGCAGTTGTGTGAGTTAAGAAGAGCCCACTTTCCCCAGATTCTGGATGTGTTTGTGGGAGAATGTGTTCCTGCATTTTGTGGAGATGTTTTGTACCGACTCTTGTCACTATATCTCTCTAATAAATACTCCTTTCTAAAGGCTCATTAAATCTGGCTCACTACCAGAAACACCCTAACTGACAGGGCTAACCCTAAGACCCTGAGAGAGTGCAGCGGCCATCCTCTGGACACCCGACCTAACAGTTCATTGAAACTAAGTGGACTGAGAAAAGAAGCATCAGACACTGAGCTATACAGTTATCAAACAACACAAGGCCTGGCACCAACTAAAGAAGAGCTCCTCCCAATGTGACATCGCACCATTAATATTCTTTGGGGTCAGTCAGTTCCGAGTCCAACAAATGCATTCTTCAAGCTCCTAACTCTACTTTCTTCCATAGCAAAAACATGAGGGAATTTGTCAAATGGGCCATTAAAATGTTGGCAAATTGTATCTACAGCACTGCCCTGCTCTACTAGTTAAACAAATCCACCTAAAAAGGCCACGAGAGTGGCATGACCAGTACTTGGAGCCATGCTAGTTCCTTGCATCAGGGAAAGGAATAGGCACTTATAGAGCACCTACAATGTGTGAAGTGTTGTGCTAAGCCAGGGGTATGTGGCCTCTACATCCTCCGGGGTGGCCTTCTGACTGAATCCAAACTTCCAAGAGGATTTGTTCTGTTCTCCACCCTTGCTAAGCGCTTCACAAAAAAATCTCCGGTTTCATCGCTGCTTTTTTTTTTTTGATGTTCACTAATCAGTTTGTAAACAAAACATTCTAAAATCTGCCAGGAATCAAAATAAAATTCACTCATCTATATACTCTGTAGTATTCTCCTCCTTTTTGGAATATCCAAACATTTTCACCTTTTGCCAATGCTGGGGCACCTTTGCTGTTCTCCAAAGTCTTCCAAAAATCACTGACATTACAGGAAGTCAGTCAATCAGTAAACAAGCCCTAACCTCTCTGCTGAATTCTAGTCTATTATCTGGAACTGCCTACTAGACATCTCAATTGAATGTACTATAGATACCTTAAACTCAACATGTTGAAAACTGCAATCACTATCCTCCCCCTACAAAGCGTTCCCCTCTTCCTAACTTCTCTACTGCAGTTCAGGATACCACAATCCTCCCAGTCACCCTGCCTGGAACCCAAGGCATCACCTTCGACTCCTTACTTTCTCTCACTCCTCACAGCTGATCTGCTGCCAAGGCCTGTCAATTTTAACATCTTTTCAATGGGTCCCCCTCTCTCCTTCAATACTACCCAACACCCTGGTGCAGGCCCTCATCACTTCACCCCTGAATTACTGCTGGCTGGTCTCCCTGTCTCAAGTCTACCCTCCCCTCAACTGTCAAACTGATCTTCCTAAAGCACAAGTCTGACTATGTTATCTCCCTACTTTCAAAATAAAATCTAAACCTCTGTTGGAGTTCAAAGCCCTTTATAATTTGCCCCCCACAACTCTTATACTTTTTCCCATTCTTCCCCCCTTAAACTGCAATCCACGCATTCGCATTCACTGTCCCCCATACCTGGAGTGCTAGCACCTTCACTCTGGTGATTTTTTTTCCAATTTATCTTGTATACAGTTTGTACACAATTGTTTCCATTTTGTCTTCCTCATTTAATGGTGAGATCCTCGAGGGCAGGGGTTGTCTTTGCCCTTTCTTTGTATCCTCAGCACAATGTCTGGCACACTGTAGGTACTTAATAAATGCTTTTACCAACTACATACTTACTATGTGCTTGGCACTGTGCAAGGTACTAGTGACATAATGAAAGGCAAAAGCAGTCCCTCCCTTCAAGGAGCTAACATTCTAATGAAGAATAAAAATTTGAAACTTAACTAAGTCCATACAAGATATGTCCAGATTGGACAGAGTTTCAGCTAGCCAATAAATACTTATAAAATGCCTACTATGTGCCAGGTACTGTGCTAAGTGTTGGAAACACGAAAAGAGGTGAGAGAGCTCTTAAAGAGCTCACAATCCCCATTAATGGGGGAGACAACAAGGAAACAAATATGCTATATTACAAGCTATACAGGATATAAGCTATATATAGAATAAACAAGAAAGAAGAGGGAAGGCATTAGAATTGAGAGGGGTTCGCACCGACAGAGTGAAGGTGCTAGCATTCAAGGGGATCAGAAAGCCTTCCTATAGAAGATGACATCTGGGACTTGAAGGAAGCCAGAGAATCAAGAAGGTAGAGGTGAGAAGACACAGCACTCCAGGCATGGGGGACAATCCATGGGAATGCCCAGAGTCAGGAGATGGAGGTCCTGCTTGAAGAACAGCTAGGAGGTCAGTGTTACTAGATTACAATTTAAGGGGGGAAGAAAAGAAGTACAAGAAGAGTGGACGCAGTGGGGTGAGAAGCAAATTATAAAGGGCTATATATATAGAATAAACAATAAAGAAGAGGGAAGGCACTAGAATTGAGGGGGTTGGTAAAGGATTCCTGTAGAAGATGGGATTTTGTTGGTACTTGAACAGGGAGCCACTGGAATATGGAATGACATCCACAGTCAGACCTGCACTTTAGTGACTAAATGGAGGGTGGACTGGAGTGGGGAGAGACTTGAGGCAAGTAGACCCACCAAGGGGCTACTGCAATGGCCCAGGTAGGAGAAGAGGACCTGAACTAGAGTAGTAGCTTAAGCTTAAGCTTAAGCTCCACTTAAGAGGAGAGAAAGGTATGTACTGAAGAGATGCTGCAATGGTTAAATCAACAGGCCTTGGAAACAGATGGGACTGGAGGGAGGGGAGCTGCAGTCACAGAAAGTGAGGACACCTAGGCAATCTGAAAGGGAAAGATATTTGTGGGTAAGGGTCTTGATTCCAACACGAAGACTGGGGAGAAAACATTCTTTATTTCCAATGTTTTAGTGGATGTTAGGATGCTTATTTTTTGTTCCTTAAGTTGTGAATTGTACCATTACAGCCCACAAATATTCATTATTGTTATTTACACTATTATACTCTTAGAAGATAAAGTTGACTTCCAACCAGAGTGAAGCAAAATTATTCTACTTTGCCAATTATAACATTATTTTGCAAAATCAAACAGCACTCAGAATTGTCCTTTTTTTTAGTCTGATTAATTTAGCTTCATAAAATTATACCTGTGTTTATAAGCCCTTCTCTTCCGAGAAGCTCTAAGGTTTTTACAGACATTATCTCATCAATTCTTACAATATCCCTGAGGTAAATGGGAGTGGGAAGGAAAAAGACAGAATCATGAATAACCAATCCATAAATTCATTATGCCTTTCACAGCAGGATTTTAACCATACATCATAAAAGAAATATTACCCACACAACAGAAACTACATCTGTTATTAACCTGTTTTCTCTCTTATCTCACGAGAGGGTCTGATTTAGATACGACTGTACATAACATCGAATCTATATCACGCACAGCCTGCTTTTCTTTTTAAGCATATAATAATTCAACATGTAGTTTCTGCTTGTCTGTTTCCTTCTGGCCTTTCTTCAATCTTGTAAATCCTCTAAAAATGCTTTAATCACTTTCTCTTATTCTCTTTCTCCCTCTACTCCCCCCCTCCTTTTTTAAAACCCTATTACTACTTCCCCTCTCCTCCTACCTCCTGCGATTAATTTTTTTTAAGTGCAAGATTCTCATAACAAATATGCCTGTTCAACTAGCTTCTCAAAGTTTCACAGAGATGGAGAAATAGAAAAGTGATTGTTCTAATTCCACAACAAAAGCAACTTGCTAAATTTGATTTCTCTCTCATCTGGTATCTGTTAAGCTCTGTTCTCTTCATTAGGAACACTTGGAAGCCCTCTATTTTGTTACATATCCATTTTTCCCCTGAAGGATTATACTCAGTCTTACTGAGTAGGTTATTCTTGGTTGTAAGCTTATATTCATTGCCTTCTGGAATGTCGTGTTTCGAGATCACCACTCCTTTACAATGGTAGCTGCTAAATCTGGTATGATTCTGTCAGTGGTTCCACAGTACTTCAATTCCTTCTGCCTACTTATAATATTTTCTCCTTTAACCTGAAGTTTTGGATTTTGGCTATATTATTTTTCATTTTCAAGTTATCATTTTAGGGGTTCTTTCAGCAGGTAACCAGTAGATTCTTTCAATTTTTACTTTGTCCTCTAGTCCTAAGATATCTGGGCAGTTTTCTTTAGTAATTTCTTGAAACATGATATCTAGGCTCTTTTTTTGTTCATGGTTTTTCACAGTCAATGATTCTTGAATTATCTTTATTCAATCTATTTTCCAGGTCAGTTGCTTTTCCTATGAGATATAACACATTTCCTTCTATTTTGGTTTTTTTTTTTGTCTTCTAAATTTATTTTGTTATTTCTTGAGGTCTCATGGAATCTTTAGTTTCCATTTGGATAATACTAATTTTCAAAAAGTCATTTTCTTAAATAAAGTTTTGTACCTTTTTTTAACAAGTTGTTAATTCTCTTCTCATAACTTTCCTTCACAGCTCTCATTTATTTTTCCCATTTTTTCCTCTATCGCTCTTATCTTGGTGTTTTAATCTCTTTAACTCTTCTAGGAATTCTTGTTGGGCTTATGTTCAATCTGCATTTTTTTGGAGGCCTTTTTTATAGATGTTTTCAACTTCTTTCTTCTGTGTTTGTATCTTCAGCTTCCATCATCCCAATAGTTCTTGATAATGGAGTTCTTTTTATGTTTGCTCATTTTTCCATCTTTAGACTTCATGACAGTGGTGATAAGAGAAGGGAGGGAATGTATAACCAAAATTCTTCTCCTTTTACTTCCTTCTGCTATTTTCTCAGCTCAGTCTGAGAACCTGAAAGTTTTGAGTACTTCCAAAGTGACGGGATCTTAGGAAAGGTCTGTTTCACTGACTGCCCTCTTGGTCTCAGCTCTACAAGTTTCTAATACAGGTATGTTGGCTTGTGTGTAATTCAGTTTCAGTACACTGCTGGTGGGTCAAGACACTGCTAGTTTGCTGGGCGGTTATGCAGGTTCAGAGACATTGACCTGCTGCCTCCCCTTTAGCCTGGGTCTCCTGCTCCAGTTAATCCACTGCAGGCTTCCATGCTGGGCTAAATGTTAGACCTGAGTCACTGAGCTGCTCCTGGCTCAGATCCACACAGCCACATTTCCTGAACTTTTTCTGTGATCAGTACTTAGCCAGGGTCCCTGCACACAACAGCTCATCTCCACTCTGAATCTATGAATCAGAACTGGGTAAAGGGTGACAGAACTGCCTGATGACACCAATTCTGCACCTAACTCAGGATTCCCTGAGATCTTTGGTACTCCACTGCTTCCTGCCCTCATGCTCTGCCTTAGCTCTCTTACCGTTCCTGGATACTAGACTGCTTCTCACCACCACCATCACCACACTGTGATCCTGGTTAGCACCTACCCCAGTGTCCACAGATCTGTCTGTCTTCCTAAGCTGCTCCTGGCTAAAAAAATGACTCACTGTGATTTTTTTTCTTGACCTTCCCAATTAGAATTCAGACTGGTATGTTTTGTAGGTTATTGTATGCTGTGTAAGACAAAAATGGTTCCTCTCATTCCACCATCTTGACTCTGTTCCCTCCTACTTAATGTCTATCTCATTCATCTAATATCTATCTAATTCTAGATTCTTCTTATGCACTGTACTGTTGTTGTCCCATCATTTCAGTCATATCTGATCTCTGTGACCCCATTTGGGGTTTTCTTGGCAAAAATACTGGAGCGATTGGCCATTTCCTTCTTCCGCTCATTTTACAGATGAAGAAACTGAGGCAAACAGGGTGAAGTGATTTTCCAGGGTCACACAGCTAGGAAGTGTCTGAGGCTGGATTTGTTGAGTCTTCCTGACTTCAGGCTCAGCGCTCTGAGCACTGTGGCACCACCTAGCTGCCCACCACCATGTATACTTATCTGTTTCAATGCATTTTCCTTAACCAATTTACTTTCACATGATGCCCACACCAACATAGTAGATGATACACAACGGGCGCTTAATAATGCTTGCGGGAACAACCCTATGCATTTTCAAATACAGAATTAGAAAACTGGTTAGCTCAGTCTTGAAGAGCAGGTATGCTCAATTTCACTTGCTACATAATTCCAAGACAGATCTTCTAGTTTATGAATTTTGCAGCTTCTTCAGTTTTTCCTCTTTGCATTGTCTGTCTCTTGGATAAACACATTATTAGTGCTGAAGGAAACCTTAGAGAACATCCACTTCAATTCCCCTTAAAGGTGAGGAAGTGAAGATCCAGTAAGAAGATATTACTTGTGCTGAATTACTGTTAGCCAATGGCTGAGCCAAGAGAAGAATCCAGGGCGCTGGACCAGCTGTCCAGGGCACTCTTTACTAAATCAGGATACCTTCATTGATAGCTCTAGGCCACAGATGAGTCTTATCAATGCAAAGATGTGGTCATTCCTCTACCGAAATCCTTTCAATTCCTTCCAATTGCAGGCCTTGTAAAATGCAAATTTCTTGGCCTGAAACTCAAGGCCCTCCACAATTTCAGGCCATACTTTTCAGGCCTCCTTCTTTCCCTACCTTCTCTTTTATGATTTCTCTTCATTACTCAATATAGCAGCCAGTTGGCCTACCTTCAGTGCCCTCTGTTTTCTCGGTCTCAATGGTTTTTATTCACACTTATTCCTTTAAGCCTTCAATGCCTTTTGTATTCAACCACCAATGAAATCACAAGCCCTTAAAAGCCCAGTTCAAACGCTACTTCACTTCCTTCAGGAAGATGATTCTGATCTCCAGAGTCAGAAATAATTTTTCTTCCCTTAGACTTCATATAACACTTGTTTGCGTCCTATTATTTTGCCCTGGGTGACTTATGTATGTGTCACATCCTTCTACAAGACTCAAAAGCACTATCAGGGTCTGCCCTGTGTTTGGCTGTGTTTGAATTAGAGCCTCTTTTTACACTATCTAGCACCAGGCATATTACCCTACTTGATGCTTCAGGTCTCTGTTGAATTTAATTCAGAAATTAAATTAGATGAAATAAATACACCAATCAGTTTTCCTTCTGGTTCACTGGCCTTGAGGGGGGAAAAATGAGTACAGAGAGAGGTCACTGTTTTCAGTAGAAATATAGCTTTGGGACATTTCACTTTTGTCATCTTGCCAGAAAAGTATATAACCAAAGGCTAGTCTTTGCACCAAGGTAAAGAAAGATCAAAAGTATGAAGTGATATATGTAGAAAACTACATTATAAACCAATATTTCAATAAATTACTTATAAGAAAAATAAAAAATCAAAATTGAGAGACAGACCACAAGTGCAAGTTTGAACTTTACAAGAATTTTGAAATTTAAATCAAACTAATCATAAAACTTTCCGAGTCAATATTATTTTATAATAAAAAAAGAGAAGTAGTAAAAGTGACCAGCTTCCTTATTTTTAAATGAATCACTTACCCAAACATATGTCTCTATAAAAACCACAGATAACACTTCCTCAATTCTTGCTATTTATACAACTGAATATGTTTAAATCACAGCAACAGAAACCAGGTTGCTTTGCACTTGAGATTAATATGTATTGTACTTTTTTAGTCTGGCACAAAATAAGCTGCAAGATGGCAAACTTAATAAGAGCTTGTTGATCAACTCATTTCTGGATGAGCTTAGAACCCCCTGGTTGGCATAACTATGCAATTGCTACGGACTAAGTTCACTTCTTCACCTTCAAAAATTTTTTTTAATTAAAAACAGAATTTGAGCTGTGCCCAAGATTCTGAGTGAACCTTACCTTCCCACATGCTCTGCAATGATGCCTCCTCTTGGTGAATGTAAACCTGGCTTCGCATTTCATGCAGTTTGGAGCCTGAGAATCCGGGACCCACACAGGAGCCACTTCGCCCAGAGTGGTAAACGGCTTTCTGGTAGGAACACCAAACTGACCAGCTCTAAGATCATTATCAGGACTATCTGCGGCTACTGCAAGGCACGGACTACTAGAGACCACAGCCTCATAATCTTCTACAAGGTCCCCGTTTGCATCAGCAATAGAGGAATGAAGTGTCTCATTAGGGAATATAGCTACTGTTGAGTTTTCCACTAACTTTGCTTTCCCAAAGACATCATTTTTGTTTTTAGCATTAGTGCCACTGTGAGGAGGAAGGTCATTTTGCAAATGTTCTGACAATGGCTTTGGAATCTGAAGCTTGAGATTGGTTGGTTGCTTCGGTCTGGCACCACCAAAGGGAACACTGACGGGTGGCACATTAGCTACTTGAGGGGCTAACTGCCCCTGAACAGGTGGGACCTGACTACAGAGACTACGAACATAGTTTTTTTTCATTTGGTCACTAGTGCTGCTTAAGACAAGCCCATTCCCTTCTAGGGCCTCATTTCCTCTTTGCTCATAAACATTCACATAGCATTCTGATTTACTTTCCTCAATTTCCTTTTCCTCTGTGACTGAATCTTCCTTGGAGGGTAAAGTCTTTGGAATACAAGCAATAACTGGGTTTAGCATTCCATAGGAATCACAACCATTAGACAGAGAATTTGCTGCTGGCATGTCCAGAACAGCAGGGAAGCCATAGCCCTCAAGCTCTTCTATACAAGCTCCTTTCAACTCTGCCATTGCCTCCCCATTTTCCCCACTATCACTACAAGCCTCCTCAGGCTGGCTCCTCGGCAGAAGCCTCTCACTCTGTCCACTTGTTGGGCTGTTACTCATTTCATTCAGTTTAGTCATCTCCCTATGAGTCACCTCCTCAGATGCTGAAAAGCACCCCACTGTACTGAAAGATTCTGTTGTATCCAGAGTCTGTCCAAGTTCACAACTTTTGCTTTCATCTCCCTTGGTCTCATTAGGGGCAAGCCCACATGAAACCTGCTCACAACAATCATCCCTCTCAGACACATTCAGCTGGTCAGGGTCAGAAAACAGAGGTAGCCCAGACTGTAAGGGTTCTCCAGCTGTTCTCTCATCTGGAGGCCCCTCTTCCATTGAAACCCTCTCACTCAAATGGGCAAAGCAATTCGTAGCCTCTAAATATGTCCTGGGAGAGCTGGTTTTCCCAGCAGAAGCCTCAAGTGGTAAACCACCCCCCTGCACATCAGCAGCAGGACCTTCAGCTGTTCTCTGTGTCCCTCCACTTGCAGTTCCTAAAATGGGAGGGTCTTTACTTGTATTAATATCATCTTTTAAATGAGACAGAGAACAAACATTAGAGTGACTCTCTGGTGAAGCATTACACAGATGGCTAGCAGGATCATCCTCAGCATGCAGCTGGTTCAACTGGACCCCTGGTTTCTCCGTGTTCACGTCTTTTTCATCAGCCCCATTGATAGTGACACCAAAGGGATCACTTTGTCTATCTTCATTATCCAGTGTAAAGCTAAGAGTATCCATTAGCGAATGGCTATTGTAGTCATGACAATCTAGTAAATCAGCACTTGGCAGAGTCCTTTTGTCACAATTATGCATGACAGCTACAACAAGAATATTTTTATCTTCGGGCAGGCTGTCTCCATTCCCAAGACTCTCCTCTCCTGCATTCACAGCACCGCACTGATCATCCCAGTTACTACTGCTCTTCATAAGCTGTTCTTCTGAAGTAGCCTGATCTTCAATGCACATGGTGGAGGTCTCTGGGCTTGTAGCGCTCTCTCTTCCAATAGGACAGTGGTCCCCTCCTTCCTTCTGTGGAAGGCCAGGACGAGCCTGGGAGAAGGTTTTCCGTGTCCGCTGTGACTCACTTGGAATTACTGTTTCGTTCACACTGGCCAGAGCTGGGCTAAATGACAGCAGATGAGGGTCTAGAAGCTGATTCCATTTTTTATCCAATAATGCAGGAGAAACTGTCTCATCTGAAAAATAAATGGTTTAAACAATGAGTAAGTTGGCAACACTACACCAGGACAAAGTTGATTGATTAGCAGGTACCTTGGTCAAAAATAAAGCTATTAAGACAAAAACACCTCTTTGTAATTCTTGGCTATAGATGAAAAAACACATTTAAACCTCTTCCCTGTAGCTATATGTTCTAAACCTTAACCAAAAAGGGAAAACTGTTAAAATCCTAGAGTGCACAAACTAAGAATGGTTTTGGTTTTTTTCATTTTTAAATACAAGATTCTTAGCTCAATTTGGCCCTACGGCCTTACTTGTTATCCTAGAGCACAGAAAATATCGTGAGAACATTACAATCAATAACTTGGTTGCAAAGTTCCAGTTTATATGTAATATGTCATTACTTAGAGGATCTGAATTTTAGCAAATAACAATGTTTTCAACAGAGTCATCGACTAGTGAATTTCTATTACACAGGGGCAGCAAGATGCTAAGAGGGAACTTGAGAAGCTCAGGGTCTCGTCTGCTAGGAGCTTGCTACCTGGGCGATAATAATAGCAGCTGACATTTATGTAGAGATTTAAGACTTCAAAGCACTTGGTAAAAATTATCTCACTGTCTATTCACAACAAACTAGTAAGTAGGGACTAAAATATCACCATCTCCGTTTCACAGATAGGGACACTGAGGGTAAAGCTGGAGGCAAGATTCAAATTCAGGTCTCTACTAACTCTAAAGAACATCTCTCCATTCCACATCTTTCTCACTTCTCTTCTTTGGGACACAGTTTCCCGTCTGTAAAATAAAGCCAAATGGACTAAACTATGTCTAAAGACATTTCTCAGTCCTTCAAAGATGATGCTACCTGTAACCCAAGTAGTGCTGCTCTGAGTCTCCATTTCCTTATCTATAAAATGAGGGGCTGGACCAGATGGCCTCTAAGGTCATTTCTACTTCTAAATCCATGATCCTATAATACATGAGATTTCTACTAAGAAAGAACTACCAGTTTAATAAATGGAATGAATTTAATGCAGATGTGGCAAAGAATGGCTAAGATATATATATCCTTGTAATGTAATGTATTCTCATCATAAAAAAAGTAATACATTTTCAACAATAATAGCTAACATTTATACAGCACTTTAAGATTTGCAAAGGGCTTTACATAATTATGTCACTGGATCCCCCAACAACCCCATAAAGTTTCTCAATCTCTCTTAGTTCCAGTGCCTTTCCTCTGCTGAAAATCTCCTATTTATCCATTACACAGACTGTTGGCAGTTGCTTGCATGCTATCTCCACCGCTGCACGGTGAGTTCCCCCAGCTCAGGGACTGTCGTTTGGCTTTCTTTGGAGCCCCAGGCCCTGGCACATAGTAGGCATTTAACAAATGCTTACTGGCTGGCTGACTGACTGAAGTAAAAGCTAATCTTATTCACATTTTACAGCTGAGAAAAGTGTGGTTTAAATGACTGTTCTGGGATCACAGAGCTAGTCCGTGGGAGAGGCAGAATTTGAATTCAGTTCATTTTAACTCCAAGTCCAATGCTGTAGCCACTAGAGCACCTTAGCTGCCTAGGGGAAGCTTCATCATTTAAACCACTAGATAATCTATTACAATTCTTTAGGTTGCAATTTTCCCTCACTACTGAAACGATGAACAGAATGCCTTCAGAAAAACCTGCAAAGACTTATATGAACTGAAACAGAGTGAAGTGAACAGAAGCAGAACATTGTACAATGTAACAACCATATTATAACAATGATCAACTGTAAATGCCTTAGCTATTCTTAGCAATCCAACGATCTAAGACAACTCCAAAGGACTTATGAAGAAAAATGCTATCCACCTCCAGACAGATCAAAGCATACTTTTTAAATTTTATTTTTCTTGAGTTTTTCTGTCTGTTTTCTTTCACAACATGAATAATTTGGAAATATGTTTCCCATGTCTACATAGTGATATCAAATTGCTTGCATTATCAATGATGGGGGAAGGGAAGAAGAGAATTCAGAGCTCAAAATTTTAAAAAACAAATGTAAAAATTGTTTTTACATGTAACTGGAAAAAAATAAAATACCCCATCTAAAAAAAATCATAGCAGCTTTCTTGACTGCTATGTCGCACTGATGACTTATACTAAACTTGGATTACTAAAAATCCCCCCTGAAATCTATCTCACAACAACCTCCTAGTCTTCCATTTCTCCTGATGCATCATTTTTTCTAACTTATTCTTCATCCTAATTGTAAGACCATCCCACCCCTGCTCTCCCAGTTCATCACTCCAGGTCTGGCCTCATTTCCACCCTTTTTGCAATCTTGTTAATGTAAGTAACCAGTTAATCTATGCATTCTATTCTTGAAACCCCTTCCTTTTTATGTTATTTCCACTCATTATTTGCCAAATTCCAACTCAGAATCACCATCATTCTCCTTCTCCACTTCTATAGACTGATCACAGGAAAAGCATGGTTAAACAACAGTTTATCTAAAAAAAGTTCTGGGAGTCTTAGTGGACTGAAAGCTCACTAAGAATGTGAGAAGCAGCACGGTACAATGGGAAGATGGCTGACTCTTGAGTCAGAAAATCTGGTTTCATGTCCTGCCTCTGCCATTTCCCACCTAGGAAACTTTGGACAAGTTGCTTAACCTCCTCAAGTCGCAGTTTACTTGTCTGTCAAATGAGTTGGACTAGATGGCCTATAAGGCCCCTTTCAGATGTATCCCATGATCCTATGAGTCAGAAGTACGATGTGGTTCACTAACAGCAACACTACGCAATGATCAACCATGACAGACTTAGCTCTTCTCAGCAACGCAATGATCCAAGACAAATCCAAAGGACACATGATAGAAAATGCTGACTGCATCCACAGAAAGGACTATGGAGTCTGAATGCAGATTGAAGCATACTATTTTCACTTTTTGTCTTTTGGTGTTTTTTTCTTGTGCTTTTCTCCTTTTGTTCTGAGTCTTTTTTCACAACATTACTAATGTGGAAATATGTTTAATATTACTGTACATGTATAACCTATATCAGATTGCTTGCTGTCTTGGGGAGGGGAGAGGAAAGGCGGGAGGGAGAAAAATTTGGAGCTCAAAATCTTAATAAAAAATATCTTTACATGTAATTGGGGAAAAAATACTATTAAGTAAAAAAAAAAAAATCAGAAGCATGATGTGGCAGCCCAAAAAAGTGATCTTGGCTTACATTAAAAGATACTGAAATTCCCGAAATAATGAGGTGCCAGTTCCTTTTTACTCTGTCTTCATCAAACCTCATCTGGAGTATTATGCTCAGTTCTAGATGTCACAGTTTCAAAAGCACAATGACATACTGGAAAATAGATCAACCAGGATAGTGAAGGTCCACTTCATATTGTTGACCATTTGGAATGAAAGGCTATGTTTAACCTAAAGAATACTTTATCATATGGAGGGGTTAGGATTATTTTGTTTGGGCCCAGAAGGAAGAACCAGGAGCAATGAGTAGAAGTTGCAAAGAATCTGTCATGAGGAAAAACTTCCTATTCAAAGCCATTCAAAAATGGAATGGGCTGTCTGAGGAGGTGGTAAGTTCACCTGAATGGAGGTCTTTAGACGGAGGCTAGATGGTCATTGGGGTCTCCTTAAATCAATCCAAGGGAGTGGGGAAAGGAGATAAGATTCTCAAGGTTTCTGGGTTTCTGGCCAAAACAAAAATAGCTGCTATTTACATTCACTCTGAGCCATCAGGGCCCAAAACAATGACCAGGTGGGGCTTGGGCTGGGCCCTACTGTTGGCCAATCAATGAAAGACAGAAAGATTTGGGCTTAAGGCATGGCCCAGATTGATATTTTTCCTTTTACTAGATAAAAGAGGCCATTCTTTGCCTCAATTCTTACCTAGCCTTAATCACAAAATGGGCATTGCCTCAGTCAAACTGAGACCTGGGAAGGACCTTGGCTTAAAGAGGCCAAGGTCTCCCTCCCACTGCATCTGGGGCCATCTCATCATCCTGATCTATACCTTGCCAGTGCGCCCAGATGGAGAAAGTGAGGCTGGTGACTTTGCACAATCCTCCATCATTTAAATCCAATTCACTTGCACTTTCATCACCTTTCGGATGACATGGTCCTCTTCAAGAATGAAGGACAAAACAACAACCGCAAAAATAGCTATTTTTGTGTATCCTTAGAGTTTGTTTTGCTCAGAAGTAATTCTTCTTTGAACATACTCTCCCCTCTAATTCCTGTTTTCTTGCTTAGAAAAATATTTCTGCACCCAAATGTGTATGTGTATTCTACCCTCCTTTGATCAACAGAGATGAGAGTAAGATTCAAGTGTCAGCCCATCCCCCACTCATTCCTCCTTTTGTACAGAATTATACTTGTGCGCCCTGATAGCATGAAATAATGTTCCCAACTTTCCCTTTCCACTACCCTCCCCCATCTATTTCTCTACAACTCCTTTTCCATTCTTCAGTTAAGCTTATTAAGACAAAACAGAGCCACTCTTAGGCCCTCTTTCTATGACTCCTAATGATGACAGGATTCAGAGGAAAGATATGTATCCTATTAGGACATAATGAGTTTATCCTTTTTTAGTCCCTTATGATTGCTTGCTCAAGGTCACCTTTCTATGTTTCACTTGAATCCTGTGGATGAACTTCAGAATTTCTACACAGCTCTGGTCTTTTCATCAGGAATGCTTCAAATCCTCTCTCATTAAAGATCCATTTTTTTTCCACAGTAGGATTGTACTCAATTTTGCTAAATTAATTATTCTTGGTTGTAAGGCTTATATCCTTTGCCTTTTGGAATACCATATTCCAAACTCCTTTACCATAGAAGCTGCTAAATTGTGTGCAATTCTGATTGTGGCTCCACAGTACTTGAGTTCTTTTTTTCTGGCTACTTGTAGTATTTTTTTCCTTTGACCTGGATACTCTGCTAGCTATACTTGTCCTGGAAGTTTTCATTTGGGAGTTTCTTTCAGGAGGTAACTGGTAGTTTCTTTCTGTTTTCTACTTTGCCCTCTTGTCCTAGGAGATCTAAAACAGTTTTCTTTTAAGATTTCTCGAAATATACTGGTTTCCCCTCCCTGATTGATTTTCCAGGTTGGTAGTTTTTGCTAAGAGAGAGCTTACATTTTTGTTCTACTTTCTTCAGTCTTCTGACTTTATTTTAATAATTCTTGTTGTCTCATGGAGTCATTAGCTTCTATTTAATCCATACTAATTTTCCGGGCGTTTGTCACTCAGGCAAAGTTTTATACCTCTTGTGCCAAGCTTGCCCTTTCCAATTCTTCCTTCCATTACTCTCATTTTCCCCCCAACTTTTTCCTCTAGCATTCTTATTTCAGTTATAAAAACATTTCAAACTTTTTAAAAAAGTTCTTGCTTCATTTCAGCTCTTCCAGGAATTCTAGCTGTATTTGTGCCCAAGCTGTGTTTTTCTTTGAGGTTTTGCTTATAGATGCTTTGGCATTTCCCCTTCTTTCCCTGTTCCTGACTTTCTGGACTTCAAAATCATGCCTTTACTGCTGTCTCATCCTGGAGTCTCCTTACTCAGGAACAGCCTACCACTACGTGCTGACACTAAAATATCCCTCTGCAAGTCCTGCTCCCCTCCTCCCACTGTTGACTTTCTCCTGAAGTCTCCATTTTGTGAAGGAGACCAGACTAGCCTATGTTAAATTCTATCCTGGCCCTGTTCCTGACTTTCTGAACTTCAAAATTATGTCTCAGTGATAAGTACCTTACCTTCTCACCCCCCTTTTCAGGTACCTTTCGTATGTTGCTTTCCCCTCATTAGAATGTAAGCTCCTTGAAGGTAGGGACTGTCTCTTTATATTTTTATCCTCAGTGCTTAGAGCAGTTCCAAGAATATATAGTAAACAATTAATAAATGTTTATTTCCTTCCTTCTTTCTTCTCTCCCCCTCCTTCCTCTATCTCTCCCTCTTCTTCTAGGTTTGTGTCTTAAGCAACCCTGTCACCATAATTGTAACGGTGGGATTCTTCTTTTTGTTTGTTCATTCTTCCAGACTACTTCCTGGCTTCAGACTCTATGTTAGTTCAGGCCTTGACACTCTTCAAGTGATCCAAGTTCCTCAGAACTCTCCCTGACTTTCTGCCTTCCTGACCTACACATCCAATCAGCTGCCACATCTTGCTCATTTCCCACCTACAATATTCCTATAATACCCAGGAACTGCTCTAGCTCAGAGATTCATCGCCTCTATCTGGCTTCTTGCAACAGTGTCTTAACCCATGTACTGGTTTCTGTTTCTCTTTCTTCCAAAGTGCCCACACAGCTGCCAAAATAACTTTACTAAAGCACAAGTTCAACTATGCTGGTGCCCTGCTCAAGATCCTTCAGTAGCACCCTATTGTCTCCAGGAGAGACTACAAATTTTCCTTCGTACCACCAACACTAACAGCTGACCAAGCACCCCACCTGAATGAGTGTGCCCAAAAGGCCAAAGAGTGGCAGCAACTCGAAAACTACCAGCTCTGCTTCCATCCCAGCTCTCACTGCCATCACCCCAAGAAGCAACCAACCCCCGTGGAGATACCACCTGGCAAGGGCTTCAGTGGGTGATGTAGCCCCTGCCTCCTGAGACCCAAAAAATGACTCCTCATGGCCACAGTCCTGGGCCTCATCAAACAGTCAGACAGCAGACACAGATATGGTTATCATTAGAAAGGTATTAAAGAAGATGCACCACCATCAGCATTGTGATGACCAAAGGGTCTTTCCAGTTGACTTGCACCTGAAACTTACATGTGCCGTTGCCTCCCCTAGAATATGAGTTCCTTGAGTATGTTGTAGATAGTCTTATTAAACTTTTGTTTTGTTTTGGTTTTTTTGGCAGGGCAACTGCGGTTAAGTGACTTGCCCAAGGTCATACAGCTAGTACATGTGTCTGAGGCCAGATCTGAACTCAGGTCCTCCTGACTCCAGGGTCAGTGCTTTACTCATTGCACCACCTAGGTGGCCCTAAACTTTTTTTTTTAATTGTATTCACCAAGTCATCCATCCATCCATCTATTCATTCATTCATTTAGCTTGGCATTTAACATCTTTCTTAATCTGGCTACACCCAAACATTCCAGGCTTATTACACATTACTCCTCTTCATGTATTTGACATTCTAGCCTAGGGGTGGGAAGGCTTCGGCCTCAAGGCCACATGTGGCCCTCTAGGTCCTCAAGTGCAGCCCTTTGACTGAATCCAAACTTCACAAAACAAATCTCTTTAACTGAAGGATTTGTTCTGTAAAACTCAGACTCAGTCAAAAGGCCACACCCAAGGACCTAGAAAGCCACATGTGGCCTCAAGGCCACAGGTTCCCCACCTATTCTAGCCCAAATAGTCTATGCTATTTTTGGTTCCCATCTCTGGGCTTTTGCACAGTCCATGCCCCATAACTGGAAGGGAGTCCACTTTTACCTCTCAGATTCTCTACCATCTCTTACGGCTTGCTTTATGTGCTGCTACTTCCCATGGGAAACTTGTTCTGACTCCCTAATCATCAGTACTCCTGGCCATTCTAAACCATCGTTACACATGAGGAATCTGAATGTCAACTACTTGAGGGCAGGGACTCTTTGTTCATTTTTGTCTTTATATCCCACTGCCTAGCACAGTGCCTGGTATATCACAGGCATGTCAGTACTTGTTGAACTGGACCCATCTGAAGTAATGCTGACCCTGGCAGAATGGCTTAGTTCTGGGTCCTCTGTGGTCCTGAAGACTTTATGGAGATGAGGTACATGCACTGATCAAATACCAGTGGCCAAAGTGAAACCTGGACTTAGGAACTCTGGGGTTGAATTCTGGCCCTGATATTTACAAACTGTATGATCACTACCAGTCACTTAATCTCTCTGGTGCAACGATGAGTTCAAATTCAGCCCCAGACACTTTCCAGTTGTGTGACCCTGGGCAAGTTTCTTAACCTCTCTCACCACTAAATTAAGGAGAATAATAGCATCTTCCTCACAGGGTTGTTTTGAGGATCAAATGAAATGACATATGATAAAAGTATTTTGAAAAACCTTAATGTTCTATACAAATGCAGCTTTTATTATCTGTAAAAAGAAAGTAAAAATATGTGTACAACCTACCTCCCAGGACGAAATAATGAGAACAAATCTTTTATAAAAAAAAACCGTTAAAGCCCTTCCTATACAAATATGAGCTGCTATTATCACAGGCTTAGACTAGACTAAACTAAGTCAGACCTGCATCCCCAGTATCTCTACAGGTCAAAATGAATCACTGGAAGAGAGACAAAAACAATTTTTTCTACCCCTTTATGCTGAAGCTTGGAAATAACTGAAGGCTTGTCCATACTCCTGGAGCCACCACTAATTAATTAGATTTCTTTGCGTAGGTCACTTCTAACTTACAGGGTTTAGGTGAAAGACATTTCTCTAGCTGACTTGCTATATTCTGTTCCTAATGAATCACAGCTAGAAAAAGGGGAAACAACACAGACAGGTTCTCTGGAATATTGTGCATTCTTAAGTTATCCTTTCAAGTAGTTCTGAGATTGCTGAAGTGACCCAAGAGAGTATACCATCACTTTGTACACTCGCACAGTGAGCACTGTGACTAGATACTTACTCAAGAGTTTTTAGTGTTGATTGTTTTAATGCCACCCTCATTTCCCAATATATATTTGATTCTACTCCCTCCCTTCAAAATAGAGCCCTCCCTTGTCACAAAGAAAAAAAAATAGTAAGCAAAACCAACCAACCCAAGGGCCTTGTCTGACAATGAATGTGATACCCCAGGCCCACTGACCACTACCTCTCTACCAAGAGAAGGGATGTATCTTTCATCTATTATCCAGTACCAGGATTAGCCAGGAAAATTAATTTATTTTTAGAAAACACACTCATCCTATCATATTTTGGTTCCCAAATGATTCTCCTTTTGCTGAAGAATCAACATCCAGTGATCTGTTACCAAGAGTCGGAAACAATTCACACATGCAGGCAGCCCTCACACAAAAAAAGCCAGCAAAGAAAAGTTGATTTTTGCAAGTTTGGGAAACATAATCTAGAGTTTTTGCTTCACTGCACCCTGGTTTTCTAAAGATTGCTGCATTGACTTACAATGCCCAGCCATCATCTTCTTTGTGGTACAGATGTGGTACATAGATACCAAAGGAAATGCTCACCTTCATTCTGTTCAAATTCATCTAAAACCTTATCCAGGTTGTATGCCTCTGCTTGGAAATAGTTCTCCATTGGTCAGGAAGCACCACTCAAGTGAATTTTTTAAACCTAAAAGGTAAAAAAAAAAAGAAGAGTTTGTATTGAATCTGGCATCATTAAAATACCATAATATGCAAAGCCCAAGTCAGATAGGAGTAAATGTGTTTATACTCTATATAAAAATAGGGGCAAATCCAAAACATACTTTCTAAATCAACTGCAATTGTTTCCAAATGATCAAAACAAAATTTTCCATGCCATGATTCTCATCCAGGAGTTAGAAAAGTTTGCTATACTAGACACCATGCTGTTCTCAGCCTTCTCTCTACCTTTAATTTACACTGTTCCCAAAACATAGTATGTACACCCTGCAGAAGAGGAACCCATCCAGTCCATCAATTGGGGAATGGCTGAACAAGCTGTGGTATATGAAGGTAATGGAATACTATTGTGCTATAAGAAATGGGGAACATACGGACTTCATAACAACCTGGAAAAACCTACATGACATAATGCTGAGTGAGCACGGGAGAACATCATACAACCACAGATACACGGATTCTGTGAGGACTAACCCTGACAGACTTTGCTCTTCTCAGCAACACAAGCTGCAAAGATAACTCCAAAGGACTCATGATGCAGAATGCTATCTACATCCAGAGAAAGAACTATGAAGTATGAATGCAGATTGAGGCACACTTCATGCTCGCCTTCCCCCTCCCTTTTTTTTCCTCTCTTTTGTTTTTGTTTTTGAGTTGGGTTTTTTTTTTTTGGTTCTGTCTCTTCTTTCTCATGATTCATTCCATTGGTTACTAGTGTGTAAATTAATTCAATGAGAAGTTACATGAGGAAGTTATATGGGACTCCACGCTGTCTTGGGAAGGGGGAGGCGAAGGAGGGAGGAAAATCTGGAACTCAAAATTATGTAGAACCGAGTGTTGTAAACTAAAAATGAAAAAAAAATGAAGAAAAAAAAAAAGAAGAGCCCATCCAACCACTTCTGAGGACTAGCTAAAATATTAACTCCTTTGTCAAGTCTTGCCTGATGCCTCCAGTAGGTGATAACCATTTCTCCCCCCATGGTTTTTAAAATTAGATCATTTATTCTCTTTTCCTCCCACTTTCTTCCTTCCCCCCTCCATGAAACAATTCAAAGAAAAAGGAAACTCTGAGAACAAATATTCATAGTCAAGCAAAACAAATTCTCACATTAGCCATGTCCAAAAATATATCCTTTATTATAAGTCCCACAGGAGATCTCCCATGTGATGTCACAGAGCACTATATACCTATCTTGGGCATTTAATTAAGCTCTGTTTTTTGTTACGATAATTTACATATGTACAAAAGGAAAATTTCCAGAGAGTTTATGAAGAGACATGGACAAAAAGAACATGAAATAATGTGTGGATAGGTAAAAAGCTCTGGGACAAACCCGCATACCAATTCCTTGAAGCCACAAGTTTTGGTTTTGTACTTTTCTAGTGTATTTATTATGTATTAAGAGTTTTCTGTGTAGGGGCAATACCCTGCAACTAAACTATAAACTGAGAGAAGGTACTGACTTACACTAGCAGATGGAATTTCTTTAACTATGATGTTTTCTACATCAATAAAATCATTCATCCAGCCTCTTATCTCTCTTTTTAATAGTACGTAGCACAAAATTGGTATTTAAACTTAATATCTATTGAATGAAACTGAACTATTACTCATCCATAAGTAAACAAGCTAAATCTCAACTAAATGAAAATTAGTGGTATGAAACGGAAATGCATTTTTAAGGCAGAAAATTCAAATCAAAAAACAAAGCATCAAACATGTAATTTGAATTTATTTTTCTCTTTGGTCTAGATTTGTGATTAAATTAGCAAGGAGAACCCTGAATGCTGAAATATTGCTGGAAACCAACATCCAGCCTATACCTTGTAATCTTAAGAGAGCTGCCTGAAAACTTAAGTAACTTGCTAGAGTCCAAAAAAAAATGCTGAAAAAGATAACACCTTAAAAAATAGACTAACCTAAATGGCAAAAGAGAAGAGTGCCTTAAAAAGAAGAATTGGCCAAATGGAAAAGGAGGTCCAAAAGCTCACTGAAGAAAATAATTCCTTCAAAATCAGAATGGAACAAATAGAAGCTAACAACTTTATGAGAAATCAAGAAATTGTAAAACAAAATCATAAAGAACGAAAAAATAGAAGACAATGTGAAATATCTCACTGGGAAAACAACTGACCTGGAAAATAGATCCAGGGGAGAGAATTTTAAAATTATTGGACTACCTGAAAACCATGATCAAAAAAAGAAACCAGACATCATCTTTCAAAAAATTATCAAGGAAACTTTCCTGACCTTCTAGAACCAGAGGTAAAACAGAAATTGAAAGAATTCACTAATCACCTCCTGAAAGAGATCCCAAAAGGAAAAATCCTAGGAATATTGTAGCCAAATTCCAGAATTCCCAGGTCAAAGAGAAAATATTGCGAGCAGCCAGAAAGAAACAATTCAAGTACTGTGGAAACACAATCAGGATAACACAAGATTTAGCAGCTTCTACATTAAGGGATTGGAGGGCTTGGATTATGATATTCCACAGGCCAAATGAGCCAGGATTGAAATTAAGAATCACCCACGCAGCAAAACTGAGTATAATACTTCAGGAGAAGAAATGAATATTCAATGAAATAGAGGACTTTCAAGCATTCTTGATGAAAAGACCAGAACTGAATATAAAATCTGACTTTTAGATACAAGAATCAGGAGAAGCATGAAAAGGTAAATAGGTGTAATGGCAAGCAGGATGGGACTTTTTTGCTGTCTTTTGTTTTGGAGTGCTTCTCAGCACTGAGGCAATCAAGTGTCTCTGAGTCTTGCCTTTGTTTGAATCAAGAGTCATTGATTGGAAACAATATATATGATGTGGTGCTAGTGATTAAAGAGCTTTCCCACACCCTTTTGTTAAGTAGGCACTAAGCCCCAGGGCCCTAAACAGGGTATACATGCTCTGAGCTTGGCATTTTGCTTTTGGGGGCACATTCATTGGAAGAGTGTTGGTGATTTGGCCAGATGAGACTCTGGGTAGACATTGGAGTCGGTTCCCCCATGCAACCGGGAAATAAGATATACAGGCAATGGGGTATAGAAATCTATCTTGGCCTATAGGAAAATAGAAGGGAAGGGGATAAGAGAAGGTGGGGTGATAGAAGGGAAGGCAGACTGGAGGAAGGTGTAATCAGAATACATCCTATCTTGGGGTGAGGGGAAAGATGGGGAGAAAGTCTGGAACTCAAAATCTTGTGGAAGTGAATGTTAATTTTTTTTTAAAAAAAGAAATTATAATGACCAAGTTTGGCCCCAAAAGAAGAGATATGAGAATGTACCTTTCCCATTTCTTTAAAGAGGTAGTGGACTATGGGAATTGAATCTTACAGATGTTGAACTTGTTAATTTTTTTCTTTTTTTTTAAAGTGATGTTTCTGGGAAAAGGAAAGAGAATCATAATCAGAAATGATGATGGTTTTCAAGTGAAAGATACTGATGTGTTTTTTTTTAAAGCACAGCAGCACAACATCTATCTAGAATCATTATAGGAACAATTATATTTTCCTTTATTATTGGTTAATTTTCATCTAAGATATTTCTACATGTCACAGGATCCAAGAATCCAAGACCTCATTAACATGGGCTTTCCCTTGACCAAACAAGGAAAGCAATTCCTCATAACTTAATTGTTCTTTCTCAATTCTCATTTCTTTTGACCTCTTTGACCACTGTTGATTACCTTCTCTTGGATACTCTCTCCCCTCTGTGGCTTCATAGGTCAACTCCTGGTATTCCTGCTGCCTCTATGACTGCTTCTACTGATTAGCTGGTTCATCATGCATGTCACAACCGCAAACTGTGGGTTTTGTACCTAAGACTCAATGTCAGTTCTTTTTTTTCTCTCTCTAGACTGTCCCCGGTGCTGGCCTCAATAGTTTCCATTCACTCATTTATCATCTCTGAAGACTTAGAGAGCTAGATAACCAGTCCTAGTCTTTCTCCTGAATTCTGGTCTCATACCTCCCCAACAATCAGTGTGGCTTCAGAAAGGGCCAGGTAATAGTTCACATGGTGTTTGCTGCCTGATAACTCTTAAGACAAACACTAGGAGCAGAACAGAAGTCTGTACACAATGTCTGTAGATCTCAGAAAACAACAAAGTCTGGGTACAAATTCAATTTTAATACCTAAAAGAGATGAAGCAAGAATTGGGTTTTTTTTTTGGGGGGGGGGGGGAGCAGGGCAATTGGGGTTAAGTGACTTGCCCAAGTTCACACAGCTAGTACATGCATCAAGTGTCTGAGGCCGCATTTGAACTCAGGTCCTCCTGACTCCAGGGCCGGTGCTCTACTCACTGCACCACCTAGCTACCCCAGAATTGGGGTTTTTTTTTTTTAAGAGTTTAAAAAGCACTTGAAAAAAAATGGAAAAGAAATGAAAGCTACGGAATAAAGAACTGGAAAGGAAACTAACATTTTGGCACAAAAGGGACAGAATTTTGTCCAGGCAACAAACTCCCTAAAAATTTAAATGGACTAAACAGAAGCCAATTATTCCATTGGAAAGTACTAAACTCAAAAAAAAGTATACATATGTTTTAAAAAAGTATCATAGCAAAACAACTGATCTAAAAAACAGATCAAGGAGAAAAAATTTAAGAATCATTGGACAACTTGAAAACCACAGACCAAAAAAAAAAAGGCCCAAGCATCAAATTGCAAGAAACCTTAAAAGAAAAGTGCCTAAATTGCCTAGAACAAGAGGGCAAAGTAGAGATAGAAAGAACCCACTGGTCAGCTCCTGAATGAAACTTCATAATGAAAAATCCCAGGAACATCACAGTCCAAATCCAGAGCTTTCAGGTCAAAGAAACAATACTGGAAATTACCAGAAAGAAAAAAAATTCACGTATCAAGGAGCCATGGTGAGGATAACATAAGATTCAGCAGCCACACAATAAAGAAAGGGAGAACTTGGAATACTATATTCCATAAGATAGCCAAGAATAGCTTACTTACCAAAACTAAATATAATCCTACTGCGGAAAAAAAAAAGATTTTTAATGAATTAGAGGACCTCCAAGCATTTCTGATAAAAAGTCCACAGCTGCATAGAAATTTGAAGTTCAAACACAGGATTCAAGAGAAACAAAGAAAGGCAAAGCAAGTAAGAAATGATAAAGAACTAAACAAGGATAAACTGATGACATTTCAATAAGGAAAAATGATACATGTGTGCCCTATGAGCCCTATCATCATCATGGCTCATAGAAAGAGTCCAATTAAAAAAGGCTTGGGAGCAGTTGTTAGATCTTGATGACCATAAAAAAAAGAATGTAAACAGATGGAGGAAGGAATACAGTTGGGGATGGGAAGAAAATAAGGCTAGGCAAATTATCTCAGATAATGAAGATGCACAAGTAAACATGAATAACAAGAATAATAATAGCTAACATTTATATAGTACTTAACATGTACCAGGCACTGTGCTAAGCACTTTACTAATATTATATCAGTATATAAACAAGAAGGGTATGGGGAGAGTGGCCGACACTTGAACCTCACTCTCATCTGAACTAATCAAAAGAAGGAAGAATACAAATACACACATAGTTGAGTACAGGCATACATTTTATTCTACAACAAAATTGGAGAGGAATAAAAGAAGGGAAAAGGGGGAACTAGAGGGAGGCTAGATTAAGAGAGAGACCAGCCCTAAATAAATAAATTCTAAGCATGTACAAAAATATTTGTAGCTCTTTTTGAGGTGTCAAAGAATGGAAATCTGACGGGGTATGCATCATCTAGGCGCAGCCCTTCTTAAACCCATAGGGGGTTGCAACCCACAGTTTAGTAAGTGTGGAAAGGGCTGCCAATGGAAAAAGTTTAAGAACTCCTGATCTAGGGAAGGGCTAAACATGATAAAGTACATAAATGTGATGGAATACTACTGTGCAGAACCTTTATCAACATAATGACACATCAGGAATCTGGAGGACTAATGAAGAAACATGTTATCCACTGCCTGATAGAAATGAAGGACTCAACATGCAGAAAGAGACAAATATTTTTTAGGACACAGTCAGTGAGGAAATTTGTTTTACTTGACTAGATCAATTTCCCTAATGAATACTAATACAACAATTTTAAATAAAATACTAGAGCAAGGAGATTACAGAAATATATCACAAATATCATACACTATGACCAGATAGGATTTAAACCAGGAATGTAGGGCTGGTTCAATATTAGGAAAACTATCCATATAACTGATCATATCAATAACAAAGCCAACAGAAATCACATTCTGTTATCTCAATAGATGCAGGAAAAGTCTTTGACAAAATATAATATCCATTCCTATTAAAAAGACTAGAGAGCACAGAAATAAATGGAGCTTACCTTAAAATGATAAACAATATTTATCTAAAACCACCAGCAAGCATAATCTATAATGGGGATAAGCTAGAAGCCTTCCCAATAAAATCAGGGGTGAAGCAAGGATGTCTATCATCACCACTGTTATTCAACATTGTACTGGAAACACCAGCTACACAGCCCTTTTTGTGGTGACAAAGAACAGGAAATTGAGGAGATGCCCAACAATTGGGGAATGACTGAACAAGTTGTGGTATATGACTGTGATGGAATATTATTGTGCTATAAGAAATCACAAGCAGGATGATTTCAGAAAAACCTGGAAAGATTTATATGAACTGATGCAAAGTTAAGTGAGCAGAACCAGAACACTGTACAGAGTAACAACAATATTGTACAATGAAGAATTGTGAATGAATTAAATGTTCTCAGCAATATAATAATCGAAGACAATCCCAAAGGACTCATGATGAAAAATGTTACCCGCCTCCAGAGAAAGAAATGATATTGTCTGAATACAGACTGAAGCATACTATCTTTCTTTCATTCTCCCTTCTTTCCTTTCTTTTTGTTCATGACTAATATGGAAATGTTTTACATGGTTACACATGTATGACCTGTACCAAACTGTTTCATGTGTCAGGGATGGGGGAGGATAGAGAGGAAGGAATAGCATTTGGAACTCAAAACTTTAAAAAAAAAATAATCAATATTAAAAGTTGTTTTTACATGCTACACACCTCCCGACAGAGAGGTGATGAACTCAGAACACAGATCAAGACATTTTTAAAAAAGAAATAACCAATATGAAATTTTGTTTTGCTTGACGACATGCTTGTAACAGAGTTTTTGTTTCTCTTGATTTCCAATGTGGTTGGGGATGCGAGGGAGAAAAATAATAGGGGGAAGGTTGATTTTTGCACAAAAACAAAATAAAATTTTATTTTAAAAAATGTGCCTAGAGGATATCAAGTTCAAGATGG
Source organism: Trichosurus vulpecula (assembly GCF_011100635.1). Taxonomy (NCBI): domain Eukaryota; kingdom Metazoa; phylum Chordata; class Mammalia; order Diprotodontia; family Phalangeridae; genus Trichosurus; species Trichosurus vulpecula. Next base: position 28,035,930 of record NC_050576.1, read on the forward strand.
AATGGGAAACCTGAGGTTGATAGTGAGGTCAGCGCTGGAAGACTAGATTAATTATTACCATAGAGAAGACAACTGAATTAATGGGAGCTGATGAGACCACCAAGTGAAATAGTACAGAGGGAGAAGAAAAGGCCCCAAGACAGATCCCTATGCAACACCCACAATTAGCAAATGGGCATGACCTGGATGAAGATTCAGCAAAAAGGAGACTAAGAAGGAGCAATCAGATATGTAGGGGGAAACCAGGAGAGAGCAGAGACTATCGAGGAGGAGGGAGCAAAAAACAGCATCAAAGACTGCAGAAAGGTCAAGAAGGATTAAAAAAGGCCATTCGATTGGCGATTAAGAAATAGTTAACTTTGGAGAGAGCAGTTTGGGTTGATAACAAGGGCAGAATTCAAAGTTAAGAAAGTGAAAGAAGATGAAGTAAAGATATGGCAAGACAGCTGGCAAAGATGGATGCATCAAGGTAGGATTTTTTGAGGAGGGAGAGACACAAGCACGTTTCTATACAGCAAAGAAGTAGTCAGTGGAAAGGGAAAAATGGAACATTAAGTCAGAGAGTGGGGATGAGAAAAGATGGTACACAATAGGATCACTCGTGCACATAGAAAGGTTGGCCTGGGCAAGAAGAAAGGGTACTTTTTTCATCTAAGACAGGGATGAGGGAGGAGATAGCAGTGGAAGGCATCTGGGTAATATAAGAAGAAGAAAGGAGAAAAAGAGAACACTTGATGAATGACTACAACTTTTTCAGTAAAATATGAAGCAAGGTTCTTAGCTGAGAGGGTGGGATCAGGGAATGCTATAGGTGGTGAGATAGTGTCTGTTATTCTCTCTGTCTCTCTCCCCCCACCTTAAGAGACGCACAAGAGACAAGTGCCAGGCCAAAATACCGCCACAACCTTGACCATCTCCTCTCCTCAGACCGCAGTGAAGACAATCCTGAACCCTCAGATCATGGGCCTTTCTTCCAATGCAACCCCAACAGCCATGCTAGAAAGCAGTAACTTCTGTGAAGTAAGGATCCACCCCCACCCGACTACCATCAATACTGACTGTCAAATTCCCAGGAATAGGCCACTCATTGATCAAGAGCCCTAGGAATAGCTGTGGACCTCAGACCACTAGCAGTGCTGCTGGTTCAGCCTCAACGATCACCATCCAGAGATGTAACCCTTGGAGGGTTACACGGCAAATAATTCTGCAAAAGTTCTGCCCTCCCACCTTGCCAGTAGCTATAGTTATCAATGACCCAAAAACCAGCTGTCACCACTCCAGGGCTTGGCCCTTTCAAATGTTTCAACATTCACAACGGATATAACAATGGCCAGCATTCACACAGTGCTTTAAATCGTGCAAAGTGCTCTGCATCTCTTACTGGAGCCTCACCAAAACCCTGTGCCATAGAAGTCACTGTCCCCATTTTTCAGATCAGGAAATGGAGTAAGAGAGGTGAAGTGACTTACCCAGAGTCACCCTGCTAGCAAGCTTGTGAGACTGGAATAGAACTCATCTTTCATGTTCACAGAGAATGGCACATAGTAGGCACTTAATAAAGGTTTGTCCATTAACTCATTGATAGTTCAATACTCTCACTTTACAGAGTGGGAAATTCGGACTTCAAGAGGGAAATGACTTGCCCACAATGCAGCCAGTAGTGAAGCCCAGGTCCTCTGAATTCAGATCCAGTGCTCTTTCCATTGAACCCAATTGTCTCCATACTCTCCTCTTAACTCAGTAAATAGCCTTTGAAGTGTATGGGGTGCTCAGGAAGGACTAGCACCTCTGCTGTGAGGGCTTGCTGAGACCTTTTTAGGGCTGCTCATCTACTATTGGTGTCGACTTGATTCACCTAACTCTCACCTGTGGCTCCATGAAGCTGTAGGCATGCACGGTGGCCACACCCCAGTAAAATCATCTTAGCAGAGAGGCTAAACCAGGTTGAGGGTAACCTATGGGCCGCAGACCTGTCAGTGCATTAGTTGTCTACCCCAAGCATGTGAAAACTCCCCCAGCAGAATTGGTGAGTGAAAACAATTTGTTCCAATGGTCACTAAGGCTGCTGAAGCAGGCACTGTGGAGCAGTTAGAGCTTAATGAGACATTGAAGATACCAAAATCACTCATTGCAGCCCAGGCCACTGTCAGTCATCCTGACTTTTGTCTTGCCACTGGACTTCAATGACTCTGAAAGAGAGAGAGTGAGGCTGACGATTTTGTACAACTTTGCCTCACTTAAAGAAAATTTACACAGCAAGTCAACACATCGTCCATGTTGTCACTGGTCCTCTTTGAAAGTGAAAGACAAACGATGACTCTAGTCCATATGCCTAGCCCACTCTGGGAGAGCTCTTCATTTATCATACAATTCTAACACGAGTCTCAACATCTTTCTTGCTGCAGTACAGTGTGACAAAGCTTTCTGCTCTTCCTACTTTGCAGATGCCCAGTATCCCATATTCGAACATTTCTATTCCTAGGATGGCAGCAAGTTGGCCGGGGGGGGGGGGGGGGGGTGTTGCAGAGCCAAAGGACCCACATTCCAATCTTGTGCTGCCATTTATTTGCTGTATGACCTTGGGGTAAATCACTTAATCTGAGTGTCTCTTATCATCCATAAAATGGTAAGACCTACGGAGTGCCTACTACACAAGATTTTTATGAAGAATATGTTTCCTAGACTCTACAGTACTATAGACTTAAAGACCTTATACTCAACATCTGAATGTGTCTGCGATTTCATTGATGTGAGTACTCTTTCCAATATATAGATCACAACACATTCACTCCTTCTTATTCTGTGCTTCTCTTCTTGTCCACATAATCCCATAAAGCCTCCATTAAGTATCCCAAGCACTAGAAGCTTTTTTTTCTGTCAGTGGTTCCCAACATTTTTTGTTCCTTGAGCTTTTTTCAACAAGAACAAAAAAGTGTTCCTGGGTAATTTAATATACTATTAATAATATTCTTTTAGATTTTTTCAGTAATACTTATAGCAATTATAATGAAAATTTTTTTTGCCCCCAAAAGGCTTCCAATTCTGGCTTCTGATTTGTCCAGCCTGGTATTTTTCGTGATGTATTTTGCATATAAATTAAATATGTAAAGTGACAATATATAGCCCTGTTATATTCCTTTTCCAATCTTAAACGAGTCAGTTGTTCCATGTTCCCTTCTAACTGTTGCTTCTCCTGGCTTAGAGTGAATGTCAATGGTAACTGTTTCTCTTTGGAACAGCAACCAGGAGGGTCTTCCCCTCCCAGCTTGATTTTTTTCTTTTTCAAATTAAAGGGATATATCCCTTGACTCACTTCTTAAAGAGACCTATTCACTGAATGGACATTGTCTCACTCTTAAGTGAGAACATGAAAAGGCCTTAGCCTAAAAAAGACCAGGGTCTCCCATTACATCCTGGGCCATCTCCAGTCATCCTGATGAATATCTGGTCACTGAACCCAGATGGCTCTGGAGGAAGAAGTGAGGCTGGTGACCTTGCACAGCCCTCCTTCACTCAAATCAAAGTCAACTGCAAGTCCTGTCATCATTTCCCTGAGGCCATGGTCCTCTTCAAAAAGGAAGGACAAACACACGTTCCTCATTAGACAAGTAAGATGATCTGGTACTTCCATCTCTTTGAGGACTTGACACATTTTGTTGTGATGCACGCAGTCAAAGGCTGTAGTCAATGAAGCAGAACTAGATTTTTTTCTTTCTGGAATTCCTTTGCTTTCTCCATAATCCAGAGAATAATGGCAATTTGGTCTCTAGTTCCTCTGCCTCTTCAAAAACCAGCCTGCTCTTCTGGTAGTTCTTGGTTCCCATACTGCTGAAGTCCAGCTTGCAGAATCTTAAGCATAACCTTGCTGGTGTGTGACAAAAGTGCAACTATTTGGGAATGTGAACATTCCTTGGCATTGTCTTTCTTTAGGACTGGAATATAAACTCATCTTTTCCAAGCCACCAGCCACAGCTGAGTTTTTCAAACTGGCTAGCATATTGAGTGCAGCATTTTAAAGGCAGGATCTTTTAGGGTTTAAATAGCTCACCTGGAATTCCAACACCTTCACTAGCCTTACTGTTAGCAATACTCCTGACTTTCTGGACTTCAAAATCATACCCCAGTATCAGTTACCTTCCTTACACATCCCCTCCCCTTTTCAGCTCCCTTTTGTTTTGCGTTCAATCTTTTCCATTGGAATGTAAGTTCCTTTAGGGCAGGGACTATCTTCCTTTTTCCTTTCACTTATATCCTGACACTTAGCACAGTGCCTAACACATGGTAAGCATTTAATAATGTTTTTTTTTCTTTCCTTTCTTCCAAATTTTGTCATTCTATCTTCAAAACATCTCTCTACCCTGGTCCATTCTCTCTACTCCCATTGGTCCTGAGCTAATTTAAGCCCTTAAAACCTTTAACCTAGATTATTGCAATGATCTCCTTATTGGTCCCCTCACCATGGGTTTCTCTCTTCTTCAATCCACACACCATGCTAAGCAGCCAAAGTGATTTTCCTAAAGTCTAAGTTTGAGCCTGTCACTCATACTCAAACTCCTTACATCTCTAGGATCAACTATCATTTCATCCTTTTTAAAAGCTTTATTTCTGTTCAAGTTTTATAATGTACACAAATGACCATATAGTACATGTGTATGATTTACAGATACACACATACTGAGGTACACACTCAAAAATTTTTACTGATATAGGCATTCAAAAAAGTTTGAAAAACACTGGACTGTAAGATTTCTGAGGTCCCAAAAGTGCTACTCAATTCTGTGTATTGTTCCACCATCAATCAAGCTTAAGCAAAAGTAAAAGCAGTTTGATTCTAGGCAAGAAGAATCAATTTTCCTTCTAGAGTAATAAATAAGTAGGCTTGTGGACAGAAGTCAATGTTAGATAAGGCTGGAACCTAAAGGTACTGCAGAAATTGGCAGGCAAGTTTTGGAAAAAATAAAACTGAACTTCGTGATAATGTGAGCTATGAAGCATACTAAAGACAAAGCTGATAATGAAACAATAAAAAAAACAATAAACAGGGTCACATCTGCACTATTATGTGTGTCCTAAAAAAAATCTGACAAATAAAAAATAACTATTTTCTTACCTTTTTCCCCCCTTACACACGAGATGAGAAAAAGACTCTATGCTTCTTCATGGTGTCGGTGACCCCATTAGCCAGTCTTGCTGATTCACTGAGTTCAATCTGATCCTAAAGGAAAAATACATTGTCTATTACATCCACTAAAGCCAGAGAACCCCCTTTTTTTTCTGACATCTATCACATGCCATGCAAACAAGAGCAATGGGCTTCAAACCTTTGTACTTTCCCAGTCAAAGACCTAGGTGCCATGGAAAGGAAGAATGAACCCAATTTATTCTGTTAAAAGGACTGTCGAATGTAAAAGGATTGTGTCAATGAGCAGTTCAGGATGTTTTTGCTGCCAGTTCTGTTGTTTTTCACTGGATAGTATAACTACAAACCGAGGCAATCATTGTCTCCCCAATGACCTTGACTGGAATGCTAATTCATGAAGCTACAACTACAAAGTCAATTATTTTATATTACAATAGGCCTTCCAAGAATCAAGAACTAACAGAGCGACTGCTAAACAAGAATGTCAGCTGTTAGCCATGATCCTGCACACACACAGAATGCTTGTGTTGCCTTTCAAAAAGCTTCCTGCTGCGAATTTTATTGCCAAACAACTGTTTTTCCTCCAAATGGCTTTTCTTATGATGCCAGTCTCCCAGTCTGTCTAGCAGTGTCTGATCTTACACCAACATGACCTCCTGACTGCAGGGGAATGTAAAAGCTCTTTCCTTCTCCTAAATATTTACTAATATTCACAAGGCTGTAATGCCCATCACTGAGTCACACATCAGAGTTAAAAGGGTATGAGAGTCTAACCTAGTCTCAGACCAGAAAATAGCTGATAGTTTAAGGCTCATATGTATGCGATCAATCACAGGACCTGGTGCTGGAAGACAGCTTAGGTTACTTAACTTCAGTACAACCTCTTCACTGGCTGGGACCTTAGACAGTGGTGATGGACAATCCTCTTCTCCTGGACACTCTTTTCTCTCTAGGTGTCTGTGACACTGCTCTCTCCTGGTTCTTGCCCATCTGACTGCCCCTTCTCTGTTTCTTTTGCTGGATCTTCCTTCACCCACTAGCCCAAGTTTTTCCCCAGTCCAATCCATCTTCCACACGGCTGTCAAATCGATCTTCCTTAAAGCACAGGCCTGAGCACATCATACTCCATAGGCTATGAACCCCAGTGGCTCCCTCCCACCTCCAAGAAAAAATACAAAGCATTTTGTTTGGCTCTTAAAGTTATTCATAACCTGGCTCTTTTCTATCCTTCCAGTCTTCTTACAGCCTACATTTCCGCCACGTACTCTGTGATGAAGTGACACTGGCCTCCTCCCTCTCTGTGCATTTTCACTGGCTGTTCAGTGCTTAGCATAGTTCCTAGAACATATTAGGCACTTAATAAATGCTCACAGACTTGACTTTACTTGAGAAATAGAGAGTCTGGAACAGATAGCCTAGAGGAATTAGGTGGCCCAGTGGGTAGAGTGCTAGACCTGGTAGCTGTCAGGAAGACTTGAATTCAAAGCTGGCCTCAGTTACTTGCTACCTATGTGATCCTAGGTAAGTCAGTTAAAATCTTTGCTGCCTCAGTTTCCTCATCTGTAGAATGGGGATAATGAGGGTAAAATGAGATAATGTTTGTAAAGTGCTTTGCAGACCACACAAACGCTGTTACTATTAAAAGCGATCTCCCCGGGTCACACAGATAAGTATGTGAGGGGCAACATTCAAGTCTAGATCCTTAGATAGCTCTTTCCACTACAGGAAATTCATCAAATAAAAGAAAATGTTAAAAAAGAGTAGATACCTTAGAAATCACCTACTTCAAAGCCCTGATTTTACTGAGGAAACTAAAGCCCAAGAAAGAAATGAACTTGAAAGGATGTCTGTAACGGAGTAGCCCAGGGTTTTCTATACTCAGGCCAGTGATTAAGATAAAGACATTGATGGCAGGTGAGCACATCAAAGACGTAACTAACACAAAATCGGGGTACATAGGTGGCACACTGGATGACAGGCAGGAATCTAGAAGATTTCACTACTGAGTGAAATATTTAAATCAAATATGATTCAATTTAACAAGGACAATATGAAGTCTGAAGAGGAAGCTTGGTGCAGGTGATGGAAAGCCTGCCTTGGAACTAAGAAGTTCTGGGTTCACTACCTCATACTGTCTGTGTATGACCCCAAAGTAAGTCACTTAACTACTCAGGAAAAGGCAAGCTAGCCTAACTGAAGCAGCAAGGTTCCCCAAGGGAAAGAAAGCCTGCAGCATGCATCGCCTGAGTCACACCAACACCAACACCATCTTGATCACCCTCTCTCTTCAGATCCTGAAAAAGACAGCCCAAAACCCTGAACCAAAGAGCCTTAAAAAAAGAAGTGTCCCTAGGGTCATCAGACCTGCTTTCGTGATTTTAATCACAGCCATGATTGAGGAGAGAAATCCCAATGGACAAGTCGACTACCTTCCTCCACAGCTACTAGTCAACTGCCGCCAACCAGCTGATAAATAAGCATGAGAAAGAAACATTGCACAAACCTCCTACAAACCTAGACCACTGGGGCAGAGCACAGAGTGCTGAGCCTGGAAACAGGAAGAGCACAGTTCCAAACCAGCCTAATACACTTACTAGTTATGTGACCCTGGGCAAGTCTCAAGTCCTCACCTGTAAAGTGAGAATGATGGTAGTGGTAGCACATATTTCTCAGGGCTGTTGTGAGGATAAAATCAGAGTATTCGATGACCATATGAAAAACTGTTTTCCTTTTAAAACATGCTACTAGGAAGATGTCAAAAACAATTAATATGACAATTAGGCTAGATTACATTTGGAAATACACACAGTGCTTTTCTGATCTCAAGCTTCTGTCTTTTCACCATAAATGTTCTTCCTCTGAAGCCACATGGCTGGATGTTTGCAAAACCACAATCTCTATGGAATTAAAGTTGCAGTAGACCCAAAGGGCCAAGGAAAGGTGAGTGATGGGCATAAGAAGGCAGCAGTAGATTATGAATGATGGCCTAAAGCACTTTAAAAATGGTATAAGGCTAGGCCTATCAGGTGGAAAGGTAGCCTGAGTGTTTGTAAAAAGCCTTAAAACTGTGTTCCAAACTGTGGGTTGGTAATATCCCTGGGGAGAGGTTAGGAGGGGTAATGAGATGAGATTCTGTAAGAAGGAGGTCCACCAAGCAACAGCCAAAATAACTTAATATTTTCCAATACAATTCCCACATAATATATCAAATTTTTCAAGAAAGTCAAGATTCAAATCAAAGTCAACAAAAAAAGTTCTCACTGAGAAGAAATGTAGTATAGCATTTAACATGGAATGAACAAATTAAATGAGTTGGCATGTCCATGCAGGTGTATTCTGTCACCATCAACACCAGCTTATATAGGCTCAAGATACCAGTTAGTTGTGTCATGAGACTATTTTATGTATCTGAACATGCAGTGCATAAATTCAAAGTTAAATAATCTTTGTGTGAAAATTAAAAGGACCTTAAAATCTATTCTATTTCAAAATGATTCTCACAAATGCAATATAATAAGCACTTTCCCCCAAACTCACAATTTTATACATTTTATTTTCATCATCTGAAATTTTTCACAATTAAATCTATACTTAACTGTCTCATATTTTTTATTCTATTTAAAAAATGAAACAATATCCCTTTCTCATAGATAAATAAATAAATAATTCAAAGAGAAAATTTACTGAAGCAGCTTCAGGTAGACCAAAGACAATAAAGACAGTTGAAGAAGCAGAAAAGTAGAAATACGAAGTAAAAAGCCCAAATAAGGAAAATACAATTCACTATATTCATCACTGAGGGTCACAAAAACTGCCATTGACAGATAGGAAGACTGTTGGTGTTTGCTTTGTACAAGTGTTTTGGAAATTTTGGAAATAAGAAACCTAATAAATTAAAATATTTTGAAGTGTATATTCAGAGTAGTCTAGCAAGACAAGATTATTTCCAGAGAAAATTAGATATTTTTGATAATCAAAAATAAACTTTGAAAAAATTTCTGTTAATAAAAAAGACTGCTTGCATTATATAACACTGCTTTAGAGCTCATTCAATATTAGAAATATTGGGGCTACCTTAAACTACTGATAGAGTTGAAACTTTACTTGGTTAACCTTATGCAAAGCAATCTTTAATTTGCAAAGAATGTGGGAAGAAGAAAAATTGTCCACATTTCTCAAGACCTTTGTGATCAACTGAGAAACCAAAATCTTCCTATTTTGCACTGCAAATGGATATAGTTATAAAGATGCTAATTTGGTGTCCTATGTACAATATGTTGCTGAAACTGAAGCTATAGAAGATTTATAACTTTCTAATAAATTCACTGATAGGGCAGCTAGGTGGCACAGTGGATAGAGTACCAAACCTGGAATCAGGAAGACTCATCTTCCTGAGTTCAAATACAGCCTCAGACGCTTACTAGCTGTGTGACCTTGGGCAAGTCACTTCACCACGTCTGCCTTAGTTCCTCATCTCTAAAATGAAATGGAGAAGGAGAAGGCAAACCACTCTAGTATCTTTGCCAAGAAAATCCCAAATGGAGTTACACAGAGTCAAACACAACTCAACAACAAAACTTACTGATGGCAATTTCACATCAAGAGAAATTTTCTATATAATTAATGGATTTTTAAATGAAAATTAATGTAGGAAAATTTTATTGGACTAATGGCACAAAAAGATATCAAGATGAAACATAGATTTACAGGTACTAGTTCAAAATGTGCTTCTTCATGCAATCTGAACACAAATTCATAATCACTTGTTTCAAGAAATACAAGTGAATTAAGTCAGCAAGCATTTATTAAGCACCTACCATGTGCCAGGCACTGTGCTAAGTGCTGGGGATACAAAGAAGGGCCAAAATAAGGGAAAACATCAGTTCCCTCTTTCCAAGGAACTCTCAACCTAATGGGGGGGACAACATGCAAACAACTATGTACAAAGATAAAACAAAGAGGATGACAGATATTTCAATATGGAGGAAACACGGGCATGTTTGTAGACAGTAAAGAACGAGTCAGTAGACAGAGACTGAAAACAAGTGATAAAGTGGGGATGACAGAGGGGGCAGTCTTTTGTAGAAGACAAGATGGAATGGGATCTTCATAGAATGTAGAAGAGCAAATGTAGAAGACATAGAAGAGTCAGCTTTGGTAAAAAGACGGGCCACCTCATCATGTGAGACAAGGGTGAAGGAGGAGATAGTGGCAGAAGGCACCTGAGGAAGAGGGGAGAAGATGGGGCTCACACTGAAGACCAACCCCAGTAAAACCGGCACTTTCAATAGGACTACCAGTAGTTTCAGTCTTGGTCTTCTGCTCTAAGATGCCTGGAGGAAGGAGCCAATGGCCCTTCTTTTACTTTCTCCTTTAGGTTGGTCTCAGGTCGGTCAATACTTGAGGGGGCTGGGAATCTGACCCCACTGCTTCTGTACTCAACTTTTCAGGGCTCCACTCCTTTCTCTCAGTTCCTCTCTTGCACACTGTGCTGTCCCTTCAAGAATTCTGGGGCAAGACTCAATTCCTTCTAATACAAAGATCCTGAAAGTTCCAAACCAATCTCAGGGTTGAGAAGGGAAAGCTTATCCCTTTAAACTACATACCTCAAGGTGCCCATCAGTTATCCAACCCAGAGTACAGACGGGGAATCATACTGGCTTTGTTCTACCAAAGCACTTCAAAGTGGGCTTGACATAAAAGGAAAAAGTATCATTTTTCTTACTGATAATGATAAAAATGAAACATATTTGCTTTTTAATAAAAATTTCCTCTGGAAGGAAGCAGTTCTGTGGGAGGAGGGGAGAGGGCAGGTGAGGGGGGAATGAGTGAACCTTGCTCTCATCAGATTTGGCCTGAGGAGGGAATACCATACATACTCAATTGGGTATCTTATCCCACAGGAAAGAAGAGGGAGGAAGATAAAAAATAAAATAAAAGGGGGGGGATGATGGAGGGGAGGGCAGATTGGGGCGGAGGTAATCAAAAACAAACACTTTGGAAAGAGGACAGGGTCAAGGGAGAAAATTCAATAAAGCGGGATGGGTTGGGAAGGAGCAAAATGTAGTTAGTCTTTCACAACATGAGTATTGTGGAAGAGTTATACATAATGATACACATGTGGCCTAGGTTGAATTGCTTGACTTCTTAGGGAGGGGTGGGGTGGGAAGGAAAGAGAGGAGAGAATCTGGAACTCAAAGTTTTAAAAACAGATGTTCAAAAACAAACAAAAAAAAGGTTTTGCATGCAACTAGAAAATAAGATACACAGGCAATGGGGTGTAGAAATTTATCTTGCCCTACAAGAAAGGAAGGGAAAAGGGGATGAGAGGGGAGAGGGGTGATAGAGGGGAGGGCTGACTGGGGAACAGGGCAACCAGAATATATGCCATCTTGGAGTGGGGGGGAGGGTAGAAATGGGGAGAAAATTTGTAATTCAAACTATTGTGAAAATCAATGCTGAAATAAATATGTTAAATAAATAAATTTAAATTAAAAAAAATTTCCTCTGGAAAGTTGTGTATCTGGTAAATATGAGAAAGTGAATACTCATTAAATCAATGCAAATTCCTCCCAACTCACCTTCTGAAAAATAAGAAAAATTAACTGAATTTATAAAAAGTTAAAACTATTAGCACTTTTTTTGGGGGGGAGGTTTGGAAGGGGGAAGGCAGGGCAACTGGGGTTATGTGACTTGCCCAAGGTCACACAGCTAGTGTGTCAAGTGTCTGACACCACATTTGAACTCAGGTCCTTCAGACTCCAGGGCCAGTGCTCTACTCACTGCACCACCTAGCTGCCCCTTATAAAAACTTTTAACATATTTCCCAATTTAAGAGGTGCCTGCCCTACAAATTACTTACTTTTATGAATTCTTACTAATAACTTGATTAACCTACAGAAGAAACTACTATTTTGTTTAAAAGACTCTAAATAACTCTAAATATGAATGGATGAGAAATATATTTGCCAAGGACAAATATGATATATTTTGTCATATTCCATCTGTATAACAACAGTTAATATAGTCATTTGAAGAATAATGTTTTGGCTGCAAGAAGATAAAAGAGTTCTAGTTTATGAAATAAAGCAATACAAATTCATAACATTTTATTTGCAGGAAAGTTTCCTACTGGAATTATTAAAGCTGAAATCTCAATTAGTGGCTAAGAAAGAATGATGAGTACTGATATCAAGATGACATCACTGTTGTGAAACTTGATGGTGAAAAACAAGCCTACTCGTCACATTAACAATATTATTATTGTGATTAATTTATAAATATGAGAATTTAAAATATTTTATCAACAAATATCTGATACATTACTGCATTAAGATTCATCTTATGTTATCATAAAAATTATACTCATTCAAATAAACAAATGGATCTATGATCTCACAGATCCACAAGCGCCCTCCTATGATCTTAGAGCAGAAGACCAAGCTCATCCTCGTCCTCCTAAGAGCTCCCCACAGGGTGTCTGCTCCTCTCTTCAGTTTCTCTGACACCAAGAGTGAAGTCTCAGACTGTCCAGCTGTTCCCCCACTGTCACACAAGTCTCTGGTCTTCCCAACTCCACACTGGCAATCTGCGGCAGCTTGTTCACACCCACCGCGAGCCTTTCCAGCGCTCTCTAACCGATGATCATCTTTAGCTCTTCAGAGGCAGTCTCATCACTGATCTTACTGCCATAAACAACAGTAAAAACTTTTGTTGTGATAGGAAGGCTGGGATCAGGAAAGGGCCTCTGAAGTTTCTTGAAGGCAATCCAGAAAGGGGGGGCCACTAAACCATACACGGGCAGCTAGGTGACACAGTGGATAGAGCCTGCGGCCTACAGTCAGAAAGACTTACCTTCCTGAGAGCAAATCCCGCTTTAGACATCTACTAGATATGTGACCCCGGGCAAATCACTTCACTCAGTTTCCTCATCTGTGCAATGAGCTGGAGAAGGAAATGGCAAACCACTCCAGCATCTTTGCCAAGAAAACCCCAAATGGGGTCAAGGAGAGTCGGACACAATTAAAACGACTCAATGACAACAACCTTTATTATTAGGACATCATTGAACAGGACTATTTCTATTGTTTATTTTCCATGAAATTCTGGTTGACCTTGATGTATGGATGGGAGACACCTTGTTGAAAAAGACGACTTGTTTTGTCGAATCAAATGACTTTTTGTAATCAAGAAATAATAAGCCTCACAGGATCTTAGATGTGGCCCACTGTTAAGATTTTGTAAAACTGGGAGAGTAACCATATAAGTCAATAGTTACTAATGTTTCCTCAATCACCTTTTTAGGAAATACATAAAATCTGAGATTTTCCCCACATCTCTACATCCTTTAGATATTTAGCAAATCAGTCTTCCAATGCCCTCACAAACATATAATCACCAGCACAAATCTTCTCTTAATTTAAAAGATTCAATCTAGCTGCTTTTCTTGAAAGTCAATTAATTCTTTATTTTATTAAAATTATCAGCCAAGATTTCTAGCCAAGACCGCTGCCTTAAAAGCCTGATGTTCTCACCAAAGTGAACAGTGAGCAAGAAATCCAATAAGAAACTACATAAATAACTTCTACTACCCCATAACTCCATAAAAAGTCAGAAGCCCAAGGGCAATAAGAAAGGGAAGTCAAACCAAAGCCAGAATAGAATAGCCTCCCAGTGAGCCCAGAAAATGGCCATGAGTCCTTTTGCCCTTGTCTCCAAGAGCAGTAAGAAGAACAGATCCAATTCCCCCTCCCCCCAAAGAAAAGCCTAAGGTTGTCAGAAAGCCCCAAGGAAGACCCTTGGAAATGGGGAAGGGGAGAAGATTGCCGAAAACCTGTAAGAATGAAACAAGAGCTCTGAGGTGATGATCTAGCACTCTGGACCTCAAAGATTTTTTTTTTGAAGGAGGGAACTCCAGAAGGTATTCAACATAGGAACTCAAAAGTACTCCAGGGCAAGACACTCCACCCAAAAGTGAAGTTGCAGGAGGTAGACCGTGTCCCTAGCACAAAGTTCCAATTCAGGAACACCAATCAGCATCAAACACTGTTAATCTGGAGATCCCTCAAAAGAAGTAGAGACTAATTCAGTAATAACTGCAACCACAGACTGAAAGGAAAAAATGGATTTTCAACAAAGGCTACAAGAATATCTAGCAGAAGCGAAGCAAGAGATAAAATATGAAACAAAGCTCTGGAGAAAGGAAAATTCTCTAGAAAGAGAATAAACTGCTTAGAAGAGAAAGTAATGGACTCTTTGAAAACCACAATTAGAGCCCCTAAAAATCAATGATTCCACAAGACAGCAAGAAAGACTAGAACATAAAAATAAAAGAAAATGTAAGATATCTAGTATCAAAAACAGGTCAGGAAGAAATAATTTATGAATCATTGAACTGCCTGAAAACCATGATTTTTTTTTAAAGGCCTAGATACTGTATTTCAGGAGATCGTAAATGAAACCTGGTCAGATCTATTAGGATTAGAAAGAAAAAGAAAGAAAAGAAGAATCCACAGATCACCTCCTGCAGCAAGGCACCCCAAAAGAAAAGGTTCCAGGAGCACCAAAATCAAAATCCATGGCTCCCACATCAAAGTAAAAATCCTGCAAGCACTCAAAAAGAAACATTTCAAGTGCCAAAGAACTCTATATGGTCAAGATTACCCAAGACCTGGAAACTATTCCTAAAAATAAAGAGAATGATATTAGAATACGAGATTCCAAGCAACCAAGCAAAAACTGCAAAGCTCACTGTAATCTGTGGAGGAATGAAGCAGGGTAGGAGGGGGTGGGCGTGGATAGAGGAGAAGATTTTAGAGGTAATCATTAAAACTTTGGAAGTAGATGGCCTCCTCAAGGGAGGGCTGAGGAGTGATAAAAGGGAAAAGGACTATGCCTTCAGGGGATATTCATGTTTAAAGAGTGGAAGTTGAGAAAGCAAAGAATACAGAGAAAGTTCAGTCAGAGAAACAAGAAAAGGGCACTGGCTATGTGGTGTCAGGAAGGCTAAGGAAAAAGGCAGCAAGAAAAAGGGTTGGCCCACAGGGCCACAGAGGCCACAGAAGGTAGGCATTGAAAAAAGTCAATGGATTCAGCAACAAAGTCAGTGGTGACTTTGAAGTGCATTGTTTCAGTAAAGAATAGATAAGACAACCAGACTGAAAGGAGATGAAAGGCAAGTACAAAACAGCATTTTCTGGAAATTTTATTTTTAATGTCCCTTCTGATTTATGCCTAAGGAAAATAAGGGTTTTTTTCTAATCCCTATATTCTTATGCTATATTTCAATTTTCAATATTGAAAGTAAAAGTTTAAGTAACTGAAATTTAAAATCAAGATGATTGCCAAAGGGGATAAAGGGATCAAGGATTGATTAATGAGGGAGGAATAGGAGTTTCCATTTCTCAAAATTTCAGTTAACTATTTTGTAATTTTCCAACACTAAAATTTGAAAGACAGGAAGAAAAAGTGAGAAAAATCTTAGTTCTAATTTCAGCTCAGTTACTTATTACCATATGCGCGACCTTGATCAAGTCACTTAATTTCTCTGGAATTCAGTTTCTTATTTTTTTAAGGGATTAGAAAAACTCTTTTTCCCGAGATACAGAAGAGAAGAAAGGGTAAAAATTGAAATATAACAAAACGAAGAGAAGATCAAGAAGAATTTTTTTTTTAAATCTGTGAAGAAAAATGACAAGAATAAAGATGATATTTAAAATATTAAATGAAAGCAATTTGTAAAAATCTATAAAATGGAAAGAGTTTACAACAGAGGAGGAGAGATTGATGACAAGAACGATTTTTAAATCCTGGCTCACCTCAAAGGGGAGAAAAGAAAATTAAGAAGATAAGTTGGGATTAATTGGAAGGGGGGAGGGCAGAGTTAATGGTTCCAATCTTAAACAAATGAGTCCAGCCCCCATCGAACTGGTTAATGGCAAAGCCACACCTCAAACCCATGTTTTCTGACTTAGAAAACTGTAGTCTTTTACACAGTACACTCCACTCCTCCCTTCCTCACATGAATCATTACAAAAGAATTTCAGTTTGTGGCTGGTCCACCCTGGACCCCCATTCAAGGGAATTTAGTTACAAAAGTACCACTAAGTAAGTGCTCAAAGTGAAGACTCCAAGGCAATTTAACCTATGAGAAAGTTCCAAGGCAGGGATAATAATAATGTTGTTGTTTGATGATGATGATGATGATGATGGAAGCAGCTTATTTTTATGTAAGATTTTATATACATTACCTCATTTGATAGAAGATGCTTATTACAGGCAATATGCTTGTCAAGCTTTAATGCAAATGTGGGAAACGCTGGTTGTAATTATTACGATTCCTCTACTACAGCCCCATGGCAAGTCTACAAAGTAGGTGCTACAAGTAGTACAAGAAAGGCCCTCAGAGGTAAGACAAGGACTCAAAGTGGAAAAGGAGAAAAAGACCTAGAATCAGAGTGAGAAGAGTCTTGTTTCCAATTCTAGCTCAGACTGTCTGTGTGACCTTGGGCAAGTCACTTAATTCTCCATCCTCCCAACTGTAAAATAAAGGAATGGGGCTGAATGACCCCCAGGAACTTTTCCATCTTCAGAACCTTTCAGCCCAGCAGGTGTTGACTGTAAGTAAAAAGAAGACGAAACTCAAACCCCAGGCTCCACATAAAATGTTCTTTCTATAAAAACAAAGCATTTCCCCCTCTTCTGTCCCTATAAGTCACTGTGAAGCAGAACACTTTTCCAACTCTTTACAGATTTAATCAATGGAACTATTCGGTTCAAATATCTAGAATAGTTCATACAAGGTATTTTATTAAATACAGGACAACCCTATAATTTATGTTCATAATATTTTAGGCTCTTCACCAGTCGGGTGATTCACAAAAACCATCACAAAAAGGAAAATAGCAGATTCCACATCTGCACAAGAGCAAAAATGGGATCCAGGTGTCCCAACACAAACATTACAAATGGTTAATGAACAGATACATCTCCCTATGACAGGTTTATTAGTCCAGCTGATTATATAGCAACAAATACTGGAATATCCAAAAGTATGTGTGAATCTGTGGGTGGAGGAAGAAATGTAATTGGAGCCAGAACACTACTTAGGAACTAGCTGCTTACTTCACTTGCACATTTAATAAGGGATTCAATTTAATTCAAAGATCTCTTATTTAAATAAGTGCCCACTATCCATAACACATTGTGCTAGGCTGAGGGGCCAGAAAAATAAATTAGAGGTAATTCCTCACCACTTCAAAGAATTTCTGTTCAAAAAAGAGAGGATAGTTTTGTAAGTAAAAACAATGTAAAATAACAAACTAACTATGAGAGAAATACAAAATGAGAGATTAGATTTGTTCTGTTTGGCCCAGAGTGCAAAAGCAAGTGAAGTAGTGGGTCAAAGTGGTGGGAGGGCGGGAGGTAAGAAAGAAAGAAGGAAGGAAGGAAAATTTGGTCTTTGGGCCTTATGTAAAGAAAAGTTTGCTTGCTAACCAAGAGAGCTATCCAAAGGTGGGGTGGGGCTGCTGGGGAGGTGATGGCTTCCTCCAGGTTCTAGGTCTTAAAGCAGAGGCTATATAACCATTTCTCAAATTTTTGTTCAGCTGTAGACTGGACTAGATGTCCTCTGGGGCCCTCTCCTAACCCTCATCCCTGCCTCCTACCATCCTATATCTTTTCTACCCTTGGTGGCTAAACTCTGAGAAAGCCGAGTACAGCAGGTACCTCCACTTCCTCTCTCCTCGCTTCTTAACTCCAGTACAATCCACCTTCTTATCTCATCAATGGAATCATCCAAAATTCTCTCTCCAAATTCCCTCCTATGGCCAATCCAATGGCCAGTCTCAATCCTCATCCTTTTTGAGTTCTGTGCAGCCTTTGACACTGATGACCACTCACTTCTCCTTGGGATTTTCTTCAGGACACCGCTCTAATTTTGCTCCCACCTATCAGACTGGTCCCTCTGTCTCCTTTGCTAGATCCTCCTCCAGGTCATACTCATTAACTGTGGGTGTCTCATGGGGTTTTCCTGGCCCCTCTTCTCTCTATATACTACATTACTTGGTGGTATCAGCTCCCCTGGATTTAACTATTATGTCTAGGTTCATGATTCTCAGATCTCCTTATCCCATCCTAATCTTTCTGCTGACCTCTAGTCTCACAGCTCCAACTGCCTTTCAGACATCTTGAACCCGATGTCCAGTAGACATCTTAAATTCAACATGTCCAAAACTAAACTCATTTTGTATGACCACTTCCAAGATCAAAACTCATTACTCTAAACCACCTCCTATCTTCCCTATTATTGTCAAGGACATCAAGATCCTCCTAGCCCCCCAGGCTCACAACCTAGGTATCAGCCATAAAGGACTTCACTCTCACCGCGCCCCCCCCTCATATCTGAACTATTGCCAAGGCCCTGTTCTGTCCTCTGACACTGCCACACTCTGGTGCAGACCCTCCTCATCACCTCATGCCTCAATTACTGCAACAGCACACTGGTGTGTCTACCTGCTTCAAGTCTCTCCCCACTCCAGGGCACTTTCCATTTGAATGTCAAAGTGATTTTCCTGAAGTGCCAGTTTGACCATGTCACTCCCATACTCAGTAAACTCCAGTGGCTCCCTATCACCTCCAGGATCAAAATCCGCTGGTGTTCAAAGCCCTTTATGACTTCCTAGTCTTCTTGCACTTTATACTCTCCTCCTCCTTCAATTCTGCCCCCCCACACACACACACACACTCTATGATCCAGTGGCATTGGCCTCCTTGCTGTTCCATAAACAAGACACTGCCCTTCTCATCTCTGGGCATTTTCTCTGGATGTCTCCCATGCCTAGGATCACTCTCTCCTCATCTCTTCCTGGTTTCCTTCAAATCCCTGTTATAACTTTACCTTCTACAGGAAGCCCTTCCTAGTCCCTCTTAATTCTAGTGCCTTCCCTCTATTATTTCCTATTTATCCTGCACATAGCTGGTTTACACACATTTGCTTGCTTGCTGAATCCCCTGTTGGATTGTGAGCTCCTTGAGGGCAAGGACTCTTACTTTGCCTTCCTATGTAGCTACAGCACTTAGTGCAGTGCTTGACACATAGCATACATTTAGTAACTGCTTACTGACTGGCCTCCCAGATCTGAGATCCTATGTAGGAAAAAATGACACAAGGATGGTAACACCATTAAGCATTACAATCTTTAAAGAACTGAAATTACCACAGAGACACACAGGATGAGAGGAAGGAGGCTGCAACAGTTCATCAGTGACAGAAGATACAGACCACCACCCAACACTAGAGACACATGTGGCTAGAAAAGGACACAGCATGATCATATAGCAAAAGCACAGAACGTGAATGAAAAGACCTGCAGCTGTACTGGTCTGCACAAAACACTAAGAGACCCAGAGGAAGGCACTCCACCCACCGAGGAAATCCTCTGCAGTGTTGGCTGAGGGCCTTGCCTGGCCCACTATTTTTTACGGGTCCCATCCAGGCTTCACTTTGTACAATTTCTTACTAGCGACCTTGTCGTCACAGTAGGTCCTTACCATACTCCAAGGTTCCACCCTCATTTTCCAGTCCTAGAACCATAATGGTTCCAGATTCAAAATCAATGCTCTCATTATAAATGAAAAGTAAGTCTCAACCTAATTACTCCTCTGCAGCTCTACTGTGACTTTCCAAACCAAGATATCAATATCTGACTACCATGCTCTACTATAAATGCTGTCTCCCCTATTGTTTTCTGTCTTCGTATTTGTACGCCCACAGTGCTTGGCAAGTAGTAAGTGCTCAACAAATGATTTTCATCCATTTATTCATTTACAGAAGAACAAAGGGTTAAGTCACATTGAAAAGGTATGATGGGGGGGGGGGGCAACTACACAGATGGGAGGACACGAAATCACAGAGTCAATTTATTAGACACCTACTATGTGCAAGGAATTGTGTTATACGCCAGGAATACAAAGACAAAATAAAACAGTCCCATCAGCATCAAAGTAATAATAGCTTGTCTATATATCATTTTAAGGTCAACATAGCATTTTCCTCACAACCGCCTGGTAAGATAGGTAGTCAAGTATTTTTTCCCAGCATATAGTGAACATTTTAAAAAAAAATGCTTCATCTAATCTAATCTCTACCCCTATTTTGTAAAAGAGGAGACTGGGGCTTAAAGAAGAAGTCATTTAGGATCACAGGTTTTAGGGTTAGAAGGAAACCTTTCATCCTCTACCCAGTTGCTAAAGCCCTCCCCTCTCAAGTCACCTCCTACCAATGTTGTAAATATTTTTGTGTATAACCATTTATTTCCATGTCATCTCCTCCATTAGAATATAAGGTCCTTGGGAGCAGGGACTGCTTTTGCCATTCTTGGTATCCGCATATCAACTAAAAGACATGTTTCAAATGAACCTCTTTTGTCAAAAGAATGATGAGAGCTAAGACAAACTTTAGGAAAAAGCTTTATTCCTAAAGATCAAGAGTTCCCAAGGAGGTTGTTAATGGTGCCTTAAGCAATAAAAAAATTGTCCATTATGTTACAGATATGTCTTTCCTCTGTGACAACAAACATTTATGTTGGAAACATCATAGGTTTGTTTCTGCAGCAAATGAGATCAATATGAACATCTGCAAGAAGCCTTTGGTGGGAGGCAGAGCCAAGATGGCTGCGAGAAGGCAAGGACTCACCTGAGCTCTCCCCCAAACCCCTACAAAGACCTTAAATCCTGGAATGGCAGACCCCACAAAAAGAGAGGGTAAAATAATTTTCCAGCCCAAGACAACTTAAAAGTTCAGCAGGAAAGGTATGTCACACCAGGGTGACAGTAGAACAGTTCAGTGCAGACTGTGCCAGCACAGACCAGGCCCCAGTAAACCAGTAGCTGGCCTTGGGAATGAATCAGCAGCAGCAGCAACTGAGAGATTCCCAAGCTCTCAGCCCACAGACAGTAAGGGGGTCAAACAACCTTTCAGAAGAAAGTTACAGGGGTCTCTTTGCTGGCACTGGGGGCATACTCAGGGGACATACTTACCCATACTTGGATTCAGGTCTCAGTCCTGGGTGGCAGTTCTAAGGTGAGAAGGAGCACTAGCACAGCAGAGCCTGTGGCCACAGTAGAGCAGGGACCCTCATCACAGTTCCAGGGCAGAAAAGAGTGCTTGTGGTCGAGCACAGACCAGAACAGAGGCCAGGAGAGTTTAGTAAGCATATCTGTCCTTAGATCATACTACCTTGGGAAAACTGAAAACTTAAAGGTCCAGAGAGGTATCTCTAAAAAGAGCTGCATAAAACTCCTGAAGCTTGGGACACTGCGCCCTCCATGCTGGAAGCAGAGCCCCACTTTAGCAAAGAGTTAAAATTCAAGAAACAGGCTACAAAAATGTTCTGACTCTAGAAAGTTACTATGGTGACAAAGAAGATCAAAATACACACTCGGGAGACAACAAAAAAGTCAAAATTCCTACCCCCAAAGCTCCAAGAAAAATATGAATTGGTCTCAGGCCATAAGAGGGCTCACAAAGGATTTTAAAAATCAAGTCAGAGAGGTAGAGGAAAAATTGGGAAGAGAAACGAGAGTTATGCAAGAAAATCATTAAAAAAGAGTCAACGGCTTGGTAAAGGAGGCACAAAAAAGTACTGAAGAAAATAATACCTTAAAAAATAGAATAGGCCAATGGTTAAAAAAAAAAAAAAGGTACAAAAATCCAATGAGGAGAAGAATGCCTTGAAAAGTAGACTTGGCTAAATGGAAAAAGATACAAAAATTCACTGAAGAGAAGAACTCTTTAAGAAGCATTATTGGCCAAATGGGAAAAGAGGCACAAAAATTCACTGAAGAAAAGAACTCATTAAAAAATAGAATTGGCTAAATGGAAAAGGAGATACAAAACCTCACTGAAGAAAATAATTCATCAAAAATTAAAATTGACCAAGTGGAAGTTAATGACTCTATAAGACATCAAGAAATAATAAAACAAAACCAAAAGAATGAAAAAATAAAAGACAACCTGAAATACCTCATCAGAAAAACAAATGACCTAGAAAACAGATCCAGGAGAGAGAATTTAAAAATTACTGGACTTCCTGAAAGCCATGATAAAAAAAAAAAAAGAGCCTAGACATCATCTTTCAAGGAATTATCAAGGAAAACTGCCTGATATTCTAGAACCAGAGGGTAAAGTAGACAGTGAAAGAATCCACTGATCACCTACTGAAAGAGATCCCAAAATAAAAACTCCCAGGAATATTATAGCCAAATTCCAGATCTCCCTGGTCAAGGAAAAAATACTGTAGCAGCCAGAAGGAAACAATTCAAGAATTGTGGAGCCATGGTCAAGATAACACAAGACTTAGCAGCTTCTACATCAAAGAACTGGAGAGCTTAGAATATTATATTCCAGAAGGCAAAGACACTAGAATTACAACCAAGAATCACCTACCCAGCAAAACTGAGTATAATTCCCTTGGGGAAAAAATGTACATTCAATGAAATAGAGGACTTTCAATCATTTCTGATGAAAAGACCAAAGCTGAATAGAAAATTTAACTTCCAAATACAAGACTCAAGAGCAGCATTAAAAAAAGTAAAGAGGAAAGGAAAATCATAACGGATTGGATAAGGTTAAACTGTTTATATTCCTACATGGGAAGATGATACTGATAACTCATAAGAATTTTCTCACTATTGGGGCAGTTAGAAAGAGTATATGTAGACAGAAGGCACAAGTGTGAGTTGAATATGATAGGATGATATCTAAAAAATAAAATTAAGGGGTTAAGAAAGGAATGCACTGGGAGAAAGGGGAAGGGAGAGGTAGAATGGGGTAAATTATCTCACATAAAAGAGGAAAGAAAGACCTATTACTGTGGAAGGGAAGAAGGTGGGCAATGCTTGAATCTTACTCTAACTGGAACTGCTTTAAAGGGAAAATATCATACACACTGAATTGGGTATAGAAATCTATCTTGCCCTACAAGAAAGCAACAGAGAAAGGTGGTAAGAAAATGGGGTGAGGTGCTCATAGAAGGGAGGGTGGATTGGGGGAGGCAATAAGTCACGAGCAAAACACTTTTGAGAAGGCAGGTGAAAAGAGAGAATAGAATAAATGGGAGAAAACAGGATGAAGGGAAATAGTTACCAATCATAACTGTGAAAAAAATTCTTGAAGCAAGTATCTCTGATGAAAGGCTGATCTCTCAAATATACAGAGAAATGAAGCAATTTTTTTAATGAATTTATTTTGTATTATTAGTTTACAACACTCAGTTCCACAAGTTTTGGGGTTCCAAATTTTTTCTCCCTCCTTCTCCTCCTCCACCCCAAGACAGGATGTAATCCAATGTAGGCTCTCCATATACCTTCACATCGAAATTATTTACACAATAGTCCAGTTGTAAAGAAGAATTATAACCAAGGGAATGAATCATGAGAAAGCAGAAACAGAACCATAAAAGAAGGGAAAAAAGAGCAAAAAGTTTGCCTCAATCTGCATTCAGACTCTGTAATTCTTTCTCTGGATGTGCATAGCTTTTTCCATCATGAGTCTTTTGGAGCTGTCTTTGAACTTTGTATTGCTGAGAAAAGCCAAGGCTATCAAAGTTAGTCATCACAGAAACTGTGTGTCTGTAATCATGTATAATGATCTGCTTCTGCTCCCCCCACTCAGCATCAGTTCATACAGGTCATTCCAGGTTAGAGCAGACAATTTTTTAAAAACCTTTTACAGTAGTTTCCCCCATTTCATCATTGTATATTCCTTCCAGTTTCTTCCTTAAGTGCCCTGGGATGATCTCATTCACTTGGGTCTCTGACCCAGCATTCTACAAACTTGTTTTGTAGGCAGTATCACATGCACAAGATTGTCCATTATCTTCCTTTTGAAGATTAAAAAAAAATGGTTTTTTTCCTGTTTATCTTTTTTTTTATTTTTTTAAATTTAATTTATTTAATATATTTAGTTTTCAGCACTGATTTTCACAAGAGTTTGAATTACAAATTTTCTCCGCATTTCTACCCTCCCGCCCACTCCAAGATGGAGTATATTCTGGTTGCCCCATTACCCAGTCAGCCCTCCCTTCTGTCACCCCACTCCCCTCCCATCCCCTTTTCCCTTCCTTTCTTGTAGGGCAAGATAAATTCCTACGCCCCATTGCCTGTGTATCTTATTTTCTAGTTGCATGCAAAAACTTTTTTTTGTTGTTGTTTTTGAACATCTGTTTTTAAAACTTTGAGTTTCAAATTCTCTCCTCTCTTCCCTCCCTGCCCACCCTCCCTAAGAAGGCAAGCAATTCAACATAGGCCACCTATGTATCATTATGTAAAACCCTTCCACAATACTCATGTTGTGAAAGACTAACTATATTTTGCTCCTTCCTAACCAATCCCCCTTTATTGAATTTTCTCCCGTGATCCTGACCCTTTTCGAAAGTATTTGTTTTTGATTACCTCCTCCTCCTATCTGCCCTCCCTTCTATCATCCCCCTTTTTTATCTTCCTACTCCTTCTTTCCTGTGGGATAAGATACCCAATTGAGTGTGTATGGTATTTCCTCCGCAGGTCAAATCCTATGAGAGCAAGATTCACTCATTCCCCCTAATCTGCCCCCTCTTCCCTTCCTACAGAACTGCTTTTTCTTGCCACTTTTATACGAGATAATTTACCCCATTCTATCTCTTCCTTTCTCCCTCTCTCAATATATTCCTCTCTCATCCCTTAATTTGATTTTTTTTAGATGTCATCCCTTCATATTCAACTCACCCTGTGCATATATATATATATGCATATTCCCTTCAGCTACCCTAATACTGATGTCTCATGAATCATACACATCTCCAAGTAGGAATGTAAACAAAACAGTTCAACTTTAATAAGTCCCTTGTGATTTCTCTTTCTTGTTTACTTTTGCATCCTTCTCTTGATTCTTGTGTTTGAAAGTCAAATTTTCTATTCAGCTCTGGTCTTTTCACTGAGAAAGCTTGAAAGTCCTCTATTTTATTGAAAATCCATATTTTGCCTTGGAGCATGATACTCAGTTTTGCTAGGTAGGTGATTCTTGGTTTTAATCCTAGCTCCATTGACCTCCGGAATATCGTATTCCAAGCCCTTCGATCTCTTAATGTAGAAGCTGCTAGATCTTGTGCTATCCTGATTGTGTTTCCACAATACTCAAATTGTTTCTTCCTGGCTGCTTGCAATATTTTCTCCTTGATCTGGGAGCTCTGGAATTTGGCAACAATATTCCTAGGAGTTTTCTTTTTGGGATCTTTTTGAGGAGATCTGTGGATTCTTTCAATTTCTATTTTACCCTCTGGTTCTAGAATATCAGGGCAGTTTGATAATTTCTTGCAAGATGATATCTAGGCTTTTTTCCTGATCGTGGCTTTCAGGTAGTCCAATAATTTTTAAATTATCTCTCCTGGATCTATTCTCCAGGTCAGTGGTTTTTCCAATGAGATATTTCACATTGTCTTCCATTTTTTCATTCCTTTGGTTCTGTTTTATAATATCTTGATTTCTCATAAAGTCACTAGCTTCCACTTGCTCCAATCTAATTTTTAAGGTAGTATTTTCTTCAGTGGTCTTTTGGACCTTCTTTTCCATTTGGCTAATTCTGCCTTTCAAGGCATTCTTCTCCTCACTGGCTTTTTGGAGCTCTTTCGCCATTTGAGTTAGTCTATTTTTTAAGGTGTTGTTTTCTTCAATATTTTTTTCAGTATTTTTTTGTTTCTCCTTTAGCAAGTCATTGACTTATTTTTCATGGTCTTCTCGCATCATTCTCATTTCTCTTCCCAATTTTTCCTCTACTTCTCTAACTTGCTTTTCCAAATCCTTTTTGAGCTCTTCCATGGCCTGAGATCAGTTCATGTTTTTCTTGGAGGCTTCTGATGTAGGCTCTTTGACTTTGTTGACTTCTTCTGGCTGTATATTTTGGTCTTCTTTGTTACCAAAGAAAGATTCCAAAGTCTGAGTCTGAATCTGAGTCCGTTTTCACTGCCTGGCCATGTTCCCAGCCAACTTACTTGACCCTTGAGTTTTTTGTCAGGGTATGACTGCTTATAGAGTAAAGAGTACTTTGTTCCAAGCTTGAGGGGATGTGCTGTTGCTTTCAGAGTTTTTTCTATACAGCCAGCTCTGCCATACCAGCACTCCTTCTACCCCAAGAATCGCCAGCCAGGACCTGACTGGGATCTTAAGCAGGCTCTGCACTCCTGCTCTGATCCGCCACTTAATCCTCCCACCAGGTGGGCCTGGGACCAGAAGCAACTGCAGCTGTAGCTCTGTGGCAGCACCACCTCCGCTGCCTCCGGGGTGGTGGCTGAACCGCAAACTCCTTCCACTCTGTCCCCCGCAGCTTTTCCCACTAACCTTCTCTGTTGCCTTGGGTGTTTGTGTGTTGAGAAGTCTGGTAACTGCCACAGCTCACTGATTCAGGGCGCTAGGGCCTGTTCCACCCAGCTCCTCATCTGGTTGGTCCTGCTGCCATCCATGCTGGGCTCTGCTCTGCTCCCAGCTCCAAGCGTGTGATAGTCCTCATCCAGCGACCATCCAGGTTGTCCTGGGCTGGAGCCCTGCTTCTCTCTGCTATTTTGTGGGTTTGGCAGTTATAGAATTTCTTCAGAGCCGTTTTTTTTATAGGTTTTTGGAGGGACCTGTCGGGGAACTCACACAAGTCCCTGCTTTCCAGCCGCCATCTTGGCTCCCGAAATGAGGCAATTTTTAAAAATAAGAGCCATTCCCCAATCGACAAATGATCAAAAAAATATGAAGTCAGTTTTCAGATGAAGTAATCAAAGTTATCTATAGCCATATGAAAAAAAATACTCTAAAACGACTGGAGAAATGCAAATTAAAATAATATTGAGGTACAACTTCACATCTAGTAGATTGGCTAATAGGACAGAAAAGGAGAATGACAAATATTGGAGGAGATGTGGGAAAATTGAGATACTAATGCACTATTGGTGGAACTGTGAACTGATTTCAACCATTATGTAGAACAATTTGGAACTATGCCCAAATATTTATAGCAGCTCTTTTATGGTGGCAGAGAATTGGAGACTGAGGTGATGCCCGTCAATTGGGGATGGCTGAACAATCTGTGGTATATGATTGTGATGGAATACTACTGGGATATAAAAAATGATGAGCTAGATGCTCTCAGAGAAACCTGGAAAAACTTGCATGAACTGATATGGAAGAGGGTAAGAAAAATCAAGAATCCATATATCCGTGGTTGTATATAATGTTCTCCTGTGCTCACTCAGCATTATGTCGTGTAGGTTTTTCCAGGTTGTTATGAAGTCCGTATCATCCCCATTTCTTATAGCACAATAGTATTCCATTACCTTCATATACCACAGCTTGTTCAGCCATTCCCCAACTGATGGGCATCCCTTTGATTTCCAATTCTTAGCTACCACAAAAAGAGCCGCTATAAATATCCTTGTACATATGGGTCCTTTTCCCACTTGTGTGATGTCTTTGGGATACAACCCTAGAAGTGGTATTGCTGGGTCAAAGGGTATGAACATTTTTATAGCCCTTTGGGCATAGTTCCAAATTGCTCTCCAAAATGGCTGGATCAGTTCACAACTCCACCAGCAATGTAACAATGTTCCAGTTTTCCCACATCCTCTCCAGCATTTATCATTTTCCTGTTTTGTTATTTTAGCTAATCTGACAGTGAGATGTGGTATCTAAGAGTTGTTTTGATTTGCATTTCTCTAATCAGTAGTGATTTCGAGCATTTTTTCATATGCCTATAGATAGCTTTAATTTCTTTCTCTGAAAATTGCCTGTTCATATCCTCTGGCCATTTCTCAATTGGGGAATGACTTGTATTCCTATATATTTGGCTCAGTTCCCTGTATATTTTGCAACTATTCATTTTTGATTGGTTAAGTGGCTAAAAATAAAAAATAGATTTTCACCTCTCAGCAAGAGAGCACGTAAAATTTTTCTGCCATTTTCTACCATATATTTGTGTGAAAAGGCATTTTTCACATTCTTCATGTTTTAATCTAAATACAGAAAAAAATTCAATGCAGAAACAGATTTAAGTTTGTCTGGTTGAGCCACATATTGCAAATCTTTGTTCCAATAAAAAAGTTGATTACTGAAATTAGGTTTAAATATGATTATTAAGTTAAAACATCTTCCAAGTTTTAACTTATTTCATTTAAAATGTTATTACATTCAACAAAATCTGTAAAATGACATTTAATATGGTCTCACAGATAAGAGTAAGTATATGAGGTTTTCTTGGATTACTTTTTTAATTTTTAGAGAATGTCCACATAAAATAATTGCAATTCTTTTATCATTAATTTTATAATTTTGTAGTTATAGTTTTCATAATTACAAGAGTGAAATTTATATTTTGAATTATAATCAGATAAATTTTAATTTGGAGCTTTTGGGGGCAAACGTTATCATTGTAGTTATTGTAATCACATAATGAATAAATCTAAAAGCACATAATGAGTAGGATATTAAAATACCCTGAGAATACAAAATTTTTTTTGCTGAAAGGTGTTGACAGAGTAAAAAAAACTGCTGCAGATCCAGACTGAGTTGTAAGTTAAAGAAATTGCTTTACCGTGATATCACTACTGTCATACATTCATACAGAGTTTGAGTTACTATGATACCAATCTGATGCCTTTCACAAATATTATATTCTCCTCCAAAAGTAATTACTCACATTAAAACGAGACAAAGCACACCGATGCTGTTTCCTCCTAGTAAGCACCAAAAAAAACGAACACATTTTATAAATCCTAGAGTCAAGGTCTATGACGTATCTGTTAATAACATAAAATGTCTAAAACAGAACAGATTTGTAATCACCTTCCACACATGGACAAAGAATTATTTCCTATACTCCAAAGGAAATCAGGAGAGGTCCTTAGGACAGTATTAACTTTTTTTTTTTTACACATCATAGAAAGCTTTATTAGATCACAACTCTTGCAGAAGAAAACCCCTGCAAATCTTTTATTTCAATATGGTGTCATCTCAGGCTTCTTCCAATTTCTGCTGAGCCTTCTTCAATTCTTCCTCCTCCTTTTTTTGCTCGGCCACTAGACCATACCCAAGGGCAGGGCCTAATACTGCTGGGAATCATTCATGGGCAGCACCATCCCCCACCCCCAACCCGGAAGCAGAAAGAAGTATTAACATTTTCAGCTAAAAAAATCACAGCCTCAAGATACTCAATTTGTGACAGTTCCTAAATTTTCATGACTAACTTCTGTCCACAACTAAACAAATTTCAACTAAATCAACTGGGTACCTGATTTTAGTTCAAAGTATAAACTGCTAATACTGAGATTCAAGATCCTCCACAATCTGGCTGACTTTCCTTTCCAAGTTCAACTTATACTATATTACACATACTCCTCCTTTCAGTCCACTTAGCCAATTTATACCTGATTCTTCTCCTGACCTTTCTTTCCCATTCTTTGTGGCTTTACTGACACTGTCCCTCATATATGCAATAGATTCTGTCCAGTCCCTCAATTCCAATCTGTCTCTTGAAGTTAAGTCCTTTCCTTCAAGGTCCAACTCAGACTCCCTCTCCTGCAGGAAGCCTTCCCTGACCCTACTTTATCTGCAGTTCCCTTTCACATTTCTATGCAAAAGAAAGGTGTCCCTCCTCAGCTTTCTTAGAGCACATTCCCCCTACATCTCACTCACCCTTCCTCTGACACATGTCACTCTTACAGGAAAATAGTTATACTGTATACTGTAAACAAGGTCTCTGACAGCTAGATTTTTGTTCTTCCAATACAGAGCATAGGACCTTGTATATAATGAAAACATATAAAAAAAATCTTAATAGAATGAAGCATCAAAAGAATATTTGAAGGTAAAAATAAATTCAAAGCTCTCCACAGTTAGTAATTTAAATGCCTCCTACATCTATTAAGTGTATCGAACATGCCATTTCTCCTTTCAAGAGCAGAATCCTACCACTTCCAGCACCAAAAATTATAAAGGTCACACATCAAATCTAAATCCTTTGATGTATAACTTGACATGATCCAGGGCTGGGGAATCCCAGAGTCACTTTCTGTTAGCCACTTATACAACTGCCATCGATCATATTCGATGGATCATATCAACTGCAAGCTCATCTACAGCAAGTGGCCCCACAGCCACAGAACTCTTTCTTAAGAACCTACTATGTGCTAGGCACTGTGCTAAGTGCTGGGGATACAAATAAAGCTAAAAGACAGTCCTGCTCTCTTAGACTATGGTCTAACATGCACTAAGTACATCAAAATATAAACAGGATATTGGAGATAATCAACAGAGATATCAACAGATAATCAACAAGGCATTAGCATTCTGGGGCACTGGGAAAGTGGGAAAGGACTAGGAAGCCAGAAAAATGCCAGGCCCCAGGAGATGCAATATCTTGAGCAAGAAACAGCAAGGAAACCAGGGTCACTGGATGGCAGAGTAAGTAGGCGTAAGGTATAAGACTGGAGAGGTAGGGGGGACTAGATTATAAAGGGTGTTGAATGCCAAAAAAGATATTGGATCCTTATATTTGACACCACACATTTTAGAAATAAAAAAAAAATTCTCCAAAACTGAAATTTAACACCACATCCAACAAGACAACCTGTGTTCATTAATCAATCAACAAGCATTTATTGAGTGCTTATTATGTACCAGATACTGTACTAAGTGCTAAACATAGAAATACGAAAGTGCTATAATCATTGCCCTCAAGGAGCTTACAATTCCCTGGGAAAGGTAATAACATGTGTGTATATATATGGGAACATGTAAAATAGATACATGATAATTTGGAGAAGAAAGCACTAGAAGAAAGCTAGGGCAGTAAAGAGAGACTTCTTGCATAAGGTGGCACAGGAACTGGGTCTTTGATCAAACATGAATTTAACAGGCTTTTCATTCCAAAGAGGTACTAAAAATTAACATTACTATTTGATATGATTTGAAAAAAATGAAAGCTGTAGAAAAAAATTTTTGTCAGTATACATAAGGCATCCTGACTTGCTGACCTTAGTGTCTTAACTGCCTAGGCAAAAATTCCAGAGATCCTCGGTTCAACCTTTGTATAAACAGGAACTGACCTTAGCAGCTTCTTAAGAAGTATCCCAATGCCTTTTCCTATGTCTTAGAAATTAATTGAATTCTATGCAATTCTATAGTTATGTGCATACATATCTCATCATCCCTACTGGATAAGAAGGACCAGCCACTCACATGGCATTTCCCAAAGGAGCCACTCAGTAAATATTTGCAGAATTAATAAATGAAGATCTCTGTAATGGAGGAAGGTAACACAAAGTGTGCTAATTTAAATAAACCCAGCATCCTCTCTCAATCATAAAATGGTTTTCCTAAGAAAAAAGGACATGCTGATCAAATGAGAAAAGTATTCAGTTGTTCTGTTTCTTGCTCTAAATTATGAATTTGGATCTAAAAATCAGCAATGCAAGCACTTACTTCAAGACTTGAAACATCTCTGCATTAGTTCAAGTGGGTGTTCCCTTCTCCAACACACTCCCCAATTCCTCTAGGGCTTGGTAAATCAACGATCTTTGAGAGGTAGTCGCTGGGCCTAAAAAACTAACTACCACGTGGCCAGCCTGGTACTGAGGCCCTCTGCCCTTAGCCAGACTTATCCGCAGACAGACAACAGACAGAGATTCCAGGCCTGGGACTATATCTGTGAGATGGTGCAACAGATAAATTGCTGGGCCTGGAGTCAAGCAGACCTGAATTCAAATCCTGTCCATGACACTTACTAGCCGGGTGAACCTGAACAAACCACTTAAACTCTCTTAGCCTCAGCTTCCTCATTTTGTAAATAACAGTTGCTGTGAGACAACCATGAAAGCTCATTTGAAACCCAAAATGATGTAAAGAGCTACATAAATGTTAGCTATGATTGTTGCCACCGTCACTATTAGTTAGTGTAACTCAAGTCGCCAGCACCTAACAGGCTGAGCCAGAAATTCAGGGGGCTCTGCCATACAATGCAAGAATAAATGAAAAAAGTGATTTCTCATCCACGAGGCACAGTGCTAGGCACCAGAGGTATAAATGCAAAAGTGAAACAGTCTAATTATAGGGAAGTAGTGGGCAGGGAAAGGAGCGTTAGAAGTCAAAGGGGATCAGAGTATTAGGAGGCTTCACTGCCATCCCTTTCCAGTACAGTGGTAGAATTAACTTGATGACTGTTCCTGGAGCGAGAGGTTGAAAGGGGAGTCGAGCTATACACATGGGCCAGCACACCAAAAAGAGAGCGGTAGGTTCTCAACATCAGTGTTATTCTTGACTCCTCATACTTTACAAATCCAATCAGGCTGCCAAATATTGCCATTTTTACCAATTATCTCTAGGATCAAGTACAAGTTTCTCTGTTAAGCTTCTAAATCCTTCGCATCCTATCTCCAAGCTATCTTTCCAGAGTTTACACGTGACTCTCCTTCAAGCTCTAGCTGTTCTTTAGACACCGTACTCCATATCTCATATCCTGTCTCCACATTTCTACATTGCTGCCTGTCCCCCAAGCCAGTCTGATCTCGGTTCTACCAATCCCTTGTTGCCTTAAAAACTCTGCTCAAGAAGACAGCTCCCTTCTATAGGAAGCCAGGGACAACAACAACGTTTGGATTGGGTGTGCTAAGAACTTTATAATTATCATCTCATTTGACCCTCACAACAACCCTGGGGAGGCAGGTACCATCATTATCCTCATTTTATAGTTACATAAACCAAGGCAAAAAAAAGCCAAGTAAGCTGCCCAGTATCACATAACTGGTCGGCATCTGGGGGCAGATCTCAGTCAGGTCTTCCTTGTTGCAGGCTCAGTGTTCCACCCACTGTACCACCACAGCTGCCTCTCTACTCGATCCCCCAGCTACTGTGCCCTCCCTAAAAATATTTACTTTGAATTCACATTATATATCCTAATGCATGTACATTATGTCTTCCCCACAGAGCTCCTGGAGAGCAGGTGCTGTTTCAGTGTTGTCTTGGTATCCTGCCCCCACATCCCCCAGTGCCTAGCATAGAGTATGTATTCAATCAATTCCTGGTAACTGAGCCCACAGACCTGAGGAGGAGTTTGGAAGGCCTTAGAAGGCCAAAATGGCCAGTGTGCTAGCTTAGGGAGAAAGAAAAATCTAGGTTCAAATCTAGTCTCTGGCACAAGTCACTTAACCTCCCTAAAACTTGGTTTCCTGCCTCTAAATTGGAGACATACATGTAGACCCCACTTCACAGGGTCACTGTGAAGCCTGATGAAGGTGATCCAGGGAAAGCACTTTGAAAACTTATTGTTAAGTGAGCTTTCAAAGGGCTATATTAAATACCAATGATTATCAATGGCCCACTGTTTACAAATTTTGTCACATATGTTACCTGTAACCTGAGAAAACTCTGTAAGATAGACGTGGTCAAGGTTGTTCTTCCCACTTGTTAGATGAGAGACCTCACCCTATCAGCAGTATCCTGGGCTCCCTTGGCCTTGGGCAGTCTGAGCATTCGCTGAGCCTGTCAGGCCAGGTCAGTCTCCCTCTAGCTTGACATAAGGGACAAACAACTCTTCTGTGGTAGCAGTGCAGCTCAAACCTTCAGACTCTAAGCACAATGCCCCTACTTTTCCAGGGCTGTTTCTCAAAACACCCTTCCCTTTCCTCACTGTCTCTCCAAATCCTGGCTATCCTTCCTGGCCCCTATCTAAATTATGAGATCTTCCTGAGCATTCTAGGCTTTCTTCATGTTTTTAGAGCACTTCTTGTCTATACAACTCCTATTTCATTCAGAAGATCAAGAAATCAAGTAAGATCACAGGATTTAAGTGCAAGGGGTCTTAAAAATCATCTAGTCTAATGTCTTCACCTTATAATTGCGGAAAAGAAGTCCCATAGAGGTAAAATTACGTGAGCCGGGATAATAACAGCTAATGTTTATATAGTCCTTTAAATTTTGCAAATTACTATAAGATATAATTATTATCTCCATCCTACAAAACAGGAGGAAACTAAGGCAAACAAAGCTTCAGAGACTCGGTCGGGAACACCTGGCTAAGAAGAGTCAAAGGTAGGATATGAACCATGAGCTCCCGGACTCCCAGGCCGGCGTGTTCTCCACGATGCCACCTCTGACTCCAACTCGAAGCCTCTGACACCAGCCTACTTCGCCCCATCCTTCTCTGTGTCCTGCTTCTAAGCACTATTTAAATTTGTGAGCGTATGTGTACATTGTGTTTCCCCCATGAAACAGTAAAGTCCTTCTGAATAGAAGTCTTAAATTTATTTCATTGTACTCCCCAGAGACACTGAAGTTGTTCTTGTTCCACAGTCACGTCCAACTCTTAATGACCCATTTCTGGGATTTTTTTGGCAGAGATACTGGAGTGGTTTGCCATTTTCTTCTGCAGCTCTTTTTGCAGATAAGGAAGCCGAGGCAAGTAGGGTAAAATGACCTGCCCATGGTCAAATGGCTAATAAGTGTCGGAGGCTGGATCTGAACTCAGGTTTTCCTGTTTCCAGGCCCAGCACTCTAACCACTGCACTGCCTAGCAGCCCTACACTGAAATTAGCAGGTGCTCGATAAAAACACCTTGACTGACCGACTGAATGAATCCCTAAGTGAATGTTAAAATCAAGTTTCTGGATTGATCCATGGTGGCTCTACAAAGATACAGCAACCTCGCAGGCCGAGCTGACTATCTTTTTTATGACTCAGTCAATTGTCACCTACTGCCATCTCCCAAATGTCTTTCTTACACAGGAAAAAGAAATGAGAGGGAGAGTTAGGGGGAAAACAGTACTGAGTGCTGTACTACCAGGAGTCACCCCAATAATCCAGAAAGCTTCTCAGGGAAGGGGCAATAGGAAGAGCTCTAGATTTAGAGTCCAAAGAAACAGGGTGGCCACCTCAACTCTGAAGCAGGTAAAATGAGTTGTACTAAATGACCTCTAAGGCTACTTGCATCTTGAATATAAATTCTGACTCACACACACTAGTTGTGAGAGGTTGAGCGAGAGGAAAAAAAATCACTTTATGACACTTAAAATGGAGATAATGACCTTCATACAATCATACTTATTTCACAAGTTTACTGTGAAAAAAGTAACCTGTGCCCTTTAAAGTGGAAAAGTATGAATGACTCTTCTTAAAAACCTCTAACAGCATATCACACAGCACCGCTCAGTGGCATTAACTTCAGATTCCTTCCTCCCCTCCAAAACCCTCATTAGCTTTTGTGAAAGCCAGAGAGGAAAACAGTGAAAAGCAGCCGCCTCAAAGGACAGCCGGCTTGTGGTTGCTACCAGCGTATTCCCTGACCTTCCTGTCCTGGAAAGAACATCATCACCAGCTCTGATTTCCTCCTCTATATGCTGGGCAGCAAATTACTGAACAGTTGCCAAGTTTCAGTCTAGAGATGAGGCAATCTTTAAAGTTCAACTGACAAAATGAAATGGAACAAACTGCATGTGATGGTTTTATAAGACAACATAAATAAGATCAAAAAAAGAAAACCCCACAACTAAACAGATAATGAAAAATTTCACTTATCATCCAAAATTCATACATGTTTTTCCAATCTATATTAAACCTCACTAACCCCTAATACAGAGTGTGAAAACAGCACAGTGAAAAGAATTGAGTTTTTTTGTTTTGCTTTGCTTTTTCAAACACAGATGGTTCAATAAAGAAGATCCAACCAGGCAAGTCAGAAATATATTGAAATTCTGCCCTTTGTTACTTCTTCCCTAAAGTGATTTCACTACCCTCAACTTTATTCTTCTCACACATAAAATGAAGCTCTCAAACTAGCTGACAGCTAAAGGCCCTTTGCAGCTCTAAATCCTACAATAATATTGTTTATATCTAAAGATCTGCTGTCGCCTTCCACACAGTTAAACTGAGATGCTTTATATGTGTTTTAACTAATGACAATGCCTTCAATTCAAATATCTGTGGAACTGTTCCAGGTGAACTGTTTTCAAAGTCAATCTACAACCTGCAGGAAAAAACTGGTTTCACTATTTTATAGTCATATCAAGTTTCTACCTAAGAATGATACTCCACCTCATGCAGAGCCAGAGAACCCAAGTTCAAAGCCCACCTCAACTGCTTACTTATGTGATTCTGGACAAGTCAATTCCCCTCCCTAGATCTCCCTGAGGTCCCTTCTCATTCTAGGTCAGAGATTATCTTTAAGCCACTGAATGCTAGAGCTGGAAGGAATGTTAGATTTATCTAGATCATATCTGAGGTCCCTTCCAACTCTAAATGTATAAAACTATGAAAAAACAGAATCATTTCTTATGCACCTAATATATATACACACATACACACACATACATATACATATATATATAAACGTGTGCTATATATTCAGGGAAATATAAAGGCTAGGTAGACAGGGTCCCTGCCCTCAAGTAGCTTATAGTCTAATATAGAATAAGTGATCATTAGAAATAAATACTATTAAAATTATTTTCAGACTGGACTGTAAAAATATGATTAAAATCATGATACTACTTAAGTTGATACACCAATTCAACTCCTCCAATACTCAAGCAGACCTGTGACTCAGGCAATGAATACTTACTACAACAATGCTGCTCACCCTTCCCAGGTCCTCCCGTGGGTTCACTCTTAAAGGATCCAACCAACAAACTGAGGAAGGTAATCATGGTGTATACGTATTGTACGATGATTATCTCATGCTCCCATCTTCTTTTTTGATTACACATTTCCTTTATGTCACTTCTTCATAAATCCTCAGAAGTAACATGTAGCAGCTGGCTCATCTCCATTGCAATCTGGGTGATGCTGAACTTGAATTAATTGGCAGTGATCTGCAGCCATGTTGTTGTTTGTCCAGACCAGTGACATCACCACTGATGTCCTGACTCACACAAGAATTGGTTAAGTGAGGCAGAGTGGCACAAAGTGGTCAGCCTCACCCTCTCTTCCAGAATCATCAAAGTCAGGTGGCAGGATGAAAGTCAGGATGACTGTTGTCTCACAATGCAGTGGATGACCTTGATGTCTTCAATGTCTGACCAAGCTCTAAGAGCGCCACAGTGCCAACTTTATGGCCATTGGAACAAACCATTCTCATCCACCCACTCCTTCTGGGGCGGAAATCTTCACACGCTTGGAGTACACACCCTCTCTAACTCACCAATGATTTTGAGGCCCATCAACCTGATTAGCTTGTCTGCCAAGACGGCGTACTGGGGAAACTTGCAGCTGTACCTAACCACTAGAAGAATATTGGTTTTCAAATAATAGTCTATGTTTCAGTGAGAAGCTTGAAGTCATTTAAATAACTGCAACTTCCCAAAGGCAATCCGAAACACGCTCTACCTCCCGTTCAACTCTGGCCCAACTCATTGTCCATTTGTACTGTGTTACAAGATATGTTGCATATACTGAAGTCTAAGATGTATAATGAGTCTCTCCAGGTGTACACACAGACCTAGTATTATGCCAATCAGATTATAAAGGAGATCATAGGATGACAGATTTATAGCTGAAAGATACCTTAGAAGTCATCCAGTCCAATCTCCTTAATCTACATGTGAGAAAACTGAGGCTTAGAGAGTTAGGTTAGATGACTTCTTAAAGACTGGAGATGTTCTTACAAGCCCTCTGACTCCAGAGACAGCACTCCTTCCAATATACCATGCTTTCTACACAATATTGAAGTAGAACAATAACAGCATTCACATAAAGAAACAAAAGATCAAGGAGGTCATGAGAAATATTGAAAGCCTTATCAAAGATGTCCTTAAAGGCATAAATGGCATGCTTTCAAATCTGCAGGTGACATACAGCTGGGTAGGATAATTACATACTGTACAACAAAGTCAAAGAGTGGGACATCACTGAAACGAACAAAGAAAAAACATGCAGCCAGGTGGTGATATAATGCATAGAGCATCAGGACTGAAGTCAGTAATTCACCTTTCTGAATTCGAATCCTGCCTCAGACAGTTACTAGCTGCGTGACCCTGAGCTAGTCCCTTCATCTTGTTTGCCTCGGTTTCCTCATCTATAAATGAGCTGGAGAAGGAAATGGCCAACCACTCCAGAATCTTTGCCAAGGAAACCCACAACTGAAATGACTGAACGTGATAAAGTCAAGATCCAAACAGATCTTCAATTAGAACATTGGGCATTTGTTTTACAGATGAGGAAATTCAGTCGCAAAAGTATTTTGCTCACAATCTCACAGTTAATGTTGGGGGGAGGATTAAAACTTTGATCTTCAGACTCCAAATCTGCTTTTTCTACTACACAATGTTTCCTCTCCTAACTAGTATATATATAGACCTTTAAGATTTGCAAAGAAAAAAAAATTTTTAATTTACAAAGAGCTTTTACATATCTTATCTCATCTGATCCTCTCAAAAATCTCTGTGTGGAAAATGCTCTTATTATCGCCCCATTTTACAGATAAGAAAACTGAGGCTTAGAGAAGTTAAGTAACTAGTCCAAGGTCACAGACCTATTAAGTGTATGAGGCAGGATTCAAATTCAGGTTGTAATGACTCTAGGTCCAGCACTTTATCCTCTATACCACCAACCTGCCTACAAATACAATTCAAAAGCTGGAGAAACCTGTATAGTTCGGAATCAAGTCAGCAAGTATTTATTAAAGGCTTATCTTGTCCCAGGCACTGTGCTAAGTGCTGGGAATAGAAATACAAGCAAAAATAAAGATGGTATCTGCCCTCAAAGTGCTTCTAATAAGAAAGCTGAAGGGGGAGGGAGGAAAAGGAAGGAAGTGGAGTGGTGGGAGCACCCAAAGATGACTGATGATCACTTCATATCCACCTGCAAATTAGTGGTAGACTCGGAGAAGACTAAGAAATTGAGGACAAGTTGGCACATTGTGGGAGAGCAGTGAATAAGGTTTAAATGTGGGCTGTTTTTTATCTCATCGAATTTTCATGGAGTTGCTTTTCCTGATGGTTTCAGTTCATTAGTCAGATCTGCTTCCAAGTAAAGAAGGCAATTTCTACCTTTTTCATTTTCCAAATCTCAGGAGTATAACCAATCACAATATTCAGTTGGGTCTCAAATTACAGCTAACAGTGTTTAGCATAGTGTCAAATCAGGTTATCAAACCACAGGCCAAAGGACAAGCCCTAGGCTATTTAAAAGATAAAGACAAGGGAAGAAAAAAAAGATCGTGGCAAAGATAAAAGCAAACACGTTTAGAAGAACATAACTCTAAGGTTGTAAAGGTTGTAAGGAACTTTAGAAAGTATCCAGTCTCATTTTAAAACACATTTTATTTTTTAATCAACAAAAATCTTCCTTCTGTTTCTCTCATCCCAAATTGAGAATGAAAGAATAACAAAATCCTTGTCATAGAGCTGTATAATCAAACTTCCTCATTAGCCATGTCCAAAAGGAAAATATGTATGTTTCATTCTGTACTCTAAGCCATCTGCCCCTCTATCAGGAAGCTGGCGGCATATTTCATCATTAGTCCTCTGAAACACTGGTTCATTATTCTAATCAGAGTTCCTAAGTTTTTCAAAGTTGTTTGTCCTTAGTATATTGTTGGCATTGCATAAATTGTTCTCCTGATTCTATTCACTTCAGTGCATCAGTTCAAACAAGTCTTCCTAAGTTTCTCTGAAACCATTTCTTTCATCGTTTCTTCCTCTCAGATTTCTATTCTTTGGCAGCTCAAAAAGAACTATAAATATTTTTGTACATCCTCAGTTAAGAGTTTGTTTGCTTAGGATTAATCCCTCCTCTAATCTACTCTCCCTCTAATTCTCACTTCTCTTTCCCTTATTCCTGCTAAGAAAGAGCTTACTTCCATACCCAATTGTGTGTATATATTTGTATTCTTCCTTCCCTTGACCAGATCAAATGAGAGTGTGAAGTTCAAATATCAACCATTCTCCCTACCATTCCCCCTTGTACAGAATTTCATTTGCACACCTTGGTGATGTAAGATAATTTCCCCTAACTTTCCTTTCCTGACCCCCTCCCTACAGCATATATACCTCTTCCCCTCTATTTCTATCCTTCTGTTAAGACCATCAAGACATACAACAGGGGGGCGGACCCAAGATGGCGGCTGGAAAGCAGGGACTAGCGTGAGCTCCCCGCCGTGTCCCTCCAAAAACCTATAAAAAATGGCTCTGAACCAATTCTAGAACTGCAGAACCCACAAAACAGCAGAGGGAAGCAGGGCTCCAGCCCAGGATAGCCTGGATGGTCCCTGGGTGAGGTCTATCCCGCATGGAGCTCGGAGCAGAGCAGACGAGAGCAGAGCCCAGCGTGAGCAGCACGGACCAACCAGACCAGGAGCCGGGCGAAGCATGCCCTAGCCCCCTGAATCAGTGAGCTGCAGCAGTTACCAGACTTCTCAACCCACAAACACCAAAGACAACAGAGAAGGTTAGTGGGAAAAGCTGCGGGAGTGGAGGGAGTGGAAGGAGTTCGCAGGTTGGCTACCGCCCCAGGGGCAGCAGAGGTGGGGCAGCTACAGAACTACAGCTGCAGTTGGTTCAGACCCCAGGCCCACCTGGTGGGAGGAATTAAGTGATGGATCAGAACAGGAGTGAAGAGCCTGCTAAAGATCTAAGTCCAGTCCAGGTTGGGGGTTCTTGGGGAAGGAGGAGTGCTGGTGTGGCAGAGCTGGTGCATCACCCCAGGCTTGGAACATAGTTCTCTAAATTCTACAAGCAGTCATACCCTGCTGAAAAACTCAAGGGTCAAGTTAGTTGGCTGGGAATATTGCCAGGCAGCGAAAAAGCACCCAGATTCAGTCTCAGACTTTGGAATCTTTCTTTGGTGACAAAGAAGACCAAAACATACAGACAGAAGAAGTTAACAAAGTCAAAGAGCCTACAACAAAAGCCTCCAAGAAAAACAGGAACTGGTCTCAGGCCATGGAAGAGCTCAAAAAGGATTTGGAAAAGCAAGTTAGAGAAGTACAGGAAAAACTGGGAAGAGAAATGAGAAGGATGTGAGAAAACCATGAAAAACAAGTCAATGACTTGCTAAAGGAGAAACAAAAAAATACTGAAAAATATACTGAAGAAAACAACACCTTAAAAAATAGACTAACTCAAATGGCAAAAGAGCTCCAAAAAGCCAATGAGGAGAAGAATGCCTTGAAAGGCAGAATTAGCCAAATGGAAAAGGAGGTCCAAAAGACCCCTGAAGAAAATACTACCTTAAAAATTAGACTGGAGCAAGTGGAAGCCAGTGACTTTATGAGAAAGCAAGATATTATAAAACAGAACCAAAAGAATGAAAAAATGGAAGACAATGTGAAATACCTCATTGGAAAAACCACTGACCTGGAGAACAGATCCAGGAGAGATAATTTAAAAATTATTGGACTACCTGAAAGCCATGATCAAAAAAAGAGCCTAGATATCATCTTGCAAGAAATTATCAAGGAGAACTGCCCTGATATTCTAGAGCCACAGGGCAAAATAGAAATTGAAAGAATCCATCGATCGCCTCCTCAAATAGATTCCAAAAAGAAATCTCCTAGGATTATTGTCGCCAAATTCCAGAGCTCCCAGATCAAGGAGAAAATACTGCAAGCAGCCAGAAAGAAACAGTTTGAGTATTGTGGAAACACAATCAGAATAACCCAAGATCTGGCAGCTTCTACATTAAGAGATCGAAGGGTTTGGAATACGATATTCCGGAGGTCAATGGAGCTAGGATTAAAACCAAGAATCACCTACCCAGCAAAACTGAGTATCATGCTCCAAGGCAAAATATGGATTTTCAATAAAATAGAGGACTTTCAAGCTTTCTCAGTGAAAAGACCAGAGCTGAATAGAAAATTTGACTTTCAAACACAAGAATCAAGAGAAGCATGAAAAGGTAATCAAGAAAAAGAAATTGCAAAGGATTTACTAAAGTTGAACTCATTTGTTTACATTCCTACATGGAAAGATGATGTGTCTGATTCATGAGACCTCAATATCAAATGCATAATGAATCCCAGGTGTTTCTGGAAGTGCTTGCCCATGGTATGTCCTACAACTTCACTGAAGCCTTGGGTCTGAACACAAAACATGCACACTTTGCAGGCTTTGGATTGGGCTAGAAGTTGGAACTGACATGCGGCTTTGCTCCCAGGAACCAAGACACTGCTGCTGCTTGCTTCTGTATTTTCTTCTTACTCAGGGCAGAGGATAAGGCCTGTAACCACTCCTCCTCCCGGGATGTCAGCTTGCCTCAAGTTTCTTGCCATTCCAATACACCCACTAAAGTGACTTTCCTAAAGCACACATTCTATTACATCACCCCCACCAATTCAGCAAACTCCAGTGGCACCTTATTGCATCTCAAATACAAAATGCTGTGTTTAGCATTAGTCTCCTCCTACCTTTCCAGTCTATTTAAACCTTACTCCCTGCCATGTAATTTTTGATCTAGTAACACTGGCTTCCTGGCTGTTCCACAAACAAGACATTCCATCTCTCAGTTCTGGGCAGTTTTCTGGCTGACTCTCATGCACGGAATGCTCTACCTCCTCCACTACAACTACTAACTTCCGTGGCTTTGAGTCCCCACTAAAATCCCGTCTTCTACAGGAAGTCTTTCCCAGCCCCTCTCAATTCTAGGGCCTTCCCTCTCTTAATTAGCTTGTTTGTATATATTTGTTTGTTTGTTGTTTCCCTCATTAGATGGTGAGGTTTCTGAAGGCAGCACTGTCTTTACCTCTTTTGTATCCCTAGCCCTGGGCCTGGTAAGGCCTGGCACTGTGCTAGCAGAATGCTTAATAAGTATTTATTGACTGACTGATTGAGAACTGAGGGGAGGCTGGAGTGGAGTGGGGATGGCGAATAGGCTACCACAGTAAGGCACTGAAGGCCTGCACAAGGTGGTGGCAACGTTGGGGGAAAGAAGGGGAAATACGTAAAACGTTTCTCTGACAGAAAACACAGGACTTGGCAACTTAGTGGATATGGAAGATGAAAGCGAATAAGGAGTTGAGGATGATACCTAGATTGCAAGATACGTTAACAGGGAAGTTAGGAAGAGGGGTAATTGGGAGACACAAGGAAGAATGAGTTCGGTTTGGGATATCCTAAGTTTAAGATGTCAAGGAAACATCCAAGCTTGAGCTATCTAATAGGCAACTGGAAATTAGAGCTTAGAGGTCAAGGCTGAACAAGTGGAACTGAGAGTCATCTGCATAGATAACTGAAACCAAGGGTGCTGAT
This sequence comes from Trichosurus vulpecula, assembly GCF_011100635.1. Lineage (NCBI taxonomy): Eukaryota > Metazoa > Chordata > Mammalia > Diprotodontia > Phalangeridae > Trichosurus > Trichosurus vulpecula. Next base: position 28,079,313 of record NC_050576.1, read on the forward strand.
AAGATCACCAAGTGAAATAGTATAGAGTGAAAAGAGAAGGTCTGAGACACAGCCTACTGTTAGCGAAGGAGAGAAGAGATATGAAGCAGAGAGAGCAATAAGGGGACTATTGCAACAGTCCAGATAAGAGGTGATGTGGGCCATGTAATCATGTGAGCAGAAAGGAGAAAGATTCAGGAGGTAGAAATATGGAGGTAGAAATGACAAGGGTGCAGTGTATATAGCACTGGGCCTGAAGTCAAGAAGATTCATCTAAGTTCAAATTTGTCCTCAGGTATGTGACCCTGGACAAATCACTTCTGCCTGTTTGCCTCAGTTTCCTCATCTGTAAAATGAGCTTGAGAAGGAAATGGCAAAGCACTCCAGTATCTTTGCCAAGAAAACTCCAAATGGGGTCACCAAGTGTCAGACACTGACTGAAACACCTAAAGAAGAAATTACAAGACTTAGCAACTAACTGACTGTATGGGGAAGAAGAGGTAGAATGAAGAGTTAAAAATGACTACAAGGTAACTATGCCCAAAAGGGTATAAAAATGTGCATACCCTTTGACCCTACAATACCGCTTCTAGATCTGTATCCCAAAGAGATCACAAAAAAGGGAAAAGGACCCACATGTATAAAAATATTTATAGCAGCTCTTTATGTGGAGGCAAAGAACTGGAAATTGAGGGGATGCCCCTCAATTGGGGAATGGCTAAACAAGTTGTGGTATATGAATGTGATGGAATATTATTATGCCATAAGAAAAGATGAGCAGCTGGCTTTCAGAAAAACCTGTAAAGACTTAAATGAACTGATGCTGAGTGAGGAAAGCAGAACCAGCTGTACACAGTTACAAACACACTGTGCGATGACTAACTTTAATAGACTTGGCTCTTCTCGACAATGCAAGGATCTAAGGCAGCTAGAAAAGGCTCATGATGGAAAATGCTATCCATATCCTGAGAAAGAACTTTGGAGTCTGAATGCAGATTGAAGCAGACTATTTGCTCTCTGTCTTTTTTGTTTTGTTTTATCCCTTCTTTCTCGTGGTTCATTCCAATGGTTATAATTCTTCTTTGCAACATGACTAATGTGAAAATATGTTTACTATGAATGTATATGTAGAGCCTATATCACATTGCATGCTGTCTTATGGAGGAGGAAAGGGAGGGAGGTGGAGAAAATTTAAAACTCAAAAAGCTTGAGGAACTGAATGCTGAAAACTAAAAATAAATTAATTAATTTTATGGCAAATCTAGCTGTATTGAATCTGTTTTTTTTAAGGAAGTATTGCTGGTATTTTATAAACATATTCATGGTTAGCATCAGGAATACATATACAGAAATCAAAGTGCTTGTGCTATAAAGTAAGGAATCAACCAGTCAACAAGCATTTATTAAATGTATAGCACTAATTTGAGAAAATCCCAAATGTCTATAAAGAAAAAAGTTCCAATGACTTATCAATCTCTTAATAATTAATTTCAATCTCATACTGTTCATTGACAGTCACAATATCAGATAGATTATGGTAGAGTAGATATGGTATTGGCTTTGGAGTCAGGAAGAAATAAATTCCAATGTCACCACTGACACAAACTGTATAGCTGGGACTACCATTTAACGTTTTTGAGAGTCAGGTACTTCATCTATTCCTTTGAGACATTACATTCCTCTAAAAATTTAGTGATTCTATTAAATGCTAATCTTGGAGACTTTTAACAAAAGATAGCTTGAATAGGCTACCAATCAGTAGAACAAAGATGACTACAGTAGCCTAAAATTCAAAAAACAAAGTTCTTAGCTTTTTGAGGAAAAATAATACCATTCAACAAAAACTGCTAAGAAAACTGGAAAGCAGTCCCACGGAGATAAAGTCTAGAGGCATTTCTTAGTTCCTTAAACTGTGGGTTGAGACCCTATATGAGGTCATGAAAAACCTGACAACAGTAAAGGGTTTCTGAACACACAAGGACCAAAAATTAATTCAAAATCAAATGCATAATGAATCCCAGGTGTTTCTGGAAGCGCTGGCCCATGGTGTGTCCCACAACTTCACTGAAGCCTTGGTTCTGAACACAAAACATGCACACTTTGCAGGGTTCATGCCCTCAAGCCATGCAACTCCAACAAACACTGCTGGAAAGGTTGTGAGTGGAAAAAGTTTAAGAAGCCCTGGTCTAGACCAACAACTCACAGCACATAACACACTAAGTTACAAATGTGCTCATGACATAAAGGGGGGGAGAACATCATAAACAAATTAGAGGAGCAAGCAAGAAATTACCTGTCAGAACTACAGATAGAGGAAGAATTCATGATCAAACAAGAGAAAGAATCACAGAAAGAAAAATGGACAATTTTAATTACATCAAATTAAAACGGGTTTGCACCAACGAAACCAATGCACAGAAGCAGGATAAATGAGAAAAAAAATCTTTGTAAGAAGTTTCTCTAATAAAGGTCTCATTTCTAAGATAGAGAATCGATCTAAATTTATAAAAATAAGGGCAATTCTCCAAATGATAAAAAGTTAAAGGATATGAATGAGCAGTTTTCAGAGGAAGAAATCCAAGATATCAATAGTCACATGAAAAAATATTTTACATCACTAATGATCAGAGAAATGCTAATTAAAATAACTCTTGAGGTTCCACCTCACATCCATCAGATTGACAAGATAAATAAAAATGGAAAATGACAAATGCTGGAGGGGCTGTGGGAAAACAGATACATTAAGGCATTGTTAGTGGAGCTGTAAATTGGTCCAGTCACTCTCGAAAGCAATTTGGAACCATGACTCCAAAGCATAGTCTGACCCAAACGATATCACCACTAGGTCTATATCCCTAAAGAGATCAAAGAAAGAGGAAAAGGGCCTATAAGTACAGAAGTATTTGTGCTGATACGCACTGAATTGTAGACTGAGGGAGTACCCATCGAATGAGGAATGGCTAAACAAACAACAGTATACATGACTGTAATGGAATACTGTTGTGCTGTAAGAATAAAAGAAATGGTTTGAGAAAAGCCTGGGAAGATTTTTATGAACTGATAAAGAGTGAAGTGAACAGAACCAGGAGAACAACTTATACAATAATGATATTATAAAAATAGCCAAATTTAAAAGACTCAAAACACTTGATCGATGCAATGGCCAATCACAATTTCAGAGGAATGAGGATGAACCAAGGTGCCTAGTTCCCCATAGACCCACAGACAGGCAATGGACTTAGAGTACAATTGAGATTGGCAGGGGGGTTAACAATAGCCAAGGTAGAAATTCGGGGGTTTCTTACTATACATATTTGTAATAGATGATTCTCTTTCTTGTCTTCTCAATCAGGGAGGGAGGTAGAGAGCACAGGATCTTAATTTTTTTAAAACATCATTTGACTTAGCTATTCTCAGCAATACAATGATCCAAGACAATCCCAAAGGACTAATGATGAAGCATACTATCTGCCTCTAGAGAAAGAAGTGATATTCACTGAATAAAGACCAAAGCTTGCTAGTTTTATTTTCTTTCATTTTTTTCTTTTATTAGAGTCTTCTTGTACAAAATAACTAATATGGAAATGTTTTACATAATTGTACATGTATAACCTATATCTAGCCATCGCAGGGAGGAGGGAGGGAGGAAAGAATTTGGAACTCAAAACATTAAATAAAAATGTTAAAAAGTTGGAGAAAAAGATCAATTAGTGGAATTATTTTTAATATGATTGTACATGTATAGCCTGTATCAGATTGCTTGTTGTCAGGGGTGGGGAGGGGCCCTTGGAACTTAAAATTTATAAAAAATGAATGTTAAAAAAAAATCATTTAATTGGGACACCAATACATGGTTGGTAGAGTTGTGAACTAGCCCAACCATTTTTGAGAATGATTTGGAACTATGCCCAAAGAATTATAAAACTGAGTATATACCCTTAGACCCAGCAATGCCACTACTAGGTCTGGATTCCAAAAAAATGATAAAGGAAAAGAAAAAGGATCTATTTCTACAAAAATATTTATAGAGGTTCTTTTTGTGGCATGGAAGAATTGGAAATCAAAGGGATGCCCATCAATTGGGGAATGGCTGAAACAGTTGTGGTATATAATAAGAAATGACAAGCAGGATGGTTTCAGAAAAACCTGTGAAAACTTTTAAGAATTGATGCGAAGTGAATGAGTGGACCTGAAGAACATCACAAAGCAACAACAATATTGTAACAATGATCAACTGTGAAAGACTTAGCAGCTCTGATCAAGACAGTGATCCAAGACAATTCCAAAGAACCCATGATGAAAAATGCTATCCACTTCCAGAGACAGAACTTATTAACTCTGTAGTTTTTTTAAGTGTTTTTTTTTCAAGGGGGAAAGTAGGGCAATTGGGGTTAAGTGACTTGCCCAAGGTCACACAGCTAGCATGTATGTTGAACTTATTAACTCTGAATGTAGACTGAAGCATACTTTTTTTAAACTTTATTTTTCTTGGGTTTTTTTGTCTGTGTTTTCTTTTATAACATGGCTAATGTGGAAATATATTTTGCATGACTTCACATGTATAATCAACAAAAATTTCTTTACATGAAACTGGGAAATATTTAACAAATAAAATATATTTAAAAATTTAATTTAAGAAAACCTTAATAGTCTACCCAAACATATAAAAAAAAATTTTTTTTTTTAAATCACTGTTGTTTTTTAACTGTAAGCTTACCACATGACCCTTTGGACTACTTACGATTATGATGACTTGAAGATTACCGTGTTCAACACATACATCAAAAATAACCAAAAAAAATTAAAATTTATTTTATCATGCATATCATAAACAAATTGTTCCAATAAAGTAAAAGCCTCTCTAGAATACACGGGGCACAAGTCATTCTTGATGGTCTATTTTTCCAGGTAGCTGAGGATTGACCTTGCTTTAAATACTAGGATCTTTCATTTGATAAGGTTCTTTCTTAAATAAGGTTTTCTAAAATCATAATTCACATTTATATAGTAATTTATGGCTTATAAAGCAATTTCTTCATTACACCACTGTAAGATAGGTAGTGCAAGTATCATAATCCTGGTTTCACAGACATGGTAAATGAGGTTCAGGGTGGTGAATGACTTGCCACACAGTTCAGCACCCCTAAGTGTGTGCGACCTTGGCAAAGCAACTCCCCAAAAACTCTTAGCCCAAATGAAGGAATTGGGCTAGATGATCTCTGAGGTCTTTTCTATCTCCCAGATCTTCGAAGTAGGTCTAGTCTGTGCCTCTTATCAGCAGTGTTCATTTTTTTCTGGGTATTTAAAAATAGTTCTTCATCCCTGACGAGTTGCTTCTTTGCTTCCTTTCCTCCAGTTACTTTCTGGTTTGGAGACAAGTCTCTAAAGACCAAAAAATTCCTGCATGGCACATTTACTGCCACAGGTTTTTTAGTTTTGCAGTGATTCAACTGTCATTTTTATAAGACTATTTCAGTCTCATCTTTTGCCATCTGGCCAACAAAGAAATCACCTGTGTGACAGCAATAGGCAGGATAAAAAATTAAAAGGAGGCACTTCAAAAAAAAAAAAAAACACCAAGTACTTTTTTTGTCAAGAATATATACCATATAGCTCTAAAAAAGAAAAATATAGAAGTATTATCAGAACTAGTCCTCAAGTGGTAAAAGATCAAAGAAATAAATAGAATATTAACCAGCCCTGCGAAGAGACTAACATAGCACTCTAGTAAGTTCTAGACCACCCCTCCACAAACCCAAATAAAGACCAAGAAACAATCACAAAGGATTCCAGGATTTCAAAGTTAGAAAGGACCTCAGTGGTGTTTGAATCCAATCCATACCAGAAAAAGAACCCCCACTCAACAAAGCTGAGAAGTAGTCATTCAACCTCTACCTGAAGGCCTTGGAAGAGGAAAATCAAACAGCCCATTTCTACTCTCGATGACTCTCTGTGTTGACATAAAGCCTAAATGTCCTTCCAACCCTTTACAACTTCTACCACCACGGTTCCTAGTTTGCTCTCTAAGCCCTAAAAGAGCAAATTCAATCCCTCTTTCCACTTGATAGCCCATGAATACTTGAAAAGTTATCCTAACCTTCCATCCCCCCCAACCTTCTCCTTTTCAGTCTAAATATATTCCTTCAACTGACCCACAGGAGATTGTAGTCCTGCCACTCTCTAAATTCTGTAGCCTAACAATGTCCTTCCTCAACAGCACCCCCAGCACTGGACACAATACTCTTTCTCTATGTGGATCAGCCTGGACAGACAATTAATCAATCTCCAAACATTTGTTAAGCACCTAGTATGTGCCAAGCACTATGATAAGTGCTAGAGATGAAAAGGGCAGGGGGGAGCCAAGAAGCTCACAATCTATCCTATTGATGAAAATGCACAGAAGTAGGTGTAAAATACAGGGAACGGACCTGTGATTGCATTAATATATGGAACTCCCAGTGAAGAAACGTCCTCTGTGAATAATAACGATAGCAGTATTCCTACAGCACTTTCAGGCTGCAAAGGGGCTTCCCTATGTTCTTTCATATGGGTAGGTGCCATAATTATCATCCTAGGACAGATGAGGAAACTGAAGCCCAGAGAGGTGAAATGACTTGCCCGGGGTCACAAAGGTCACACAGCTAGCACACCTTCCTGATTCCAAGTCCAGCACTCTGAGGCTGTGCCCAAATGGCCGGGATGGATCAGAGGCAGAACCAAATGAAATCTTACACAAAACATAAATGAAGCAAATACAAGATAACTTCAGGAGTGAAGTACTAGTAGCTAGAGAGGTCACAAGGAGAAATGGAACTTGAGCTTAAGAACTTGATTCCAATCCCCCAACAAGCACTGCCATACACTCAGCACTGAGAACACAAAGACAAGTGAGAAGCTTCCAACAAAGAAGGAGAAGACAAGGGGCAAATTTACATGTGGTAAATACAAAATACCTACAAGGCATGGGGAGGTCAGGAAAGAGTCTGGAAGGAAGCTAGGGACTGTAAAAAGCAGGAAGGAAGTAGGGAGCATGAATCCCAGGCTTGGAGGATAACCAGGGCAAAGCACAGACACAGAAGAGGGGACCGTAGCTGAGGTGAAGGGGAATAGTAATCAACTTGAAAAGCACAGTTGGTACCAGACTGTGAAAAGATTTAAATCATAAATGGAGGGGTGTGTATTATAACCTAGTAGCAATAGGGGGCAGATGGGTGGTGAAGTGGATGGACTGGAGTCAAGAAATCTCATCTTCCTGAGACTCAGGACACTTACTAGCTGTGATCCTGGGCAAGTCACTTAACCTGTTTACCTCAGTTTCTTCATCTGTAAAATGATCAGGAGAAAGGAATGGCAAACTACTCCAGTATCTTTGCCAAGAAAACCCCAAATGGGGTCATAGAGGGTTGGACACAACTGAACAATAACAAGTAGCAAACAGGAAGCCACTGAAACGTACTAAGGAGGGAAATGGTCAAAACCTGTGCTACCTTGGCAGCCGTGAGGATAGATTAGAGAGGGCTTTGTATTTGCTCCTGGAGGCAACTGGGAACCACTGGAGTTTGGGGGGTGGGGGTGGGAAATGGTGTCATGGTCACCTGTGGTTTAGGAAAATCACTTTAGTGGCTGAAGAGAGGATAGGCTAGATAGAGTAGGGAGAGACTCGAGGCAGGCCAACCCACCGGCAGTTATCAAAATGGTCCAGGCGTGAGGGGATGAGGGCCTGCACCAGGGTGGGGGCAGCGTGAGAGGAGAAAAGGGGGCATATTCAAAAGATACTGCAAAGGTAAATTTGACAGGCCTTGGCAACAGCTTGGATGTGGGGGGGTGAGAGAGAGGAAGGAGTTGAGGATGACTGGGGGGGGGGGGTGAGCCTGAGGGACTGGGAGGATGGTATTACCCTTTATTGTAATACGAAAGGATGGAGGATGGGAAGGATTTAGGGGAAAAGATGATGAGTTCTGTTTTGGACATGGCAACTAATTATATAAGAGGAAAAGAGGGAAAAGTGAGGAGAAAAAGATGATTCCAAGTCTGCACACCTATGTGCCTCGAAGGACGCGGGTGTCCTGTATAGAAATAAGAAATCCCAGAAGAGTGATGTGTTTGGTGCAAAAGACAGTGAGTTCTGTTTTGGATACTCAATTCCAGATCTAGTTGCAAATGTCAGTTGGTGGTAATGATGGGGATAGGATCCAAACCCCCAAAAGGAAAAGACCATGTTTTTGGGATCTGGACCCCAAAAATGAAAAGCCCCTGCACTTTCCCAAGTGGCCCAGGTCCCTGGTGTTTGCCTGGGGTACCAGGCCCTTCCCAGTTAATTAATGTAAGAAAAGATAGTATGGTATCTGGTTTTGCTCCCACAGAAGCTATCCATATAGCTGAGTTAACACTTACTTGTCAAGTCAATGGCCATCCTGGTGTCAGGGAAACTAGAGAGGCCAAACCAGTTGAACCAGTTCAAGCTTATCAGGTCAGTTCAAGGGTCTGGTCTTGGTCAAGGGTCCAGGCCTACTGATTTGCATAATTTGCATATCTTAAAGAGGGAAGGTAGGGGAAATAAAGAATGTAGATTAATCCTAACTCAGACAAGGAATATCTAATTAACTTCACTTCTGCTTCTCTATCCTTATTATCCTACCTATATAAACTGTATAACCTAGGAAAACTATGTAAAAAGTAAAGAATGTAAATTAACCATAACTCAAACAGGAGTGGAGGTGATGGTTACCCCCCACTCCTGCTGCTGTATTGGTGTGAGTGTTCCCAGTGAGCACTACACCTGATCTCTCGAGGAATGTAATAAATGCCTTCATCTGCCCACTCTGGTCCTGAGTTCTTTGAGTGAGAATGGGCAAATCACATGGATCTTCCTAAGGTTATGCTACCAGGAAGGCAATGAGCTGTGGAAGCACATCTCGGGCTAACTTCCCAACCCTGCCTTGGGGAGTCCTGTGATCCCCACTGTGGTGTTAAGAAGGCTACCACTTGGGATTTCCATGGGGAACCCTGTGGTCTGCATAGCCTTCTTAAGGGGCCGTCACTTGGGTCCCTTAGGGTCTGACCCCTAGGAAGCCCTGTGATCCCTACAGATAAAGCGGGGCTACCACTTGGTCTTCCTCTGGCAGTCCTGTTGTCTGCACAGCCTTTCTTAGGGATTATCACGGGGTTCTTCCTCAGGACTTTGGTCCAGCCTAGGAAGTCCAGTGATCCCCAAAACTGCATTTCTCACAATTAATTATGAGTGCACCTGGCTGCAACCTAGACTGCCACCCCCTTAATTCCATCTAGACCCCCCTTCTCCATTCCATCTTGCCTCCATAAAGTGCTCAGATTCCTTAGAAGTTCAGATTCCTTAAAAGTCTAGCCAATCTTAGATTCTTTAAGAGTCTGGCCAATATGGCAGATTTTTAGAATCACACCCACCCTCTATTAGTGTTCTAATAAACCTTGTCTTTGGCTAAAAGAAGGCTTGGGTTGAATTCATTCGGGCAGGACCCTGCATGTTGCTATTTCAGGGTCCCAGCACCCCTAAATCTCAACAATACAAGAAACCAGGAAATCAGTACTGGATATATGTATCTGGGTGTTCTCTGAATACAGGTGATACAGCAAGACCAAAATCTCCTAGAATTTCAAAGAGAAGCACACCAGCCACTGACAGAACTTCCAGATTCGACTGAGTAATGCTGAAGGATCTCTTAAAAAAACATGGAAAATGGGAGGAAGGCCTAGAGAAAGGCAAAAGTTATTCCAAATTCCTAAAACCTTGACATCCTATTTTAGGAAGGTTACTTGATAAACTGACACGTGCCCAAGAGGGCAATCAGAATGATGAGGAAGGAATAAATGAATAAAAAATATTAACTATGCTGGGGATACAAATACAAAAGTGAGACAAACTCTCAAAGAGCTTATATTCTAAAAGAGAGTGACAACACAAAGAAGATAACTGTGACCAGCAAAAGGTGCTTTGGCCTGGGTCACACACAGAGATGGAAAGCAGTGGAGAGAGAGAAGATATGCCTGAGGCATCAGGGAAGAAAATGGATGGGACAAATATGAGGATGCAGGGCATCCTTTAGGAGGGGAAGATCAGGCCATGTGAGGACTAGAGAAGGAACTTGGAGGTCATAAGGAAGATGAATCAGACTGGTTCTGCTTGTCCCCCAAGGGCAAAACTAAAAACAATGGGTGGAAATTGTACCGAGGCAAATTTATGGAAATCCCTCCTAGTCCTTACAAAGGAGGACTGGCTACCTCCAGAAGCAATGGACTTCTCCCTCTCTAGAGTTTTTTCAAGCTAAAGACAGATGACCACTTTTGGATGGTAGGGAGATAGAATTTCTCTATCAGTTGGACCAGATTACATCTAGAGTTCTTACAAATTTTGAAATTCTGTGATTCCTAGAAAAATTCTAGAAAAGATTATTAGGTGGATAGTTTGAAAGCAAGCTTTAGAAAAGCAAGAAGCAATTGCTAACAGCAGTCCAGAGTTACTCAGAGCAAGTCATGCCAGGCTAAACTCATTTGCTATTTTGATTGGCAGACAAGGGAACTGCTACATATCCACATGAGTCAGAGTTAAGTGAGACATTTCATAAAAGATTAAACAACTCTGGACTTTACCACCTCAGCTTAGCTGCTTGCTCACCCTGGGACTTGCCTCTGTCACATCAGCCATGTTCTCCCATGGGTAAGTTCCTTCCAGGAAGCCTCCATTTGGGGGAATGGGCCCAGGTGGGCCATCCTTCCTTCCCATCCCAGCTGTCCCTTCTTTCTCCTATTCCAGTACCTTTGGCCTCCAGAAATTCTGTGTGTTGTCTTCCCCTATTAGAGGAGGTAAGGAAAGAGACTAAAGGAAGTTTCCAATACACAAAGAACCCTTCTAGAAAATTTATGTCAAGGCATGGACAAAAAATGCACAGGATGAGTAGGTGAGAATGAGCTGCAATTTTTAGTGATGTGTGAACAAGCAGATTTGTCCCTCTGTAAGGCTTACTATCCCACCTCCATTTCTGGTCAAAAACGTAATTGATGATGTCTGATATTTTCTCGTACAAATCAACACTGGTAATATTCTGCTATCCACTTAATCCCTCTGGGTAGCTCACAACTTTGCTTCTTGTAGTCAATGATTCACCAATCATATGGCACCACGAAGAGAATATTGGTGCTAAAAATGAAGGGCTTTACCATTCACCAGTGTCTTTTTTCACTAAGTGATATCAACTTACTTCTGGAATATAACTAACATCTGGAAGTCTTTTCAATCAATCAAATCAACAAATATTCATTGAGAACCTTTACTAGGAGAAACAAGAGAAACAGAAAATGCTGTCTCTTGGCTTCAAGGAGTTTACATGAAATGTTCGTAGAACAATTAAAATTGTGTGGAACTAACTAATATTACACTGGGAGTGGAAAGGGGGAAAATCCCCTACCATTTCCCTCTATCATGCATTTTCATTATTAAATTAGTGCATTTGCCATAGAAGGTGATACGTCATATCCCTTAACTGGACTATGAGCTCCTGATGGCTGGGAACACCTGGGTTTGAATCCAGTTTCAAACACTTACAGCTGTATGACTCTGAGTAAGTCATTTAACTTCTGTTTGTCTCAGTTTCCGCATTATCTTCACCCTCAAAATCTTCCCCGCCCCAACAACTTCCCTATTAGCGTAGAAGACAACACCATACTTCCAGGAGTCATTCTGGATCCTTTACTATCTCTCTCTCTCTCTCTCTCTCTCACACACACACACACACACACACACACACCCATAACCAAGCTGGTGCCAAGGCTTGTCGATTTTACCTTTGCAGAATCTCTCAAATACACCCCCTTCTCTCCCCTGACGTGGCCACCGCCCTGGTGCAGGCCCTTATCAACCTCATCCCTGGGCTACTGCAATAGCCTGCTGGTAAGTCTGCCCGCCTCAAGTCTCTCACCATTCCAATCTATGCACTACTCTGCCACTAAAGGGATTTTCCTAAAGCAAAAAGTCTGATCGTATCATCCTTCCTCTACTCAATAAATTTCAGTGGTTTCCTATTGGCTCCAAAATCAAATTTCTCTATTGCCTCCAGGATCAAATACAAAATCTATCTGGTGTTCAAAGCCCTTCATAACCTAGCCCAGTCTTCTCACACCTTACTCCTCATCCATACACTCTTCAATCTAGGGACACTGGGCTCCTCTGTTCCACTAACAGGACAGTCCATCTCTCAGCTCCACACATTTCTCTGGCTCTCCCCAAAATCTGGAGTGCTCCCCATCCTTGTCTCTGCCTAATACCTTCCCAGGCTTCCTTTAAGTTCCAACTACTCAACCCCTCTTAATTCTAGTGCCTTCCCTCTGTCAATTATTTCCTATTTATTCTGTATACAGCTTGCTTTGTATATATTTGTTTACATGTTGTTGCCCCCATTACAGTATAACTTCCTTGAGGGCAGGGGTTGTCTTTTGCTTCTTTTTATATCTCCCATGCCTAATACATAGCAGATGCTTATTCAATGTTTATTGGACTGCTTGACTGATTTCCTTAACTTAAAGTGAGGATAATAAAAGCGCTTACCTTCTACTGTTGTTGAGGAACAAATCAGATAATCTGGTAAAAAGTGCTTAGCACAATGCCTGGCACATAGTAGACACTATGTAAATATATACTTATTCCTTCCCCTTTGCCTTCCCTTCTATCTTCCACAGACCTTTCCCAGTATGTCTTCTACCTAATAACAATTGCTCAAAATCTGCTGGCTAAATGAATCCTTGTAAATAAAAATGTAGCTTAAAAAAAAGGGAAACTTTCCATCTCTGTTCCTCACCCGAAATCCAAACTCTGTTTTGCCCAGTCGACACTATGCACAGAACCGAGTGTTACTTGTGCCCTTCTCCCTTACGCTGTCTGTTTTGTTCAACAGCAGCTGCCTCTGGAGCCGCCCATGCCCCAGCCCCAGGGTGCCGCGGCTCTGCTTCCCAGGGGCTTTTCCATGTTCTGTCCCAGTTCCTCTTGGAAGGAGAGTGACATTCAGCATCACCCCAGTGCAGCAGCTCCACAGAACGCAGCTGCGTCAGTGGCCAGCCATGGGCGCCTTCCATAATCTCCAACGTGGCCTATGTGATTTCATTTGACCCTCCTAATACCCCTGGGCCTAGGGGCTATTATTATCCTATTTTATAAATGAGGAAAGTGAAGCTGAGAACAGGGAAGTGATGTGCCCAGGCTCACCCAGCACTCTAGCTATGGACCAGGATTCAAGCCCTGGTCTTCATGTTCAACCCAATCCAGTGCTCCATCCTCCATGCCCAGAGCAGCCAGGCCATTACAAGCCCTGCAACCTCAGGACTGTTATGCTGATGTGTGCAGGTTAATATGATCTATGGCATATAGATAAAGTTAAGGGAAATGACTCTGAAAATCACATACGCCTATTCTCATGATCACACAGAAATCTGGAAAACTAAGAAAACATTTGAAAAACACGGACAAGTATATGTTGTTATTCAGTCGTTTCAGTCGTGTCTGGCTCTTTTTGACCCCATTTGCGGGTTTTTTGGCAGAGATACTGGAGTGGTTTGCCATTTCCCTCTCCAGTTCATTTTACAGATGAGGAAACTGAGACAAACAGGGTGAAGTGACCTGCCCCAGGGTCACAAAGCTATTAAGCGTCTGAGGTCACATTTTAACTCAGGTCTTCCTGACTATAGGCCCAGTACTCCAACTTCCTGACTACAGGCCCCACACCCCACCTCCCCCACCTCGTAGGAAACAGAAGAAACACACTCTAAGGAGGCTCAAGTAATTGAAGATACAAAAATGTCAATAAACAATAAACATTTATTAATTAAACATTAATTAATAATATAGCTTCATCACTGCTTCAAACTTCTATACCAAGTTTAAGTATCCCAAGTTTCACCATAACATAACATGGCCACTCATACAATTTGGTCCAGGGTTCCATCGGTCTCCTAAAGAATATGCTAACACACACACACACACACACACACACACGCACGCACACGCGCACACACACACACACACACACACACACACACACACACACCAGCAACACTATTATTTTTATATTATGGTACTTTAGAGAGGTGGCTGAGGCTTGGTGGCTAGAAAGCTGGCCTCGGAGCCAAAGACATCTGCCACATCCTGGCTATGTGACTCTGGATAATGTCACTTAACTTCTCAGGGCTCTAGGCAACTCTCTAAGACCCAAAGTTAGGAAGAAGATGTCAACCTACACTGGGAGAGGGATCTTCTTCCATAGGAAGACATAATATCAAAGAAATCACAGGCCCTGCCCCTTTTCCTCTAGTCCCTATTAACATTTTTACAAGGATATTTAGGCTTGATATAAGGAGAATCTCTTCACAATTAAGGCTTTCCCAAAGTAAAGGGGCTGCCTTGAAAAGCAGTCAGCAGCCCTTCACCGAAGGTCTTCAAACAAAAAGCCAAATAAGTCACTTGACAGTTATGTTGCAAATGGGATCTTCTTTCAGGTTCATGTTGGATTAGATGACCTGTGAGATGACTTTCAACTCAGAGATTCTATGATTCTATCGTTTTAAGACTTTAAAGTTTGCAAAGGGCTTTAAATACATTTTTTTATTTGAATATTTAGACAACTCAGCATTTTGGTTTTGTATCCAGTGCCCAAAACAGAACCTGGTACACAGGAGGCATTTAATAAATGTTGTTGATGGATCCCCATTTGACCAGCGAGGAAACTCAAGACGCTATGTGACCTCCCCTGGACTCTCAGCTAGTAAGTGTCCAAGATGGGAACTGGGCCCAGTTAAAGTCTCTGACTCTAACAGTCTACCCAGTGCACCGCACTACCCCTCAAAGCAATATGTTACAAAAGTAAGTACATCCATCAATATACAAATATTCAGAGTAGCTTTACCTGCAATGTTAAAAAAAAAAACAAACTTGAAACAACCTAGACACCCAACAAATGAGAAATAGCCAAAAAACCTCTAGGACACCAGCGCATGAGAACTGCCAGACCCCCTCTGTCAGAGCAGGGTCCAGCTCAGCTCCTCTTGCCTCGCACACCTACCTCACACTGTTTTCACTCTTCTCCAAGTAGCAAATCCAACCTTCTTTCCACTACATCACACTCTGTGATCTTATTTAATTTGAGCAACACCTATATCCCAGGAAAGAGAGAAAGGAAGACGTTGCTAACCCCATTTTACAGACAGTTATTAAATGAGATGGTCAAAGACTTTCCCTTCCCTCTGGTTTATTTAAGATCCCAAATACTCGAGTGTGGCCTGAGGCATATTTTTCTGAAGGTCAACAACGTTTTGCCATACATGATTGTGATGGGTTTTGTCTCTCTTGCCTTCTTGATGGGATAGGGAAGGGGAAGGTGGGAGGAAGAGTATGTGAACCTAAAAATAGAACAAAACTGAATTTTAAAAAATTAAAAGTTCCCAACCTTTTTCATAGTGGTAGTGTTTGGAGTTTGCTTCTTAGTTCTTTGCAGGGGAATATTAGACTCTGCATTTGCCCAAAGCCTTGAAAGCTTATGGTTTTCCATGTGCAGCCATGTCTCTGTGCCCCAATCACAGGGAAGCCAGGCAGGTGCCATGGCAGTGGCACAGAGGAGGCTCAAGGCTTCCAGATCTATCAAATATTCTGACCTGCTGTTTTATGTTCTGCGGTGAGTGGTTCTTATTGTCTTTTTGTTTGGGGGGTAGGGAGAATGAAAACAACGACTCTTCATCTCTTCTAATTTTCCTTACTCTCTTCCAGGCCCCCTCCATCTCTCATGCTACTCATTTAGGCAGAGACATCTCTAGTAGGCAGGACTTTGGTGTTCAAACTGCCCCCAATATTTTTATTCATGATGCAAGAGGATGTGTAACCTCAGCAGCCACAGAGCCAAGCCAAAAGGAAACCAACATATTTTTAGGAATCAGCCAAAACAACCTGAGTAAGCAGAACTTCGAGTCAAGCAAGGCAATTTAATTTCTACCTTTGTTGAGAGCATCCATCATCAAAAACCTTTTTATTCCTCATCTATTCAGCTAATTCAAATCTTTTAAATGTACATAAAGCTAAAAATATAAATGAAGTCTAAACGCAAATTGCTACACGTAAGGTATTTGTGAGTCTAATGATAGATTGATAGCACAATGTTATCATTCAACAGCAACCATGGTATCAACCACCAGAAAAGCAAACATAGAAAGTTATTAAATGATAGTTCATTCAAATCATCACAGTGTGTCTGACGTTTGTCACCTCCTTTTTAGCCTCTACAAAAAGGCAAACACACAGGTAGCAAACATATAGGCAAACAGGCTAGACATTTGATTTCAGCTATCCTTCCAACACTACCAGAAACTCGTGACCTTTATATACCATGTGTCCAGAATCCAAGGGAATCTGAGGGCCACCACAGGCTGGTGGCACTTTACTGTACAAATTAGTCATGACAAATTAATATTGAATGAAAGGACAGACACTTCATCTTAAAAGTCAATACCATGCCATAACAAACAATGTTTATGGGTCATGACATTATGCGGTGCTGATTCAGTTTGATTTAGTCATTGGCAGAGCTGTGATACATTGATATTGAAAACAACTGCATTATGCAAAACAGCTAAGGCTAGAAAAAGTAATTCAAAAATAACTCTCATCATTCTGTTTCCCCCAGTTGTCAGTGCTTTTTCTTGTGCCTACACTGTACCCTCCAGCAGAAAATAAGCTCCTTAAGGACAAGGGCTGTTTGTCCCTTCCTTCTTATGCCCCCAGAACCAAGCACAGTCTTACACCCAAAACTGGATAAGATACTTCTGTGTCATAAACATCAACACCACCACATAAGCTCCTTGGGCATTTAATTCTAAGTCCTAAGATAGAAAAAATCTTGTAGGTACTAATCTTACAACGTCCAAATTCATTTTGTGATATCTACTTAAATAGTAAAAACTGAAATTACCTTACTCCTGAAACACACCAACTGGTTTTCAGCTACAGTAACAGCTCTATCACATCTGATCTAACACAACCTAAACAAGAACATCTCGACCTCCCACCACCACTACCCCCTCACCACCCCAACACACACACACACACACACTCACACTCTCTCTCTCTCTCTCTCTCAATCTGGCAATTTTCTTTAAACCACAAATCTCCACTTAAACCACAAATTTCCACTGATGTTATGGTAGTAGGGAGATAATCTTGGATTCTTTTCTTTTAATATTCAATTTAATTTTATTTTCAGGTCTACATTCTCTTCCTCCTGCCTTCCTCCCCACCCCCACCCCCCAAAATGTAAAAGGAAGAAAAACAAAATTTTGTTACAAATATGAATAGCCCAACAAAACAAATTCCTGCCTTAGCTGTGTCCCAAAAACATGTGTCTCAATGTACCCTCAGAAACCATTACCTCTATATTAGGAGGTGGGCAGCCTGACTTATCATTTTTCATGGACCCACATGGACCCACAACCCAGTTTAAGAAGTGCTGAAGGGGTCGAGAGTGGAAAAAGTTTAAGAAGCCCTGCTCTAGAATGGTGGATGTGCCCCTGGATTCCTAACAGGAAATACCAGGGATGTGTAAGCTGAAGTAACCCCTATACAGTGGCAGGAAGGCTTTACATAGAAGGGGGGAAGAGGGGAGTGGGGACTAAATGTCTTTCATCTGAAAACCAGCCATCAGGGGATGATAAATATTTTGGCCACTAGAGACCTAATAAGTCTTAGGCAGTCTGTACTGGAGGAGGGAGGACCCACACTGATGAAATCAAGAATGCTTGAAACCCTTCCCTGGTGTCTCAGAGTGACAAAAGGATTATCCTGCATTCTTAAAAACTATGCAAACAGAAAACAAGTTTGGGCAGGTCCTACCCCTCTAGAAAAGCTTAGTGTATCAGTCCAACAACAGACAGTAATTCCATCTTCACCAGGTCTCCAAAGAAGACCCTGCCTTCCTCCTTGCTAAAGCAAATCATCCCGTAACACATATCCCCAGGGCCCTACCCCTCCAAATCAGCCCCAAGCTATTATCTTCACTCTCTCCCTACATACTAACTTCATCCCTGCCACCTACAAACACCCTTGTCTCCTCCATCCATAAAATTCTTTCCTCCCCTTCTCTGCTAAGCTTCTTGAAAAAGCTGTCTTCAGTAGATGCCTCTTCTACATCTCTCATTCTCTTCAAAACCCTATGCAATACAGATCCCGATGTCATTCCACTGAAACAGCTCTCTCCAAAGTCACCAATGACCTCACAATCGCCAAATCTAATGGCCTTTTCTCAGTCCTCATCCTTCTGACCTCTCTGCAGCCTCGGACACTGTCAATCACCTCCTCTTGTTTTTGTGACCCTACTGTCTCCTGGTTCTCTTCCTATCTGTCTACTCGTACTCAATCTCCTTTACAGGATTTTCATCCAGGTCATGTACCCTAGTCATGAGGATCTCATCAGGCTCTGTCCTGAGTCCCCTTCTCTTCTTCCCGAAGACTATCTCACTTGGTGATCTCATGAGCAGGTTCAACTGATGGGATGCTTGCGTGCCCAGTTCCAAAATCATATCCAGTTCTAAAATCACATCTCTCCCTAGCTTCAAAACATTGGCCCTAGCAGTTCCTCTCCAGTTCAAGGGCAACATGCCTTAGCAAAACACTTATCTCTCCTCCTGATGCTGCAGCCAGCTGCACATACAGAATTTATTAGTTTAGGACTCCCTATGTATGTGCTAATGGGCTGTGCACTGGGCCATAATGATATTTACTACTTACTGGCCTTACTGATATGTATCCTAGATATAGTCAAATGTATACTCCCTTACATTCATCTTGTCTAACAAGACATTTGATGAGAGCCACCTGGATATTTCCAGTCCGCCCTGACTGGTAGTTGACTTGGTGACATTTCACAGTAAAAACCACATCCCCAGGTACCTTGGACTATTTCCCAGTGAACTCTGGGTAAGATACAAAAAGCGCAGTAGATACAAAAAGTGCATGTTCCTGTAAGAACTGACCACCCCTAATCCCACCCCAAGATACCTAATTGACAGGTTTCACCACCAAATCAAGTTTTTAAACTTTCCCTGAACCCCTGTAAGGTTGCAGGTTTCCTAAGAACGCTTGCCTGCTGTAAAGCGTAATAAATCTTTGCCACCTTGACTTAAAGAATGCTTGAGATAGTGAATTCATTCCAGATGCCCGGACCCTCTCCAGTACTCAGGTCCTTGAGGAGCACTCCCCCTCAACAACCCCATCTGGGAACTCCAGTCTTGGTGTTCCTGGACCTAGTTTCCCTCAACCCTCAACACAACTATCATCTTTATGTCGATGATTCCTAGGGTTCTATCTCCAGCCCTAGTCTCCTTCCTCAGCTCCAGTCCATTTGGACATATGAAACCGTATTTCCCTTTGGCATCTCAAACACAACATATATAAAAAACAGAACCTGTTATCTTTCCCCTCAAGTATTCTCTTTCTTCAAAACTTTCCTCTATGTGTTCAGGGCATGATCATCCTCCAAAGCCATATGCAGCAACAATCTGCTAGCAGCTGCTTAAGGGGTGTAAGACCCACCAACAACCGGCACATAGAAAGCTGCCAACATAGGTTCTTTGATCTGCTTTACTAAGGAAAGTAACATTACAGGGTTAACAATCTCAGTTTAACTGAACATACAAATATCATTCACTCAGTTCAGGGGAAAAGCCAGCACCCTGAACTTCAGAGCAAATTCAAACAAATTACAAACATCAACAGACAGACTTTGTCTGATTCAAATCTCAATGCATAGTTACCAGGGTTTAACAAAGTTCCAACATCCAGGTTTACAAGCTGGAGGGCTCTTAACTACAGCTGCCTAGAATCTCCACACCAACACACCTCCAAGAGTGAGAGCCCCAAGGGAGAATGCCAACCTCTGGTTTTATATATCTTGTTCAGGGTCAAAGGTGAGTCACATATGCGACTCACCCATGTGACCTAAAAGCGCCACAAAAATGCGACTTAAACCCAGGTGGTCTAAAAGCCTCTGATGCCACAAACACGTCACTCAAACCCCCGGAAACTAGGCTTTCCCTTGAGGCAAGGAGGTCATCAAGGCCTCCTAATTTAATCAAGGAAACAAAGGCCAAACTCTTCAAGGGCACTTGATTGAATAAGTGCTAAAAGCCCTCCTTAATTACCAATACAAGCCATCCCTCCAATTCCCATCCTCCTCTACTCAAAACGTTCACATCATTCTTAACTCTTCACTTGCATTCACCTCCCATATCCAATCTTCAGTCAAATATTTTTAAGTTTTACTGATGCATTTTGGTTTTTTTATATTACATACATTACAGATTACGCCAACTTTATCAGATCTCTTGTGAAAAGGTAAAACAGTTCAATAAAACTAAAAATACAGTTAACCCTATCTTGCTGCATATGCAACATTCCACATCTGTAGTAACTTCTCACCTCTTTTTTTTTTTAATTAACAGAATTCTATTTTTCTCCCTCCTGATTCTTGCCCTACAGGGTATAAAAAAGAAAAGAAAAATATATTTATTGTAACAAATATGCATAATTGATCAAAATAAATCTTGTCATTACTACCTTCATTTCTCTCACTTGCACAGCCAAAACACTGGTACAACTCCTTATGGTCTTTGCATCTAAACTACTGGAAAACCCTTCTAATTGCTCTCCCTGCCTCAAGTCTCTCCCTTTTCCAATTCATCTTCTACTTGGTTGTCAAAGAGGCATAAAATGCAAGTGTGACCATGTCACCTCCCTCCCACCCACACTCAACAAAATCCAATGGTTCCCTACTACCTCCAGAATCAAAGTTAAAGTTTTCTATTTGGCATTTAAGGCCAACTCTGGCTGACTGGCATATGAGAACCATCAGAGTTAAGCTTGGAGAGGCCCTCACCAAGAAGTAAGCCAATAGATTTTTTTTCAGCCACAGCAACTCATAAAACCTACTACACTCAGACGTAATAGGGCTACAGTCATCGTTGGTACAAGATATAACCATAAAGATGAAATCATGGTCCTTCACAAATACTAAAGACAAACACAGTTATGGGAATACTTTCAACAATACTCTACAAACTCCAATTCAGTAAGTAATACCATTGATTTTTTTTTAAATCACCAAGGAATAATCCACAGTTCTCTGCCTGATAAGAATCAACCTTTACTTATACATCCCAAACTGATTTTTAACATCTGTGTGACCTTGGGCAAGACATTTCTACTAAATAATCCCTAAAGTCTCTTCTAAATCTAAAATATTCCAGAAATCTGTGATTCTTAAACTAGAGATGAACTGTCATGTGATTCATGTTCCAGAAATTCTCAATAAAAAGGTCAGGTCTAGAAACTACAAAGCAATGCTAAGGGTTAGGGAGGCAGAGAAGTGTAGTAGGAAGAGTAAGTGGACTCAAGGATCGTGCTTGCACCCAGGCTCCATCCACAACTGTGTGACTAGGCAACCAAAGTCAGAGAGGCTAAAAGGGGTGCCCAAGACCCTAAGGCCACAGGGTAGAGGTGTACGGGTTCAAAAGCTGTTCTTTTGGCTCTCATTTGGTTCAGAGCTGATTACAAGCCACTTATTTCTTTTTTTTATTGTTGTTACATTTTAAGTTTCAAAGTGTCTCCCTCTGGCCCTCCTTCCTCAGCCCACACCAGAGAAGGCCACCATTTGACACAGATAGGTATATAGATTTACATACAGATGTAAAACCATACTATACTTCTATTTATCAGTTCTTTCTCTGGAAGTGAATGGCATCTTCCTTCATAGGTCCTTTGTAGTTGATCTGAATATTTATAATACTCAGAATAACTTGGTTATTCACAATTATTCTTCTAACAAAATTACTATTACTGTACACAACATTCTCTTGGTTCTATTTATTTCACTCTTATTTCATGCAAATCTTTCCACGCTTTTCTAAAATCAACCTGCTCACCATTTCTTATAGCACAGTGGTGATTCCATCACAATTATGTACCCCAACTTGTTTAGCCATTCCCCCATTCATGGGCACCCCCTCAATTTCCAACTCTTTGCCACCACAAAAAGAGCTGCTATAAACATTGTAGACATATAGGTTCTTTTTCCATTCTCCCTGATCACCTTGGGAAACAAGCTTAATAGTGGTATTCCTGGGTCAAATGGTACACACGGTTTTTTAACTCTTGGGGCATAATTCCAAATTGCTCTCCAAAATGGTTGAATTGGTTCACAGTTCCACCAAGTGTATTAGTGTCCCAATTTTTCCACATCCTCTCCAATATTTCTAATTTTTCCCTACTATTGTTTTAGCCAATCTGATAGGTATGAGATGATATCTCAAAAAGCTGATTTAATTTGCATTTCTTTAATCAACGATGATTTAAAGCATTTTTTCATATGACTACGCATAGCTCCGATTTCTTCATCAAAAAACTGCCTGTTCATATCTTTTGACCATTTATCAATTGGGGAATGACACGTATTCTTACAAATTTAACAAAGTTCTCTCTATATGTGAGATATGAGACCTTTACATCCAAGAAACTATCTATAAATTTTTTTCCCCAATTTCCTGCTTTCCTTCTCATCTTGGCTACAATGGTTTTGTTTGTGCAAAAACTTTTTAATTCAATGTAATCAAAATTTTTCATTTTAAATCTCACAATGCCCTCTATCTCTTGTTTATCATAAATTCTTCTCCTATCTATAACTCTGATGGGTATTCTGTTCCACGTTCTTCTAATTTACTTGTGAGATCTCCTTTTATATCTAGGTCATAAATCCATTTTGACCTTATCTTGGTAAATGGTGTAAGATACTGATCTATACCCAATTTCTGGCAGACTACTTTCCAGTGTTCCAAATGATTTTCTACCAAATAGTGAATTCTTATCTTAACAGGCTTAAATCTTTACATTTATCAAACATAAGGTTACTATAATCGTTTACTATGTATTATATGTCTACTCTGTTCCACCGATAGACTATTTCCTAGCCAATACCAGATAGTTTTGCTAGTTACCACCTTATAATAAAGTTTAAGATCTGGTACTGCTAAATCTCTTTCCTTCACATTTTTTTCATTAATTCTTCTGATGTTCTTGCCCTTTTGTTCTTTCAAATGAAATTATTTTTTCTAGCTCAATAAAATAATTTTTTGGCGATTTAGTTGGGACAGCATTGAATAAGTAGATTAGGTAGAATTGTCATTTTTATTTTATTAGCTCTGTTCACCAATGAACAATTAATATTTCTCAAATTATTTAAACTTGACTTTATTCATATAAAAACTGTTTTTATAATTATGTTTATGTAGTTCCTAGGTTTGTCCTGGCAGGTATTCTCCCAGGTATTTTACACAGTATACAATTATTTTAAATGGGGTATCTCTTCTTGCAGGGTTTTTATCAGTGATATACAGAAATGCTGATGATTAATGTGGGTTTATTTTATATCCTGCTACTCTGATAAAATTATTGTTTCAACTAATTTTTTTAGTTTATGATTTTCCAAGTATATCACCATACCATTGACAAAAAGAGATAGTTTTATTACCTCACTGACCATTCTGATTCCTTCAATTTCTTTTTCTTCTCTTACTGCTATTGCCAGCATTTCTAAAGCAATACTGAGATGTTGGTAAGTCGTTTCTTTTTTTTAATTTTGTTTTTAATTTATGGAATAAACACAAGCATTTCTATAACATATTACAATAAAAAAAACAATTGTACATGAAACTGCAAATCTACTATGTACTACTTGCTATTCCTCTCAAACATACAACAAAACTATCCTGTAATTTTTTTCTTTTTTTTCTTCCCTCCCCCCACTGCACCCTAGAGATGGCTACCATTAGCCACACATAGGGGTGTGTGTGGGGGGGGGAGGGGGGTGTGTGTATCTATGTAGGTATGTAAAATTATTTTATACGTACTTCTATTTATCAATTCTTTCGCTGGCTTCAGATAGCATCTTTGTTCATGTCTTTTATAGTTAATTTGGGTATTTATAACACACAAAATAACTTATTTGCTCAAAATCATTCTTAATATTGCTGTTACTATATACAATGTTCCCTTGGTTCTGCTCATTTAACTCTTCATTATTTCATGCAAGTCTTTCTATGTTTTTCTAATTTCAATTTCATTGAGCTCATCATTTCTTATAGTATTCCATCACAATCACATACCACAACTTGTTCAGCCATTCCCCAAATGATGGGCATCCCTGCAATTTCCAGTTCTTTGCCACCACAAAGAGAGCTGCTGTAAACATTCCGGAACATATAGATAGGTTCTTTTCCTTGTTCCCTAATCATCTCTGGAAAAAGACCAAGTAGTAGTATTGCTGGGTCAAAGGGTATATAGCTGGCTTAATAACTTTTTCAGCATACTTCCAGATTGCTCTCCAAGTGCCCTTGTAGAGTTTGGCCTTTATTTCCTTGATGACTTCCTTGCGTCAAGGGAAAGTCTAGTTTACATAGGTTTGAGTGGCATGTTTGTGACATCAGAGGCTTTTAGACCACGTGGGTTTAAGTCCCATTTTTGTGCCGCTTTTAGGTGACGTGGGTGAGGTGCATATGTGATTCATCTTTGACCCTGAACAAGATATATAACCCAGAGGCTGGCTTTCTCCTTTGGAGCTCTGAGCCACAGCTGGAGTGGCTGGAGTGGCACGTGACTCTGGGCCGGCCGTTGTTGTGAGCTCCCCAGCTTTGGAGAAAACTCAGATGTTGATGCTTCCTGGTAACCTATATTGTGATTTTGTCAGACGGAAATCTGTTGATTCATGTTTATTTGCTCTGAAGCTCACGGTGCTGGCTTTTCCCCCAAGCTGAGTGAATGATATTTGTACATTGGATTAAAGTAAGATTGTTAACCCCTTAACATTGCTTTCCTTAGTAAAGCAGTTCAAAAGAACCTGTGTTGGCAGCTTTCTGTGTGCTGGTTGTTGGTGGGTCTTATACCCCTTGAGCAGCTGCTAGCAGATTGTTACAACAAACCCAGGTGAGAGTAAGGTTTCAATATTACCAGCCCTCCACCCGTTTCCTCTGCATTAGTTCTTCCTTTCATGCCCCATTTTTATGAGATGATTGCTCCTTTTTACCTTTTCCTACCCAATTTTGTTTTTTAGAATTTAGAGTTAGAACTCAGATACAACCTTTCTTTCAAACTACCTTAGGCCACTTATTTCTAAAGCAAACATTAGTGACCTTCTAGGGAACACAACTAATGCATTCAATGTAGCAACACTATTTGCTGGAAAACAATTTTTTTTAAAGTTACCATTGTTCATCTTCTAGGGCACTCTAGGGTATTGCTTATATTTTTTCCCAAATATAAAATTGTTTTGGAAGACAAATATTTTTAAAGTTTTACTTCCAAAATGGCTTTCACCTTTTCCTTAAATCTTCTGAAGTAGTAAGTCAGACAGCCAGCATAAAGACTGACCTGTTTAAGGTTATTTTTAAAAACTACCAACAATATTTGAGCAAAAGTGACACTTTCTTCAATGTCATCCTAAGTAGTCTATAATAAGAACTCCATCCAAAGCAGAAATCCACACTTTTCATGCAAGAAACATTGAAAGGACAGACAAGCAGGACTATGTGCTGACCTAATTTATCTTGCAAGCTATTGAATATCCTTTCAATCAGGTTGGGTAACATGACAGAAAAGGAAAATGGCAATGCTGGAGAAGATGTGGAAGAATTGGGACACTAATGCATGGTTGGTGAAGTTGTGAACAAGTCCAGCAGATTGTTCCCAAAAACAATTTGGAACTATGCCCAAAGGGCTATAGCTGTGCATAGCTGGCCTAGTAAAACAACTACTAGGTCTATATCCCAAAGAAAAAAGGACCTATTTGTACAAAAATATTTATAGCAGCTCTTTTTGTGGTAACAAAGAACTGAAAATTGAGGGAATGCTCATCAAATGGTGAATGGCTGAATAAATTGTGGTATATATTGTGACGAAATACTTTTGTGTTATAAGAAATAACAAGAATAGTTACAGAAGAACCTGGGAAGACTTATATGAACTGATGCAGTGAAGGAGAACCAGGAGAACATTATACACAGTAAAAGCAATATTGTAATAATCAACTGTGAGAAAGGCTTAACTCTTTTCATCAAGACAATAATCCAAGATAATTCCAAAGGACCTATGATGAAAAATACTCTCCTCCTCCAGAGAGAAATCTGATGAACTCTGAGTACAGAATAAAGCCTTTTTTCACTTTCTTTATGTTTCTTGCCTTTTAGTGTTGTTGGGCTTGGGTTTTTTTTTTTCAACATGGCTAATATGAAATAAGTTCTGCATGACTTGATATGTATAACTGATATCATATTGCTTACCTTCTCAGTGGGTAGAAGAAAGCCAAGAAGGAAGGAGAGAATTTGGAACTCAAAAAATTGTTTAAATTAATGCTAAAAATAAATAGAAGAAGCAATGTATATGGGAGGCAGAGCAGTCTGATGGAAAGGCTTAAAGTTGTCACTGGAAGTTCAATGTTTGGGCCCAAACTCTATCACTTATTAGCTACATGGCATCACCTTTGTAATACTGTACCTTTCAGAACCATTTTAAGGGAAAAGTTTTGTAATCAAAAACCAGGTATCCTACTAAAATATTAATTGAAACAATGTCAGTAATATGGCAGGATATCAAATACTTACCAAAAAATCATCAGCCTTTCTGTGTATTAACGAAATCCAGGAAGAGAAAGAAAAAAGTGCATCAAAATAACCAGAAAATCAGAGGGTACTCCTGCAAGACAGATTAAGGATATATACAACTAAAGACTAAAACAAGAAAACACTCTTTAGAGAAATAACAAAGATTTAAATATTGTTTGTGGTTGGGCCATTCCACAATAGTCCCTAAATTAAGGAACAAATTTAGTATCATATCAATCCAATCATCAAAGACTTACTTTGTAGCACCAAACAAGATAATAACAAAATTTTTCTGGAGGAACATAAGAGTCTCAAGGGAAATTATGAAAAAAGTAGGAAACAGTCTAGCAGCACCAGATCTTCAATAAAAACTACAAAAGCAAAACACAAAACTACAAGCTACAAAAAACTACAAAACTCAAACTACAAAGCAGTTATCAGTAGAAATAGTTGGTACTAGTGAAAAACAAAAGCTGATGTGATCAATAGAAGACATTAAGTAAACAAAATTTAGAAATAAGAAAATACTGTGCAGCAGCTACGTGGCACAGTGAGTAGAGCACCAGCCCTGGAATCAGGAGGACTCTGAGTGCAAATCTGGCCTCAGACACTTGACACACTAGCTGTGTGACCTTGGACAAGTCACTTAACCCCAATTGCCCTGCCTTCCCCCCTCAAATAAAAAAAAAAAAAAAAAGAAATTGAGCAAGTCAAAGCTTCTGTTCTGGTCATCAGGTGGATTGGGTCTGTGAGTTGTCACTGAACTTCCAACATGGGAAAGATGGGAGGATTCAGTCTCAAAAAAAAAAATCTCTTTTAAAAAAAAAAATTGTGTTAGTACCAAAAACTCAAGGGTACCAAGTAAGGACTCTCATGTGACAAAAAGTGCTAGGAAAAGAGGAATGCAGCCTTGTATTTTAACCCAAGTTTAACCCAACATCTCAAACCATATATCACAAACTTCAAATTGGTATATTACCTAAAAATAAAAAGTCATAATCATAAAAAAGTTAGAGAAGAAAAGGAGATAATCTGTCACAACCATGGCTAGAGGGAGAATTCTTACCTAAACAAAGGATGGAGGTGATGATAAAAAATAAAATGAAAAATTTAAGTTACATAAAATTTAAAATCTTTTGCAAAAACAAAACTAATCCAAATAAAATTAGAAGGCAAACAATGAGGGAGTCTAATAACTAGATACTTACTAGCCTGCCCCAGACCCTAACTAGTTGTGTGATCCTGGACAAGTAATTAATCTCTGTTTGCCTCAGTTTAATCATCTGTAAAATGGGGATAGTAAACTGCACTTACCTCAAATGAGATTCTATTTGTGCAGCACTTCGCAAACCTTAAAGGTAAGTGTGTGTGTCTGATGACCAGAACAGGAGCTTTGACTCACTTCATTTCTTTTTTTTTTTGAGGGGGGAAGGCAGGGCAATTGGGGTCAAGTGACTTGCCCAAGGTCACACAGCCAGTAAGTGTGTCAAGTGTCTGAGGCCAGATTTGAACTCAGGGTCCTCCTGATTCCAGGGCTGGTGCTCTACTCACTGTGCCACCTAGCTGCCCCACAATATTTTCTTATTTCTAAATTTTTGTTTACTTATCTTCTATTGATCACATCAGCTCTTCTATTTTTTTACTAGTACCAACTATTTCTATTGATAAAAGCTTTGTAGTTTGAGTTTTGCTTTTGTAGTTTTTATTTAAGATCTGGTGTATATATATGTATGCTCACACACTATCATTCAAGAATTTTAGCACAAATCCCTTGGACAATTGTCAAGAAACCCCAAGAGTCCATGATCCACTAAACAAGAACTACTCCTCTAGACTACTTTGCTTGGGGATTTCATCAGCGCCCAGGGCTTCAGGAATCTTACTGGGATCTTCTCTGTGCTGATGATTCCCAGATCTACTTGTCCAGTCTTCACCTCTCTGCTTACCTTCAATCTCCCATCTCCAGCTGTGTATGGCGACACCTCAAACTGGATGTCCCAGAGATATCTTAAACGCAACATGTCCCAAACGGACCTGCCCAATTCTATTAATGCCAAGGATACCGCCTATCCTCCTAGTGCCCAGGCTCACAACCCAGAATCATCCTAAGACTCTTCACTCTCTCTCATCTACTGCCAACTCCTGCCAATTCTACCTTCCTCACACCTTTTCCTCTTTCTCTTCTGACACCGCCACCATCCTGGTACAGGGCCTCATCA
The DNA here is from genome assembly GCF_011100635.1 of Trichosurus vulpecula. NCBI lineage: Eukaryota > Metazoa > Chordata > Mammalia > Diprotodontia > Phalangeridae > Trichosurus > Trichosurus vulpecula. The sequence continues at coordinate 28,108,214 of NC_050576.1, forward strand.
CTTGAAGCCTCTGTCATTGCAATAGCCTGCTCATTATACCTCAGATATCTTCCCACTCCAGTTCATCCTCCATTCAACTGTCGAGATGAACTTCCTAAAGCACAGGTCTGTCCACGTACCATCACACATACACACATATCCCTACCACCACCACATTCAATCAACTCCAGCTTGTCCTTATCACTTCTAAGATCAAATATAAAATGTTCTATTTGACATTCAAAGACCATCATAACCTGGTCCCCTCCTAGCTTTCCAGTCTTCTTATAAAATTACTACCTCCCATACACTCGGAGATCCAGTGACACTGGCCTCTTAGCTGTTTCTTGCACAGGACGCTCTGTCTCCCGTTTCTGATAATTTTCACTGACTGCCCCCCATGACTGGAATTCTTGGCCCTGTCATCTCCGTCTCTTGCGAGCCTTCCCCAGCTTTCTTCAAGTTCCTAGTTAAAATTCTACCTTCTGAGGAAGCCTACCCTGGTCCCTCTTAAAGCTGCTGCCTTCTCTCTGTGCGTTATCCCCATTGGATCCTATCCGTATCTTGTTTGTACCTGGTTATTTGCATGTTGTTTCCCTTATTAGACTGTCTCTTGCCTTTCTTTACATTCCCAGCACTTAGGGTAGTGCTTTGCACATAGTAGGTCCTTCGTAAATCCTTTCTGACTGACTAATCTGGGAAACAACATGCAAACAACCATCAACAAACAAGACATACAAGATAAACCAGAAACAACCTCAAAGTGAAGGCATCAAAGGTGGGACTTCAGCTAAGACCTGAAGGAAGCCAGGAAAGTCGGGAAGCAGAAAAGAGAGAGAATTCCAGAAATGAGAGACGGCCGATGAAAACATCACTGGAGTTTGATGTCTATGAGACATCCGGTTCAAGATGTCCAACAGATAGTTGGAGATGCGACTAGAGTTCAGTAAGAGTTAAGGATAGCCAAATCTGTGCCATCTAGCTGTAACTTCCTAGCTGCATATGAATACTGTGGAATATTACTGTGTCCTAGGTAATAACAAGTTTAAGAAGGGCCCTGGAGAGAGCCTGGGCATACCCACACAGCTATGGACCATGATATGAATGACTAGGTAGCAAAGTAGCCCAAGAAGGAATAGCCAGATAGGTAAGAGGCTCAAGTCAGCATGGTCTCATGATTTTTATGATTTCCATGCAATGGGAGCAGTGTCGCTCACGTGAGATAATCACTTCCGGAGTGTTGGAAGGGGCCTTAGCCATAATTTACAGATGAGTCTCTGATCAGCAGAAAGCATAAATGCTTCTCTATATTTGGATTATTGAGTACATCTGGGAGCTCATCCATCATGGGTAACTCGTGCAGTTTCTCCAGGGCTTGAAGGGCCACAGGACTCCCTAGACATCCATCGAAATGCCAAGCATGCCCCTCAGGGACTTTTAAACATCCTTTCTCTCAAAGGTTTACTATTTCAACTATGATGGATCTATATCGTTTTATTCTTATGGCTCTCATACAAGTTTCGTTTAAGTGTGCTTATGTTATTATAGCCTGGATTATATTCACATGAAACAGCCCTGAGCAAATTTTCTCAAAAGTGCATTCTAAGCATTTCAAGAAAAAAAGTATGAAGATGGAAAACAGACCACACTGATGACCTCATGTAGAGCACCAGTCTTCTAGTGGTACAGTACTTATATTCAAAAGGCTGGTCTCTATTTCTTCAAAGGGAAACCTTTATGCAAACTAGTCACTTGCTTTCCCCATTCAGCTCCTCTGCTTCTGCAGGCTCAGGGTTTCATATCATTTCAGCATTGTTATCCATGTTATTTGGTTGCCTTCTGTGGTTACATTCAGGTCTCCTGGGTTGGAATCATGAATTGTTAAGAGTTGGAAGAGGCTTTAGAAATTATCTAGGCCAACCCCTTTACTTCACAGATGAGAAAACGGAAGGTCAGAGAAGTAATATGATATTTCTCTGGTCACTGAAACCCAAGCAACTGCCTCAAGAGTATATGGCAGTTAAAAATCTCTCCTTTTGTTCTGTATCAATCACATATTTTTCTTTAAAAAGGGTTTAGGCAAATAGTAAATTTACCAAGGTAAACATCAGCATATGATAAAAAAAAGTACTAACAGATTAAGAGTCTGGGGGAGAAGAAGAAAGGTAGGAGGGAGGAAGGAAAGAAGGAAGAGACAAAAAAGATGAAGGGAGGAAACAAGTATTTGTATGTATTACCTACCATGTGCCAGGCACTGTATTAAGTGCTTTACAAAATATTAACTCATCTAATCCTCACAACAACCCTGAGAGATGCTATTATTATCCCCATTTTACAGTTGAGGAAACTGAGGCATACAGAGCTTAAGTGACTTGCCCAGGGTCACACAGCTAGAGTCTGTGTCAGGATTTGAATGCAAGTCTTCTTGACTCCAGGTGCAGAGTTCCATTCACTGAGCCACTTGCAGCCTCTATGATCATGTGTTCTGTAAATCTTAACTTGATGACATCAGCTGGCAGGTAGCATTATTCCATGACCTTGACCTTGGGAAAGTCATTTCTCCTCTAAGGGACTCCAAATACCTGGATTAAATGATTTTTCAAAGTCATTTCTGTTTCTAACAATCTAGCTGTCAATATCTTAATTATCACTTTTTAAATAAAAAATGTTGAAAAATCTGCTTTGCTCAAGGGTATTCCCCACTCACTATTCTCCTTTTGAGGAAACAAATCCTAGCAGGCAAAATGTAATTCCTTCACTAATGAAACTTCGGAAAAGATCTTTACAACAATGAGAAAGGGGACTTGAACATTCCATTAACCCAACAGAAAAGGTTCTCTCTTAATGCCTGGGTAACTTTATCTGGAATTATGGGATCCAAGGCCACAAAGGGCCCATCACCCCATTTACTGCCCTACCCAAAGAGGCATTCAGTTAGCCCGGAGTCTCTGCTCCTAATGGTTTTAAAAGTGATCTCAGGCAAGTGAGCCATGCTGTGGGTGGTTATCCACAGAGTAAGCAAAAAGAATGTCCAAGTACTTCATTTTACAAACTTAAACAAAGAGTCTGCACAATATTTTCTCATTTGGAGGAAAGAACCACTGGTAGGTCATTAGCACCAACTTTGAACTGTGCCCTCCAAAGCCTGGAAACCCATTTTTAATGCCTTGATGGTTGGCTGTCTGGCAATGAGAAACAATAGCTTCAGAACTATTTTACAAGAGAGAAAAAGGAACAATGGCTAATCTGTGTTCAGCTAGAATTAAAGTCATTAAGGTGTAATGGTGCCCTTTAAAACCTGCCAGGCTAGAGGTTTTAGAAATTTCAATGGCTAAATATGCAACCTGACTCTAACTTTTTAAGAAATGTCTCAGCAAAATTACAGGAAAACTAAACCCAGGGTCTACAATTGCCTTTTGTGAAGGAACATTCTTAGAAGGGAGAGTTTTCTTTCTGCCTTGAGTTTAATGAATTTCACTGAGTTTGCTAGTCTTAGTACTAAAGAGCAAAAAAGCTAAATCTGAAACTTTGACCCTCACACTGAAGTTTACCACCATCTGGCAAACTTGTGAATTAGCAAAGGTATTAAAAAATCACCTAGAACTCTCTGTATAAGAACATTATCAGTTAAAAAAATCAAACCAGAACAAATACACTCCAGAATAATTCTAAATTTTTAAGAAATAAAATCTGAATGTAGAGCTGCAAACAATAAGCAACATACCCATGGATAGGAGAAAACGAATTGGGAGCAATTAGGAGAATTATAAGAAATTGAATCACGAGGAAAAAAAAAGCATGCTTACTTCAGGTCTGAAAATCCCCCAAAAGAGCCATTTTCAAATTAAAATTAATTTTAAATGGTCAGAATATAGTGGAGCCAGGCCTGACCTAGCTCCCTTTATAACACCCCATCTGCTTGCTACCTACTGTTAACCCTCCTCCCCACCATGGCTTCTCCTGTTTCTTTTCCTATCCCTGTAATAATAAAGCACCAGCCAATTAGAAGAAACCTATCCTTGGCCTCCCTCTCATGTTCTCTCATCTCCATCAATTCTACCCCACTCAGGTCCTAATCCAGCCCTTCCCACATGTTCCACTATACTCTCCTGTTCCATACAGAACAAATTCCTGGCCCGCTTTCTCTCACTCTCTTTCCATCTATTAGCTCTTACTGCCCTGGCTCCTCTCTGACAACACTAGATGGGCTGTCCTCTCTAGCACTACCTTCTCTCCCCACCCTCCCCACCCTGGGAGTGGAGGTAGAATAGACATACTCCTTGCTCCCTTCCCTACTGTCACTTCCAAACTCTCTTTTTGCCTCCTAGCTCAGAAATCTTTCCACCCATTAAGTTCACATAACCACATTACAGTATACTAACCTCCAGGTCATCCTCTTCCTTTCTCAAGCTCACCTGGCTGAGTCATTTTTGCAGCCCATGTCCTAAATTACTGAGGGGCTGTTATCTGTGATTGGTAAGGAGACTACAGATTCTTGAATAGTTAACTCCTCACATATCTATAGCACCTTAAGGTTTGCAGAGTTCTTTCTTCACCATAAACCTTTGAGGTGTAGCTCATATATTATGTTCATTTCACAGACTGGGGAATCGAGGATCAAAGGTAAAGGACCTAAACCAAGGTCTCTTGTGGCAGAGCTGGGACCCTAGCAGATTTTCTGAATACTAATTCCTTCCCATCAATCAACAAGTATTTTATTAAGCACATACTACTACTTTACTACTACTACCATCAGCACCACCAGTCTAGCAAAATTACAGGAAAACTAAACCTACTACTGCTACCACTAGTAACCAGCATTTCTATGATGCCCTATGGTTTACAAAACACTTTGCAATTACCAGCTCACTGGATCGTCAGCACAACCCTGGGAGGCAGGTGCTATCATTATCATCTTCTTTCCACAGAGGAGGAAACAGAAGCTGAAAAGTTAAGAAATGTACCCAGGGTCACACAGCTACTAAGTGTCTGAAACAGGATTTGAATGCACGTGTTCCTGACTCCTAGCCCCATATACTATCCTCTAGCTGACTACTATATGTCAGGCACTGAGGCAGGCATAAGGGATACAAATACAAAGAATGAAACAATCCTTACTAGTTAAGGAGAGCTTATATTCTAACAGTGGGAACAACAATTACAGACAAGCAGATATAAAGCATAAATACAGATTTACCTACAAAGTAATTTGAGAGAATTCATATAGGAGATAGTGCTTGAGCTGCATTTCAGCAGTAGAGAGTCTATAAGGCAGAGGTAAGGAAAGAGGACATTCTAGGGTAAGAAACAGCTAGGGTAAAGGCATGATGACAGGAGGTGGAATGGCAGGTGTGAGAACAATGAGGTCAGTTTGGATGGACCGCAAATGAGAGAGGAGGAGGAATGTCCAGTGAGGCTGGAAGGGTAGTCTGAGGCCAAACTGTCTAGAATTTTAAAAGCTATAAAGAGATGTAGACATAAACAAATTAGTGAAGCATGAAGAAATCACCTGTCAGATCTATGGATAGGGAAAGAGTTCATACCCAAACAAAAATCAGAGTCACAGAAAATAAAATAATTAATATTGAATACATAAAATTAAAGTTTTTGCACAAATAAAAGCAATGCAGCTAAAATTTAAAAAAAAAGCAGAAACTGGGGAAAAAACCTTTACAATAAATTTCTCTAATAAAAGTCTCATTTCTAAAATATATAGGGAACTGAGTCAAATTTGTAAAAATAAGTTATTTCCCAATTGATAAATGGTCAAAAAAAAATGTGAATGGGCAGTTTTTAAAGGAAGAAATCAAAGCTATCAACAGCCAAATGAAAAAGTCCTCTAAGTCCCTAATAATTAGAGAAATATAAATTAAAACAACTCTAAGGTATCACCTCACACCTATCAATCACAAAGATTCACAAACACAAGGCCCCTCCTATTTCTTACACACAAAAAGTCTTGTAAGACATTTTGACAATCCCTCATTTCATATCTATTGAGTGTTCAAAAGGTGTAAATGGATACATGAATTCTCCCACTTAGTACATGTGTGACCTTAGACAAGTCATGTGACTTCTATGGATATGAGATTTATCTATAAAATGAGGAGGCTGAGTTAATCTTCAATCTATGATCTTATGAGTAATTTTGTTTAAAAAAAAAAGTAGTAACCTTTAAAATTTTAAGCTCCATTAATGTTCTGGTCATTAATTTAGAGTTCCCTCTTGCTTCATATTTATGGACGGTATTCATTTCATGTTGATCAGGAGTAAGCTGTATGAACAACCATAATGACCCTCTAAGTTCTTGCCAGAACTCAAAGGAGGTAACAATGAATAAATTTTCCATTTACAAAGCCTGACTTAAAATATCAGGGCTCAAGGGACTGCCTTACAAGTAAAAATCCAGCAAGCAATCAAATTTACCCTACATTTAACCAAACTGATGAATTTCAGTACACACCTAAAATGTGGGCCATTACATAAAAATGTTCATGCAAATCAGGAATTCACAAAGGGATAGGGTTCTTGCTTTAAGGTACTTCTGGCCACCTAACAGGATTCTAGTCCAGGTATTTATTAACGTATCATTTCACTAAATTTAGACCAAAACAAAACTAAGTACTGACCTACTTCTATATAACTGTCATTTGCAATTAAGTCTTTCAATTCTTATCTACAAAGAATGTTGCTCCATAACACAGCTTAACTAAAGCTGTACAATTAAAATCAAAAGACCAACGTGAAACTCCCTAAAAGTATGCTTTCATGTTATAAGGTCTGCCTTATTTATGCACAAGAAATAAAAGGGAATGGAAAATACTGGCAATGAGAAGTTATGATTTTCAAGTCAGAGGACGATGAATTGGAATGGACCTGGGGGCCTGCATATACACCTTGACTCTACAGATAAGAACCCGAGTGTCAGAAATAAAGGAGATTGCCCATGGTCACAAACCAGTCAATGGCAGAAGCAGCAGGAACAGATTTGCATCTCCTGACTCCAAACTCTGCCCTCTTTCCACTACGCACTATATCGGCTCTCCATCCAAAAAGTCTTAGCTGAATGCCAGGTGCTCACAAAACAAAAAAAGGTTATTCTCCAAGAAGGAAGTTTTAAGAGCTAGGATGCAGGAACCAAAAGGCAACTTCATTACATTTTTTTCCAGTTCCGTCCCATTAAAAGAACAATTACCACTGAAAACCTTAGGAAATTAAGAATATAAATTTGGGGCTCTAACCTCAGGAACTTTCTGACATGTTTGGTGTCTCACAAAGCTTTGATGAAATCAACCATTTCAACAGTGTGGCCCAGTCCCAAATGGTAACTTCCATTTATTCTGCTTTTCAAAAGATTATTTTATTTTAAATTACCACCTTGCAGAACAAGATGTAAAACTCACATCTTACAAAGCAACACTGACAGACAAGCTGGTAAAATACGGATGGAAATAAATAGAATTACATAGCTTGACTAAAATCTTAGCCATCTTTCAGTCCTCACTTGACCTATGATAGGATAATCTGTTGCAGTGGGAAATAAATGTATTATCACCTAAGATGTGTTTGCACATAAAATTATTTGTATCTGGTTAGCTAATTAACTGTGATCTACCTTAGTGTTGTCAGGCCAAATAAAAAAAAAGTCAAGCCATCTTTTTTTGTTTTGATTAACACTTGGCAATACTGAAACAAAGTCTGACAAAAACACAGTATCAATAGCATAGTCCTGCTAGAACCTTCCTGGCCTTCGAGTTTCTATTCACCCTTTATAAGGTCCCAGGATTATCACCTCTCCTTTGGGCAGACCCTCATTTGTTGAATCTGTATCCCTATGCCTTAGCACAGTGCCTGGCACTTTGTATTAGAGGTTAATAAATGCCTGTTGATTGAATAGGACCCAGGATGGTAAAGGCCCTTGGAAATTATCTGGTCCAAACCCTTTATTTTCCAAATGAGGAAACTAAGGCCCAAAGAAATCAAGAGACTTCCCCAAGGTCATGCAGATAGCAAGAAATAAAATAAGGATTTGAGCATGGTGCCCCAAGCTCTCTTAGAATTTAAAGAGATCCTCTGCAATACTTCCATCCTGAAACCCATCTAAAGAACAAAACTATATGGCTGGCTGAGATAAGTAAGTTGATATAGTGCCAGTGTATTTTAATAATGTTGAGGGAGTTGGGAAAACATACAGATGCATGCATTTCTTACCAAAAAAAAAAAAATCTATCTGCTGGGTACCATGTTGGATACTTCAGTGGTTTACCAAAGGAAGATGTCTACTATTCTCTCACGGAGATGCTTAAGAAACTAAGAAAGACCAATTTACTGGATAGTCTGGAGGAAAGATAATGGACTAGACCACAGGAGGTTCCTTCTGGTGCTGCAATTACAGTAGTGTGATCAGCAAAATCTTATCTTCATGTCCCAATGCTCTCTAGTTTAGAAGGGGCCTTTCCAGGAACTACGATAATGAAATAACACCCAAATGGATCTGGAATTTTATAGACAGGGGCTCCAACTGCAGAATCTCAGCTCACCACGCTGCTCAATCCCATGTGCCTCTTATCCAGGTGCTCCCCTAAATTTACCACAAGGGCCCACCCAACCTAGAGACTATGCAGAGGCAGCTAGGTGCTGAAGTACAGAGAGCACCAGACCTGGAGGAAGGAAAACCTGAGTTCCAATCTGGCCTCAGCTGCATGACCTGGGCAAGTCACTTCACCCTGTTTGCCGAGGTTTCCACATCAGTAAATGAGCTAGAGAAGGAAATGGCAAACCACTCCAGTATCTTTGCCAAGAAAATCTCAAGTGGGGTAACCAAGAGTGAGAACCCAACTGAACAACAACATACATATATATTTAAATAAAACAGCAAAAGCAAAACAGATTGGGTTGGCTTCAGGAAACTACAAAGCTCCTTTAATGACCTAAGTTCTCCTAGAAACAAATGTCCATCTCTTTCATACAATATTTTACTGGGGATATAAGGTTGAGCCAATTAAATAACAGAATCATAAAATCTCCCAAGTTATAAAGTTGATCTACCTTAAGTACTCTATTAAACCACAAATGATGACCAACTAGTGTTGGAGCTCAAATCCAAAGTAAGAAAATGTCATCTCTCCAAAGTCACCATTTGTAAAAGATGTTTACCCATTAACAGTAGGTCAAGGTGAAGACAAGAAAACGCTACATTCACATTTTCCACCAACATCTGATTTACGGTATCAAATTGTAATCAGTAACGTTCTTTTTCCACCAATATGCAAACAGGATAATTCATTTCTAAAAATTAAGATCTATTCAGTTTCCATCTGGTACCTGTTCCGCGGCCAGTTAGCGTGATAAAAAACAATCCCCCGGCTGCAGCTCATCATCCGGACCTACTTAGCCGTAGCGCTGATGGACAGGGAAGTGAAACCCTCAGGGAGGTCCCGGCCCTTGTTCCAGAGCAGCCCCCACTGCCCACCCCACCTCCGTTATCAGAACTACTTGTATGCGATTATCTAAGAAGCTGCCGATGCGCCGCAAAGTGGGGGCCGAGGGGTCCTGGCCCTTCGGCCACATCCAAGCGAGGCACCAGGGGGGAAACACCGCCTCCCACGGCCCTGGCCCAGAGCGGCCGTCCTCTGCCAGGTGCCCCCGGGGAATGCGGGGTGGCGAAGCACCAGTTGCTCACCGAGGCTCCCCTGCCCTCGCGGGGGCTCTGCAGCAGGGGCTTTGGGGCTCCGGGGAAGCCCGAGCCTCAGGGCCAGGAGGTCGCGGGCAGGGCCTCGAACTGGACCCCGACGCGCCCGAGGATGCCTGGGGATTTCCCCACGGGGGCATCACATGCGCCCACGCGCGCAACCCACGCAAACATACACAGAGTCCCTCCGCCTGCCGGGCTGGGGACCCTCTAGGAGGCCCAAAAGGGGGGTCCGGGGGACCCCAGAACCTGCCCCCGGCTGCGGGGCGCTGCGGGTCCGTGAAGGCGTACATGCGTGCGTACGTGTGTACTGCGTGCCCGCATGTGCCGCGTACATGTGTGGGGGTGGGGGGGGGGCCGTGCACATATGCGTAGGCTGGGCCCGCGCAGGGTGGGCGAGGGTGCTGGGCTCCGTGCGTGTGCGGGGCATTGTGTGCCCGTGGGCGGGGGAACGGGGGGAGGAGGGGAGCAGCGGGCCCGGGGCATCGCCGCCTCCCCCAGCTCCCCTGCCTCGCTGCGGATCCTCCCGCCCCCCCCAACGGGGGACCCCCGCGGGCACGCGCTGGGTGCGTGAGCGGGCCGCGCGTCCCCGCGCGCTACCCCCCCCTCCCCGGCCGCGCCGCGTGCGCACTTACCGCGGGCCGCCGCTCCCGCCGCCCGGGTCCGCATGGCCGGGGTCCCCGCGCCGGGGCCGCCTGGGGAGGGCGCAGCCCCCGCGCCCGTCGCCGCCGCCTCTGCTGCCGCCCCGCGCCGCCCGCTCCGCATTGGGCTCCGGCCCCGCCCGGCCCTGGCTCCGGCTCCGGGGCCCGGGCCCCGAGGGAAGGAGTCCCGCACCGAGGAGGGAGCGCAGCCCCAGCCGCCGCCGCCCCTGCTGCCCGGCCGTCCTCCCGCTCTCCGCTCCGGGTGCCGGTCTCGGTCCTCCGGCAGCCGCGGCCGCCCCGCCCCGCAGCGCCCCCTGGCCGGGGCTCGGGCTACGGCGCCCGGACTGACTGCGGCGGCCGCCGACGGGGGCGGGGCGGCCGCGGGGGAGGGAGGGAGGAGCGGCGAGGAGGGGGGAGGGGGGGAGCCTGAGCTGGGGCCTGGCCCGTCGGCCCGTCCGCCCGCCGCCGCTGCCGGACTCCTCCTCGGCTTAGCACTGCTGGCGCCCGCCGCCGCTGTCAACTCCGCCGGCCCGCACGGGCATGACTTAGAGAGCGGGCACGAGGCCCAGCTCCGACCCCGTCAGGGGATGGGGCCGGAGACCAGTTTCTACCCCTGCCTGTCCCTGAGGGACAAGACAAGAGCAAGGGCATCGGGACGGGAACGTGATCTGAGGCGTCCAAGAACGGGGAGAGGGGCACGAGGCACTGGCCCCGCCCCCAGGGAGAATAGGGGCACGAGGCTGCCTCCTAATCCCGCCCCCAGGGGGGACAGGTGAGAGAGGGGCAGGAGGCTAGCTCCTAACCCCGCCCCCCAGGAAGATAGCTGAGGAGATGGGCACGAGGCAGGCTCCTAGCCCCGCCCCCCAAGGAAAAGAGGAGCAGGAGACTGGCTCCTAATCCCACCCCCCAGGGAAATAAGCGAGCGGAAAGGGGCCCAAGGCAGGCTCCTAGCCCCGCCCCCCAGGGAGAAGAGGGGCTCCTAGCTCAGCACCAAAGCTGACTTACTGGCTAAGGAGATTGGTGGGAGGAGAGGGAAGCGCTGGGCCCCAGCTGAGAGCACTATCCTGAGGGGAACCGGCTTACTCCTCAACCCTCCCACACTATCACTATGAAGCCCCCTCCTAGGCAGTGAAAATAGATCCTGCAACTGTCCCTGCCTTCAAGAAGCTTCCATTCCTACGAGAAGGAAAACTTTGTGCACCCATACAAATAGGCACTATAGACAGAGGACAGAAGAGATACACTCACCATTAAAACATAGTGCAAGATAATGCCCCAGCACATGGAATGGGGGGAGGGGAGGTCTTGTGTAGGAGGAGTAAGTCGAACTGAGTTTTGAAGGAAACTAGAGATTATTTTATTTTTTTAATTAATTTATTTTTAGTTTTCAACATTCGCTTCCACAAGATTTTGAGTTCCAAATTTTCTCCCCATCTTTCCCCTCCCCTCACCCCGAGAGCGTGCATTCTGATTACCCCTTCCCCCAATCTGCCTTCCCTTCTATCACCACCCCCTTTCTCTTATGCCCTTCCCTTCTATTTTCCTGTAGGGCAAAACAGATTTCTGTACCCCATTGCCTGTATGTCTTATTTCCCAGGTGCATGTCAAACCAATTTTTAACATTCATTTTTAAAACTTTGAGTTCCACAGTCTCTCCTTTCCTCCCCACCCACCCTCATTGAGAAGGCAGAAATTCTTTATTTTTTAAAAAAAGTTTTTATTGATGTCCTGTTTTTACGTCATGATAGTTATTCCCAACACCCTCCCCCCTTCCTCTCCCAGAAAGCCATCCCATATAACATAGTATTTTTAAAAGGGGGGGAGGGGTTGGCACCACTGGTCAATACATTGAAAAATTCCTGAAGCACTTGGCATGGGTGATACCTACGAACATCCCACCTCCATGAAGAGAAGGGTCAGGAGTGTCTTCTGTCCCTTCATTAGAGTCTGGAAGCTGGAGATTCCAAGAAGAGGACACTGAGGTTCAGAGACATTAAGTGATTTCCCCAAGCTATTAAGTGGCAGCAAATATTGATGAGGTGCCTATCGTGTGCTAGGCACTGAACTAAGTATGCTAAGGCCAAAGATGAGAGCATTGAGCCTTCTCATATAGGAGAGGTCTTTACATAATGATAATGTGATTGGTCTTCAGCACTTTAAAGTTGGCGAAGCATCATCCAGACATTCACTTCAGCTCCACAACAACCCTGTGGTCTGAGAAGTACAGCTGTTACTATCCACATTTACAGATGAGCAAACAAACGTGTTCAGAGAGTTGAAGGGATCTGCCCGTGGTTGTGTGCTAGTGTGACAGCGAGCAAGTGTCGCAGGTGGAAAAGAAAGCGTAGTCTTCAGGACTCGAAGGTGGGTACTGTTGCCAGTATACAAGAGACTGCCTCTGCAAAGCTCTCTTTTGAGACTCCTAACCCTAGGGGGCTGGCACGCCAAGTTATTATCATGCCCATTGAGGAAACTGAGGGGAGTGTCTCGCTCAGAATCACACAGCTAGTCAGACTCCAAAGCAGGGTTCTAAGTTTAGTTCCACTACATTGCATTGCCTTTCAAAGATCTATTTAAAAAAAAAAAATATATATATATATATATGTAATGGCAGGCACTGCAGGGCATGACCTCAGTGGACCTCGGTGTATTTTTTTTAGACAGGGATATCATAATACTTGCCTTGAAAGGTTGTTCTGAACACTAAATAATAGGGATAATGGATATGTAGACAAACAAAACATCAAATTCTTGCCATCCCAGGTAGGAGATAAAAGGAACAACCTTTGAGCTCAAATGGTAGAAAGGTCCATTTCTGTCCTATACAAAGAAAAGCTGCCGAAGAATTGGAACTATCCTAGAGCAAAATGGGCTTCCTCCAGAGGTAGTGGATTTCCCCTCCCTAGGCCTCCAGGCCATGGCTAGATGACCAACCGCTGCTTGGAGAAACGGGGACAGACAGGTCAGATATAGGTTGGACTAGATGACAGTTGAGATCCATCCCTGCACATACTTTGAAGTTCGAGGGAGAATGGTCCTAGAAATCTACTGTTGGCTGGGCAATGGGAACCATCTCCAGAGTAGCCAGAAAGCTTCTCCTCTTTCCCCTTCTGTTCATAGAGTTTGTCTTCTTATTTTCTGGCTGAGGGTTGGACTTGTACAAACATTCAAGTAAAGCAAACAGCAACTATTTTGTATCTCAATGGAGATTCTCCTCAAATTCCTGTTGTCGCTATGGCCTAATCCCTAAGAGACCCAGATTGAGCTTCTATCTTACCGCTGCGGTTTTGCTTAGACTCAAGATTGTAGGTCTATTTGCACCATCATGAAGAAAATAAAAATTGGCTGCATCATTCCTGGACCTTCACAAAAAAATTACCTTGGATTTATTTTAAGTGTACTTATCAGTAAGTATACACAACTCTTTCCCTTGCTGACATGTTAGTTTTTCAGGGGCAGAGTACTGACTGTTTCATGCAAGAGACATGGAAGTAGAGGTGGTAACTCGGCAGCTGATCGGACACAGAGAGGGTGGGGATGTTGTGAAGCGAAGTAAAGAGTCAAGGATAACTCAAAGGTGTCCACCCTTGGAGTGTCTCTCTGGAGACAGCACAAATATCCCTTCTCCAGGCTAAACATCCCCAGTTCTTCCAACCATACTTCATTTGACATGGACTTAAGACCTTACACTGTCCTGATTGCCCTCCTCTCGATGTTCCCTAGCTGATCACTAAGATGTGGTACCCAGAACTTCCACACGTGGTCCGACGATGCTCTTCTTAACGTAGCCTAAAGTCATCTTGGTGTAATCTGAGCTTCTGTGGTCTCCTAAAGAGTTCACAATCCACTAGGACCCTCAGATCCTTTCAGATAAATTATTATGGAGCCACACTTCTCCCAACCTTGGACTTGGGAGGTTTGTTTTTTGTGGTTGTTTTCCAAGTCAGGTCAATAAGCATTCATTAAGCCCTTCGTTCTTGTTATATTTCATTCGTTTCAGTCCTGTCTGACTCTTGGTGACTCTATTTGGGATTTTCTTGACAAAGATACTGGAGTGGTTTGCCATGTCCTTCGCCAGTTCATTTAACAGATGAGGAAACTGAGGCAAACAAGATTAAGTGACTTGCTCAAGGTCATACAGCCAGTAAGTGTCTGAGGCTGGATTTGAACTTAGGAAGATGAGTTTTCCTAATTCCAGGCCCTGCACTCTATCCACTGTGCCACCTAGCACTAACATTCCAGGTATTATGCTGAGCACTGGGGATATTAAAAAAAAAGCAAAAAAACAGTCTCCACCCTCAAGAAACTCACAGTCTAATGGGGAAGATGACATGCGAACAACTATATACAACCAAGACAGATACAGGGTAAATCGGAGATAATCTCAGAGGGAAAGTGTTATTGTTAAAGGGGACTAGGAAAGGCTTTTCACAGAAGTTAATTTTCATCTTACTAAGTTTGGGCCAGTATAACTGGTATAACCCAGTATAGCCAGTCTAACGTGTAGTGATCTTTTTGGCTCCTGACTGTACCACCTAACAAACTCTCTATCCCACCTAAGTTTGTGTCATTGGCATCTTTGATCAGTATGTCTTTATCCAAGTCAAAGATAAAAATGTTAAACTAGTCAAGGCCAAGGTTCCATCACAGACTCCTTCCCGGTTGGTATTGAGCCATTAGTAGTCATTAATGGACTCTTTGGGTCCAGTCGCCCAACTAGTTCCAAGTCCATCTAACTATATTATCTTCCTTAGCTAGCACACATCTCTCCCCCTTGTCCACAAAAATAGCATGCAAGACTTTGTCCGATGCTTGGCTAAGATCTAGGCCAACAGTGCCTCCAGCACTCTCCCAGTCCTGCATGCTCGTAACCCTGACGGAAAGAATGAAATTAGTTCAGTATGACCCAGCTTAATAAAGCAATATTGGCTCTTTATAATTGCCATTCCTTACATAGTCCATAACCATTTCTTTAATAATATGTTCTAGAATTTTGCCAAGACTGTAAGTCAAGCTCACAGGCTAATAGTTAGCCAATTCTGTTCTCTTATTTTTAAAATGGAAACATTCCCCCGTCTTACTACACATACGAGTACCCAACAATGGTGTTCATTGGGCCAGTTGGCTCAAACTCACCAAGGGCAGTTGTCTTCCAATTTCCTTTCCTTGGGTATTAATTCCCCATTAGCCATTTGTAGCCTTCCCAGTTTATAGGTGATTCTCCCCGGCAGAGTAGACAAACAAAATAAGCGCTATTTATTTAGGCTTAAGTGACTTTAACTAAGGTTACTCTGAAACAATCACAGCTCAGACCCTGACTGGGCAAATGATGCCCTTCCAATCCTCAGTTTCCTCATCTGTAAAGTAGGGGGGGGATCATAATAGTAGCGGGCTTGTTAAGAACATCACATGAGAGACCAAGTATAGCATGTGCCTTAAGCACTCTAAAAACACAAGCTGTTATTATTAAATGAAAAGCACTGGATTTGGAGTCTGAGGACCTGGATCCAACTCCCAGCCCTACACTCATAAACCATGGGACTTTGGGTCTCCGTTTCCTCCTCTGTTTAATGATAACGGCTAGCATTTATAAGGTGCTTTAAGGTTTGCAAAATGCTTGACAAGTGTTATTTCATGTGACCCTTACAATGCCTCTGTGAGGTGGGTACTGTTATTAGCTCCATGTTACAGGTGACTTGCCAAAGTCACACAGCCAGCAAGTGTCTAAGGCAGGATTCCAACTGAGGTCTTCCTGCCTTCAAGTCTAGGGCACTATCCACTGCGCCACCCAGCTTCCTCAGTGAGGGGACTTGATCCTCCCTTCCATTCTCACTCTATGGTAACCTGGCACTTCCTTTCCAGATCAATAAAAGATACTCCCATACCTTGAACTTCCCTTCACAAATTCCTGAGGGACACATTGAAAACCATTAGGTTCATTTTATAACTAAAGAAACTGAGGCACAGAGAGAAATCATTTTGTCCTGGGGTTATAGGTATGAAGAAGAGCTGGAAGTACACCTTAAGGCCCTTCCAATCCCCATCTGTTGCTTTCACATCCCCTTTGCATTATTTATAGAGCTTCAAGAGCATCTCCAGGATTGACAAGAGGGAAGTGGAGCCCACAGAGACACTGGTGCACAGGGTTTACGGGTCAGGTCAGTCGAGAGAGTTTCCACTGGCCCTCTGGTTCCCAGGCCCAGACACCAACTGCAGGAGCAAATGTGCATTGACCTCTGAATAATCACGATGCCAAGGGAGTGGTGTTATGCTCCAAAAGCAGGTGAGTCATCTTTTCCAAGAACCAGATGTGGCAAGGCCAGACAAACACTGCACTGGGAGTCAGGAGAGATCTGGGTTTGAATCTGACCTGGGGCATTTCCTTCCTATATGACCTATGTGACAAGTCACTGAGCCTCAGTTTTATGCATCTGTAAAATGGGAACAGCACCCGCCTCACAGGGTGGTTGTAAGGATCGAATGAGGTCATGTATGTAAAACCTTAAAGTTGGGATACAAGGGTTAGCTACTGATTTATTTGTTTGCTTGTTGCTAGATGCTGCTCCAAACTTTGTTTCCACTCAGTCCATTCCCCTGGTCATTGTCCTGCTCACATGACTCTTTTCTCCCTGGGCAGCAAACTTCAGTGCCTCTCTCTCTCCCTGTTGACTGGCTTCCTCACTCCCACTCTAATCTTAACACCTACCTTGGGCCTCTATCAAATGACTGATCTCTTCTGCTCCTGCCACCTCTGCATTTCTTTCAACATGTGCCCCTCCCTCTAGAATAATAGCTCCCTGTCTCTCTCTGTCCCTCCCTCCCTCCTTCCCTCCCTCTTCTTTTCTCTTGCTTTCTTCTTCTTCTTCTTCTTCTTCTTCTTCTTCTTCTTCTTCTTCTTCTTCTTCTTCTTCTTCTTCCTCTTCTTCCTTTCTCTCTCCTCTCCACTTCTCTGTCTCTCTGTCTCTGTCTTTCCCTGTGTGTCTCTCTCTGTCTCTGTGTATGTGTGTGTCTTCTTCTCCCCCTGCTTCTTAGCTTTTGAGGCCCTTCCCTTCTCTTCTGAATAGCCCCTGGAAAACTAGTATGATGATAGACTTAGTGATGGAAGTAAGCTTAGAGATCATCATTTCCAAACCCCATATTTTACAGGAGAAGAATCTGACACCCTGGGATGGGATGGAACCTGGCCAAGGTGACATGGCTAGGGATCAGTAGGGCTCAGTATAGATGATAGTTTTAGAGCTGGGTGGAACCTTAAAAGGCATGTAGTCCAACATCCCTCATTTTACAGATGAAGAACCTGAGATTTAGGCTTTATGCTGTCCTGAAGCACTATGGGCTGCACTGAGAGGCTGCGGGTTCCCTCTCAATGGGGACCTTCAGATAGAGGCTGGAAAGCTATTTATCTGGGATGCCACTGAGGGGCTTCTTGGTCAGATACAGCTTAGAACTAAAAGACTTCATCCCTGAACTGAAACTGCTCTCTCTGGAGTCACCAAGGATCTCTTAATCACCAAAAGCAATGGCCTTTTCTTACTAACAATAACTATCATTTACATGGGGCTTTACAAATATCATCTCATTTAATCCTCACAACAAGCACTTGAGGGATTTTCTGTCGCTATCCTATCTCAATTAACGTTCTGTTAGCTTGATGAGAATAGAGACCTGCCTCCATTCTTCTACTCAACTGCTAGCTCACCTGTATCACCTCCCCTGCTAGACTCTGTACTCTCTGAGGGCAGGCATTGTGCTAGGCACTAGGGATTCAAAGACAAAGCTAAATGACTACTACCCTCTGGGATCTTACAGGCTGTTCTTCTGCCTCCAAATAATACCCTTATATTCACTCTTGGCAAATTATTTTTCCTAAGGGTGATTAAGGGCTGTGCAAAATATCATAAAATCAAAGATGTTCAAAGCAAGAAGGTCTCTCAGAGATCATCTTGTCTGACCTCTGCCTATTTGAACTTAAAGGATACTCTTAGCCTCAGTGGCTATGCACTAAAAGAGCATGCCCTTGTCAGGCAAAGGCTTTCAAACCATTGCACTTTAGTAGATGAAAGCAGAGAGTCTGCCAAATGGCTCTGGAGAACTGTAATCCACAAAATGCTAACTCAGTGACCACGAGATGTTCGGAAACCTAGAGCAGAGACAACGTAATACTGAGTAGAGACGCAACGCCCGGCAGAAGTGACAACCAACAGAGATCAGAGACTTTACGCTCAGCTGAGAGAGATCCCCACATGAATGGCCTCCACTTCCAAGGATGTTCTCTGGTCATGCGTGTTCTCCCTGTGTGTGCTTTTCACCCCTAGTGGTATGGAAAGCCATGAGAAAGTGTGTTCTGTGTTTTAGTTCAAGCTTGATTCAGGCTGGTCTGGGGCTTCAGATTCAGGATTGGAACAATCATGCGCCATCTGACATACACCATCTGGGATTTACTTAGCAATATCATGGGAAAGATACCCATTAAGGATACAACACAGATTCAGAAAGATGCAGCCCTCTCCTCTTCACATATCTGATCAGCTGGGTGTATAGGGGCTCAAACAGCAACAGGCATCTGTCAAGGCTGAACAGCACTGATTCCTCACGGGTTGGCCTCTTTTATGCCCTAACGAGGCAGCCTCGTCAATGGCTAGAGGCTTCACACCTTGAACCAATCGAGTCTCCAGCAACAGCTCCCCTACCTTGCCTTTTAGAGAAAAAGTACCCAACCTGCACAGCAGTAATCCAGGGAGAGATTGCTCCTACTTGATGGTATATCTTTTCTTGTTGCTTTTTTTTAGGTCAGAAAGATCGAAGTCAAATGTGATCTCAGACGTTTACTGGCTATTTTACAAAATATCCTGACTTAGCCTATGTCTGCCTCAGTTTCCTCATCTATAGTAGCACCACCTGCCAGGGTTGTTGTGAGGATTAAATGAGATTATATATCTAAAGCACTTTGCCAACCTTAAAGTGCTACATAAATGCTAGCTATTATTATGACCGTTATTACTAGTTTATCAATCCATCAAATCACGTTTATTGAATGCTTGCTGTTGCCAGGCACTGGAGATAAAGAGACAAAAATGAAACCGTGCCTGTCTTCAAGAAGTTTACGTTCTATTGAAGGAAACCATACGTACAACATAGACACATATAAATACATGCAAAATAACCCTCTGCACAACATTCAACACAAACATGCAGGATAAAAACAAGGCTATTTTGGCACCAACAGTTGGAGGGGCAATCAGGGAAGGCTTCCTATAGGAGATGGTTTTGAGCTGAGTTTAATAGGAAACTAGGAATTCTGTGGAAACAAACACTCTCCATTTAGCTAAAGTCTGTCACAGAAAAGCTTATTCTTCTGAGAGCAACTTGCTAGGACAAAATTTCAATCCTGCCCAAATTTCCCTTGCTGAACAGGAAACTCTGCCCGAATAGATTTCTAATGCACATTCATAGCCATTGGGAAAGAGAAGATGAAGAAATTCAGCCACAACATAAAGGACGAAAGGACAGTTAGGGTTTTGTAATATTTAATCTAAAGAAAACAATAGTAGAGGCCCCCTTAGAAAGATCTTATCAGAGGTCCTGACTTCTCAGGATTCAGATCAGGTCAGCCATTCCAGTGTGACCAATCATGCTAATCCTTCATGGTGGCCACAAGCTGGAGGCCTAAGGGTGGTTGTCTTCCCCACTAAGAAGTAGGAGTGAGGAGGGGGTACTTTTCTGGCTTAGGGGACTGCCTAAGCCTAGGGTCCTTCCTCTTTTTTATGTTGTAGACTCTTCAGGTTGTCAGTCTGGTGAAGACTAGGGACCGTTTCTTAAAATCATGTTTAAAAATGCATAAAATAACTCGCATAGGGGATAAGAGGAAGAGGACAAGCCTTTATTGTTATTTTTGAGTCCTTACAGCCCTGTCTGACTCTTTGTGACTCCATTTAGGGTTTTCTTGGCAAAGATACTGGAGTGGTTTGCCATTTCCCTCCCAGATCATTTTACAGATGAGGAAACAGAGGCAAACAGGATTAAATGACTTGCCCAAGGTCAGACAGTTAGTTAAGTGTCTGGAGTATTTCTGACTCTATCCATTGGGTGACCTAGCTGCCCCCAAGCATTTATTAAGTACCCACTATTTGCCAGGGACTGTACTAATTGCTTTACAGATATGATCTTATTTGATCCTGACAACAACTCTGGAGGTAGGTGCTATTCTTAGCCCTGTTTTGCAGTCAAGGCAGACAGAGTTAAGTGACTTTCCCAGGGTCACACAGCTACTTAGTTTCTGAGTATTTGAACTCAGGTCTTCCTGACTTATATGCACTATCCACTGTGCCACTTAGCTGCCTAACTGGATAATCTAGCTGGGTGACACAAGTAACCAATTATGTGACAATACAACTATCAAAATATTTTTAATTTCATAATTATTTTTTTAATCAACAATCCACCTTATCCCTCCCACTCCTTCCCCTCTCCCTTGCCACATTGAGAAATAAAGACAAAACCCTGTTGTAAATATGTATTGCCAAGCCAAATAAATTTCTTCATTGACCTTGCTAAAAAAAAAAAAATCTCATTCTGCACTCAAGTTCATCTTTTCTATTAAGAGGTAAGCAGCCTGTTTCATCGTGAGTCCTCTGGTTAAGTTGTCACCTTGATCAGAATTTAAAGTTGTTTCTCTTAGCAAGATTGGTGTCACGGTAGAGATCGTTCTCTTGGTTCTGCTCACTTCACTTTGTATCATTTCATTTAAATCCTCCTAGGTTTCTCTGAAACCACCCACCATGTCTTACAACACCACAGTATTCCATTGCATTCATATCCTATCGCTTGTTCAGTCATTCCTCAACTAATGGGCACCCCCTCAGTCTCTAATTCTGTGCCACCAAGTTGGGGGAGAGGAGGCAGGGGAACAACTGTCAAAATAAAAATAAAAAATAAAAATAGTTCATGAATCCCATGCTAAGAAAGCCTGGTTCTAAACAAAGTTATAGAAAAAGGAAATGACCTATCGTGTGTAAGAGCAGCTGGGCCCATTGGGCTAGACCAGAGTGCATGGAAAGGAGTAAAGAATGATAAGATTGAGCAAGTAGGTTGGAGCCACACAGTTTTTAATGTTCGACAGAGTTTCTAGTGGATTCTGGGGAGCCAATAACATTTGTTGACTAAAGGGTAACATGGGCAGACCTGTGCTTAAGGAAATCATTTTAACAGCTGAGCAGAGGATGGATTAGGGTGAAACTGAATTAGGAGTCTGTAATTCTCTGCTATTGCAATACTACTGTAATTGCTAGGTCCTGATTGGTGGGAATAAGGAATGTCCAGAAGAGGTTAATTGTATTCAAATTTGCACTATACGAAGACATAATTATGTAAATTGTGCTCATTGATTGGAGCCCATTGGAAATACAGGGTACAAATGCCACTTCAGGATATTTGTTATTTGTAGGTATCAGGACCTAGGTGCGGTCCAGCCTGGAAGTGAGGATGGTCTGAACTAGGCTGGGAGCTGTGAGAATGGAGAGAAAGGGGGGACAGATAAAAGTTGGATTCGGGATGGAGGGAGAATGAGTGAGGAGTCAAGAACGTCACCAAGGAAGTGAACCTGGATGACCCTTCCACCTACCTGAGCTCCCTGAGACCTGGCTCTCTCCATAGCCCTGGCCACCCTTGCTCCTTTCAAGGCTCCCGACCTACTGGGCCAGGGCTGAGTCAGAGTGCTCCTTGATCCACATTCCTGGTCCAGCCCCTCCCTCTGCTGACATCACTCAGCCACCCCTCCCTGAGGTCTGAGTCTGGGCTCCCAGCCTCCTTTCATAAACAGTTCATTACCTGACTCACAGACTTTCTCTCCACCCCCACCCCTGCCCTCATACTTAGGGGTTTGACAGTAAGGTGATGCCCTTCCCAACACCCTGGCCTCCTACTTTATCAGTCTCCTCGGTTTCACAGACCTGATTCTTTAGGTGCAGATACTTGGCTCTGGCCACTACCCATAACTATGGCCTTTCCATGATATAAAACTCTGAAATTACCCTCTTTGGTCATGATTTCCTGTCTCGCCATCTCTCCTGAATCCCTCCTATTCTTCATCCTGACTGTACCTTCTCATCCTCCAGCCATCAGCCTATTGCACTTGATTTGGCCTCAGCTCCTTACTCCCTCTATACCTCCCCTTTTCCCCTTTTGGCTTGTGGGATGGAAGGGCCTTTCCCTCCAAACTCCAAAGTAGAGGCAGATATTCTAGGACTCCTTCCTATCTTCCATGAGGTCCCTTTTAACTTACTGCTGAGATATAATAAAAAGGCAATCTCTGCCCTTCCATCTTCTCCTTTCTATGTCCTGGAAGTATAAGAACTGCTTTCTGAGCTCCTGAGGGCCCGTGGGAAATGCCCTTCCACTGCAGGGCTGCCCTGTGAGCACGTGGCTGCCTAGAAAAGCCTGTTTCTACGATGGGGGCACCTTCTGTTCCAGTCACCTTCCTTTCGATGCAGGCCCTTGTGAGAGTCAGCTGGTATCTTTGCTCTTCCCGGGCACCCTCTCAGCATGATATGATCTAATTGGGTGGTTGTGGCAGCAGAAACTTCAGCAGCTGAGGCAGAGACCCCACAGGGAGAGTCACCCACAGAGAAAAGAGACCACCCGAAGAAAAGAGCCCCCTAGGCGCTGGCAGGCTGTATTCAGTGGAGGGGACAGGTAAAAGAAATAATCAACGGCCTTGTTATAAAGCACCCAGTGAGACTCGTGCACTAACCAGCTTCTCAACTGACTGTAATCATTCTATGATTCATTATATCCTTCTGTTCCCTTTCTTTGTGGGAAGAAAACTGCCCATTCTATACCCGATTCCCATGATTCCCATTTGTACTTGGTGCGCCTTTTTATTTCCTCTCACCTGATGAGAAAGAGTAGGCTCCTTAGACCAGAGCCAAAACCAGAATTGTCCTTCAGGAGGTGGAAGCCTGCTATCCCTGTTGAGGAGGCAGGCATCTCCTGGGTAAACTCCAGGGGCAGGTAAAAGACAGGAACTGGCAAAATTCCCCAGCCTGCCATGGCTTCAGCGTGGGGAAGACTGGATAGCTGCTGTGCCAGATTATGATGGAGTGTTTGGGTCCAACACTGGAACAAAAGAAGGCACTGGTAGGTCATTCAACAGCTAACTAAAGGAGACTTACTTGGCCGTAGAGAGGGAACGATACTCAACAAGGTTGTGTATCAAGGGACTTTATATTGGTACAGTTGGGCCTAGCTCCCCTGCCTCTGAGTGGCTCACAAAGGTCTATTACAAGATAGGAATGGAAAAGGAGGGTGGCTTCAAATGGTGAAGTCTTTGAATGCCATAGAGAACAAATGTTCATTTTATTCTGTAGGCAATAGGGAGCCACTGAAAAATGTATAGTGGAGAAGTTAGTGGCAAAATCTTTGTGCAATAAAATAATCAACTCTTTTCCCACCTTCCCTACAATAGGTGTACTGGAGTGGGAGAGAGTGTTTGGCTGCCTAAGCCCATTTTGTCTTTGGGGCCATCCCCAAAGGGAATCCTGGGGCTAGAAGGATGCTGGGGAAAAACTTGGGGTGTTTGGTCAAGCTTCTAGTACTGTGAGAAATGCTGACATGGGTGGGAAGGAAACTGTGACTCGTCCAGCCAAACCGGACTCCTCACTGTACCCCAAAGCCAATACTAGTTATCCCCCATGTCTGGAATGCCCTCGTTCCTTACCTCAGAATCTCAGAATCCTTTTCTTCCTTCAAGGTCCATACCAGGGGCCAGGAAAGCTGTAGTCTTTCCTCATTGCCTCTTCTCCAGTTGTGAGCATCTTTTCCTTCTTTAATTTTCCTTATTAATTAGTCTTTGTCTGACTCCCCTTGACCCCATTTGGGGTTTTCTTGGCAAAGATACTGAAGCAGTTTGCCATCTCCTTCTCCAGCTCATTTTACAGAAGAGACTGAGGCAAAGGGGGCAAAGTGACTTTCCCAGAATCACACAGCTAGGAAGTGATCTGAGATGGATTTGAACTCAGGTCCTCCTGACTCCAGGCCAGCACTCTATCTAGTACTCTGCTTAGCTGCCCCACAGGTTGCATCTCTTGGTAGAATGTGATCTCTTAGAGGACAGAGATGGTTTTCTTTGCATTTTTGTTTCCTCAGCACCTTGTGCGTAGTACGTAGTAGGTACTTGGTAAGTGATGATCGTGCTGAACTGAATTCATTCAGTCAGCAAATATTTATTCTGTACCTACTGTCATGTATGTTGAAAAGCTCTAGGCACCTTTCCAGGGGATAGAGTCACAAAAGAACAGATGCATAGCTCTTAGATCTGTAGGACATGCTGCGAGGCAGAGGCAGCTAAGTGGTGCATTGCATAGAGCACTGGACCTGGAGTCAGGAAGAGAATTACATATATATAATGAATATACATATATATTTATACATCTACAAATATACATACAAATAATATATATAAAATTACAAACCAATGTCGTTGAAATACAGTTATTAAAACATTTTAAGAACAAGTTTGTGGCTCTCAGATGAAGACTCTCTGGCTCTAGACAAATGTTCTTTAAAATAATTATCCCTTCATTTTTTTTTAGGGAAGAAGTCAGGATAAGGGGAGGAAGGAGGCGAAAGGCCAGTAGCCTGGATTTCCCCTCTCTCATTCTCAGTCTCCCCTATAAAATTAAAATAATAATTGCTCTCTCTACCGCCAAACAAAGTTGATTGAAAAGCACAGATTTCCAGTTAGAAAAGACTTTAGAGTTCATCCAATCTACCCCTCGCCCCTACATTTTATAGCTGAGACCCAGAAAGCACAGCGTCTGCAACTTCCTGTTCGATTGACCGAGCAACCGCCCAAAGTCACCCAGACAGGAAACAGCTGAGTCCCCTGATCCAAATCCATCACCCCGTTGTTGTCGTTCCAGTCACATCTGACTCTCTGTGACCCCATCTGGGGTTTTCTTGGCAAAGACACTAGAGTCCTTTGCCATTTCCTTCTCTAGATCATTTTACAGATGAGGAAACTGAGGCATATGGGGTGAAGTGACTTGCCCAGGGTCACACAGTTAGTGTCTGAGGCCTGATCTGAACTGGGGTCTTCCTGCCTCCAGGCCCGACACTCTATCCACTGGGCCGTCCAGCCATCCAGGAAGGTGTTTGGTGCCATAGGAATAGGTTGTTGTTATTGGTATCGCTGTTGCTATTATTCCCAATAAATCATGTCTCAGATGAGATGATTACTGCAGACCTCAGTGTTTGACATCTCCATGATGATTTTTACCATCCTTTCTGAAGACGCAGACATGGTACTTAGGAAGCTGAAGGCAGGAAAGAGGCTGGACGTGTCCCAAGCACATGGGAGAGAAATCCATGAGAAGTGTGATGTAATCTCAGAAGCACCGAGGGACCTTTTGTAAACTCTCTCAGGATGACCAGAGAAGGATTTACTCTTACTTAATACGTGTTAGTTGTGGAGACCTGTTTAAAGATGAGAGGGGCAGATGAGAGTTCATGACTCCCAGAAGGACTTATCTGGAGCCAAAATCCAGTGGAAATCTTAGTTCAAGGGAATGGCTTTAGAGTGGAGATGTTGTCTGGAATGGCACTGGAGCTGTACAAAGACATCCTTGGATCATAAGGGACCTCAGAGAGCACTGAGTCCAACATGGTCAGACTGGCTGAGGGAGGATTCAAACCCAAGTCTTCCTACCTCTAAGCTCAGCACACAATCTACTACACCACCTGCCTCTCTGTCTCTTGCTATGTCAGGTAAATTCTAGAATGGGCCTCTCTGCAAGACAGGTCCCAGGTTCTGGTTGCTGTAGAGATCAGCACACAAAGGAGCACCCAAGAGGACATAGGAGGAATTGTTACAGTCTGCTGGGAGATGTGGAGAGAGAGTGGTTGCAGGTGCCACATGCTGGTGACGTGTAAGAGGTCCCGTGTGCCTGCTGGGAGCCCTTCCCATTGCATAATCAGAGGCTATTTACTGAGGCTTCTGAGGCCTTTGGCAGAGACCTGCTGGTTGGCAAATAGCAGCATTTTCTGTGAACTCTGATAAAAAGTTCCATTTGCTTTCTTTGCCCTGTAAATAAACTTTTTCTTCCTGGAGCTCAGTGAGCCATGTACTTTGCCAGGGGTGTTGGTGACAACATACTGGGCAGCGTAAAACAGTGAACTTATCAGATTCTCAGGGTGGTGGCAACAGGCTTGAGAGGGCAAAATCTTCCAGAATACAAGTGGGCCCTTTGTGTCCTATTACCTCTGACAAGATGAGCAGTTTGGCAAGCTATCATTTGATCAGCCAACAAGCATTAGTGCCACGCCCTGTGCTGTGTGAGGAAGACAGAAAGACAAACATGAAACAGCCTCAAGAAGCTTATATTCTGTGGGTGGAGACCATATGTACATAAATAATTATATGGGAGATAAGTACAAAGTATTGATAGGACAGAAGACAGTGGTAGCTGGAGGGACCAGAGATGTCTTTCCGTGTAGAAGCTGGTGCCTGAGCTGAGTCTTGAAGGAAGAAGGGAATCGAAGAGGCAGAAGAGGGAGGAACACATTCTAGCCCCAGGGGGAGTGGGGGAAGCCACTGCATGCTTTATAAAAACAGGACTGAAAGGGCACAGAGAGCAAGGCACTTAGTATGACAGTCCAGATGAATGGTCATGGGGGCCTGAGCTAGTATGGTGGTGTGGGAATAGAGGACAGGGACTCAGGAAATGCTACAGAGAGGTTACTTGGGGACCATTTTAAAGTTTTTGACAGGGAAAGAGACACATGCCAGCACTAGCTAGATATGCACCCTAGGTTTTGGGAGAGTCAATTTCAAAGGATTCAGAGAAAGGATAAATAGGATCCCATAGCCTAAAAATCTTCAGGGAAAGTCAGCCCAGGAGGGATAGGACATCCTCAAAAATGAAATTCTAAAGAAACAAAAAAATGTGATTCTGAGGAGAAGGATACTAGGGGTTTGTCCGAAGGTACCAATGTGAATGCATAGAGAATTCGCAAACCAAATTCAAAAGACACATTGAGAGGATAGAAGTAAGGACAGGTAATGGGGAATAACCATAAAATGAAGTAACTTTCTATAAGAATGGTGTCAGGAGTGCTAAAATCCAAAGCAAACTGGAGCTCACAAGGAAGCCCAGGACAACAAAGCATTGGGGTTTTTTTTGTTGTTGTTGTTTTAGTTAAGCTGATGAGAACATGAGCGTCAAATATGGGATAGAACCAGGGAGACTGGTTTGGGGGAGGCGGGGTTGGAGTGATAAGAACTGATGACAAAGTGAGAGCAGAACTGTCCATTCTTTTATTTCCTTTTTCTCAAAGGGCAAGGTGAAGGACCTTTGCACTGGAAACAACAGAAATGGGGCTAATGGGGAGATTGGGAGACAGAAAGCGAAGGCCAGCTGAAGTTGAGTCATCCTCCCAGACTGGAAATCAATTGACCAATCACTCAATAACATTGATTAAGCACCTGCTATGTGCCAGGCACTGTGCTAAGAGCTGGGGATTAAAAAAGGGGCAAAAACCATCCCCTGCCCTCAAGGAGCTTACAATCTAATGGGGGCAGGACATGCAAACAAATATATACAAAGCAAGCTATACACAGGATATATAGGAGATAGTTAACAGAGGGAAGGCTTCCTGTAGAAGGAGAGATTTTATCTGGCACTTAAAGGAAGCCAGGGAGGTCAGGGGTCAAGTGAAGGAGGTGCTGAAAGGAGGAGCAGATGTGATTGCTGAGCCAATGTCAGCGATCTCTGAAGAACCAGAATGGACAAATGTTGGAGAACGAAGACCACAAAGCTTCAACTGGTGAGCTTGATTTTGATTCCTGGGGAAATTACATAGAAAACATGGTAATAGCTAGTTATTTGTATGGTGATTTAAGGTTTGCAAAGTACTTTACAATTATGTGACTCACAACATCCTTGTGAGGTAGGTGTTATTATTATACTTTACAGAAGAGGAAGCTGAGGCAGAAGTGAAATCAGTCAATAAACATTGTTAAGTTCTTCTCTCACTAGATCGAAGGGGAGATATGGGGGCGGGGTGGTAAGGTGTAAGAAGACTGGAAAGGCGGAGGTGGGGGCACTTTATTAAGGACATTAATACTAAACAGAGAACTTTGTATTTGATCCTGGAGGTGATAGGGAGCGCTGGAATTTTTGGAGTAAGGGGATGATGTGGACGTGGTCAGACCTACATCTGCCCAAGACCATGCAGCTTGTCTGAAGTCTTGATTCCAAGTCCCTGCTCTCTCCACTGCGCCATCTCTAGAAAAGGACAAGAGCGGCTTCATCAAAACCAGGTCATGTCGACGTAACCTCATTTTTGTTTTGGATGGGACAGATGAGAGGAATGCTATGGATGGACCTTGCCTAGATTTTAGCAAATCGTTTGATAAACACTCTCATACTAGTCTTGTAGAAAAGATACAAGTTAGATGATCGATGGACTCAACACTAGTTAAATTAGCAGATTCCAAAATAATGGCTCAGTGTCATCTTACAAAGAGGTGCCCAGTAGTATGCCCTGGCGGGGGGGGGGGTGTCTGTATTTGACCCTATGCTGTTTAACAATTTTGTCAACTTAGATAAAGGCATAGGGAGCATGCTTACCAATTTACAGATGACACAAAGCTGAAGGGAGGGTTAACATGCTGGATACGAGATTCAGCATCCTGCCTTTTTTTTTTCCTAAATTCATTTTATTTTGTTTTCAATTCTAAATTCTCTCCTTTCCCTTCCCCTTTGCCCATCCATTGAGAAGGCAAGAAAAACAAAACCCATTAAAATATGTATAGTTATGTAAAACAAATTTCTGCATTAGTTATATTCGTCGCGCCGCACCCCCCCCCCACCACCCCAGAAAAAGAAAGAGAAGAAAATATGCTCCAACCTGCACTCTGAGTACATCACCTCTCTGTCAAGAGGTGGGTAGCATGTTTCATCATGGATCCTCTGGAATTGCACTGGCCAGTTACTAAATCTTACTATGTTGATTAGCTTTACGATATTGCTGTCACTGTATACATTGTTCTACTGCCTCTGCTCACTTCACTTTGCATCAGTTCATAGAAGTCTTCCTAGGTTTTTCTGAAACCATTCTCTTTATTTTTTACAGCAAAACAATATTTCATCACTTTCATGTACCATAATTTGGTTAACCATTCTCCAATTGATGGATGTCCCCTGAGTTTCCAATTCTTTGTTACCACAAAAATTTGCTGTAAGTATTTTTATACATATGGTCCCTTTTCCTCTTTCTTTAATCTCTTTGAAGTAATAGACCTAGTAGCAGAATTGCTGGGTCAAAGGTAAATAGCAATTGTTTTTGTTCTAGCCAGAAACTCTGAGGGTCATCACCTCCCAGATTGATTCTTTTGTGAAGTCAAACTAGCCTGTCTTTTGCCTCAGTTCTTATCTAGGCTTTATCACCAAATGGGTGCTGCCTCAGACAAACTGAGACCTGGGAAAGATCCTAGCTTAAAGAGGCCAAGACCTCCCACTGCATCAGAGGCCATTACCAGTTGTCTTGACCTATGTCTTGCCACTGGATTCACTGGAGGAGAGAGTGAGGCTGATGACTTTGCACAGTTCAGTCTCACTTAAATCCAGTTCACTTGCCAGTCAAAATATCATGCTTGTGAAGTCCTTGATTCTCTTTGAGAAAGAAGAACAAACAACAACATTGAATCAAAGGACATGCACAGTTGAATAGCTTTTTAGATATGTTCCAAAATGCTCTCCAGAATAGTTGGGCTAGTTCACACCTCCACCAAGAGTGTAGTAGCAGACCTGCCTTCCCACATCCCCTCCAGCATTTGTCATTTTCATGCTTTTCTATTGGCTATCTCCTATGACTAGAACTCTGTCCCTCCTCCCTGTCTCCTGCATCCCTATGTTCCTTCAGGTCTCAACTAAAATCTTGCCTTCTACAGGAGGCCTCTTCTGGGCCTGCTTCATGCTAGTACCTTCCTCCTGAGATGAACCCCAAAGTATCTTGTATATATCTTGTTTGTACATAGTTGTTTCCTTCATTAGACTGTGAGCTCCTTGATAGAGGACTTGGCTCAAACAGAGGACTTCCCGGAATGTCAGACACAAAAGGCGGGGTTACACAAGGAAGGCACTTAATAAATGATTATTGCTTGATTAATTCGGAGCTGGCGAATTGGGTTGTTCATAAACAGGTTAGGCTGGAGCTGCTAGGTGTCATTATCTTTATCTTTCTCCCTAATTTGGGGCTATTTTGACCTTTGCTCAAAGACATGGCTGCATTAGACATTAGGTTTTGGTACTGCAATGATTCTGCACCAACAGTGATCACCTCCATCCCAGCTGGTCCTTCTAGAAACAGCAGCTCCAGTTAGGTAGGAAAGGGCTCTGAACCCTGCCTATAGCCAGATAGGGGGCAGGGAAGCCTAGTCTTGAAGGCAGGCTCAAGAGAGTTCATGGTGACAGCTGAGGCAGAGGGTGCCACCCTGATCCTAGAGGCACTGGACCTCCCCTGGTTAATCCAAGCCCTATCCCTGCACCCCAGCCCTGGTTTCCTTCTCCAGCAAACAGACACTCAGAGCCCCAGGCCTAGCCGTTTAGCCAGGGCGGGGTTAACCGTGGGGTTAACCGATCTAGCCAGCCTCTGGGGGAAAAAGCTGCCTCCTACCTGCCATTTTACTGGGAATGCCCTTAGCCTTCTCAAATCCTCTGCAATCTGTTGTCTCACAGCAGCCCTTGGAGGTAGGCAGGGCAGAAGAGAAGTTGGTGATATTTGTTCTTGTTATCACTTGACAGATGAGGCACCTCTGTCCAAGGGGACCTTCTAAGGATCATAACTCCAGAGCAGGAAAGAACCTCAGAGGTCACCTAGTCCAATCTCTTCTTTTTACAGATAAGAAAATTGAAACCCAGGAGTTTTTAAAGGTCACTCAGCTTTTGAACCCAGATCTTTGGACTCCCAAGCCAGGGAGGGCTCTTTCTGCTGTATCCTACCACCTCCTCAGGATTACACAGAGCTGGGATTAGAATCCAGGTCTCCCAGCTCTCAGTCTCACATTCTCCTAGCTACACCCAATTTTCTCAGCCTGTCTCCCAAATTCCTAGCTCAGTGGGATGCAGAGCAGCTAAAGAGACAGCGGCATGAGTAACCTGGGCCTTGGGCGCTCAGTCTCCTCAGCTGGGCCGGCTCAGCCTGCTGCCCCAAGCTACCCTCTCCCGTCCTCCTTTCACCCTTCTCCCTGGCATTAAAAGCCCTCACCTAGGAAGCCAGATGGTACAGTAGACACAGTCAGGTCTTCCAGATCCTTACTAGCTGTACGTCACTTAACTGCTGTTTGCCTCCGTCTCCGCATGTGCAAAATGGAAATAATCACCCACTTCCCAGGGTTGTTGTGAAGATATAGATGTTTGTGAAGTTCTTTGAAATATGAATGTGCTATGTAATAACAACCATAACAGCAACAACAGCTGACATTGATATAGCACCTACTGTGTGCCAGGCATCGTGCTAAGCGCTTTACAAATACATCTCATCTGTTCCTCATTTTATGGTTGGGGACATTGAGGCAGATGGGTTAAATGACTTGCTCAAGGTCACAGTCAGTAAGTGCTAGCTATTAATTAAATATTTGAGGAGGAACAGAACATCAGGAAGAGCTTCAGGGAGGAGGTGATGCCTTAAAGAAAGACAAGGGTTCCGAAAGGTGAAGACAAGGAAATGCATTCCAGACATGAGGAAGGGCTTGTACCAATGCCTGGAGGCAGGAGATGGAATGGCAGGAGAGGAAACAGTCTAGTTCTGGTTTGGCTGGAAAGTGGAGTTTGTGAAGAGGAGTGATGGGACATGAGACTGGACAGGCTGGCTGGAGCCAAGTCATGAACAGCCTTAGACGCTATGCTGAGGAGTGTGCTTGGTCCTGGAGGTGATACAGAACCCCTGGTGGCTCCTGAGCTGGGGAGTGACATTGTCTGAAGGGCTTTAAGCATGTTATTTAGGCAGCTGTGTGGAGGAAGGATTGGCGTGGGAAGAGAAGTAGAGACAAGGAGACCAGTTGGGAGGCCATTGGGATTGCCCAGCTGGGAAGCGATGAGGACCTGAACTAGGGTGGTGAGTGGAGAGGAGGAGACTGTGATGGGCATCAAAGAGAGGTTCCTTACCAAACAAGGCAGGTTCTTACATTGCTGGGCAGCTCTGATAGTTAGAGAACCTTTCCTTCTCTGGAGCCCAAATCTGGCTCACCGTGACTTTCTCCCAACTGCTCCTCACTCTGCCCTCGGTCGAGCGTCAGCAGTGGTGTTCACACTCTTGGGGGTTAGGTAGTGCAGTGGCTAAAGCATCAGCCCTGGAGTATGGAAGATTCATCTTCCTGAGTTCAAATCTGACCTCAGACACTTACTAGCTGCGCGACCCTGGGCAAGTCACTTACCCCTGTTTGCCTCAGTTTCCTCATTTATAAAATGAGCTGGAGAAGGAAATGGCAAAATACTTCAGTGTCTTTCTTTGCCAAGAAAACCCCAAATGGGGTCACAGACAAAACTGAAAAATGACCGAACAACCACGGCCTCTGACCCCAGAGTCACAACTCATTCCACAATATCCCACTGCCCTCTCTATACAGCTGTAACCAGAGTGGGAAGGTCAGTGCTTTTCCCATGGTGCCATTGTTTAGGGGGCTCTGACAGGTATGTGTTTAGCAGGTAGAAACCTCAGAACCAAGAAGGAATAAGTGGCTAGCACAGGGAGTTCCCTGCCCCTGGTGGTCCTACCCCAGGAGAGCATCTCTCCTGCTTCCTCTCCAGCAGAGGCTTTGGGCTCTGTGGTGTCTTAAGAGATCTCTGCAGGAGCTGTCCCAGGTTGCAGAATTTCTCCTTTAATAGAGTTTGTGTCTGGACATCCCGTCCCTCCCCTCCCGATCTGGATTTGTCTTGAACAGTTAATCTGAGAGCACCTTTCTTGTCGCTCTCCCAGATGTCAGAGTTGCTAGTTACCCCTCTGCCCCCATCGGCCCACCCAGGAAGCCTGATTCTGTAGAAGAGGGATGAAGAAAGAACCTCAAAGGCCATCTGGTCTACCCCCTCCTTTTAGAAATAAGGAAACTGAGCCCCAGAGAGGTTATGAGGTTATAAGTTCCCGAAGCACTTACCCAGGTCCTTTGACTGAGGGTAGCCACTGTTTCCTGTTTGTTTCCGTATCCTTGGAGCCTGGCACAGTGCTGGTACCTAACAGGTGTGGAATTGATTGTTGCTTGCTTGCTAGATCAAAGAAGATCATTTATACAAACTATTTTGAAATCCTCAAGCACTGTAATCAATGCTTGCTATCACAGGGGTTGTCTCATCATTCCCACCAACCCATGCTGCCCTCCTAGAACAGAGAATGTTGGTGTTGAAAGGGATCTTTGAGGTCCTCTAGACCAAGGATTCTTATAAACCTTTTTGGTGTCATGGGATCCTTGGGCAGTCAGTTTGGTGATGCCCAAGGACCCCTCCTCAGAATAGTGTCTTTAAATGCATAAATAAGATACTTAGGATTTACAAGGGAAACTATATTGAAGTATACATATATGTGTGTATATATATATATATATATATATATATATATATATATATATAAAAGGTCATGGACTCCAGGTTTAGAATCCTTGATCTAATTCTCTCACTTTACAGAGACATAAACTGAGGATCAGGGAAGGAAAGGGACCTGAATAAGCAGATGTCCAGAATCCCAGCGCAGTTTAATTTAGTTCAATAGATGGGAAGGGCCTACTGTGTATGAGGCCTACTGTGTGCTCTACTCTCTGCCTCCAGGTAAGTAACAAGGGCAGCCTTGCCAAACAGCAAGCGAAATGGGAAGCTGTGATTTGTTCAGAGGCATCTTTGGCAGGAAAACAAATAAACAAAGAAGCCTAGAGGAATTTGACCCATTTCTGTCGGAAACCAGTGCCTGCTCCCCTGCCTGGCATGTAAGAAGCCAAGCAGAGACAGTTCCCCCCTCCCTGCTTCCCAGGGGCAGCCTTTTCAATGAGCAATAAAAGCCGGCTGCCTCAATGGCTTATGAAGGGGACTGGCCTTCTCCTGTCAGACCTCTAGCCTCCCAACTCTCTTGTCTCAGTCTGGCATCGTTCCCTCTGCCCTCTTTGGGATCCCCAGGTCCCATCCTCAGGGCTTGGGGACTGCAGAAGAACTAAAGGCAAAGGCTAGGAGGGGTTGGGACCTTCTGGGAGGTTCTGGGCAGCCTTGAAGAGCCAGTCCAAGCTCATGGCCTGTCTCTTCTCTTTCTGGGCCTTTCTTTCCATTCCCTGTGCCCTGTGTTCCCATCTCTAGTGCCTCCAGATGCCCTGGGCCTGGCTTTCCCAGTGAGCTGTTCTCCACTGTCTCCTTCCTGCATCTCTCTTGACGTCAGGGCTCCTTACCTTCCCCAAATACTTTCTACTTCCTCATCTCTGTGCAGGCTGGATCTTCCGATGTAGGATGGAAGCTCCTTGAGGACAAGGCTGTTTGGGGCTCTGTCTTTGTGCTTGTTTCTAAGGAAAGTGGGGCCCTCTGTTTTCATGTGAGTAGGGAGCTCCCTTCGTGGAAACTCCTCCCTTCATGGATGCAGACCAGCAACTCATCTGCAATTTATTTTTTATTTCTTAAAAATAACTTTATTTTTCTCAATTCTTCTTTGAATACTTTTTAAATCTTGAAGTGGGCCAAAACCCAAATAAGATGAGCATTCCGTATACAAAGCAGAATGGAAAAAGGAGACAACGGGTGAAACCACAGATGGGAATTATAAAGTTTGCTTTGTTCTTCAAGTATAGAATGAAGTCAACATGTCATCTCCCCAAACTGTCCAGCTTGTCTGTCAGTAACTGATATTTACCACCAGTTACTGGGAACTCTGGGAGTGACGTGCCCATGACCACAAGGCTGCTTCATATCAGAGGCCTTGTCTCATGTGAGCAGACTCATCTCAGAGGCATCTATGCCTATACACCAGACTGATGGTTAGACTGATGCTGCCATCTACACTGTCCCTCATTTGAGCCTCACAACTACTCTGTGTGGTAGTTGCACCAGGTACTGTGATCCCCTTGGAAGTGGTAGGAGAACACACAAACTGACAAACATCTTTATTTCAGAGTACTCTCCAGGGAGGCAGGGGCCTGGGGAGGGGGTCACAAAGCTTGAACAGGACATCAAGCCTGTATAGACCCAAGGACATTACAGCGTTGTAAGCAGAGCTCCTGGACTGGGGAGCCAAGGAACCCGGCTTCTGCTCATGGATCTGGTCATAGCTCTAAGTAAGCCCTTGGGACCTTCTCCAGGTCTCAGCTTCCTTCTCTATAAAATGTAATTTCTGTATGTCTTACAAGCATTCTGTGAGGGTCAAACGAGATGTTGTGTTAAAAGGGCAGCAAGGTGGCTTCACAGTGCATAGAGCTTGGGCCAGGAGCCAGGAGTTCAAATTTGGCTTCAGACACTAGCTGTGCGATCCTGGGCAAGTCACTTAACCCTATTTGCCTCAGTTTCCTAATCTGTAAAATGAGCTAGAGAAAAAAATGGCAAACCATGCTAGAATCTTTGCTAAAGAAAACCCCACAAGAAATCACGAAGACTCAGACACTTCGGAACAACAAATTATGTTAAAAATGAGGGGGTGGGATTAGATGACCTCTGAGGCTCCTCCCGGCTCTGACATCCCCTGTTCTCTGGCCCCTCCCAGCCCTGACATCCCCTGTTCTGAGGCCCCTCCCAGCTCTGACATCCCCTGTTCTGAGGCCCCTCCCAGCTCTGACATCCCCTGTTCTGAGGCCCCTCCCAGCCCTGACATCCCCTGTTCTCAGGCCCCTCCCAGCTCTGACATCCCCTGTTCTCAGGCCCCTCCCAGCCCTGACATCCCCTGTTCTCAGGCCCCTCCCAGCTCTGACATCCCCTGTTCTCAGGCCCCTCCCAGCTCTGACATCCCCTGTTCTCAGGCCCCTCCCAGCTCTGACATTCCTCATTCTGTGCTCTAAAGCCTTTCTAGTTCTAACATTCTATGCATCTTCCTTGTTTCCCGAGAGGCTGTAAATCTTTGGAATAAAATGCACCAGTCCTTTACCTCTTGGGTGATTTCTCTGTGACCTGAGGACCAGCTTAGAGTTCAGAGTTCCTCGGCACAGGGTTGGCTGCAGCGAACACATTTTCCAGCTAGCACAACTGGCCACTCCCACGCCCTGAAGCTGTCTGGGCTGCGGCCGCTCCACACCGAGTTTAGGGACCATCCGGACCAACCTTTCCTTTTACAGGGGAAGGAGAGAATAGTTTGCCCCAAGCTCAGGGTCACGCAGCCAGCGAGAGCCCGGACTTCCAGCCTCTGCGGCATGTTCCTTCCACGACGCTGTTGAGAAGCCCATCGTTGGAGTATTCCTTCACCCCAAACCGGAGAGGCGGCAGGGTGTTTCCACCGGCTGCCTCCCAAGCCGCAAACTCCCTCCTTCCTCTTTTCCCCTCCTCGCTTCCCAGGATTCCTTCCACTCCCAGCTAAAGTCTCCCCTTCTGCATTAAGCCTTCCACTTTCCTCCCGTTCCCGCAGCTTTGTGTTTGCATTTGTAAAGTAAACAACGCTGTTTGCTCCTTGCGTCCCCCGAGTTCCCAGACAGTCGCTGGGCTCCTTGAGAGCAGACTGTCTTTTGCTCGTCTTTCTATCCGCGGCGCTTAGCGCAGTGTCCGGAACATAGTAGGTGCTTAATAAAAGTTTTCAGAGTGACCGACCGCAAGGATTAACACCTTCATTTTACGAATGAAGAGGGAAGTGACCTACCCAGGGTCACACAGCCAGTCCAATGCTGAGACTTGAAATTTAACTTTTCCTACTCTAATGCAGGTTTTTGAAGGGTTTCTGTGGTTTGTTTTTTGTTTTTACGGGCTCACCACTTCTCTTGGAAGCACCAGAGAATTAGGGCAGCTAAATTGTAAAGGGTGGGTGGGAGCATTCTGGAGATCCTCCTCAGAGAACTCCCACGGCCCTCCCTCGGGATCTCAGGTCCCCGCTTTCTCCGGTCTTCTTAGATTGTCCCCAGCCTCCCTTCTAATGCACCTTTAGGGGAATTTGGAGACAAGGGCTGGGAGGGGAGACCGTGCAGTTTAAGCAGTGTCCAGCAGGTGGCAGGACACACACGTGTGAAGCAAGTATTGGAACCACCACCCCAGGGATAGGGACTGAATCCAGGATCTCACAGGTACAGAAAAGTCCTCGGTCTATCCATGCAAGCGGGCACCTTCTCTGCGGCTAAGAGTCTCAGAGCAAGGCTTCTTAACCGCTTTTGTATCATGGGGTCCTTTGGCATTCTGGTGAACCTTTCTAAGAACCATGCTTTTAAATGCATGAAAGAAAATACACAGGATTAAAAAAAAGGGAAAACAATTACATCTAAATCAACATACCAAAGTATTATTTAAGACAAGTTCACAGACCCCAGGTCAAGAGAACTGTCCAGAGCACCTAGAGGCTGCCCAGTCACTATGCATCACAGACGGGGCTTGGATGTGAGTCTGAGACCAGCTTTCTATCCACTGTGGCACACGGGAAGGTCTCACACGCTTCTCAATGTTCAAAAGCCAGCCCTGAATTCTGAGAGTGGAGTCTGGGGTCCGATGGCGATCTGTAACTTAAAGAATGGAAGATGGGACCAGAGAGTGCAATCTACCAGAATCATTTTCCTGAGGAAATTATCTGAGCTCCCTTAACTCCTTGCCATTCAAGGCTCTTCCCAACCTGGCATCCCCTGAATGCTGTAGCCTTGGAGGACATGGGTTCGAATTTTGGTTTTGCTTGCTCCCTGTATAATCATGAGCCAGTTCCTCCTCTGTAGCCTATAGGCCTTCTCAGGTCCCTTCCGGCTCAACATCTACCAGCCTGACTTTCCAGCTTTTGTTCACACTAGTTCTTTCCATCTACTCTAGGCTCCAGGTGAACTGGGCAATTCTATTTTGCAAATATATCCCATGCTTTCCTGCCCCCATGCTTTTGTTCAAGCTGTTCCTGATTCCTAGGACGCCATCTCTCCCAATCAGCCATTTAATATCTATTCATTCTTTAAAGCCCAGCTCAGAAATCACCCGCTCCAAGAAGTCTTTCCCTCACCTCGTTAGCATCACCCACCCCCTCCTCCACCCTGCATAACACTTCTTTTTGTATTTCTCCACTGTTTTATCATAGTAGCTAGCATTTCTACAGTATGTGAGGGTCTGCAAAGTTCTTTGCTGCGGCTCCGTTGTTTTTCAGTTTTCAGTTCAGTGTCAGTCCAACTCTGTGACCCCATTTGGGGTTTTCTTGGCAGATACTGGAGGGGTTTGCCATTTCCTTCTCCAGCTCATTTGACAGATGAGGAAACTGAGGCAAACAAGGTGAAGTGACTTGCCCAGGGTCACATAGCTAATTAAGTCTCTGAAGCCACATTTGAACTCAGGAAGATGAGCCCCTGATTCTGGGCTTGGTATTCTATCCACTGTGGTGCCCCCTAGCTGCCCACAATGTTCTTTCCATAATCATAATAGCTAGCATTTA
This sequence comes from Trichosurus vulpecula, assembly GCF_011100635.1. Classification (NCBI taxonomy): domain Eukaryota; kingdom Metazoa; phylum Chordata; class Mammalia; order Diprotodontia; family Phalangeridae; genus Trichosurus; species Trichosurus vulpecula. The sequence continues at coordinate 28,147,067 of NC_050576.1, forward strand.
CATAGAACCTCACAACACTGTGACGTAGGTGCTATCATTCCCATTCTGTAGGTGAAGAAAATGAAGCAGGCAGTTATTAAGGGACTTGCCCAGGGTCACACAGCTAGTGCCTCAAGGCAGGAATTGAACTCAGGTCTTTCTGACTCCAAGTCTAGCATTCTACTAGGTACCTAGTGGTCTAGGAAACCCCCTCCCCTCCCCCCTCCCAGTAATTTTGTACTGAATAGGCCCCCAGTAAGTGTTGGGTGAGGAGAGTGATAGCTTGACAAAGGAGTAGGGATGAGTGAGGACTGAGAGGGGTCCAACTGGGCACCTGACCTGGGAATGGCGGCAGGAGGACAAGGATAATCTCTACGGACTTCCTATCCCCATCTATGCTTCTAGTCACTCCACCCACCCCACCTTGTCTCCAAACACAACAATGGATGTGAGACTCTGAAGCTGGGTACTTCCTCCCTTGGTCAGAACCTCCCATTAATGCACCCACTCCCATCACCTCACCCATCCCTCAAATGCCAGCTTTCCAATCCCTGAATAAGAGAATCCAGTAGGCACATGTATAACCTATAGCAAACTGCTCACCTTCTCAAGGAGTGGAGTGGGGAGGGAAGGAGGGAGAGTGTTTGGAACTTGAAATTTAAAAAAAACTGTTGGAGGCCAAATCTACCCCACCTTCCCAAGCTGAGTTATTTGCATGATTTAAGCCAAAATTTCTGATGCTTGCTCAGATGAAGGATGAGGGGAAATCACAAGGAAGCAATGGTCTATATTCATGCATGGTATGGTTAGGATATTTCTGCATTAACAGATTGTAACAACCTCTGTACTTCTGGGTAAATCTCAGTAAAAGCAAATGCTTAAATGCTAAAACAGAATTTTGTAAAAAATCGCTGGACCGTTCAGCCTTACAGAGTGAAATGAGAGTATTCTAATGGACCAGTGTTTTAACAAAAGTATCATATTGTATCATCAACATGCTTTTGTCAGCTCTGATTAATACTGAATGGCTGAAGAGCAATTTTAATAAAATATAGTTTACGAAAAACATTTTTTTTACTTGAGAAAAAGACAAAATAAGAAAAAGCATTAGTTGACTGACCCCGCCAAAATCAGTAATTTGGTAGAAGTGTCCATGTTCTCAAGAGAGACCTGAGTACCTTGCTCATAAGACCATAGATGCAGACCTGGAAGGGCCCTCATTGGCTTTCAAATCCTGCCCATGGAGATAAAATGATCCCCTTACCAATGGTCAAACAGGGAGGATCAGAGGCAGGATTTGAACCCAAATCTTCTGACTGCAGGGCCAGCATTCTTTGCACTACGCCATGCTGTCACGTTCCTGACTTTTTAAAAAGCTAAGATAGTAAGATTTGGGTTACCATGGAATTCTGAGATCATCTGGCCCAAGCCCCTGTATTCAGAATATTTCCTGTGCAGGCCTCATCTGGTCTTGACGATCCTTTGGGTCTCTTAGAGATGTCCAGCTTTGGGCCTGAGCAGATGTGCTCATCTTCCATCTGGATTCCTTTAGTTTTTCTGGCAAAAACATCCAGCAGTTCTTTAAAGAAGCAAAGGCTGCATTTGAACCCAAGTCTTCAAATCCAATAGTCTATTTCCCCACTTGTGGAATGCCCCACAGGGACATCAGGGAAGTGGAATTGAGTCTTTGGGAAAACACTCGTCTGTTTACATATGCTTCACAGGATTTATTATTAACCCCTGGTGTTTGGCTCACTTTGTCACCAGTCAACAAATGAACATTTATTAAATGTCTACTGTGTGCCAGGCATTGTGCAAAGGGCTGGGGATAAAAAATAAGAAAAAAGAAAGACAATCCCTGCCATCAAGGAGCTTACAATCTAATGGGAGAGGACAATGCAAAAAAGAAAAATGAATAGGGTTGTGGGAGGCTGGGAAAAAAGGTCCATAAAGTGGACCATAAGGTGCAGTCCGGTCCAGGGAATTCAAGCTGATGGGAAATGACCAGTCATGCGGATTGTTGCCTTCCCTAAGTAAACTATAAGCATCTCGAGGATGGGGACGATGTCTTCTTGTACCTTTGCCTCTACCCCCCAGTAAGGAGCTGAGCACAAGGGTAGACAGGTGACTTTGTCATTACAGAAGTGCAAGTCAGAAAGCTCAAAGAAATCAGTTCAATACCCTGTCTTCCACTCCAAACATTTTGTCTTGTTTCTTTTCAAATGCAATAAAAATGGTAACCTGCTTGAGAATATTCCAGGGGGAAAGGAGGCAATTAACAGCAGGGTCCCATGTACACCAAAATATTTCATAGCAGCACTTTTTGCAGCAGCAGAGACTTACTTGGAAACAAAGTTGATGCCTATCGACAGGGGAATGACTAAACAAATTGTGGTATGTGAATGGAATGAAGAATTATTATTCTTTTATAAGAAACTAGGAATCCGATGTTTTCAGAGGCATAAGATGTTACAGCAACAGATGCAAAGTGATTTAAACAGAGCCACGAAAATAACATACAATCCAAGTGGAAAGAACCACAAAATAATGGAAGTGGAATGTTGTAAAACTGAGAATCAGCTCAGTCCCAAAAAGGAAATATAAGACACTTGCCCTTACTCTTTTGGGAAGACTGGGGCAGAGTTCACAGGGGAACACTGACTATACTGTCAGATTTTTTCAATGTATTGGTTGATTTTTTTTCTAAATTTTGTTTTCCCAAAAAGATTGTTTTAAGGATGTCTCTCTGGGAAGGGGGAGGGGCACTACAGAACGTCTAGACAATTATCGATAAAAATCTATTCAAAAAACAAGCCCTGGACAGGCTCCCCAAACCTGCCCCTCTCCTGACAGCTAAGTTTGCATCATTTGTGATTCTTCAGCCAGTGTTCAAAACTTTGGGTTTTCCATGACTTTTCTGTTAGCAAATGATGTCAACTCCAAGCCCAGGCCATCTCTTACATCTTCTGCCTCCTCTGTCCCCGCTGCCCCAAATGGACCCTTATCACCTCACACCCAATGATCACAGTGGCCTCCCTGCCTTGTTTTCCCCACTCCAGTCCATCCCCTGGCTGCCAAAGTAATTTTCTTTAAAGCCAAGTCTGCCCATGTGACTTCCCTAGTCACCCAACTCGAGATTTCTTACGGCCTCTAGGACAAAATATAAACTCTATTTAGTGTAAAGCCCTTTACAGCCTCATTGCACATTCCGATCCCCCCTGCACTGTGATACACCCAACTGTTCCTTACAATACTGCTCCTTTCAATTCTATCCCTGGTCTCTCTACCCAGTTTGCACTGGCTGTCCCTTATACCTGACAGGTACTGCCTCTACCTCACAGAATTCCCCTTCCTCAACGATATAGCTGAAGCATCCTCTTCTACATGAAGCTTCTTCCTAATATTCCCAGATGCTAGCACCCTCCCCTTCCCCCCAATCCCTTGTATTTAACTGGCTTTATTCTCTTTATTATGGCAGCTGGGTCGAACAGTACATAAAGGGCTGGATTTGGGAGTCAGTAAAACCTGAGTTCAAATCCTGCCTTAGACACTGTGACCTTGGACAAATCACTCTAACCGTTGTCTATCTGTTTTCTCATCTGTAACATGGGGATAATTATTTCATCTACCTCCCAGAATGGTGGGATCAAAGGAGGTAACACATGAAAAGTGCTTTGCAAACCTTAGTTATACAGAAGTGCTAGCTACTTACGTCTCCCCCATAAATGGAAGCTTGTAGGGTTTCATTCTATTTACAACCCCCAAGCTTAGCACAAAGAGGGGGCTGAATACTTGTTGATCAATCCAGGACGCTTTCCACGCCCTCTGGCTGGTGACCCTTGGCGTCCTGCCTCATTTACCATTTTCTTTCTATCTCTTATTGTGGGTGTATCCCATTTCCCACACACCTCATGGCTCCCAAGGGCAAGCTCCTCCACCTTTTCTCATGGCAGCGCCTATCAGGCATACTTGGTGTACACAGAAGAGCTGCTTGGTACGCCATCGCTGAATGGAGAGGGCCCCTCTGAAGTCCCCCACAACTCTTCAAAGGCCAATTATTTACTCTAACCGCTTCATTTTGATGTGGATAGCGGGGATGAGTGACTTGTCCTAGGTCACACAGCTAGTAAATGGCTTGGGCTGGGCTTCTGGCCTTATCAGCCGAGTGTTTACTCTTTTCCAAGAAAAGCATTCTTCTCTGCCCACTTTGAGGGCACTTCCCCCTGGCATAGCGCCAGCTGGTGAAAGGATCGATCCCCTGGTAAGTTTCATTACTAGGTCTCAACCTGGAAACTAACTTGCTTAGTCATGGCAGAGGTGATTTACAGATTGTTCACAAAGAGCCAGGGTACCAGCCTGGTACCCACCATACAGTTGAGTCTGTGGCCAACTGCGATGGAGCCAGAGACACAAGAATGGACAGGGATGGCCACCATGCCAAGAGAATTAGGATGCTTGCAGTGAAGTAGATTGATGGGAGCATGAGCGCTATTCCTAAGCCTCTGAGGCACTCTATCACAAGGGACCGGAGGGCACAACCAGGAGAGAAACGAGGGTTAGTGGTTACTGAGTAGCCAAGCTAGGCTCCTTATAAGGGATCAGGTGTCCCCAGATAGAATGGGCTGCTAAAGTCATCAGGTAGTGAGCTCCTTGTCAGAGGTGATAATGTAGCTAAGGTCAGTAGTCTTTCTAAATTTGTAACTTATAGGAGGAGAAAAGATCGTGTGAATGTCAGGGCAGACTTCATCCCCTTGTTTAGGGATTCCCAAACACAGATCAACGAATGCCAAGGGGCACAATGGCTTTTCAGGACCAGACAAGAGAAAAGAATAAGGCTGAGAATCGGGAAACCTACACCTACCTGCTTAGTAACCAGGAACTGGGTCAGTTAGGCTCCCACGCGGTCAGTCCCATGGCTACCCAGGCACCAACACACAAAATTTGTGTTGTTCCACGAAAGGGCTGCTAGCTCTGCCACTCCCGGGCAGCAAAGGGTGGACACAACATCCCACAGCGTCCAGTGGGAAACGAGAAGAAAATGGTGATAACCCTTAAACAAGGCAAGTCATTAAGAGTTGGGGTGCATTTAAATGCCACTTTTGTAGACAGCAGTGGACAGAGGGCTGGGCCTAGAGTCAGGAGGATCTGAGTCTTTGTGAGCTGTGTGACCCTGAGCAAGTCACTTAACCTCTGTCTGCCTCAGGTTCACCTATAAAATGGGTGGAACATCTTCCTTCCAGGATTGTGAGGATAAAATAAGATCTATCTGTCAAGCCCTCAACAAACCTCAAAGCTCCACAGAATGGCCAAGGAAAGGAAGGAAGAATGAGGCAGGCAGAAGCAGGAAAGAGGCAGTCCCCTGAAGCCAACGCCACAGACGCACAGGAGGGAGGCCCTTCTTTTGTACGGTTATTTTATTTTATAGTTAAGTCCATATATTATATAAAACAGAACAGGAAAATGAACAAGTCTATAAAATCCACGGAGGAGTTTGGACGACAAGCCACGAGAGCTCTCTCTTCGCCGCTGTCGTCTACAGACCCCTGGGGGGTTCTTGGTCTCCAAAGCTCTGCAGGTGCAGAGTCATCACGCCACGAAGGGGAGCCATGGATGGTTTGGATGATAGTCGGAGGCCCTTGCAGACCCTCAGGCTCCCCCTCAATGCCTGCTCCAACGAAGGGCAGACTTGTCACTTTGCAAGGCTTTCCTCCAAGGCCTTGAGGGAAGTTCTGGTGAAGGAGCACCCCGAGCCTTCAGGAGGAGGAGCCTGCCTAAACACTGCTCTATTCTACGCACACACACTGGCGGGTGCCATGAGCTACAACAACGGGGACATCCGACCCAGAAGTAGGTTTCAAGGCCAAGAGCAGGGAAGCAGGGCAAAGAAACCCTTTCCGGGCCAGTATCATCATCCCATAGACATCCCAGGGGACACAAGGCAAGGCTCTAGGGCCCCTTTGCTTCCAATTCCACAGAAGGCTGCCAGTTCCAAATTTGCTGGAAAGCTGTCTCTGTCCTTCAGAACAGTGAGGACCGTTGGGATATCAAGTCTCTCGGCAAAGGCATACCAGCCCCTGCCAGCTCCCCTGGATTTAAATCCACGGCAAACAGAAGGTCAAGAGTGGGCCTACAGTTCCCCAGGACAAGAGAAACAACGCTTTACAAGGAGAGGGATCTAGCTGTTTGCACAACCCTAAACGGAGAACATCCTTCTGGGTCTAAATGAGACGTGATAAGGAGCACTAACAAAGGCTGATCAAACCATCTGAAGACAAAAGGGGGCAAGGAAACATCTAGGAAAAAAGGGAGGGAAAGAGAAACCCTTCTAGGTCTGACCATGGAATCAAAGGCTGCAAGACCTAAGGCGTCTCCTAGCCCATGCCCTAGCAGGAAGCTTGGCCCCCAGCTCTCAGAAAGACATTTTCAACACAGAAAGGTATTTGCAAATACAATAGTTAACAAAGCAAATTGAAACCCAGTCCTGAACGTTCTGATATCTTGAGTTCTTGAAGTATAGACAAGACACTCACTTTTCACTACTTCTGTGCACTACTGGGCAAAGATAAAAAGGAAGAGACTTAAAGATTTGTTTTATTTTCTACTGGGGGCAGGGGGAGGATCAATAGAACTGTTATCCAATTTGCTCTCCACTGTACACACACACCCACACACTCGGACACCCACACACTACGCACTCGCAAACACACAAAAACCCTCAAAGCTGCACCAATACTTCGTATTTTGACCAAAAGAGGAGATCCTGGGAGAAGTGCAAAATGCAAAATCAACTGACAGAAAAATGCTGAACAAACAGCATCATTAATATACAAAATATTTATATTACTGAACTATGAACAGGTGACGTTCTCTGCCGCTGTACAGCTCTGAAGCCACCCGCTCCTTTCTCCAATCTAGTCCATGCCGGCCGCCAAGAAGCACCACACTCTAGTTTGCTTCATTCTTTGATGCTTCGTCAAAATTTTCTACAAGATCTGAAGAAAAGCAGAGGAAAGAATCGTCAACGGCCTGGGGTTTCTTCTCTGCCGCTACTGTGACAGCCACAGCAGCATTAGGCTGTGCCTCTCACCAGACACCTGCCCCTCCCTGCCTGAGCTTGACCCTACTCTGAGAGGTGAGCAGGGAAGATTCGACGTAGGCACCAGCCTGTCCAACTCCCCTGTTTTTACAGGAGGTATAATGCCCTACAAGAATGCCAGCTACTGTCAGAGCCAGCATAGGCAGCCAGCACAGGCCAGCTCTGGCTTGGAGTCCTGTACGTGAAATCACACAGCTGTGTGTGTTTGGTTATTTTTTTGAATGAAGTTTTCTAGGACAAATGATCAAAGGAAACTTCATTTTTCCTATTAAACGTCAATGGCTGGGGTTTTATCAATGTGAATAGATACTTTTCCTGTGGAGAGACTGACACCCTCTCCACGGCCTTTGTGAATTAGCGGGGCTGAAATCTTATCAGTTGGTAGACAGCTCCAACCTTCACTGTGTTAGGCCTTTGAAGACAACCAATCCATCCATTACTGGGCTTGGCAGGCCTCTCCTGAGCTGGCCCTGGGGGAAGCACACTTCAGGGGGCCAAGCAGTACATCCCCAGTGTGCAAGAGGAGCAGAGGAAGCCTTAGGGAGGCCAATCCTCAGCAGTACCCAGACCAGAGTCAAACATACCAAACAAGCTGAAGGAACAAATGCCAAAGAAACAAGAACAGTCTCTGGACCCACCTGGCACATCGTCATCTTCTTCATCAATGTCTTCAGGCTTGGGTGCTTTGCTATCCAACACTGAAAAGAATTTTAAAAACACCGAAGTCACCAAATATAAGTGTTTTTGAAAAAACCCAAAACCTCTCTTCCGCAGTCCCCTCCTTGTCTAAACAAATCTGAAAATTCACAGGAATAGGAAAAGGAAACACTGTCAATATGATTACTGCAGATTTTGGGCTCGTTTTCCCCCTAAATCAGACGTAGATCAGTTCAAATACTGCCCTTGTTTCCTCATCTGTCAAATAAAAGAATTGGACCAGATGAACCAGAGGTCACTTCTAGCTCTGTAGGACTGGTGACAGCTTCAGAGCAGAGCCAAGTTCCAAGTTTACCCCCAAATTCAATCAACCAGATGAAGTTAATTGGGGTTAGATGACAAGGACCTCCTGCCACAGCCTGATCAACAAGGGCCTAGAGGAAAAGCTCATAAACAGAGAGCAGCCAATCCTAGAAGCTGAGGGCCGCAAGGAACCTGAAGATCCTCCCTCCACAGCTTTCACCTGACCCCTGCTTACTCTCTGAAAGCGTTACTCTCAGTTGATAAAAATTCATGCTATACCATCAACAAATCCTTTCTAATAGAGATGGTTTCCCATAAAGGCACAAAGCAAAATCCTTTAAATGGGGGCTGTGGGGTGCACATGGCAGTGCTGATTGAAAGAGAGAAGCACTGAATTCAAATACCTACCTTGCCTTGGGAACTGTTCGGCTAACTTCCTAAGACTCGTTAAGCTGTCAGCTCCGAGCTGGCTTAATATTCCAGGAAGCATTTCTGTGATTGGCTTGGCTTCTGCATGGCCAGTGATTGCAAAGGTGTTGGCAGAGAGGGAAGCCTGGACTTTGGGGTTGTTGAAATGAATAACTGTCCCATCATCTTTAATCATGTTCACCTGTTTGAACACAAGACGTACAGAAGGTTCGTAAGAGTCTCACCAACCTTTTCTAAAAGTAAGTGTCCCACTAGCACATGGGTTGCAGGCTTCTAAAGTTGCCACCCTTTCCGCACTTCAGAGGGGCATCACCACATTGGGGAGAAGGCCAGTGAACCTCCAACCAGGGCAGGAAAACTGCAGGCTCACCACCAGTCCTGGCCCCGTTTCTGCATGAACGCTTCCCCAACTGCCCAGCAGGCCTCTCATACAGACCTCATGAGCATTCCTCCCAAGCCAAATTTGGTCAAGGGCATGCAAGCTCCGAAACACAGCCTCCTCTACTCCAGGTGTCTGACCAGCTGCCAAAGATGGCAGCTCCTATCTCCACATCTGTTCTCCGGCCCCTTCTCACCACCCACAGAGCCACCACCTCTCCTTCCCCACCTTACATGCCCTAGTTTCTTTTAAAGCCCATCCAAGTGCCATGTTCTATGAGAAGCCTTTTCCTGATTTCTTTGTTCTGCTGCCTTTCCCCAAAATAACCCTAGACTGATTTTGTACACCCTTTTTCATGTCTATATAATGCAGTCTTTGGATGATTTAATTCATTTTTGTCTTTGTACCCCTAGTGCCTGGCCCAGTGATTGGCACACAGTAGGTGCTTAATAAAAGCTCACTGACTGACCAGGGGAGGGCAGAGCAGAGCCATCCTTTCAAGTCCATCACTATGGACACAGTATGTGCTTGCCCCATCAACAGAGCCAATGACTGAGCTGGTGGTCCATTAAAACCACCAAGTCTTTCTCATGACTGCCATGGTCAGGTTCCTTCAGTCCTCTAAGGTCATAGGATCCCATCCACTCAGTTGGAAGGCTCATCTCCTTGAACGCCTTCATTTTAGATGTTAGGAGACCAAGGCCACGAGAGGGGCCCTGAACCTTACAACGCTACTGAATGCTAATAGCTTTTCGTCCAAGCTCTGTGGCATCTGCCACAAATTACTCACAGCTGCAGCTCAGCCGTGCCAGCACCGCCAACTCCCCTTCGAAGCCCCTTCTGACACCCAAAATAATGCCAATCAACAGCTTAGCGATGCAAGGGACCTTAATGGTCATCAAATCCAATACTGTCATTCTACAGATAGGAAAACAGAAGCAGAAGTTACATGACCCACCCAAGGTCACACAGCTACTAAGTGTCTGGGGGTAGCATTTGAATCCAAGTTTTCCAGACCCCCAAAGCTAGAACTCATGCTGAATCGGTACCCGCTCTCATTACACCTCCCTTTAGGATTCCTTCTGTGCACTGTTTGCACACCAGCAGAATTTCATCATCTCTGACTAACAGATGCTAGCTGGAAGTCTCACTGCCTGGGATGCCCTCTCCTCTCTGGTGCTACTCACTCCGACTCCCTTTTCTTACCTTGCCTGAGGCCAGTATTTGTGGTAAAGGATTGGGGAGAGGGAGAACATCACTCATTTGGGTGCCACTGCTCAGAGATGAAGGAAGGACCTGCCACAGCCCTGGCCCAGGCCATAGGGGCCCCTACCAGGCAGTTACGTCCTTCACCCAGATGTGGGAAGGGGGCTTTAATGGGGAGTATACTGGTGGTGCTGGCATGGCTGAGCTGCAACTATGAGCAATTTTTTCCATGGGGAAAAATGGATGTAGCATCAGAAGCCCATACAGCAGTAGGAACACTGTATGCCAAGCACTCCTTCACTTCAGTAATCCCCTGAAGTACTTCAAGGCAGAAATGCCAGCCCTCCCACAAGGATGATCACACAACCCCTCCACAGCCGGGCACATAGTCTCGGATGGAGTCAGCTGAGAAATCCTCCACCCTCCTGAGGCCAGCCTGGCAATAAGCTCAGCTAGGCTGGCTTTGGGGCAATAGGGGCCGGGTTTGAAACCCTTCCGAAGGTGGCAAGGACAGCCAGAACTCATGATCTTCTGCAGGAGTTCTAAAGACCCACCAAAATGAGGCATACAGGAGGCCTTCAGAAAGGACACTTCTGGCACACTGCGGGCTGAACTGGAATTTAGGTCGGCCTAGGAACTTCCATTGATTTATATACTGTTTCTATGGGAAAATGTACTCCAAGTTCCAAATAAGTGAGTTTTAACCCAACAAACAACTACTCAGAACTTACTGTGTGCAGAGCACGGAGCTAGGCACTAGGGGGAAGATGCCAAGGAGATAAGTTGAGGTATCCACCTTCCCATGAAGCCTGCAGTTTGTAGGTGGCTGAGAGAACAAACTAGATCATTAAAACACACCTGAACACAGGATATTTGCATTACTGAAATGGGACACGAAGTGCTGGCCAAGTCCAGAAGGGGATGGCCATGACCGACCAGCAGGTCCACCCCATCACTTGGGTGGGTTTGGTCTGGGAATGCAGCCTGGGAGTCCATGAGCACAGCCACTGGAACCTGGGGCCGATGCCCCCACTCTGCCTCACCGCCTTCTTCCAACACACCCAAGGAACAAGACTGGTGTGTATCTGCAATTACTCTAAGCTAGTCCAGGGAAAGAAGTTTCTATCCACCAGTAGCACCTGCTAGGCAGTACAGTGAAGAAAGAGATGCACCTGGAGTCAAGAAGATCTGAGCTCAGATCCAGCCTCAGACACTTACTAGCAGTGTGACCCTGGCCAAGTCATTTCACCCGCCTGCCTCACTTTCCTCAACCATAGTAACTGCCTTGCAGGGTTGTTGGGACAATCGAATGAGATCATATTCACAAAGCACTCCACAAAGTGTCTTTCGCATGTCATGGGTCCCACCTGCTTTGTAAATGTTTGCTCCCTTCCTTTCTTCACTACCAGCAGAACCTTCAGTTTACCACAAGTTATGAAGATGGGCTGATGTGGGCTATCTCAGAAAACATGGTAGAGTCAGCATTAGGGGGCTCTGCTTCTTAGCCCCTCAAACAGGAAAACATAAACGAGCACAGGCTAGGAATGGGGGCCAGGGGAGAGGCCTTGGAGAATGCTGGAAGGCCAGGAAGGTGGCATGGCTGTGGGAACAAGTGGCTGTTTTCTCCCCCAGCCACCGTCACTGACATTCCAAGGGTTTTCTCCCTCTACGTGTCAGAGCAGGGCCTAGAAAACACACTAACATTCATTGTTTCACACCAAACTGAAGGTTTCTTCTATTCCCAAGTTCTTGCCAGCTTCTTTAACACTGGCAAAAACTAAGGAAATGCTTGGTCCCTTAATGGCCAGACAACTGTGGCTCCAATCAGAACCATTCCCAACATAAAGAATAGGACTGGTTGGTGGGGGCTCCCCAGGCCGCCTGCAGATGCCAGCCATCCCACAAGCACCCTCAGGCTGGATAGGCCCAGGGGGCCTTGCTCAGGGAGATCTTCACTGTGGCCTCAAAGAAGAGTTGGGGCAGCGCTCTATCAAGGGAAGGCCAGGTTGCTTTCTCCAGAGCCTGGGAGGGCTCAGATACGGCAAGGGCAGGCAGATTAAGGCAGACATCTGCTTTCAAGTAAGCAAGAACACCAATGACTCTAGATTCTAGAAAACATGCAGAGAATTAAATCAAGTCTATGGTTTAAAGCCAAAGAGCCAGTCAACTCAAGATCAACTGAGTCTATGAATAACGATTCTCAAAGAGGCATGATGTATACGTGTGCCTGAGAGCAAGCCTGTTCATTCCAGGGCCTCGTGAAACACTGCCCACCATCAAGTCAAGCTGGGAAGTGTCTTCTCCTCAAGAAGCTCTAGGAAAAGGAAAAGGCTATAATTTATGGTTTGGGAAAATCTTCCATTGTCTTTATCTGTGACTTAATCATTTCATTAAGTGAATGAGTTATCTACAATTGTGCCATTTTTACCAATGGTAGTTTGAGAGTCTTAGTCAGTACAGTTAAATCTGTATGTGAGGCCAGCCTTCAGAAAAGTGTGCTGCGACCATATGTAACCACACCAATGTTGGTGATATGAAAAATGACTTCACACCCAGCAGTTCCAAGTCCTTGGAAAAGACCAAGGACTTTGGGCAGAATTTTTTTTTTTCATTTGAAAAGTCAAAGCAACCTTTTACATTGTAGCCTAGTGACCTTACCTCTTCAATACCAGCAATATTATTCACAGCCAATTTTTTGAGGGAACTCTGAAGTTTCTTGTCGTCTGCTGTGGCCGTTCTATGCACCACCTTCTTCTTTCTGCGTGCTGTGCCCTAAAAGAGGGAGACAATGGGAAAAGCCTTTGTCAGCAGAGTCCCCAATTCCCACGTTCACATCATCTCACCGAATCCCACGAAGGAAGCTGGTGACTCTCATGGTTAGTGAAGATGCTCAGAAGGCTATGGACAACAAACAGCACGGGCCTGTTTTCAGGAGTTCAATTATGAACCACCTTATCCAACTGTCAACATCTGTTTCAAAAGCATCTGTGTTTCTTGGTTAACTCAATAATTTGAAAACATTACAAGCAAAGTCTGCTCCCATTCTTAAACAAGATAAGCTAGTTCCGGATGCCAGATGACTCAAAGGTCATTTACTTGAATGGCTCTCTGATACCACCGAAGCAGGTGGTTCCTCTGACAGCAAGCCTTGAAGACAGGTCACTAACACCTAGCCTGCTCCCCACTTACTCCAAGTGTATTCTTTCCCCTACATTCCTGTCCCAGGAGCGCCTTCATACTTCTACTCCATGTAAAACCTTTCTTAGAAATACCATAGAATTTTAGAGTTTAGGGGCTAACACAGGAAGCCTTAGAAGTCATCATACATTAGTGCCATCATTAAAAGCCAATGTAAAATAAACTGGAGTACAAATAACAAATGGAAAGTCTGCATTTTATTGGGTCACGGCATCAATGGAGTCCACCTTAGACAGCTCCCGACTGAACAGACTGAGTTGCAACCACTGATTTCCAGGTTTCTCCTGGAACAATGACGTATGTGTAGAGTCCTAGGCTAGACCACAATAGGTGGCAACCAATAATGTAACTCAAATCCAACTAATAGTAGCCAAAGCTCGGAGCTCCTTGAGCAAAGTTTCTCTACGCCTTGAGCCAAAGGCAGAATTCCCTTGCAGAAGATTGGAGACAGGTGCAGGGAAGTTCTTTTTGCCTGAGCACCAGCAGGCACTGTTAAGTCTCTTTATGGGTGGCAGCTCCACCCATGCCCGGCATCATTGAAGCATGACTTGCTCCACAGAAAATTACAACATAATTGACGCCACCTATTGTAGGGCCTCAGAGAGCTGCCAGGAGGCTCCCATTGCCTTCTCCAGATCATTTTACAGATGAGAAAAGTGAGGCAAACAGGGTTAAGTGACTTGCCCAGGGTCACACAGCTACTAAGTGTCCATGGCCGGATTTGAACCCAGGTCTTCCCGACTCCAGGTCCAGTGCCCTATTAAAGTGGTATAAAAATGACTGTCCATATTATCCTCCTGCCCGCCCTCTGGAGGGCTCCCTGTCAGTGATGTGCTGGTCAGCGTTAAACACTCAGCAACACACTTTTCAGTTTAACATGCCATTATCATCAACATTTCTCCTTCACTTTCTTAAGTCTAGACAATCAACAAAACAATAAATCAAGCCCTGATTTCTGAGGAGCAAATGGTCACACTGCCAATTTAACAACGGCTTCCCTCCCATAGCATCTCTATGTCTTCTATACCACACCACGGACATTTGGATTACAAATCAACTGGACTCTTTTGTTATTCTAACGTTACAAGGGGTATCCCCCTCTAGCTGTGAGAGATGGAAGGAACCTTAACACAGAACATTCAAGTGTCAGGGCTTGGAAAAGTAGGATGGAAAACCAATGGTTAGGAGAGCAGACTGAAAAATACCCCCCCTCAGAAACCTCAATAGATAGTCCACATAACTGTTTTGGACAGAATCAATCAACTAACAAGCATTTCTTAAGCTCTCCTGTGTGCCTGGCCCTGTGCTAGGAATACAAGTACTAGAAAGGGAAGTGATCCCTACTCCCAAGAAACAGCAAGGATATCTATAAATATATTCAGCATAAATATAAAGAGGGGAGATACAAGTATGTATACGGCAGTTGGGGGGATCAGGAAAGGCTTCCTGCAGAGGGAGGTGCCTGAGGGAAGGGTGAGACAACCAATACAAAGGCCCAGCATGTCCTATGAGAGGAACAGAGTCTGGCTTGGCGGGATGCCAGAGTGCGGGGGGAAGTAACGTTCATGGAGGCTAATGCCAAGGTGGGAAGGGCTCTGAAGTTTAGATTGGAGCCTCGAGGCAACAGGAAGCCACCTGAGTTGACTGAGTAGGAGGATCCCCTGGTCGTGCTCTTCCTTAGCCAGCTGAGGGGCAGAGTGGGGGCAGGGCAGCTGCAATCACCTAGGCCAAGGGCAACTACTTGAGCCTAGGGACAAAGTCATGCTTGGCTTCTGTCTGGCAGGGCCCTGGCACAAAGTAGGCCTTGATAAATGCTTGCTGCTTAAAGGATCACTTCTTAAGCTTGGACACTTCTTTCCAACCTTTTCAGAGAAATCTCTCCGATAATTTACTCATCTCTGCCTTCTCGAAGGGAGAACAGGCATCCTAATTATCTCTTCTTGAGTACCTGGGATTACTGTGTGAACATGGATCACTCTACGCCATTGTAACCTGAGCTCCTGGCATCCTCCCTCAGCTCTCACCTGCCCTTCTCTCCCTTTAGTATCATTATTGTGGTGGTTAATATGTGCTCATCCCAATCGGCCCAGCTCTGATTTCTTCTTCTCCACCCCCTCATCTGCTAGGGGAAGGGGAACTGGCCGCCTGTGATTTCTGAGGCTTCCAGACCTGCCTCGCTCTCTCTCCTCAGACTCCCACTGTCCTTTAGAGCCCAAACCCAAACCCCAGCTTCAGCAGGAGCCATTGGCGCCTTCTCTCTGAGCTCCCCTCCCTCTACTTATGTGGACACAGCTGCCTGCACGTCATCTCGCCTATTAGAGGGGGAGCTCCGGGAAAGCGGGGAACGTCTTTCTGCCTTCCTCTGTAACCCACTGTGATAAGCGATTAATAAATGCAGGCTGGCTGCTGAGGCTAGGCAAGGGCTCTCCATGACTAAAGGGCATTAGCCTAACTGTCCGGATGGATTGTTTCATTCCTTGTAACTTGTCACCCCAGGGCTTAACCCACAGGCACTTAATAAAGGCCAACAGATCGACTGAGGAGCTGTGACATCTGGATCTGCCCTGGGTTCTAATCTTGGCTTGGACGCTTAGTAGGCATCTGACCTGGACTAAGTTGCTTTTCTCTGAATCCCATTTTGCTCATCTATAAAATGAAGGTGTTTGGCTAAATGGTCCCTAAGGACCTGCCCAGCACAAAGGCCATGATTCTATAATTAAGTGCCTACTGTGTGCCAGGCAATGCACTCAGCCTAAGGCTATGAGGACATAAGTGAAAAGTCCCTACTCTCCTCACATTCCAATGGGGGACAAGAGTTACACATCCCAGTGCAGGGAGGACACGAGCAGCTTTGGGGGAAGGCTCTACGTAGGAGGTGCTGCTTGGGCTGAACTCTGAAGGAGACTAGGGACTCTCACAGGCAGAGGTGAGAGGTGAGGAGAGAGGGCAAGCCAGGTATGGGCGACAGGAGTGCGAAAGCACAGAGATGGGAGATGAGCCATTTGGTGTGAGAAACAGCAAAAGAACAATTTGAGAAGAGCTTTAAACGCCCAAACACAAGAGTTTCTACTTAATCCATTTGCTTATTTCTAGTTTCCCAGCTGTGTTTTAACAGGTGACTTCTAGATAGGAGATGGCATTACAATGGGTGCTATTAAGAGAACTGTCCCCTTTTCCTGAGTAACTGGGCCCAGAGGGAGGGAGGGTCTGGCTCGGGACAGCAGTGGGAGTCTCAGCATGAGGCCCCTTCCTAAGGTAGCTGAGGAATCCTGTCCACAACACTCAGCAGTCATGGGGATGATCAATGGTGCCGAGTCCCACGGTTGCCCAGGTCACAGCAAAGGAGGCTGGTTTTCGAGGGAGAGGACAGGGTTTAAATCTTGGTGCTACCCTTACCTCCTGTCCTAAGGACAAGCCCTTTCAGCTCTCTGGACCTCAGTTTCCCTATAGGCCAAATAAAGACATCAGGCTAGGTGAGTCCTGAGGCCCCTTCTCATACTCGCACTTCCAACCTTTACCGCCTTCAGCGAGTAAGAACAGGACTGAGTTTGAGCCCACACTCACCTTGCCTCCTATCCGGACCTGAGCCTGAAGCTTGGCTAATTTCTCCTGATTCATGCTGCTGGTGGATCTAGAAAAGAAGAAGATGGTTTCAAGTCTCTGGAAAGTCTTAGCGAGCTCTAGCAAAACAGGAACCCTGCCGCCGCATCCCCAGGTCCCTGGAGTTTTCACCCGCCTGTACTGAGTGACCAACAGTCCTTCTGGCCCAGCCTCCTGGATGGGGCCCTCCAGCCCCCCATCCCATCAGGGTGGACGCAAGGCCCACTGGGTGCCAGCTCCAACACCAAGTGGCTCAGACTTGAAGAAAGAAGCTTAAGGTCCTAAAACCAGGCTGGTGAAGCCAAGAGAGGCTTCAGGGGATGAGCCCAGAAAGCTGCCTACTTGGTAACAAACTCCATGGCTATGGCCACTCACAAAGACCATCTACTACGAGAGACAAGAGAGTCAGGGAATGGAGTGGGCATAGAGGGATCTTCCACAATACTACCTTCCTGCCCATTGTACATAGTAAAGTATATAAATTCAAATGATCCTGAAAAGGAAGTCTAGAAACAGAAAAACCTAGGATGCTGTGAAAGTCGCCAATCTTGAGGCACCTCCAGGAAACATTATTCCCTTCTTTGGCTTCAATAATGATGAAATAATTCCTCACAGCCAGTTGGTGTTGGTGTTTAAGCAGGGATCTTTTGAGCAGAGCTGATATCTATTACAAAATGCATTAATAAAGAAAAATCTCAAAAAACAGACCATACTCTCAAACTATTTCCTACTCCTTTTCAGTCAGACTGTCAATGTAAACACAAAAAGCCACCTGGGCTGAGATCAGATGCGATGAATGGCTGGATCTCCAAGCACTGAAAGAAGCAAACACAAAATAAGGACGTCTTTGTCCAGGATGAGATGATGAAATGAGTATCAATGAAAGGGAGAGGCCCAAGTCTCCAAAAAGGCAGAACTCCAATAGCCACAAAATTCTCTCAATGCCTCCTCCACAGGCTCCTGATTTTCTGGTGTCCAGAGCACTTTCCCATACAGTATCTTGATCCTAATCTCCACACTATTGGTAGACTGTGGAGGAACACGCTGTCACTTCAAAAGTACGGGTCATTCTCTAGCTCAGTCTCAGCCTTTTGTTTTTTAACCTTTTAAGGCACAAAAGGAGAAGGCAGCCAGCCTGTCAGCCAACCTTGGGTTTGGGAAACCACTGGCCTCACCACAAAGGTATGAATCTCTGAATCCCCCAGGTTGTTGGGGGCTTTCCTTCTTTCTCACATGATCTTGGACTGACTCGTCTCCATTCCCTCAGCAGAGCATCCAACTTGGTCTTTGGGGTCCTGCTGCCTATGACAGAATTCTGCATACAATCAACACTAGGTACCAGGCACTGTGCTAGACACTGGGAATACAGAGATAAACATGAAATGGTTTCTGCCCTCCCTAGCTTACATTCTATCAAGGAAGAGGCAACATATGCACCTAGGTATACACATCAATACAAGGTGATGGGGTTGGCACTGGCACCCGGGGGCTCAGGACAGGCTGGGAAGAGACTAGGAGGAAGCATTTGAATTGAATTTGAATTGAGGGAAAGGAAGGATTCTAAAAGGCAGAGATGAGGAGAGTGGGTATTCTAGGCATGAAGTACAGCCAGTGCTCAAGGCATTGAGACAGACTCGGGAGATGGCGTGTCATGTGTGAAGAGGGAGGAGGCCAATCTGGCTAAGTGTGGTAAAGTGTATATAAGGTCAGAAGGGTAGGCTGGGTCTATCTTAAGGCCAAACAGAGCAGCTTATATTTTACTGAGTACAGTAAATAGCATGATAAGACCTGCGCTTTACCAAACAGCAGCTGAGTGGGGGATGGGGTGGGGAGGGAGTTTAGACCTAATTGGTCTAAAATTATTTAGAGTCTAGGTGAGAGTTGATGAGGGTTAGAGTGAGGGTAGGGGCATAAGAGAGAAGATGGAGAGGCAGAAATGGCAAGATCTGGCAAAGACTGAATATGTGCAATGATGAAGAATAGAGAGTCTGCGAGGCTACAGAGCCTGTTGGCCTGGGTGCTTGGGAGGATGAGGAGACCACTGGAAGAATAGGGAAATCTGGGAATGCGGCAAGTTTGGAGGGGGAAAAAACCAAAGTGTTTTGGACAAGTTGAGGCCGAGATGCCAACGGGACACCCAGTTGGTGATATGGGACTGGAGCTCTGAAGAAATCAGGGATAGATCCCAAGATCTTGGAGCCATGTGCATAGAGATGGATCAAACCCCAAAGAGCTGCCAAGGTCATCACATGAGTTGGGGTGGAGAAAAAGATGAAGCCTCAAGACACAGCTTTGGGGTATGTATGCCCACAGTTAGAGGGGATGACATGGATGACAAGGCAGCAAAGGAGATAGAGAAGGAAGCAAAGGGAAGAACAAGTACCCAGTCATCTGGTCACTAAGTATGAAGCTATGCACATGTGCCCATCACTGCGCTTCACACCAGGGAGGAGAGAGGAGGCCAACTGTGAAATTCTGAGGGGCGTCGTCAACCATGAGGCCTGAAGACAAGACCATCTCAGTATCTGGTAACCAAAAGGGCCCTGGGAGCTTTGGAAAGAGCTTTCAGTGGAATAATGAAGAAGCCAGATGACAATAGGGTAAGGAGTGAGACCTAGTGAGTGCAGGCTACAAGTGTAGACAGCTTGTTCTAGGAGTTTGGTTAGGAAAAGGAGACAGATACAGGTCAGTAAGTGGAGGGAATTGGAGGTTCTGATGGAGGACACTCAGATGCATTTGTAGGCAGCAAAGAAGGACCCAGTAGAGAGGAAGAGACTAAAGATCAGAAAGAAAAAGGGGGATGATAGTGGTGGCAGTTTGGGACAGGGAATGGAATTCAGGGTACATGCTGAGGTTTGGGGAGAAGCAGCACGTCTTCATCAATACCTGAAGTAAAAAAATGGAGGATGGGGTCAAGGGGTTTGTGAGATGCAGGGAAAAGAAGCAGCTCATAACAAACCAGCTTTTTTTCTCTCAGTAAAGCCTAAGAGGGTAAGCGGTGGTGCTGTGGGAGGCTTGAGAAGGGATCTTAGGAACAGCCTTTGAGGGTAGCAGGGGTAATACAGAAGGAGGGATGAGTAAAAGCATTGCCGGGCTGCAGTGAAAGCCCAATACAGAACAGTCAGTCTACAAGCATTTATTAAGCATTTACTATGTCCCAGGAACTACAAACACACACACACACAGAAAAGCAAAAACAGCCCTGGAACTCATAGAATGACACAGAAATATCTAGACCCATGCAATGTAGAGAGAGTAAATGGAAACTAATCTGGAAAGGCAAGCCATTGAGGAGGCCTCTTGTCGGTGATGCTCGAAGGAGGTCAGGGAAGCTGCCTGCCAGCGGGGGAGGGGGCCCAGTGTTTCAGAAACGGGGCAGTCAGGGCAGAAGTGGGCGACAGAGATGTGCTGTTGTCGCAGCAGCCCCAGTGGGCTCAGCAGAATGTGAGTAGGAGTGGAGGAGGTAGATGGTGGGAATAAGCCAGGCATTTAAGAAAATATTTATTAGATGAATATTTCTCCTCAATTTTTAAAATGCTTTCAAAGTTTACAAGATATTGCTATATTGTCTTTTACCTAGATGCATAAAATGCAAATTGTTTAAAAGTCACTTGTCCTCTGGATTCTGGGCACAGTACCATAACAAGGGGAACGGAAGAATCGTAAGTAATGCTAATTTGCATTTGATCTCAAGCTTTCAAGACTCGACCTCAAAGCACTTCACAACCCACAGCCCAGTAAGGTGGAAATGATACCAGCTTTGCCACCAGAAGTTGTAACCTGTGTGACCTTAGCTAAGTCACTTCCACTTAAAAGATGGAGGACTAGATAATAACTCAAATGTATATACTGCTTTATATTTGGCTACATATTTACACACAATGATCTCATTTGGCTCTCAAGACAACTTGGTGAGGGAGGCATTACTATCCCCATTTCACAGGTGAAGAGGGTGAGGCTGAGACCTTTACCAATAGGATTGTGACATGTGGGAAGCAGAACGGAATCCTGACTCCCGGGCCCGCTGGAGCAACAGTTCCTGTGCCATGTGCGGCTTGGTGGTTTCCAGGGCCCCCTTTAACTACAACCCTTCTGAGAAGAGAGCTCACACCCATGTTAGCAGATGGGTGAGGAAATGTCAGGCACATGCGTATTCACACAGCTTTCACTTTCAAGCCCTCTCTGGCCAATGACAGCATACTGGGGCACAAAAAGGTGAGTCCTGATCGGTGCCCAAGGTGAAACGCACGGCCAGACATCAGGGAGAGTTTATACTTTATGACTCCTCCCCGAGCCCTGGACACACTGGCACAGAATAAAGAGGGCCCCCTGCTTATGAAGGAAGGAACCTGGCCAGAGAATAGAGGGCCCAGAGGCCCAGGATGCCAGTCCCAGCCCACCCTGCCACTGCCCTGGATTCTCCTGCCCGCCCCCCCACCCCCACCCCAGTGGTCTCCCGGCCTCCGGCTCCGTCCCTCTCCAAGCCATCCTTCCCAAGGCTTCCATAACATCTCTACATGCACAAGTGTGACTATGTCACTGTCGCCCCAAAGCCTTCAGGAGCTCCCTAGTCACAGGACATGCAGGAGCCTCAGCCTGGGCCTGAAGGCCTTCCACAGCCTGGCCCCATCTATCCTGTATTCTGGTCAATCCCAATCAGTGAATTCTGGGCACCAGACTGGAATAAACCCTTTCGGTGAGCCCGGTTTTTACCCCACATCCACACCATCAAAGTCATTCTGTCCTTGATGGTCCAAGTGCCACCACCTCCAAGAAGGCTCCAGTACTAGTATTCAGAAGCCCCCATCCCTCCCCCAAGGGATCTCTTTCCCAGGGCACTTTTTCTATCACCCCTCCTCACCCTGTCCTTACTACTCTATCCCCAGCCCACCTCACTTATTTGTGTGTGCCAGAGTTCCAGCTCCATGAAGGCAGGACCTGCGCATGATACTGGGGGTAAGCAGTAGGTACCCACTGTTGGCTGAACTGAATGGAATGCTTCTAGGCGGAAAAATTTCTCTACAGAAATGGAGGGGGCACAGCACCTATAATACTTGGCAAAGGAGCTACGCACACTGAGCGGGGGCTGGCACTGCTGGCCAGCTGATGGAAGGAGCACTCGCCGGCCTACCCGCCAGAAGCTGTTGCTTCTTAGGGTTCTGGCTCTGCCACCTGGGAGGTGGACGGTGCCTCGGTGTCTTCGGCCATAAAACGTTGGCCTTTCCTACCTCGCCAAACTGTCAAGAGGAGGGCTGCTTTAGAGAAGATGCAAGCTAAGCCTGGTACCCAGATGCCCATAAAATGAAGAGGGGTTAAGTAAAGGGGGAATCCTGGTTGGCTGAAAACAAAAACTATGACACACAAAAACCTGCCAAAGAGTCCACCCCAAGAGTCTCAAAGAAGAGGCCTTTCCCACCTTCCACAGGGAGGTATCACGGAGAAAAGGCAGAGGGAAAAGGTAGGGAGGAATGGGAAGGGGTGTGGAAAGATGTCTCCTGGACCCCAGCAAGGGAGGGTGGGAGTCTGAGAAGAAGGGCCTTCCGGAGCATTCCGACATCTCAGACGTGCGCAGGACCCAGGAGGGACCCTTATCTGCACAGCAGTCTCCCCTCAAACAGCACCGAGGAGGCACCTATGAGGAGAAGCCCCCTGCAGCCCCCCGATGACAGGACGGGTCCGAAGGAGTGAACACCCCAAGGTCACCGGCAGCCTCCGAGTCCCAGGCCTCAGGGCCGGCCCAGAGTACCCAGGCTTCACCCCGGCCCTGCAGGGGCCATGCTGTCCAACCCACCCTTAAACAAGAATCCCCTGGGTCAGAACACCCATCATTTGAGGCCAGGCTGCTTGGAGCCCATCACAAAGAACGCAGGTAGCGCCCACTCCTCGTGCCCTCACCGTATGGGCAGGATGGCACAGTGGGCAGTCCGGCGGTCCGGACCCGGTGTCAGGAAGCGGCCACACTCCTGACCTACACAGCGCAGCCTGTGGGATCTGAATCAGGACGCTGGCCCTGGATAGGGAGGGGAGTCTAGACTTCCCCAGGTGGGAGGCGGTGCACCCTAGAGCAGAGAGATCGGGGTTCAGGGCCTGCTTTTCTTCACCCGGCCCCTAAGCTTCTGCAAACCCCAAACAACAGAGGCGGGCGCTGTTACTAATCACCAGACCCAGACCCGGCGCCCGATGTGTCTCAGGCAGGGCCTGGACCTGGACTTCCAGGGTGAAGTTTCTCACAAGCCAGGTCAGCACCCTGCCTTTGACCCACAGCCTCGGAAGGCTGCCCGGGGCCATCCCGCCAGGAGGGGCGGGAGGCAGGACTGGAGGGCTCTACCCCCTAGGCCACCCTGTCAGGAACCGTCCTGGCCACTGTTGTTCTTCCCAAGTGTTTGCAGAACCCAGTCGGCCCCTTCCCCGACAGAGCTATCAAGTTTCCTTCCTTCCCCGGGCCTGGATGGGGGCGTGGGGGGTGGGGAGACTCTGGACCTGCCCGGGGCTAACTCAGCCTTCGAATGACTACCAGGGGCAAGAAACCGGCCCGGCCCCTCCACACCGGGAGACCTCGGGCACCATTCACTCCCACAGCAAGGCCGGGGCAAGGAGCCCAGCCCCCTCGCTTTACAGGTGGGGAAACTGAGGCCAGGGAGAACTCGTTCTATCTGGGGCTGGGAGGGCCTGGAGACGCCAGCCTCCTCACTTTACGGATGGGGAAACTGAGGCCAGGAGAACCCACGGGACCCTAGCTCAGTAACCCGGAGCATCCTCAGGGGCCACGGGTCCCAGGCTCCCAGCTGAGGCCGAGAGAGCCCCCTCCCTCCTCTGACAAAAGTAAACTGGAGGGACCTCGGGGTCCGCGGAGTGCTAGGCCTTCACTTGACAGAGAAGGAAACTGAGGCCCAGGAGGGCCCCCAGGATCCCAGTCCTCCCGGTCGGCGGAAGCCCAGGCCTGCTTTGGCTGAGAAGGAGCCTGAGGCTCATAGCGGACCCGAGGAGGGCCTGCCTCAGTCTCCCCCTCCCCCTAACGGCCGGGCTCCGGAGCCGGGCCCGGGCCCGCCCCGCTCCGCCGGAGCAAGTCGGGAAGGCGCGCCCTCCAGGGTTCGCTCACCGGGGGCGCCGGGACCGAGGCTCCGGCAGCGACCGCTTTACCTGGAGCCGAGGCTGGGGCTTCCTCCGACGGCAACACGCGGCGGCAGCAAGATGGCGGTCGTAGCGGAGGCAGAGAAAGGAGGCGGCGGCCGCGGGAGCGCGGACACGTGACGCCCCCCGGCCCACCTCCCGGCCCCCCGAGCAGCCAATCGCCAGAAGCTCCCGGTGGAGGGGGGCGGTCCAGGCCTCGCGTCCAATCGCAAGGCGGAGGGATCGGAGGCGCGCCATGCATGCTGGGAACTGTAGTCCTCGGCGGATTATATTGTGCTCCTCGCTAGGGCGTCTGGGAGAGGGCAGCGAGCGAGTTTTTGTTTGGCATCGTGCATCTTCTTGGGGCATTGTCACGGGATTGGGGAGCAGCCCCCCGCCTCGTGCGTCGGGAAACGGCGGGTTATGGATACACTTGTCGTTGTGCAATCCAGAGGCTGTGGGGCAGTTTAAAAGCAGCACATTTAGTTTTCGGCGACCTTTAAATAAATTCAAAAACATTCATTAGGCGCCAACATCATCAAGGCAGCCACCATCTCGCTCAAGTCCCAGATTTCCAACTCAAGCAATGCTTTATTAGGAGCCTAATTAGGCGCCTAAGAAACGAGCGGAAAGAGTGCTTGCCCTCAAGGAGCTTATGCTCTGGGGAGACAATTGATGCAACATGTATTAATGAGTTATGTAGAACTTATATAGTATTTCATACTGATAGTCCCTCATCTCTGCAGAGACGGGAAAGATGTACATTTAAAAAAACTATTTTCTTAAGGGACAAGCTCTTTGTTGTTTCATAGTTTTCATTCGTGTACTACTATTTGTGACTTCATATTTGGGGTCTTTCTTCCTGGCAAAGATACTGGAGTGGTTTGCCAGTTCCTTCTGCAGCTTGTTTTACAGATGAGGAAACTGAGGCAAACAGGGTTAGGTGACCTGTTCAGGGTCACCCAACCAGTAAGTGTTTGAGGCCACATTTGAACTCAGGAAGATGATTCTTCTTGACTCCAGACTGGCACCCTATGCACAGTACCGCCTAGCTACCTCAAGGACAAGTTTAGTCTAATTACACAGCATTCAGCCTTTAAAAAAAATTATTTATGTTTAGATTAATGTCATTGTCAGTAATGTTTTCCTCATTCCGCCTCCTAAAGCTCAGGTCTGACCGTGTTATCTCCCTTCTCAATAAACTCCAGCGGCTCTCTATTGCCTCCAGGATCAAATACAAAATGCCCTGTGTGGCATTGAAAGCACTCCATAATTCTAGTCTTCACCTACCAGCGTTCTTACATCTTGCTCCCTGACAGCTACCATTCAGTGACACCGGCCTCACACCCCATCTCTTAGCTCTGGGCACCTTCTGCTGTCTCCCATGAATGCTCTTTCCTTAACTCTGCCTCTTGACTTCCTTTAAGTTCCAACTAAAATCCCATCTTTTACCGGAAGCCTTTTCCAACCTCTCTTAATTCCAGTCCTTTCTCTCTGTTAATTATCTCTGATTTATCTTGTGTGTATGTCTACCCAAATGTACATGTATATCTATCCCAGACATAGATTCCTTGTACATATTATTTGCTTGTTGTCTTCTCTCGATTGGAAGCTCCTTGATGGCAGAGACTGTCTTTTGTCTTTGTTTGTATCCCCAGCCCTTAGCACAGTGCCTGGCACATAGCAGGCACTTAATAAATGTTGATTGTGTGAGGACGATAAAATGTGAAGACTTCACAGCGAAGATACGTATAAATATACATCTATATCTATACTAAGAAATGTTTAAAATCAAGAAAAAAGGGAAGTAGAAAAATTCTGAGGCCGTGAGAGTCTGATGGCTCAGCCTCTGGGAAAGTTTACCCTGAAACTTTTTGTTCTTTCTTTCTTCTGGTTCTGGCTTAAAGATTTGCTCAGTAAGAATAGGGTCACTGTGACCTGCTTTCCTATACTGTAAAAGTACTGTAGAAGAATGGAGAGGGTCTCCCCCTCCCCTCATCCTATTCTCCTTCTTCAGATTTATAGATGTCACTTCAGTTGTAATCATTAACTAAGGGAATGGGAATTGGAGTTTCTGTGCCTTGATTTCCTGGTTCTTTGCTTAGTTTTTGTGCTCAGATTGTAAGCCTGCCTCCCAGCCAATGGTGAGAAGGGTCCGAGGTGGGTGGGAATTCTTTTTTGTTAGGTATAATTATTGGTGCTTTGCCCCTTGTACTTTGCCTCCTTTGCTGGTTCTGTTCTGTGCTGGCAGAGGACGCCCTATTCTCGAGAATTGAATAAAATTTATTTCTGTTCCTACCCTGAGATGGCTCCTTATTATAAATTAACTTTTTAATTGGTGAGCATCTTTCATCCCACACATTGATTGATTGACTTCAGTTCATAAATCTTCCCGTGTTTCTCTGGATTTCTCACCTTAGTCATTGGTAGGGTGTAATAACAGGCCATCACATTCTTGTACCACAATTTGTTTAGCCATTCGTCACAAGTGTTAGAAATTGTTACAATTCACTCGTTTTGCAGAGGAGGAAAATGATGCCCTAAAGCTTATGTGACTATCTGAAGATCATTCACTGCCATCTGGAGAACTGATGTTCCTAGAGCCCCAGATCATTAGAGCACCGCCTCCCCTGAGTCCCACTGGGTCATAGAGACTGGGTAGTTTCTATCTTTGTACCTGAAGGGTAGAACTCTGGACTTTCATTTTCTTCGATGTGATTGCTGACCTCACAAAATCATCCATTTAGAAAACTTCTCCAAAGAATGGGGAAAACAGACAGGAGAATCGATCGCTCGCTCCTTTCTAACACGTGACCTCTAACGAGCGGCCCCAATAGCCCAGTTCATCCCCCAAACTCCACAATACAACAGGTCGGTTCAATTCAACCAATATCTATTTTACAGAAGAGGAAACCAAGGCTCAGAAAAGGTGAGGAAATGACTTAGCCAAGGAGGCGTAGCTGGGAAGCGGCCAAGCTGACGTAAGAACCCGGATCTTCAACCTCCAAGCTCAGCTGGCTTTCCGTTAGCCCCGGGGCTTTTCACACACTTCCAGTCTCTTGGGGGTATTGCGAGGAAAGGTACTTTGTAAACATTGGCGTGGGAGCTGTTCTAAGTATTATCATCCATCCTCCCGGACAGACTCTAGATGTCCTTGTTAATATTGGGGAGGGGGGCGAGGATGGGCAGAACAATGGAGTAAAGGCTGATATAGTTTGGGATGCCCAGAAGACAGAGGGAGACCAAGATCTTCATAGCCGCAGCTCGGGGAGAAGGCTCCGTCCTGCTTCAGGAAGAATTATGGCCCCAAACCAGTTTGTTCACTCTCACTTAGTGACTCGAGGAGTTGACCAGAGCCTAGAATGCTGTTTGCAAGGGAGCGGGGGAAGGGGAGGTGAAGGGCAGGCCAGGAGAGGATGGTGCACCAAAGCAAGACCAAATGAGCAAATGTATGTTAAAGTGCTGTATGAACAAGAATCTCTGTTTCACCTCATCTGCAAAACTAGAATTATAATCATGGCACTTTTCTTCACAGGGCTGTTGTAAGACTCAAATGAGACGCTCTATGTAAAGGGCGTTGTGAACCTTCAATTCTGTTGTTTTTGTTATTCAGTCTTGTCAGTTGAGTCCGACTTTCCGCGACATCATTTAGACTTTTCTTGGCAAAGATACTAGAGTGGCTTGCCATTTCCTTCTCCAGCATGTTTTACAGGTGAGGAAACTGAGGCAAACAGGGTGAAGTGACTTGTCCAGGGTCACAGAGCCAGGGAGTGTCGGAGGCTGGATTTGAACCCAGGAAGATGAGTCAGCCTGACTCCAGGCCCAGCACTCTATGCAATGTGCCCCCTAGCTGCCTCGAGTAGGCGCTTAATAAGTATTCATTGGTTGATTGGCATCCCCCCTCGCCCCACCACCCCAAGGTGCTTCCTATCAGCACCTCCTCCACCCTGCCCTACAAACACCATACACAGTGGAATGTGAACTCCTGGGGGGCTGGGCTTGTCTCATTTTCCCCTCTGTCGGGACACTCCCGGCCTCCACAAGTGCTCGAGGAAAGAAGGGGTATTGCGGGAGCAAAGCTCGACTTGGAGCCACAGACACCTCCGGGCCCGGCTGCACGTGCTAAGCGCCCCGCCCCATCCCCGCCCCCAGGCCATAGCCCCGCCCCAGACCAGGGCCCCGCCCCCAGGCCCCGGCTTTCTGTGCCTTTAAGCGCCGAGACCACTGGCGCCTCCCACATCCGTCCGACTTCACTTCCTTGGCTGTACAGAAGCTGGGAGAGAGAGAGAGAGAGACGAGGAGAGGGAGGAGGAAGAGGAGGCAGCCCGCGCCCCCAGCCCCCAGCCATGGGCCCCCAGCTGGCGCTCCTGGGCGCCGGCCCCGCGCGCCTCGCCCTGGGCTGCTGCTACTGTTGCCTGCTGCTCTTCGCCGCCTCCGCCTCCGCGACAGAAGGGCTCGGAAAGGGTCAGACTGCTTGCCTCCCCACCCCCAACGCTGAACCCCCCCTCCCCCTCCCCCGCTGGGGCTCCCACCTGCTGGATCCCCCCTTGCACGTTCCACCCTGCTGGAACCCCGCCCTCTCCGCATCCTCTACCCTGTTGGAGCCTCTCCTGCACCTCCCACCCTCTGGAGCCCCCCCTGCCTGTCCCTCTGGGGTCCTGCATCCCCCACACCCTGCTGGAGCCCCCACTGCACCTCCTCCTAGGGGGTCGCCTGCACCCCCCTCCCCTGCTGAAGCTCCCTCATGCACCTCCTCCTGGTGCCCTAGACCCCCAGGCACTACTGGGACACCTCCCCAGATGCTGGACCCCCCTGTACCACTTCCTGCGGTCTTGGACTCTCCTCTTGGCTTGCAGGACTCTCCCGTGCTGCCGGACCCCTCTTGTACTCCCCCCTTCCCCCACTGCAGTTCTAGACTACTTTGTGCGCTAACCCCCTCTGTCCCGTCCAACTCCCAGACCGCCACCCCCATTTTCCTAACATTCTCTGTCCTCCTAAACCCCCTCATTCCTTCTCTTGGGCCCCCTCTGCACTCCTGGACTCCCCATGAGCTTCAGGATGCCCTCTGGGCCCCCAGACACCCCCATGAGCTTCCTACACCACCCTGTGCCCCTCCAGCTTCCGTACTCCACCTCAAGCTCTTGGGCCGGCCCTCCTCCCCCCAACCCCCCAGGAGGGTTGGACCGAATGGCCTCTGAGATCCTGCCCTAACAGTCACATGGCACTTGAAGGTTTGCAGAGCGCTTTATAGATACTGTCCTACCCATGACACAACCTGACTGTGTACCCCCGGCTAAGTCACTTAACCTCTAAGTGCTCTAGGGGGACCCTCTAAGGCTGTAAATTGCAGAGAAGGTAGCAACCTGCATCGCTAGAGGGACTTTCCTCATCCTGGAGTTCTGTATACTCATTCAGTCACAATTCCAGTTCCTTTTGCCTTTCTTTGTAGCCCTTGTGACTGGTATACAGTAAGCACCTAATAAGTGCTTGTTGATTGATTTATTCCTTGATTTACTCCTCACAACACCCCAGAGGTGATATCCTTATGCCTTTTTTATAGACAAGAAAACCGAGACTGTGAGAGATGTAGCCGACATGTGTCTGAATGGGGCTTCAAGCCGGTTCTTTCTGGTTCCAGTTCTATCTATTAGACCACAGGACTATCTGTGGAGCCCATAGAGTGAACTCCTGGGATTTGGTGCAGTGTGTGTTGAGGTCTCAAGTGGATAGCGCTGGACCTGGAGTCAGGAAAACTTGACTTCAAATGCAGCTCCAGACACTCACTGTGTGACCTGGACATCACCTGATCTCTCTCTGCCCCATTTTCATCACCTGTGAAATGGAGATATTTGTAAAGCACTTTGCAAATCTTAAAGTGATACACACATGCCAGTTATTATGGTTACCAATGTGAATGTAAATCCTTGAAGTATTTTTAATACAGCCCCCTCCCCCTTCACCTTCAAAGAGATCCTCATACAGGAGAATGTAGGACTCCTTGCCCCTTTAACCTGGATGGCCTTTGGTGAAGGCTCTGAGGTCCCTTTGCCAGTGACCTGGGTTACTTAACCCCGGGGCAGGTGACAGCTTGGCTAGAGGCTTCTCTGCAGGTTCCACGTGGGCATGCGATGACATGAGATCTCAGCAGCTAGGCAAATACTGCTTCCTCCTGGGATTGGCCTTTCCGAGGCCAGACTGACCCCAATTGGGTCCTAGATCTGGGGCTGCCAAGTGAAAGGGGCAGACGATCCAATATCACTGTTTTCAGAGCTTGAAAGGACCCCAGGGCTCATCTAGTGCAACTCTGTTTTGGGGAGAGAGGTCCATAGCTTTTCTTTGGGATTTTCTCAGGTTCAAGACGGATCAAGGGAGGTAGGACAATCAACATTGCAGAGAAAACTCAATCATCATCATTAGGTACCAGCTATGTGCCAGGTCCTGTACCAGGCACTGAGTTATTAACTTTTTTTTTTTTGGAGGGGGGAAGGCAGGGTAATTGGGTTAAGTGACTTGTCCAAGGTCACACAGCTAGTTAAGTGTGTGAAATGTCTGAGGCCAGATTTGAACTCAGGTCCTCCTGACTCCAGGGCCAGTGCACTGCACCACCTAGCTGCCCCTGAGACACTGAGTTTACAAAGACAGAAGTAAAACATCCCCCTTGCCCAGCCATCCTGTGGAGCACCAGGGCAGCTCAGAGGAGATTGAGATGTGTGTGAAACTGCCCTCCTAGCTTCAGGGAGGAATGAGCCCCAAGAGGGCCCGGCTGGGGACAGTCACAGCGTCTCTGAGCAGGGAGGGACCTCGGCAGCCTCCTAGTCCATCTTGTCCCTGAGCAGGGGGTTTCCTCTCTAAGTGGGCATCCATCCTCCAGGAACGGGGCATTCACCCCCTCTAGAGGCAGCCATTCCACTCTGGGACAGCACTCATGGTTAGCAGGTTCTTAAGTCAAACCTCTTTTACAACTTTGCAAAATATCCCATTGCTTCTGGCTCAAATAGAAAAAACTCCCTCTTTTGGACACCTGAGGCCCCCATCCCTGCACCTTCAAGCCTAGTCTTCTCTTCTCTGGGCTAAACAACATTTCGATTCCTTCAGCTGGCCCTCCTGGGACCTGAAGCCCATTGTACTGGTTGCCCTCCTTTGCTGGGCGCTCCCTGATGCCAGTCCTGGCTTGCCCACCGGCTTGGTGACCTGGCTGTGCTTTACTGCCTTAATGTCTTTGTCCATGAAGGGACAGCAGCAGTCTGCCCACCTGATGGCAATAGGGGATCATGTGGCACTTCATAGACCCCTGTGGTTGTGTCAATGTCAGCCTCCTGCTGGCTTTTCAGATGGAAAAGTTTAGTTTAAGCCTTTTGTCTTTCTAGGTTTTGGGGATCACATTCACTGGAGAACACTAGAAGATGGAAAGAATGAGGCAGCTGCCAGGTAGGTGGAATCTCTACAGGCGATCTTATTAGATAATGAAGGACCCACCTTCCAGAGGGAGGGGGTGGTGAGGTTGAAGGGGTGGTGGTATGAGACAGTGGGAAGGACTCTGGCTACAATCTAAGAATCTGGGTTCAAATTCTGTGCCTGATGTGTACTGCCTGCATGACCTTGGGCAGATCACTTCTCTGGACCTCAGTTTCCCTGATGTGTAAAATGAAAGGGATATGTGACCTAAGCGTTCCTTTCTGACTCCAGATTGATGATCCCTGTGACCCAGATTTCAGGAAGGGGTCTAAAGCCCTACTAGAAAGCCAGGGATGGAGCTGATTGCCCAGGACTTCTAAATTGGATCAGATTGGTTAGCATGGGCCCTAGAGGAGTCAGGGAGAGGTGACCACAAGGAGACTGGGAGGGAAGCAAAGAATATAGATGCTCTGTGTTACCTTTGACAATTCAGGTACACTGAGAGACGATATCTGAGCCTGACCAATTTATTAGTTGGACGAGCAATAACCAATAAATTGAGTCAGTGGTTTCTCAATGACCGGAGACCCGGGGATGGGGCTCACCAGCCTTCATATAGTTTGGAGGAGTACAGAGTTGGGTAGATGGGGAAGATCATATGATTGCTTAGAGGACAGACAGCATTGTTGGGGTGAGACAGCAGGAATGTGGGGCTAGTGACCACCCTTCTCTGACAGTCAAGGATTGTTAATTGTTTTATGGGACCCATCAGCATCTTGCAGACCTTATTAGTGGCCCAGCGTTCTCGACTCCCTGGTGCCTAGAAGGGTTTGTGGGGAGATAAGATCCTCCCTAATTGTACAAGGACAGGCAAGGACGGACAGTAGACTTTTTGGAGATGATAACAAGTTAACTTGTAACTTTAACTCAGAGGAAAAGCTGACTCATTTATAAATTTAATTCAGCATAAAATCAGTTAAACTCATACAGTGGAAAGTAGAAGTAATATTTTGATACTTTTATCCGCTGTGGGCAGGCTTTCAGTTTAGAGGCAGCTAGGTGGTGCAGTGGTTAGAGCTGTCAGCCTGGCCTCAGACACTTACTGGCTGTGTGACCCTGGGCAAATCACTTGACCTCTGTCTCAGTTTCCCTGTTAAATGGAACTGGTAGTAGTACCTTTTAGGTCATAATTGCAAAGCATTTAGCACAGTGCTGGGCACATGAGGTGCCATAAAAATGCAAGCTATTATTGTTCTCATGAGCAGCTTCTATCTCAAGTCATGTTAACAGCAGGCCCTTTTTGGTGGACTTCAGACTTGGTATAAGTGAATCCCCCTGAGACTTCCAGGCCAAGAAAGGGAAGGCTGCCATGGGCACATTGAGAGAGGCCCAGTGTTCATGACTGGGAAGGCGATGGTCCCAATGTGCTCTGCCTTGTCAGACCCAGATGGAGCTTTGCATTGGGTTCTGTGTGCCACCCTTTAGGAAAGACGTTGACAATCCGGAGAGCACCCAGAAAACAAAGTGATGAGGATGGGGAGGAGCCTGGAGACCACAGCATAAGCCTAAGGAATTGGGAGTGTTAGCCTGAAGAGGAGAAACATATGGGGGCCAGGTATAACAAGGGCTGTTATATATAAAAGGGATTAGCCTGGTTTTGTTTGGTCCCATAGAGCAGAACTGGGGGTGGGGGGAGGGAAGGAATTATAGTCCTTCTAACAGTAAGAGCCCCAAGCCATCTGCTAGAGGAAGGGGTTGCCTCGGTTGTCCTCACTGGACATTCCTGCAGAGGATGGGTGTCTCTAGGATGTCACTGCAGGGAGACTTGTTTAGGTGTGGATTGGACTGGGTGGCTCCAGAGGTCCCTTCCAGCTCTGGCCTTCTGTGGGTCTCTAATCCTTTTTAAAGAATTTACTTTGAAGATAACCCCTTAATGGGGTTGCCACCCCTTTGGTTAGGAATCCCCAAAATCCATCCTTACCTCCTAGCTGCAGAAGAATGGAGATCTGGTAGGAGAGAGAGTATTTGCTCATCCTCCAGGCATGGGCTTGAGGAACTTCTGGATGCCTTGAGCTAGAAGAGAATGTAGTAGTCACTTGATCCCTGTAAAACCCTTACATTTAGGCGTCTGAGAACAGCCAAGGGATTGGAAAACTCTGTGTCTGATTCCTTATTTGGGAACTAAACCCTTCCCCTGTTTCAGGGTCTTTAGAAGCTATCCAGAGAGTTAGAGACTTCATCTTCCGTGGGGTCTTTGAAGCCTTACCTGTGACTCCTTAAAACATCATCACCCAGGTCTTGACCCTAAAACAAGAAAGTTTAGTGGTTTGTTAATGCCATGGCACACTCACAAATGGGTGGAAAGGTACTTACTAAGTGCTTACTATACGCAAAGAACTGAAGATACAGAGAGAAAAGCAAGCCAGGCCCCTTTCTCTTAAGAAACTGACTCACATTCTAAGGGAGGAGACGAATGGAAGGTTTCAAGTGGAAGGTCCCATGATGCCTAGGGTGCAGCGGCCAAACAGATGGTCACGCTCCTTCTTCGATGTCACTCCCACTGAGAACATCCTAGCAGTTACTGATGCTGTTGGACCATTTGATGATGCCCTGAAGTTACAGGCCATTGTTTCATAGTAAATGCTGTAAAGGGGTTCCATTGACTCTGGACCTGGCACCGTGAGCTGTTTGGGAGTTCTTGGTTGTGTTCTAAGGAGCACCAACCTGAAAACCTCCTGGTTTTCAATTCGCATTCAAATTCTGTTATTTTTCCTACACTAAAGCTCTCTCCTAACTTCTCACTGAGGCAGTGTGGCTTAGTGGAAAGAGCTCTAGATTTAGAGTTGGAGGACCCAGTTTGAATCTTGGCTTTGCCCCTTTGACCTCAGGCGAGTTATATTTTCTCTCTGCTCCTCAGTCTCTTCCCCTCTAAGGGGAAAGGGTTAAGATAAGACACTGGGCCTGGCCAGTAGCAGATATCCTAAGGTCAGCATGGAATGGGCTGCCAGGGGAGGGAGCCTGTCCATCCTGGGGCCCAAGCAGAGGCCGTATGATGACTGTGGGGGGGGGGGCTCTCATTCTTGCCCATGGCCACCCCCCCCCCATTCTATGATTTTGTAGTTCTACGGCAGGGGCAATGAAGTGGATAGGAAGGGGCACCTGGACTTGGGTTCCAATGCTGGCTTTGCCTCTCTGAGCTCACGGGTAACAGAGTCACACACACACACACACACACACACACACACACACACACACACACACGTGCGCCTCAGTTTCCCCATCTGTAAAAGGGGCCCGGATGGGATGAAGTTGGAGGGATCCCGCTTGACATCACTGTACCAGTTGTGGAGCCGATCCCGGGTGGGGGGGAGGTGCGCGCCTTGTGCTCATTACTCTCTCGGGGAAGTTGAGACTTGGAGAGGGGCCCATTAAAGCCGGGCGGGGAGGGGGGGGCATACCAAGAATTAGTGGTTTGGGGCACAGTTCCCCAGATTGGGGCAAGGGGAGAGTGAGTTTATCCACGCCGTGGCCGGGCCGCCCCACATAATGGCCTCCTTGTTCCCTGGGATGTAGTCCCCTTTTGATCTGCCCGGTTTTGCATCCTTCTGGCCCCTTTTCGCCCACGTGAGAGACACGTGACTGCCTTCCCCTCCCGCTACCATAGCAACCCGGCCTGGGTCAAGTTCCACTCTTTCCTCCGCCTCCTCCCCTGAGGCGCGCTGATTGGCTGAGTTAGCTGCGCGTTGATTGGTCAGAGGCGTAGGGTGGAAGTTAGGTAGTGCTTCCGGCGGCTCTAGCCGGGGTTCCCCCGGAAGCAGTCTTGCGGGTAGTCATGCCGCTGGTCGTGCTGTGCGGCCTGCCGGACAGCGGCCGGAGCCGGCGCGCCGACGAGCTGCGGAGCGCGTTGGAGGCGGAGGGTCGCCCCGTGACGGTCGTGCGCGATGCCGACGTGCTCGGGCCCGGTGGTCCGGAGGCGCTCCGCGAGGCCTACTCCGACTCGACCCGCGAGAAGGCGCTGCGCGCGGCCCTCAAGGCCTCGGTGGAGCGCGACCTGGGTCCCCGGGCTGTCGTCCTCCTCGACTCGCTCAACTACATCAAAGGCTTCCGCTACGAGCTTTACTGCCTGGCTCGGGCGGCGCGCACCCCACTCTGCCTGCTCTACTGCCTGAAGCCCCGGCCGCGGGCACCAGGCCCCTCGGAGGACGGCCGGCCCCAGGCCGGGGCTGCAGCCGGCAGCTGGAGGCCAAAGGCCGCAGAGCCGGAGCACGGGCAGCAGGCTGGGGCCCCACGGGAGGCTGGAGAGCCTCCGGAGGAGGGCTCCGAGCAAAGCCCAGGATCTCCGGCCTCAAGGCTTCAGGGAAACACGGGCTCAAGCACGCTCTGCCCAGAAGAAAGCAGGGAACTGGGGGTCACGGGGCCCAGGGCGGCTGAGGATTTGGGGCCTGAGCTGGCCAGAAAGCCAGGCCCCCCCGAGCCCGGGAGCCCGAAACAGGGGCCAGACCTGGGTTTTCCCCCGGAGCTTTTGGAGGCCCTGGCCCAGAGGTTTGAGGCCCCAGACTCCAGGAATCGCTGGGACCGGCCCCTCTTCACGGTGCTGGGCCCTGAGGAGCCACTGCCTCTGGCCCAGATCTGGGCAGCCCTCTTTGAGAGCCAGGTACCTGCCCCCCACCAAGCCACACAGTCACAGCCTCTGTCCTCCACCAATTTCTTGCACCAGCTGGATCAGGTCACCAGTCAGGTCCTGGCAGCCCTGATGGAGGCTCAGAAAACTGCCGTCCCTGGGGACTTGTTGGCCTTACCTGGGACTACGGAGAGGCTGCTGTTCACTCGCCCCCTCTCTATGGCTGAGCTGAGCCGCCTGAGGCGCCAGTTCATCTCCTACACCAAGATGCACCCCAACAAAGAGAACCTGCCCCAGCTGGCCAACATGTTCTTGCAGTACCTGGGCCAGAGCCTCCACTGAAGGGAAGGGGGCCCAGGGACTCAAGAGGCAAAAGCCTGAGGCTGCCTCCTGTTCCTCTGGTCCTGGATTCCCTTCCTTCTTACCATCAAGTGGTATGAGATTGTAAGGTGATGCTGACAGTTGCAATTAACTGAACTTCAGACTGGCCAGTTTGGGCTTAGTGACTGGTGCTTGAGTACATGTACCTTCAGAGAACAGGGCTTTAGATGGACAGCATCGAGTATTAACATTTGTATTTTTGGAAGTAGTGAAATTTTTGGACACTGGACTTCCTTTCTCAGTCCGGAGGCAACTAGAGAAAAGACTCAAAATAGACAAGAAGCTATAAAAAAAAGAACAGAATTCTGTTTTTCAGTTGACATGCTGCAATAAAAGATTTTTTTTTTAAATTGGAGTCATTCATTGCTAGTAGTACCAGGATCATAGATTTGGAACTCAAAGGAAGCTAGAGGCCTTTGAACTAGAAGGGAAAAGTTTTTCAGGGTTGCTAAGGATCTATGGAATATCTGCTGTATTCTGTGCTTGGGTAATGGTTTGGTTTATAGCATGTAATTGGTTTTGAAATGAGGGAAGGTGATAGATAAGAGTCCTGAACATCTGTGTCCAGTGTGGTGGTGTGAAAGATTGGTAGCCCCTATAGCTGGAATTGTCATAACCTTAGTAGGTGGTATAGTAGAAAGGACACAGAAATGGAAGACTTTGGATTCCACTGCAGTCACTCAGAGCTGTGTGGTCTTGGGCTGGTCACTTGCCTTTTCTGGGCCTAAGATGAAGGGGTTTGACTGGAGCCAGGGCTTTGTAACCAAGGGGTCTGTGAACTTGGATGGGGGGGACATCACTATTTTAACATTTGGTTTCCCCTTGTAATCCTACTGTTTTGCTCATTTAAAAACATTCTGAGGTTTCATAGGCTTCACCAAACTGCCCAAGGAATCCAGGACACAAAAAAGGTTGGGAACCCCCTGGATTAGAGGGTCAATTAGGGTTCTTTCCAACTAGTTTGATGTGTTTGAAGGTCACTCTCACATCTGATGTGTGATCTGGCTTCTATGTGTTAACATTTTGTATTCTATGGTTCTAAACGTTTTGTATGCCTAAAAGTACTATGTCAAGGCCAGCTATTCTTAAAATGCCAGAACTAGAAAGTGCCAGACACGTCATTGAATTCCACCCCCTCCTTTTATTGATGAGGAAACTGAAGACTGGAGTAGGGGTACTGACAAGGTCACTAACCTAGACTCCAGCCCAGGTCTCCAGGTCCCTAAAGGGCCAGGGTTTTCCCCCCAGGAAGGTTCTGAGGGGATGTTCAGACCTAGGGACGCTAGCAGGACTTAGCTACTTAGAGCTAGAAGTAATCTCTGTGGTCAGTCAGCATTTATTAAGTGCTAACTGTATGCGCAGCATGAGGAATACAGAATCAAAAGTGAAACAGTCGTGGGGAGACAAACACGTAGAGTCCAGCATGTTACTGAAGTACTGGTTCTCCTGTTGTTTCCTGAAGACCACCAGGCCTTTCCGTCTGTCCTACAGCTCACTCCTAGCTAGGGTGAGAGGGGAGAACTGGCTTTGTGTCTATTTCCAACCCTTAACACAGGGTTGACACACATGGTAAATAAACATCTTTTCCTTTATTCTGTCAAAAGTACCCCTGATGAGTGGTCTACCATCCTTGGCTTGAACACCCTCCAAATAAAGGAAACAGATCTACTTATTAGGACTTTATGTTGGAGCTGAAATATGCTTCCTTGTAGCACCTCTCCGCTCAAGTTTTGCTCTCTGAGGCCAAGCAGAGCAAGTCACAAAAAGAGAAATTCACTTGTTTCAGTTGTCTTAAAGTGGCAAAATTAAGGCTGGATCAGACTTGCTTTTATCTGGGTTTCAAAATGCTTTGAATAGCTTAGGTGCTGGGGGTAACAAATAGTGTGATTTCCTCCTCCAAGGTGCTTCTCTGAGGCAGAAACTGTCTGGAGGCAGGTAACTAGCTCAGGTGCCCAGGATATAGTAGGTAAACTGATTATATTAAAATATAGTTAAGTTATTTTTTAAAAATTCATCAACCTCAGGTTAAGAACCCCTGCTTTAAAAAAAAAGACCATAATATAAAGAAAGTTCACAGTTTCATAGAATCCTCTTTTTTTGTTCTTTGTGTATTGGAAAGTTTTCATTTGTTGATTATTAAATTTATAATTTAAAAAAATTACGCTTTAAATGTTTCCCTAGATTAGACTTCATGGAACATTGTGGGTGGAGGGAATAGGTCATTTTGGGAGAAGCAGACCTTGCAGGGTGTGGGGTTTTGAGATGAGATCAGTTCCACAACAATATTAGTGATGTTCAGTGTGCCAAAGGTCTTTAATCAGTTCACATGTCAGCTTTCCCTCTGACAATGCAGCCAGAGGCAGTTTCAGGAGTTGTAGCCAAAAAAATTCCCTGGTGATCAGTGTTCTGGTGATGAGGACTTAGCTAGGCTGGTCTTCAGGGGACAGAGATACAGTCTGTCTACTTTGGCAGGACCCCCTTGAGCCTGTGCTCCCCCGGTGTGGCCTTTTCAAGCCCAGAGCCATCAAGGTGATGAGAAGAGGATGTCCCTGGAAATTCTGTTAAAAATGTGTTGATGCTTTGAAAAAGATACCCTTATCACTTCCCAATTGCTCTCTGACCAATAGCACCCTCTCTTGTAGCCAGGAAGTCCAGTTATGCCAAACAAACGGACACACTGACCGTGTCGGACAGCGTTTGCCGCAATCCCTCCCCTAGTCCTCCACCTCTAGTGAGGAGAGGGAGGTTGGTCTCCTCCTCATTTCCAGGGAGGTTTTTTAGGACAACTGAAAGAATAGGAGTGGCCTGAGCCGACTGACCGTTTGCTTGTTTTGTTTTCTAAGTGGGCTGCCCCTGATGGTCATCATCCATAAGTCCTGGTGTGGTGCCTGCAGAGGTACGTATGTGCCAGGGATTTCAGCGCCTCTGAAGGCGACGACACACTCCCTTCAGAGGGCATTTCTTGTTACTTTTTGGTGTTACTGTGCATGATAATTTGGGGGTACAGAAGAAAGCCAGGACACTGACCCTGCCCCCAAGAAGCTTACTGTCTCATCCAGAGGCACAGTGAAACAGCTCTGGTTTTGAATCCCGCCTCTGCCCTTTGCTACCTGTGTGACCTGGGGCAAGTTACATCAGCCCTCTGAGCC
Organism: Trichosurus vulpecula; assembly: GCF_011100635.1. Classification (NCBI taxonomy): domain Eukaryota; kingdom Metazoa; phylum Chordata; class Mammalia; order Diprotodontia; family Phalangeridae; genus Trichosurus; species Trichosurus vulpecula. The sequence goes on from NC_050576.1 coordinate 28,186,570, forward strand.
TCGGTCTCCTCATCTGTAAAGTTAGCCCTTGATTTGTATGTCTCCCATGATACCATACTCTCATGGCTTTTCTGTCGTGAGAGGCAGCTTGACCTAGCAGAGAGAATGCTACCAGACCCGGGTTCTAATCCTGCCTCAAACACTGGCTAGCTGTGGAAATACTAGAGATAGAAGGGGCCTTAGAGGTCCTCTCCTTTCACAGATGAGGATACTGAGGCCTAGAAACATTAAGTTTTTGCCCCAAGTTGCGCTGACGGGAAGTGGCAGAGCCAGGCTTGCCAAGTCCCTGAGTATCACTTGGCCTGGGTTTCCTTAGCAAGGAGATTGGACTGGCCAGCCACCAAAGTCATGCTGTTCTAGATCTAAGCCTGCAAGCCTGTGTTCCCTACATTCCATCCAAACCACAGTGTTCTCCATCCCGTTCTTGTCCTGTCCGTTCCTTCCCCCAGGCCTTTGATCATGCTGTACTCCCTCCACCCCCAAATCTTCCTATTGAAGCCTCCCCACACAGCCCAGATCAGGGCCTTCTGACTCCTCCCTCTTCAGGTTTCTCCTCAGCCCCGTCCTCTGCACTAATCACATTCTGCCCCGTATCCTGAGTTATGTCTGTGTGACGTCTTGTCCTGCTCACTAGAGTCTAGTCCCCTTAATAAAAGGATTTGTTCTGTGAAGTTTGGATTCAGTCACAGGGCCGCATTTGAGAACCTACAGGGTCACACGGTTCCCCACCCTTGCACTAGACTTTGAACTCTGTGAGAGCAAGGCCTGTGTCACTCTTTCATCTTTGCACAGAACCTTGTACCTTGTAAGTGTTTAATAAATGTTTTCATGGTATAAAGGCTGTATAGTAACCTCCCTTGTGGATACTCGGCCATGTTCCAGTAGACCCAGTTTGCAGAGATCAGGGTAAGGTGTAGAAGGCAGAGAGGGCTGGGGAGGATGGGGAGGACCTGAAGTGGCAGAGAGGTGGGGGGAGACACCCAGGAAGAGCATGGGGAGAAAGAGTCATGAATGAGCAGCATCCCTTAGATCCGCAGAGTAGAAGAGGTGGGCTGAGGCTCAGAGTGCTCACTTGCTTAGGGCCACATGGCTGGAGGTCAGCCGGAATCTAGAACTTCCAGCTCTGGCCCAGATCCAGCCACCAGCCACTTCCTGATTTAGGAGCCCAGATTCAGAGCTGGAAGGGACCTTGGAAGCATAAGGAAGCATGAGGAAACTGAGGCAGGCCCGGAGTCACACAAGTAGGAAGTGTCTGACACAGGACCTGAACTTGGGTCTTTCTGACTCCAAGCCCAGGACACTCTTCACTGAACTCCCTTGCTGCTCTGAAGAGAGGCCACCTCGTTATTTCGAGAAGTGCTCGGCTGCCGTCCTGACTTTTCTCCTTCTGGGCCTCAGCTTCCTCATGTATAAAATGAGAGGATTGGGCTGAGTGGCCTCTGAGGATCCTTTTGCTTCTAGAGCGAGGACCCTCATATTGAGAAGCAGCGTGGCTGCTGTTGGCATAGGCTGGAATTCTGCCTGAGGCACTTGTTACTTGTGTGATGTTGGGTAAGCACTTCTCTGAGCCTCAGTCTTCTCATGTGTAAAGTGGGGGTGATCATCATCATCATCATCGTCATGGCTAGTACTTCTATAGTGCTTCATGGTTTGCAAAGCACTTGACAAATATTTTATTTTTGTGTAATAGTCGCTCTGGATCGCTTGTTACAAGGAGAGTGCCTTTGTAATCCTGAAAGCAGTATAGAAATGGGGAAAATTATGATATAGAAGCCCCCTCACAACAGTCAGGGCACAGGGTTTAGATCAGGTGAAGACAGAGCTTCTTTTAAATCATTTTGTCCTTTTTTTCTTTTTCTTTTTTATTTAATCAGCCTTAAAGCCTTTGTTTGCGGAGTCCAAGGAGATCTCAGAACTTGCCCACAATTTTATTATGGTCAATCTTGAGGTAAGGTTGGAGGAGCACATGTATGTTGATCGGTTTCCCCCTTGATTTGCTCCAAATCAGAGTATAAGAGTTGGTGCCGGGTATGGTGCCTGGCACACAGTAAGTGCCTAATAAATGCTTTTTCATTCATTGGAAGAGATCTCAAAGACCATTTAGTCCAATCCTCGTGGCCCAGCTTGGGTGCCCAGGGATAGATATTTGTCATAGTCACATATGGGGGCCTTTAATCCTCTTAGGAAATGTGTTTACATACATATAACTTACTTTTGGAATTATAGATGGGTTCTTACTGTTAACATTTTTTTAATTGACTTTTTTCCCCCATCACCTATATTTCCCATCATAGCACTTTCCCTTCTCCCTCCCAGAGATCTACACCTTTTAATGAAGTATAAAAAAGAGAGAGGAGAGTTTTTTCAAAATTGACCAAGACATCCACTGAGAGTCTGACATACTGCATTGTATATTTAACTTACAAAAATCTGTTTTCTCTCCCTCCTCTCCTCCATTAAAAGAAAAAAAAAGAAACCCCCTCCCCCTTGTAACCAATCTGCATAGTCAAAGAAAACACATTCCTTCAGTGGCCACATCCAAACAACATGTTTCCTTCAGTACCCTGAGCAGCACATCCCATCTCTGTCAGGAGGCGGGCAGCCTGCTTTGCATTACTAGCTGTCCTCTGGAATTATGGATGGCCACTATGTTGATCAGCGTTCTGAAATCTGTTACCATTGTTCGTCTTTACAATTCTGTTGTCACTCACATTTTTCTTTTGGTTCTACTCACTTCACTCTGTGTCAGTTCATATGAGTCTTCTCAGGGTTCTCTGAAACAATCCTTTCATCATTTCTCCTAGTACAGCAATATTCCATGAGATTCACATACATGCCATCATTTACTTAGGCCGGGTCCCTCCTCAAATGTCCAGTTTGTGGCTACTTTGAAAAGAACTGTTATCAATGTGTGTGTGCTTATGGGTCATTTTCCTCTTTCTTTAATCTCGTTGAGGCTTACGCCTGGTAGTGGTATCTCTGGGTCAAAGGGTAGGCAGTTTAGCAACTTTTGGGGCATGGCTCCAAATTGTTTTCCAGCATGGCTGGACATGATGTATGGCTATTGTCTGCTGACCTCCAGGACGTTCACCTTCCTTCCCCGATGAATTCAGTGTTGTACTCACAGTCTTTCTCCTCCCCAGCTCCTGCCCTCTTATTAGAGAACTTCAACATGCAATTTGCTACTCCCTCCAACATCTTCATCTCTCGGTCCTTCTGCTTGCTCATACGCGCTCCTCCCCACGGGGATGGTCATGGCCTTGGTGTTGCCATTGCCCACAGAAGTTGCATTTCTGTGTTTGTGAACTCTAAAATTCATTGATCCAATCACAGTCTATTAGCTTTCCACCTCTCCTTTTGTCTTGCAACCCCAAACCGTGCTCTTCATCCTCACTGTGACTTCCAGTCCCTTGACCCCTCACTCAGTTCTTTCCCAGGCCATTACCACTGTACCAGCCATACTTTTCCCCCCATCTTGACCCCTTGCTGAACAAATCCAACCCTACCCTGGCCTCTTGAGTCTCTTGCTCCCTAATTTTTCTCCTCTGTTTATTCTATTATTGGTTTTTTTGTTTGTTTCATTTTGGGAAAAACTGGGACAATTAACTCTCATGTAGTTTTGTCTCATGTAGTTTTCATTTATGATTTCTTGAAAGTTAGCTCTGGAAAACCAGGCTTTGTTAAAGCCCGTTGAGATACAAATGGAGCTATTGAACTATGCCTTTAAACCCAGATCACTCTGGCTTTCACTGATTGACCAGTAATAGGTCCCAGCTCAAGCCTTACTTGCTCATTGTTTGGGTTTTGATGGCTCAGAGTGAATCCAAATAGCAATTGTTTCTGTTCTGGCCAGGAATTCTTAGGGTCCTTCCCCTCCCAGATCAATTCTTTTGTGAAGGCAAAGGCCATCTTTTACCTCAATTCTTATCTAGCCTTAAATCACTGAATGGGTGTTGCCCCAGTCAGACCAAGACCTGGCAAAGACTTTAGCTTAAAAAGGCCAAGATCTCCCACTGCATCCTGGGCCAACACCAGTCATCTTGACCTGTGTCTTGCCACTGGCCTCTGAATTATCCTGATGACTTTGCACAGCTCTGCCTCACTTGCATCCAGTTCATTTGCAAGTCAAGACATTGCCCTCCTGATGTCATTGGTCCTCTTGAGAACAAAGGACAAACAACAATCTTCTGTGGGAAGCCTTTCCCAATTCCCCTTAATGCTAATGCTCACCCTTTGTTAATTATCTCTGAATTATCTTGTCTGTATCTCATAGTTGGCCTATTGTGTCCCTCATTAGACTGTTTGAGGGCCGGGGACTGTTTTTTGACCCAGTGCACAGTGCCTGGCACATAGTAGATGCTTAATAAATGCTTATCGACTGACCGACAGCACACCACACTAGTAATCACCAGGCGTCTTCTCACTCTTCTGTGGGCAAAGCTTTGTCATTCAGCACTCTGTCTGGGCTGTTCGTGTCACACTGTTGGCATTGTATGCATTATTCTCTTGGTCTTGCTCCTTTCCTTTTGTATCGCTTCTTAAAAGTCTTCCCCTGCTTCTCATAGTTCTTATTCATGGTTTCCTACAGCTCAGTCATACTCCATTCCCCTGTGCAGCGCACCTTGTTCATCCATCCCCCGGTTTTCACTTTGCTACCCCCAAAAGTGTAACGCTAGGGTGTATGTGGCAGCTCTTGCCTTTTCAAATCAACTCAGCCAAAACTTACGAGGCATCTACAGGGCGCTTGTGATAGAAAGGACAAAAATAAACCTATTCCTACCGTCAAGGTATTTTTATTCTGCTGGGCAGTCGAGGCAGCCTACTGTAGTGGGGAAAGCACTGGTTTTGATTACAATGGTCTTGGATTCGAATCCTGGTTCTGTTATTATCTATGTGACCCTTAACCTCTTGGGCCCACCATGGTGGGGACAGAGGTAGTGATTTGAACCCAGATACTCTGGCCCCAGAACTAGCACTCCTTCCCATGTGCCATACTGACCCATACTTGAGGAAGGCCTTTCTCTCAAGTGTATGGTAGGGGCCTTGGGTCAGATGCTCTGAGGGGAGAAGTAGGCTCTCTGAGGTCAAAGACAAGAGTGTTCCTGAAGATGCCACAGAGGAAGGCGCTTGGGGGATGGGTGGGAATTCCAGACACCCGCTATTCAGTGAGGCAACTCATCCCACCTTGATGCCTTGATTGTCCACAGGACGAAGAAGAGCCAAAAGATGAAGCCTTTAGCCCCGATGGCGGTTACATTCCTAGGATCCTTTTCCTGGGTAAGCTCAAGCGTTGTGCTCTGGATGTCGGATAAATGGGTGCCTGGTGGTGAAAGGAAAAGGGAGGGAAGAAGCACTCACGTGGCGCCTACTGTGCGTCAGACTCTGTGCTCAGCGCTTTTCACAAATATGATCTCATTTGATCCTCACAAGAACCCTGGGAGGTCAGTGCTCTAAGTATCCCCATTTTACAGGTGAGGAAGCTGAGGCAGGCAAAGGTTAAGTTACATGCCCAGGGTCACACAGCAAAGTAAGTGCCTGAGCCTGGATTTGAACTCAGGTTGTCCTGACTCCAGGCCCAGTGCTCTATCCACTCTGCCGCCCAGTTGCCCCCAAATTTCATTTGATTCTTATAAGAATCCTGGGAGGCAGGTGCTGTTATTATCCTGATTTTACAGTCGAGAAAACTGAGGCAGGCAGAAGTTAAGTGACTTACCTAGGGTCATGCAGCTAGGAAGTATCTGAGGTTGGATTTGAACCCAGGCCCCGTGCTCTGTGCTGCTTAGCTGCTGTATAGACCCCAAAGACAGCCAGATGCAGTGAATGTTGCCCACCTGGTGGCAGCTCAGACCCCAAAATCACAGAAAATATTCCTGAGAACTAAAACTACATTCTCAAGATGGCACACAGTCAGGATAGTGCTTGTTTCTGTTCCTCTCTAAGGTTTGTGAAGCCCTTTTTTTCAGCTGTTCTGTAAGTGGGTTGAACAAAGTTAATTACCCCCATTTTATACATGAGTAAATAGAAGGGACGTGACCTGTCCAAGGTCATATGGCCAGCAAGTGCATGTTATTAGTCAATAAACATTGATTAAGCACCTACTATGTGCCAGGCACTTTGCTAAGCGGTGGGGGAAAAAGGGGGCAGAAGATAGTTCCTGCCCTCAGGGAGCCTACAGTCTAATGTGGAGTGGAGCAGCCATGAGGCCAGTGTCACTGGATGAAACAGTACACGGAGGTGGGTGTGAGGTGTGAGAAGGCTGGCAAAGTAGGAGGGGGCCAAGTTAGGAAGGGCTTGGAAGGCCCCCGAGTTTCATAATTGACTCTGGAAGTGATGGGGAGTTTATTTTGCTGGGGTGTGGGGTTGGACTGGAGTTTTAAGAAAATCACTCGAGTGCCTGGCTGAAGGATAGACTGGGGTGGAGAAGGATTGTGGCAGACTGTGAGGCTGGTGCTCTGCAGTCCTTGGGGGCTCCATCAGTAGGGATGAAAGGGGTTCTCACCTTTACTCTTGGGCATCATGACTCTCTGTGTATGTCATAGCCCTCTGCTAGACCAAGGGTTCTCTGGGGATGTGTCCTGTGGCTCCTGGAAATGCCAGCTCTCTCCCATTGCTAAGCGTAAATAACCCTCATTAACTAACAAGTTCGTTATGGGTGTGAGTAGAATGAAGGTCATCATCACAACATATGCCCCATTTTTTTTGAGAGAAGGGCTGGAGAGCTGGCATCAGAATCAGGTGGGCCTGAGTTCAAGTCTTTGCACTGACCCGTTAGTGACTGTGTGACCTTGGGCAGAGTCTTCACTTCTCAGGGGCCCAGGCAGTTCTCCAACACTGAGTTATGGCTGAGTTACCGGCAAGTGTCTGTCCATGAAGAGAGTTTCCTCAAACCAATGAAATCATGGATCCAGGCCCCATTCCCTATTCCTGGTCCAGGGGCTGAAAAATTGGATCTGGAATCAGGAAGTCCTGAGTTTGAATCCTGCTTCAGATCCCTAAATGCTGTCATCTATAAAATGGGGATGATTTTGGCCCCTACTTCTCAGAACTCTTGTGAGAATCAGGTGAGATATGTGTAAAGTGCCTTGTGAACCTCAAAGCACTCTGATGAATGTAGAGTTACTGTTATTGTTAATAACAATACACATTTGAGCTTTTTCTCCCCTTGTATTTTAGATCCCAGTGGCCAGGTGCGCCCTGAAATCATCAACAGCAAAGGAAACCCCAGCTACAAGTACTTCTACATCAATGCTGAGCAGGGTATGTAGGGGCAGTGCGGGGTGGGGCAAGGCTGCAGCTGGGCTTCTCTTTTTTCTCTGTGTGATGTCTCCTTATTTGTCCCTTGATTTTTTTCCCAGTGGTTGAGGGGATGAAGGAAGCCCAGGAAAAGCTGACGGGTGACTCCTTCAAAAAAAAACATCTAGAAGATGAGCTATGATAGGCTGGGAGCTGAAAGCAGAGTGTGGGGAGGAATCTTCTGGAAGAGACCAGGAGATGGGGCTTGCACTGGAAGACCGGACCTGCCCTTCTGGGACAAGGCTCTGTCCTCTTGAGAAAATCCAGCTCTCCCATGCAGTTGCATGTCCTGGGATTCCTCCCCTCCTTCCCTACCACCTTTCTGCTAATTTGCCTGTTTGGCCTGAGAAGGGGCATTGGATCGCCTTGTGGACGGGCCCTCACTACACTTCTCTCTTCCTGCCTGTCCTCCATGCCTGACTCACAAGGGCATTGAAAGTGTGGGCAGGAACATCGACCTCGAGCAAACCAGCTCCTCGATTTCTGTTTCCAAAGGTTGGTCAGTGGCTCTGGCCCCACGGGGAAACGGAATATTAGTTCCCTGCCCTTGACCTTCTTTCCTCCCGTCTCTCTCATTTTCCCTGTTTGTTCCAAGAATTAAGTGAACTCTGAATCAGCTCCCCTTCCCCACTTCCCACCCTCATCCCCATTGTCAGTGTTTGAGCAATGCCTCACCTTCTGTAGGCCCATTCTGGTCATTTCATCACACTGTATTTTTGTACTAGGATTTGGAAAATGACTTGTAGTTTAATTAAACTTTTAAATAATGCTTTAAAAGAAACAGTGCTGTTTGGTTTGGTATCTGGAGGGTGTATGGGGAGGGACAAAGACCACTTTGGAACTGTCAAAAAGTGGTGTGAGTTGCAAAAGGTGGTGAAATTTTTCCTTCCCTGGAAGGTCTTCACATGGAGATTAGATGACCAATTGTTGGGAATATCTTAGGGGGATGCCTGGTCACTTTGGGGTTGGGCAAAATGACAAAACACGGTTACAGTAGAAAACATTGGGTTTGGGGCCCTCGGGTTCAGGTCCACTACATCACCTCTTTAAAAAATTTTTAAATTATTTGTTATTGGGGATGGCTTTCTGGATGGGGGCATGGGCAGGGATATAGGGAAAAATTTAGGAAACAAAAACCAAAGACCAATAAAATTATTATATATATAGCTCTTATAATTTTTGACTCTGTGACCCAAGTCACTAAATTTCTCAGGGCTTCAGCTGGTCTTCGTTTTGGTCTGTATGTTCTCTAGGGTCTCATCCAGCTCCAAATTCCTTGATCCTAAGAACCTGGGGTCCCAAGTTCTATAAGGCTAGTGGCTGACTTTCCTTCCCAGAATTGAAAGTTAAGGCACTGGTCTGGCTCTAATAAGATCCCTGAGTAATTTGGAGGGCTCAGAAAAAGTGGGGGTGGGAGGAGGTGTTAGCTGAGCCATGCCCCAGGGATTCCAGAAACATTCAGTGTTGGTGGGGTTATGGAAAGGTAGGCACATTTGTTCATCTTTTGTTCTCAAAGAGAACCAAGGGTGACAGCTTGACTTTTCAGTGAATTGGATGTAAGTGAGACAGAGCTGAACAGTCTTCAACCTGGTCATCAAAGTCCAGTGGCCAGACAAATGTTAAGACGACTAACGATGGCCCAGGATGCAGTGGGTGACCTTGGCCTTTCTAAATTAAGGTCTTTCCCTGGTCTCAGTTTGTCTGAAGCAATGCCCATTCAGTGACTGAGGGCATAATTTACTATTGCAAAAATATCAATCTGGGCAGGAAGACTCTCAAAGTTTCCGACCAGAACAGAAACCATTTGCCGTTAACACTCATTCTAAGCCATCAAAACCTAAAGACACACTAATGCATTGTTGATAGAACTGTAAATCAGCATGACTGCTTTAAAAAGCAACTTGGAATTATGCAAATAAAGTGGCTAAAAAAGGTCTACACCCTCTGACCCAGAGGTTTCACTGCCAGGCATAGACCCCAACAAAGTCAGGACATAAAAGAGGCTTCCTACAACAAAATCCTTACAGCAGCAAAGGGCTAGGAACACAGTGGATGCCCTACCACTGGTCAGTGGTGAGATGAGACAGTACGTGAGTATCATCGAACACTGTGGTGTCATAAGGAACGATGGATATGAAGAATACAGAGAAACGTGGAAAGACTTCCATGAACGGATGCAAATGGACGTAAGCAGAACCAAGAAGACTGCACAATGATGCTAGCAATGTAAACGGGAAAAACCCACCATGAAATAATCAAAATTCCAAAGAAGGAAGCCTCCAAAGGAAGGATATGAGAAAACATCCCCATCCTACTCTTTTGCATAGAGAGGAATCTCCAGCTGAGGAATGCTGCATATGTTGGTAGATTTTAGGGGGAATGGGGAAGGGAAAAGGGAAAGGAGCAAGCATTTATGAAGTGACTACTGCATACCAGGCACAGTGCTAAGCACTTAACTAATACTTGATCTTCACAACAACCCTGGGAGGTAGATGCTGTGAGCCACATTTTAAGAGTTGAAGAAACTGAGGCAAACGGAGCTTAAGTGACTTGCCCAGGTTCACACAGTGTGCCTGAGGCTGGATTTGAACTTGGGTTTTCCTAACCAGGTTTAGCACTTCATCCACTACATCATCTCTTTAAAAAATTTTTAAATTATTGGTTATTGGGGATGGTTTTCTAGATGGGCGCATGGGCAGGGATATAGGGAAAAATTTAGGAAACAAAAACCAAAGACCAATAAAATTTCATTTTAAAAATTTCCTTAAAATGCTAAATGGAGGAGTTTCTATTTAATCTTACAGGTAATTGGAAGTCAGGGGCAGCTAGGTGACACTGGATAGAGTGCCATGCCTGAAGTCAGGAAGACTCCTATTCCTGAGTTCAAATCCGGCCTCAGACACTCAATAGATGTGTGACCCTGGGCAAGTCACTTCACCCTGCTTGCCTCAGTTTCCTCATCTGCCAAATAAGCTGGAGAAGGAGATGGCAGAAACCAGTCTGCTATATCTCTGCCAAGAAAACCCCAAACGGGGTCACAGAGTCAGGCGTGACTGAAAACGATGGCACAATACAAATTGGAAGTCACTGGAGTTCAGTGAGTAGAGGTGTAATTGACTTAGCAGGGAGGCACTTGAGGAAGGGAGACCAATTGGAAAGTTATCACAGTAGTCCAGGTGATGGATGCAAGAAATGAGGAGGTAGAAGTGAAAAGACAGGGCTGCGCTTGGATGCAGGTCTTGAAGGGGTGAAGAGGAGGATGACCTTATGGGACTGGATGAGTCACCCAGCCAGAGCCAGAAGGGACCTGGTCCATCCCCTTCATCATACAGAAAAGGAAACAGATCCAAACAGGTTGAGCGACTGGCCCAAGGACACACAAGGTCAGCGGCTCCATTTTAACTCGGGTCCTCTGGCTTTTGAGCTAGCGTTCTTTCCACTGTGCCTAAAGGTCAAGTCCAGCCCCACTTCATCTTACAGGGAAGGTGACACCAGCTGGTTAAGTAATTTGCTCAAGGTTCTCATGGGTCAAGTAAACGGCCATGTCAGGATTTGAACTCAACCAGGTCCTCCAGGTACAAATTCTGTCCTTTTTCCATTGTGCCGTGCTTCTCTCCGTCTCTCTCAGTCTCACTCTCTCTGTTTCTTCCCTTCTTTCCCACCTTCTTTCTTTCCTCCAATCCTTCTCTGTCCTAGGTTTAGTTGGTTAACGGGCCCTTGGACAGCGACTGGTAGTCTGCAGCTTTCTCATTGGACACTAGAGGGCAGCATCTGCTTGCTACTGCCTCTGCAATCCCCAACGCGTTAATTTGCGTGGAATTAGACAGATGATACGTTTGACTACATTAAGGCTGAATGTCACCTGTTTCTTATTATCTCTGGAGGTACAGTTGAGATCAAAATCATTTACAAGAAAACACTTCCGCCCCCACTCCCGCCTCTTACCCTGATAGAGCATCTCATGACTTGGAGACCATCTGTCTTCTGAGACTGAGGACCAAAATGGTAAAATGACTTGGACAAGGTCCCATAGTGAGTATGAGTATGTCCCTACGTTCATAATGGAAGAAAATGCTAAATTTCGGTTACAAGAAAGTGAAAATAATCTGAACGCAGATCAAAGCATACTTTACTTTCTTTATCTTTTGCGGGGGGGTTCTGTGGGTTTTTTTGACAATATGAGTAATGTGGAAATGTGTTGTGCATTACTGTACATGTAAAACCTATCTGAAATTGCTTCTCTTCTCAATGCGGGGAGGGGAAAGAGAGAATTCGAAACTCAAAATTTTAAAAAGAATGTTAAAGATTGTTTTTGCATGAAATTGGGGGGAAATAAAAATATTAAATTATTTTTTAAAGAAGTTAGTAGAAATAGAGATGTCACTTTTTTCCCATCCAAATTCGAGGACACTCCCCCCAAAAATTTGTCCATGGACCCCTAAGGGTTCCAGACACTCCAGGTGAGGGCCTCTTGATCTAGTCCAATGTTTTCATTGTACAGGTAAGGAGACTGAGAGTCAGAGATGGCTGGGATTTGAACCAGACCATGTAGCTCCAAAACCAGAATTTTTTTGAGATGGTTCCTGTCTTCCTGAAGCCTCTGTTGGAGAGAAACCCAAGCATCAGATTTTGCATCTATCCCTGCTGAATTTGATGATTGAGTGTCAACCCAGAGTTCTTACTCATCCAAGTCTCTTTGGATCCTAACTTTCATCCAGGATGTGAGTAATCCCTTCTAGCACTGTGTCATCTGCAGATCAGATGAGCCTGCCGTCCTATACTAGAAAGCAGGAATTATCTCAACACTCTGATACTGGCTAAGAAATAGAGTGGTAGATCAGCGGAATAGATTAGGTGCACACTATAGAGAAGTAAATGACCACAGCAACTTAGTGTTTGACAAACCCCACAGATCCAAGCTTTGGGGGCAAACACTCACCATTTGACAAAAACTCCCAGGAAAACTAAAAAGGCAGAAACTAGGCAAAGATGAGCATCCCACGCCAAGATGAGATCAAAATGGTTTTATGATCAGGCACAAAAGGTGATAGCATATGTAAGTTAGAGGAGCACAGAAAAAATTAAATGTCAGATCTATGGATAAGTATTTAAGACCAAACAGGAAAGGATCATGGGAGGTAAGATGGATGCTTTTAATTATATTAAATTTAAAAGATCTTGTGCATACAAAGCCAATGCAGCCAAAATTAGAAGGAAAGCAGGAAACTGGGGGGAAATGTTTCAGCAAGTTTCTCTGATAAAGTTCTCATTTCTCAAATATATGGAGAACTGAGTCAAATTTCTAAAAAGCAAAAGTTATTTCTCAATTGACAAATGGTCAAAGGATATGAACAAGCAGTATTCAGAAGAAGAAATCAAAGTTATCAATTCACACATAAATAAATTATTAATAATGACAGAAATGAAAATTAAAACAACTCTGAGTTACCACCTCATACCTATCAGACTAGTTAACATTACCAAAAAAGAAAATGACAAATGTTGGACCCCTATGTACTCTTGGTGGAGTTGTGAACTGATCCAACCATTCAGGAGAACAATTTGGAACTATGCCCAAAGGATTATAAAACTGGGAATACCCTTTGACCCAGCAATACCCCTGGTAGGTCTGTATCCCAAAGACATCAAAGAAAAAGAAAAAGGACCCATACATACAAAAGTATTTAAAGTAACTCTTTTTATGGTGGCAGAGAATTGGACACGGAGGGGTTGCCCATCAAGCGGGAAATGGCCGAAGAAGTTGTGGTCTGTGAATGTGGTGGATACTATTGTGCTGTAAGAAATCACAAAGGGATGGTTTCAGAAAAATTGGGAAGATTTATATGAATTGCTAGAAAATCAAATGAGCAGAACCAGGAGAACGTGGTATGTAACAAGAGCCATATTGTAACAATAATAAACTGTGAAAGACAGCTACTCTGATCAGTGATTCATGCCAACTCCAGAAGACTCAGGATGAAAAATGCTCTCCATCTCCGGAGAGAATTGTTAGACTCAGTACAGATTAAAGCACTTTTTTTTTACTTTCTTGATTTTTCTTGCTTTTTGGCACATGGAAATATGTTTTGTGTGACTTCACATGTGTAATGGGTATCGTATTGTTTACCTTCTTAATAGGTGGGGAATGGGCTGGAAGGAGGGACAGAATTTGGAACTGAAAAATAAAAAAAAAATGTTAAAAATAAATATTGGGCAGCTAGGTGGCGCAGTGAGTAGAGCACCGGCCCTGGAGTCAGAAGGACCTGAGTTCAAATCTAACCTCGGACACGTGACACGCTTACTAGCTGTGTGACTGTGAACAAGTCACTTAACCCCAATTGGCCTGCCTTCCCACCTCAAAAAAAAAAATAAATATTACAAAAACTCCCAAACCAGAAAAATTAGTGGCATGTGAATCAAAGTAAAAAGATTTGATTCCCAAAAGCCTTGGTTATTATCAATCTTTTAAGAAGATGTATATTGTTTGTTTAAAGAAAGAAAAAAGCTAAATCTGCCATTTATGCCTTTATCCAAATCACTGATAAAGCCGTTAAAGAGCACGAGGTCAAGCACAGATCCCCGGCACTCCATTAGAGACCACTTTCCAAAGTGACATTGAACCATTAACATCTACTCTTTGAATCTGACCATTCAGTGAATTCCAAATCCATCCATTAACTAGCCTACATTTTTAAATTGAATTGTTTTTAATGATTGGAAATCTACTTTCTCTCCCTCTACCCGACCCTCCTTTAGAAAAAGAAAAAAATCAAAATCTTCATAACAAATATGTATAGTCAAGCAAAACAAATTCTCATTGTGTAAAAAAATAAGTCATTCTACACCAAGTCCAGCTCTTCTTCATCAGGAGGTGGGTAGCAGGCTTCACCATCCGTCCTCTGGAATTGTGTTGGTCATCAGTGTTCTCAAGTCTTTCAAAGCTGCTTATTGTTACAATAATGTTATTAGGTATAAAGTTGTTCTCTTGGTTTTATTCACTTTGCTTCGCATCATTTCACACAAGTCTTCCCAGGTCTCTCTAAAACCATCCCTGTTACCATTTCTTATAGTTCAATAATATTTCTTTATATTTATTTACCATAATTTATTCGACCATTCCCCAATTGATGGATATCTCCTTTGTTTCCAGTTTTGTTTTTTTTTTTTTTTGCTACCACAAAAGAGCTGCTATAAATAAATATTCTTGTGCATATAGGTCATTTCTCTCTTTCTTTGATTCTCCTCTGATCAGCCTCTCCAGTGGCAGCTAGGTGGCACAGTGTATAGGAGGAGTCAGAAGGACCTGAGTTCAAATAGACCTGATTAGTTGTGTGACCCTAGGAAGACACTCTACCTGTTTCCTGGACTGCAAAATGGGGAGCGCCTATCTTGAAGGGTTGTTGTGAGGATCAAATGAGATGATATAAGGGAAGTGCTTGGCACAGTGCCTTCAGACACATAGTAGGTACTTAATAAATGCTTGTTGCCTTCCCCTCCCTGCTTTGGAATTTGAACCTAGCAGTCATATTGCTAGGTCAAAGCAGTTTAGTAACTTTTTGAGCACAGTTCCAAATTGCTCCCCAGAATGACTAGACCAGTCCCTAGCTCCACCAACAGTGTATCATTTTCCATCATTTCCCAGCATCTGTCATTTTGCTTTTGTGTCAACTTCATCAATCTGGTAGTATGGTGAGGCAGAACCTCAGAGTAGTTTGGATTTTGCATTTCTCTAATTATGTGTAATTTGGAACATTTTTTAATATGGCTATTTATAGTTTGGATTTCTTCCTCTGAAAACCGACTGTTCGTATCCTTTGATCATTTGTCTATTGGGGAATGGTTCTTATTCTCATCAGTAAATCGATTTCTTATGTAGCTTAAACATTAGATCCTTTGCAAGGAAATTTGCTGCAAAGATCCCATTCTCCTGCTTCTTTCCTAATTTCAGCTGACTTTGTGCAAAGCATTTTAATAATCAGAATTGTCCGTTTAACCTTCTGTGATCCTCACTATCTGTTGGTTGATCACGAACTCTTCCCCCATTGATAGATCTGACAGATAATTTCTTCTTTGCTTTTCTAATTTGTTTACAATGTCATTCTTTACATCAGTGTCATGTACCCATTTAGAGTTGGTTGTGGTACAGTATGAGATGTTGGGATAAACCTAACTTCTGCCAGACTGGTGTCCAATTTTCCCACCATTTTTTTTGAATGGTGAGTTCTTACCCCAATAGCTGGGGCCTTTGAATTTCTTAAACATTGATTCTATAGATCATATATATTTTATTATATATAATTTATTCTACTAGTAGGACACTATTTTTTTTATAGCCCAATCTTTTCCACAAGATTAAGGAAAGATTCTGTCAAAAACCTTTGCTGAGTGGCACAGTGGATAAAGCACTAGCCCTAAAGTCAAGAAGTTCAAATCTGGCCTCAGACACTTACTAGCTGTGTGACCCTGGGTAAGTCACCTAACCCCAAATTGCCTCCCAAACAAGCAAACCTTTCCTAAAGGCAGGGTTGGCTTGAGAGAGAAGATACCTCCTTTCTTCCTTAGGGTGAGGACAAACATGGTTCCAGACCTTCTTCAGGGACAGATCCATGGTAAGAGAGAAAAGACTTTGGGAAGTGGCTGGCGTGGAGAGAAGCCAGCAGCTCACCCTGTCCTTGGCTGCCAGCTTGCAGCTCTAGAGACTTCAGGGAATTTCCCCTTAGATGAAATTGAGGACTCTCTCAATGACCAAGTTTGGAGACTACACTGTCTTCAGCAGAATGGAAAAGAACAAAGAGAAGGACCAAGTTCTAAAGCCCATTTCTTGGAGGCTAGATAGTCTTAGACCTCAGACCTAAAGGACTTTCCCTTTTTCTCATGGTCTCTTACAGGACTCTGTGAGAGAAAGAGTCACCAAGCTCTCCCAAACTTGAATGAAGCAAAGGCCTTGGCTGAGGCTGGTTCAGGCCCTTTCAAAGATCCCAACCATTGGAGCTCTGATCAGAACCGGTTATGGCATTAAAGTACCCCCAAGGCACTTCTCTTCCATGTCATCACGATTCCTCTGGGAGCCAATTCACTAGCATCTTCCCATTGGAGGATGTTCGTAACTTGAGCAAGCTGATGGGACCTTCACATGTGGGATGTTTTACTTTTATTTTTGATTTTTATTTGAATGTTTTATTTTCACTTCTTTATCTTATGTGTCTTATTGTACACAAAAGAGAATACATTGGATTACAAAAGAAACTGATAATATTGAAATGGGCAGCTAGGTGGCAGAGTGGATAGAATGCCAGCTGGGCCTGGAGTTAGGAGGACCTGTGTTCAAATCCAGACTCAGACACTTACTAGCTGGGCAAGTCACTTCACACTGTTTGCCTCAGTTTCCTCATTAGTAAAATGAGAGACAATAATATTTACTTCCCAGAGTTGTTGGGAGGGTCCAGTAAGATCATATTTCTAAAGTACTTTGCAAACCTTAAAGCACTGTAGAAATGCCTTTTTGTCTGTTGCTCTTCAGTCATATCTTATTCTTCATAACCCCACTTGGGGTTTTCTTGGCAAAGATACTGGAGTGGCTTGCCATTTCCTTCTCTAGCTCATTTGACAGATGAGGAAACTGAGGCAAAGAGGGTGAAGTGACTGGCCGAGGGTCACAGAGCTAGCAAATGTCTGAGGGTGGATTTGAACTCAGGTGCTCCAGACTCCAGGGTGGGTGCTCTGTGCCACCTAATAACAAGGCTAGCCAGCAGCTGTTATATTATGATTTGGGATGCTACCACCCTTGCAAGGTTTCTTTGCTTCTGCAGTCTAGGTCTCCATTAATGTTAGTGTTTAGACATCCCTCTGTTGATTTTCTCCAACTTACCCCG
The DNA here is from genome assembly GCF_011100635.1 of Trichosurus vulpecula. Taxonomy (NCBI): domain Eukaryota; kingdom Metazoa; phylum Chordata; class Mammalia; order Diprotodontia; family Phalangeridae; genus Trichosurus; species Trichosurus vulpecula. The sequence goes on from NC_050576.1 coordinate 28,203,735, forward strand.
TCTCTATCCTGTTTGCGCATCATCTCTTCCCCTTAGATGCTGAGCTATTTGAGGGAAGGGACTAGGGTTTTGGGTTGGTTTTTTTCTTTCTTTCCCTAGCACTTAGCACAGTCTCCAACATAGCAATAAATGAATCAGTCAACAAGCATCGATAAACGCTTTCGAGATGCGATCGTGCCGTGTTGTAAACTTCAGGTGATTATTATAATCATTATTATTATTATCTCATCCCACTCTCTCATTTTACAGATAAGGAAACTGAGGCCCAGAAAAGCTCGAGTCAGTCCCAAAGTCACACAGGTAGTAAGGGATGGAGCTGGGAGTTGACTCCAGGTGCTCTGGCTCCTAATCCATCCCAGTTTCCATGGCTCCACTAGAAACGCGAGCCTCTATAATTCTTACACCTTTGAGAAACTGAGCACTAGCAGAACTAAAGCTTAGCTAGACTTCTTCTGCGGGATGGGACAGAATCTCACTCCTCAGAGAAGGCCGTGCCCCCAGGGGGGCTGGTTTAACAACTGCTACAGACCCCTTTCCCCCGACACCAGCTTCTGCTCTCTGCCTCAGTTGTCAAGGGGTGTCGCTAAGGCTGGATCCCTGGGGGCTCTCCTTCCCTTGGTATTGTCGAGGATGTTTTTCTTCTTTTGGGATAAGCACGTGTTTTGCTCTGGCAATCTAGCATATACTGGAGCAAAATGTCCACCCTTCAATAATTCAATACAATAAGTACTTTTTAAAAGCATCTCCTATGTGCCTAAGGCAGCTAGATGGTGCAGTGGTTAGAGCACCAAGCCTGGAGTCAGAAAGACTCATATTCCTGAATTCAAATCCGGCAAACCATTCCAGGATCTTTGCCAAGAAAACCCCAAATACAGTCACGAAGAGTAGATCATGACTGAAAAGATTCAACAACAACCTGTGTGCCAAGCACTGGGTTAAGTCCTAGGGGTACAAAAAAAAATGAAAACAGTCCCCACCCTTAGGGAGTTTACATTTTACTGGTGGGGGGAGGGGGAGGAACACACAATATGGGCACAGAGAAGTCAATACCAAGTACATTCAAAACAAATATGAATAAATTTTGGGCAGTGGGAGAGAAAGTATGGAGGACCAGGGGCTTTAAGAAAAGCCTCCTGTGAGAGGCAGCACGTAAACTGAACCTGGAACAAAGCAAATAACTGACTTTTATATAATGCTTTAAGGCAAGTCAAGAGATGACGAGCCACTCTGTTTTGGGTTTAGAGAGACGATGGCTCTAGCAGATGGGGGGGAGGGGTAATTGAAGCACCTCATCAGTACTAATCAAAAGGGCTTTAAATGAAAAAGGATGGGGGAGGGAGAAAGCTGCTGATGTTTATCCACCCATCTAACCACCACAGAGAGAGGAAGGAAGGAAGGAAGGAAGGAGGAAAGGAAGGAGGGAAGGAGGGAAGGAAGGAGGGACGGAAGGAAGGAAGGAGGGAAGGAGGAAAGGAGGGAGGGAAGAAAGGAAGAAGGAAAGAAGGGAGGGAAGGAGAAAAGGAGGGAGGGAGGGAAGGAGGGAGGGAGAAAAGGAAGGAAGGAAAGCAGGAAGGAGGGAGGGAGGGAAGGAAGGAAGGAGGGAAGGAAGGAAGGAGAAAAGAAAGGAGGAAGGGAGGAAAAGGAGGAAAGGAGAGAGGGAGGAAAGGAGGAAAGGAGAGAGGGAGGGAAGGAAGGAAAGGAAGGCAGGAGGGAGGGAAGGAAGGAGGGAGGGAGGAACAGAAGGAGGGAGGGAGGGAGAAAGGAAGGAAGGAAAGAAGAGCAGCTGAGACACCCAGAAGTTCATAGGAGGCAAAATCTAAGACAGGAGAGGGTAATAAGATTTACTGTCATTCAGTTGTTTCAGACTCTTTATGACCCCATGTGGGGTTTTCTTTGCAAAGATATTAGAGTGGCTTGCCATTTCCTTCTCCAACTCATTTGACTGATGAGGAAACTGAGGTAAACGGTTGAATTATTGACCCAGGGTCAAACAGCTAGTATGTATCTGGGACCAGATCTGAACTCAGATCCTCCTGACCCCAGGCCCCAGAGCTCTATGCCCTATGGTGTCACCTAGCTGTCCTAGTAGATGATCTTTAGTGTCTAAACAAAAATACCCAAAACGTAGGCAACAATCAACAGGAACTAGGCATCCTAACTCCACGTGGCAAATTTGATCCATGAGAATGTCAGCTCATTCCTAGTGAGAATAATTCCACGTTTTCTATTTGGATCCCTGGCACCTAGCACAGGGTGTGGCTTAGAGTAGGTGTTTAATAAAGTGATAATTGAGATTTGGAATGAATCCCATGACTAGACTGTGGCTCTGGACCAGTATACCTTATTTTTAATGGTATTTTATTTTTTCTAATTACATGTAAAGACAATTTTTAACATTCATTTAAAAAAAAAAACCCTGAGTTCCAAATTTTCTCCTTTCCCCCTTCCTAGGATAGCAAGCAATTTGATATAGCTTACATATGTGTAATCATGTAAAACATTTCCATGTTAGTCGTGTTGTGAAAGAAGAAACAGACCAAAAGAATATTAAGAAGTTATTTAAATGAAAGAACATTAATAAATTAAACAAAGAAATTAAAGAAAGTGAAAATAACATGCCTTGACCTGCATTCAGACTTTCTCTGGGTGTGAATATCATTTTTCATTATGAGTCCTTTGGAATTGTCTTGGATCATTGTATTGCTGAGAAGAGCTGCGTTATTCGTAATTGGTCATCACACAGTCTTGTTGTTACTGTATACAACCAACATATCTTACTAAGAAGAAATAAGATGGGTAGGGCTATAGGGAGGGGTAACATTGTATATCAAGAAGATATACTTATGTGAGCAAATTCAGGCATCAGAATGAGGAAGCACATTGGAGGAAGGAGCAAAAGTGATTATGTCATCAGAATAGTCTACAGACCACCTGGACAGAAGAGTGAATAGATGAAATCTATTCACAAGCCTGGTATAGAAGCATAATATAGTATTGATGGGAGACTTTCAATATCTCTCTCTTGTCTTAAAGATAATTTCATTTTTCAAAAGGTGGAGGAACCAATGAAGAGAAATTCTATTCTGGATCTGATTCTCACTAATGGGGAGGAACTGTTTATTGGGAAATTATGGGAACCCTGGGTGTAAGGGACCATTCTCTCCTAGAGTTTATGATAGAGGAGAAGCAAGCTAGGCTTAGTCTGATGGGCACTCTGGATTTAGAAGAAACAAATTTCTGAAGGTTCAGCAGAAAGGAATAAAATTCTAGAGGGGGAAATCAGCCAGAAACAATAGGAAACTCTCAAGACTGAAATTCTGCAGACACAAAGGGAAGCAATTCCAATGAGGAGGAAAAATGGAATGTCTGATGAGATTAATGTGGATTCATAGGGAGTTCTTCAACCAGCTTTGTTGTTTGTTTTTAAAGAATTGGACAGAAGATGGGAGCCAGGTGTAGCAACAATTCAGCTAGCAGCAGCTGTAAGACCCAACAAAACTAACAAGAAGAGCTGCCAGCACAGGTTCTTTTGATCTGCTTTACTAAGGAAAGTCACGTTAAGGGGTTAACAATCTTACTTTAATCCAACATACAAATATCATTCACTCAGTTCAGGAGGAAAAGCCAGCAACCTGAACTTGAGAGCAAATACAAACAAATTACAAACATATGTTAGAAACAGACCAAATCACAATTCATAGTTACCAGGAAAGCATCAATATCTGGGTTCACAACCTGGGAGGCTCTTAGGGTGGCTTCCCAGAGTTCGATGCCACTCTTCCAGTGGCTGAGAGCCCCAAGGGAAGATGCCAACCTCTTAAGTTTATATATTCTGTTCCGGGTCAAAGGGCATCACACATAAGACTCACCCATGTGACCTAAAAGTGTCACAAACATGCGTCTTAAACCCAAGTGGCCTAGGCTTTCCCTTGAGGCAAGGAGGTCATCAAGGACTCCTGATTTAAGTGCTAAAAGAGAAAACAGTAAAAGAAAGTCCCACTTTAATTATCAATGCACCAGGGCAGGGAAGAAAGCATCCTTTAAAAATAGTGTCCGTAGCGCTAAAGCCGAGAATCAGATAGGGCTGGTAAGAGAGGTTAAGGACAACAAAAAGGGAATTTTTTAGAGTTACATTGGGGAAAAAAGAAAACCATAAATGGGATAAGAACATTGCTTTATGTACATGAGTTGATGATAAAAGACAACAGATGGAAAGTAGAACTACTAAATTATCATTTAGTACTGAATACTAAATTGACTTCTGGTTCTGTTTTTTTCTCTGCCAAAGAGAATGATTTTTTGCATTGAGAAGGACAGGACCAAAGTAGCTAAGAGGAAGTTGAGACCCAAGATTGTAGGAAGCACCTAGTGATATTCTTAATGATTTCAAGTCAGTTCTATCCTGAGGAGCCATTGGCATCTGTGATTGCTGAGTCCCTGTCAATGGTATCTGCAAGATTGTAGAGATAGGGAGAAGCATACAGAAGGGACAATGTCCCGATATTCAGGAAAAGAAAGAGAATTGAGTCTGAAAATAGATGAGTGAGCCTGACTTTGGTTCCTGGGAGAATTTTAGAATGGGTCATTAAGGAGATGTGTAGCACAGAGTCTCTGGGTTCACTCTCCCCAAATCCACACTCTGACTGGCAGGTCAGATTCCTAGAGCCAGGTTACTTCTCCCCTCTGGGTTCTAAGGGCAACCATCAGGAGTTGGAGGTTTCTTTCTAGTACTACCAAACACTAGCTCTTGTTCAATATCTTCCCCCACTATAATTGCCAATTCATATCTAACCAGTGATTACTTCTCTGGTACCAATTAACATCAATTAGCTTTTACAGAGGAAAATTTACCGAGAAAGTATAGCAAGGACAGAAGTACAAGAACCTTCTCCCTACCCCTGCCCACCCCTGCCAAATCAGGACACACTCACTCCTTTACACATTCACTGGATCCCTGGAGAACTTAAAAGTTCAAATGCTACAAAGCATTCTCCCTACCAAGTTCACTTCTGATTGGCAATGGAGGAACCATTCCCAGGCTTGCAGGACAGGGTGTCTTGACAAGAGAATGCACTCACTGCTGGGCTGAGTAAGGCAGATTATTCCTCAGTGCTGGCTCCTTGCCATCTTCAGCTACTGCATCTACCAACAGCTCCACTATGGACTTCTGTATCTAGACCTCTGGTGTACTTTCAACCTTTTGAAGCCTACAAGATCTTGTCAGTTCTGTCTGGATACTCATTCACCTAAGAGTGGGAAGGAAGAGAGACAACAGTAACAGGAGGAACAGAGGTAGCCATGGGTTCATGGCTACAAGGCAACCTAGAGGAGGAGATAAGGCAGATAAGGAGATTGCTCTGTCTCCCCTCCCCTCCCCTCCCCTCCCCTCCCCTCCCCTCCCCTCCCCTCTCCTCTCCTCTCCTCTCCTCTCCTCTCCTCTCCTCTCCTCTCCTCTCCTCTCCTCTCCTCTCCTCTCCTCTCCTCACCACTTAAATGACCAGAAACAGCCAGAGAATACTTGTGTATGCTCTAGAGTGTGGAGCTGAATGTCTGCCCCTACATTACAGTTCTGGAAGCAGGCTGTTAAGCTTTCAGCAGGCAGAATCTATTGCTCATGCTCCAAGCCTGAGCCCCCACTGACTGGTTCCCATTATAGAGAATTGGTAAACATCTAGAAAAAGAAGCAATGGTCACAAGGAGCCAAACTGGCTTCAACAAGAACAGGTTATGCCAGGGACAGCTAAGTGGTATAGTCAATAGAGCACCAGCCTTGGAGTCAGGAAGGATATGAGTTCAAATGCAGCCTCAGGCACTTAGTAGCTGTGTGACTTTAGGCAAATCACTTAACCCCAGTTGCCTCAAAACCAAAACAAAACATGGTTATATCATACACATTTTATTTCCTTTATTGACACTGTTACTATACTGGCAGATCAGAAGAATGTGATAGATTTTTAGCAAAGCTTTTGATAAAGGCTTTCATATTACCATTGTGGAGAAGATACAGAAGCATAGATTAGACAATGATCCAATTAGGGGGATTTGGAAGTGTCTAAAAGGTTGACCTCCAAGAGTTCATGGCTTCCATGGTTCAATATCAACATGGCAGGAGGTCTCCAATGAAGTGCCTCAGCGATCTATCTCTGCTTGGCCCTATGTTGTTCAATATTTTTATCAATCACATGAATAATAGGATGGATGGTTTGCCCATAAAATTTGCAGCTAATATAATACCGGAAGGGATAGCTTACCCACTGCATGGCAGTCAGGATCCAAAGGACTTGACAGGTGAGAATATTGATTGAATTGAAGACAACAATGAACTTTAATAACCAATCATTCAGTAACCATTTATTAAGCATCCCAGGAGATGTGGCCCAACAACTGTTCCTGAGCCACAGTTACTGAGGATCCAGAGAAGTTCTTACCGGCAGCAGCCTTTGGCCCTGTCCAATGACGCTGATAGAATTTTATCAATGGATATTACATTAAAGAAGATGCATTACTATCTGCTGCTACTGCACCCTGAGGACCATGGGGCTTTTCATCTGATTCATGAAAACCTTCTATCTGTGCTTTGTCTCTTTCTAGTTAGAATGTGAGCCTCTGGAGAGCCTTACTCTTGAGGAAGTCACATCCTAACAGGGGAGACAAGATGCTTTGTCCAAAATCGGGATAGAGCACTAAACGCCTCCTTTGAGGTCTTTAGGCAGAGGCTGGCTAACCATTTGGTGGGTGTCGTAGTAGGGATTCTTTTGCTTTGCTGGTTGGATTAGGTAGCTGCTGAGGTTCCCCTCCCACCAGCTCTCAGTGTGTGTGATTACTCAATGTACACACGTAGGGGTAAATGTAAAAAGTCTTATGATTGGGTTTAAAAACTCAACTCCATAAGCCCTTGATTAGCCTAGGACTGTCCTGTCAAACATCCAGACATTTTAGTGAATGTCCAAGCACTTCGTGCTGTATTTTGCATCTAGTCTCCACCCATTCATATTGGTTAAGTGGAATGAATAGAAGAGTGGAGACTGTCGCAGGTCACTTGGTCAGCTCCCCCACTGGTGAGATCCCTATAGCCACTCCAGCCCTGCAGATCAGCAAATACAACTGTCTTATAAACTTTCAGGGAAGGAGACCAGAGAGCCACAAAAGACAATCTGAAGTCAACTTTTAAAGACAAAAGCAGTTGGGAGAAGTAGTAGGGACCTGGTCCCCATAAATAGAGACTCCAGGCAAAGCAGGGTGGAAAGAGCTGGGAAAGAGCTCACCTGGGGTGCAGCTGCAGGGAATAAGAAGCTGGCCAATTACTTTCTGTTTTAACTATTTTTGCTAATTAGGACAGCTGTTTAATCCCAAATGGGGTCACAAGGATTTGGACGTGACTGAAATGACTCAACAACAACAAAATTCTGCAGGTTTGGCTATTGCCCTCCAAATTTTATTGCTTCTGGATAGAGCTCCAATTGCCCCACCCTACTTTTGTCTTTGCCAATATGACTTAGCAATATCCTCCAGCATTCTTTATAGTTACTCATTTGGAGCACACACACACACACACACACACACACACACACACTGAATCAACCAATCAGCATTTACCAAGTGCCCTGGATGTACCAGGTTGTGTGCCATTTGGCTTACAAATCTTCAGGGAAGGAGACCTGACAGTTAGAGATGGCAGTGGTACTAGAGAAACAGACAAAAACTGAGACCCAGAGATGGAAAGTGATGCCCTTGAGGTCACGTGGGTATTAGGTGGCAGATCTGAGATTTGAATCCAGGTCCTTGGACTCCAAATGGTCTGAATCCACAAATGAATGAGAGACCTTAGGCAGTTAGGTGGTGGCATAGTGCAAAGAATGATCCTCCTGGAGTCAGGAAGATCTTGGTTCAGGTTCCACCTCAGACACTAGCTGTGTAATCCTGGGCAAGTCACTTCACCCTGTGTTTGCCTCAGTTTCCTCATCTGTCAAATGAGCTGGAGAAGGAAATGGCAAACCACTCCAGTGTCTTTGCCAAGAAAACCCTCAAATGGGGTCATGAGGAGTAGGACACGACCGATTGATCAAAATAACAACAACAAGCAGCATGTCAGTTCTCCGTGCCTCAGTTTTGCTGAGAGCCCTTCCAGTTCTAACGTTCTATAAGTGCTCTAGCTCTTCCTTTTCATCTCAGGTGAGGTATGGGCACTGGCAGTTTGGAAATCTCACACTTAGGATATTCTCTCATCCGGCGGGTGCCTGGCTTTCTACCAGATCTGCCCACTCTTCTTGGAAATATTCCATCCCCCATCCCCCACCAGAGAAGCAGCTCTTCTCTCTTTTAGGTAAAACTTATAGCTCAGCCAAGTCTGGTTTGACAGCCTGGAGAAATGACCTGGGGAAGGTGGGGGGAAGGGAAGAGGCTAGCAGCTGGAAACTGGCCCAGATCTGATGCCTTTAAATCTCCCTGACCAATCACCACCAATCTGACCCAAGGCAGGTAGATCTGCCTGCACTTCCCTGACCCGGTTACTCACATCACTTTTGTAGTAAAAAGAGCCTTGGGCTCCTGGTTGGGAAGATTCAGCTTCTAGTCTTGGCTCAGACACTTGCTCTCTGTGTAGCTGCGGGCAGCCTGTCCTGGTAAAGTGGAATTTGCAGGCACTGAATCTAAGTTTAAATCTTGTGTGACTGTGGGCAAGTTTCTCAACACGGTCTGGACCTCAGTTTCCTCCTCTGCAAAGTGTAGGGATTGGATTGGGTGGTCATTAAGACCCCTTCCAGCACTGAATCCTATGGGCAGTACATATGTGCAGACCTACCTTTCCAGCAGAAATCGGCAGGCCCATGAGGGGCTGGGATGCCCTGCCCCTCCTCTACGACCCTCAGACCTAGGCTCCTGGGCCTGCAGCTGCCCAAGATGGGTCCCCAGAAAGTTCCCCAGGAGCCAGTCAGTCAACAAGCATTTATTAAGTATCTGCTGTGTACCAGGCACTGTGCTTGGCACAAAGAAAGGAAAAAAGGGGAAAAAATCAGCTCATGCTCTCACAGTCTAAGTGGGGGAGGCCCAGGGTAAAACAAAGAACACATAATTACTGACTAGATTAGCAATTTCTGAGTCAAAGGAACTTGGAGATCAACGAGCTTAACTCTTATTTTACAGAAGAGGAAACAGGCCAGAGAGAAATGACCCACTCAAAGTCACCTAGCCAGAAAGTGGCTCAGTAGGGATTTGAACCCAGTTCCTCTTTTATTCCAGTTCTCCTTCCCCTGGGTCAAAGGCTAAAACTTTAAGCCCTAAGAACATCGGATCAGAGAGGGTCCCCTGGGGCCATGGAGGCACAAGCCATTCTTTCTGAGCGGCTCCCATCTGTCACAGGGAGCCAAGGAACCTGCTGGTTAGTTAACCCTTGATGGCCTTCCTGGAGCTGAGCACCTGGCGGGGACTGAGGGACCCAGACTGAAAGGAGGGGCCTGGGGGGCAAGGTCTTAGAGGAAGGGAGCCTCTGGGCTGTTGGGGGTAAAGGCTGAGGGGCTGCGTTGTCTGAGAGTCGATGCGCGGCGGCCGAGGGTGCAGAGTTAGGGAACGGGAATGAGGAGGATTAGCCGGAGTGGGGTGCTGAGGGACAGCGACTGAGAGGTTGGGGTGGGGGGCTGAGGACGTGGAGGCTGAGGGGCGTAGCCTGACCTAAGCAGGTTTAAGCTCTGAGTGGCAAAGACCAGGGAGCTGGTGTTTGGGGGTTTCAGGGGTAGGGATTGACAGAAAAGGGTTGGGGGGCTGAGGGGCGGAGCCTGAGAGGAGGGAGCTGAGGAAGACTGACTGGAGGGGGTCGAGGTTTGCGGGGCGGTGGGGAAGGGGCTGGAGGTTAGGGGAGGGGGGGGGGGAATTTGAGGGGCTGGACATAAGGGGAGGGGCGGAGGGATGGTGCCTGCGGGAAGGGGCGGTGTTGGGGCTGGCTCCGCCCCGGGGCGGGGCTAGGCGCTTAGCTGCTGACCAGTCCTAGCCGCAGCCCCAGCCCCTTTTCCCGGAGCCGGTCTGGAAAGCCAGAGCTGGGCGCTCGGAGTCCGCGGTAGATCGAATCGCTGCCAGAGCTGGAGAATTCTCCTCGGGGACCAAGCGGGGTCCTCTGAGCTCCGTCCCAGGCCGCCAGGACTGCAGCCACCGCCTTCCTCTCCCTTGCCCTGCCCTGCCGTGCGCTGCCAGTTGGTCAGTCCCGTCCGTCCAGTCCCAGGTGGCTACACTGCCCCCTCAGGTGCCGGCCTCGCGCTCCCGCACCCGAAGGCTTGACCTCGAGAGCAGCGTCCCGAACCCCCCTCCCCAAGTTCTCAGAGCCCCCCAGCCGAGGTAGGGGGGCGCGCAGGGGCAGAGCGATCTGGGGACGGGGGCGGTGTTAGGGAGAATGAGCCGGAGGGAAGGGGGGCAATGGAGTCTGGAGGAACTGGGGGCACTGGGGTTAGGGAAGGAAGAAGGTCGAAGGCACAGGGGACTGGAACAGGGCCAGGGGGCGTTGGGGGAGAGGGGCGCTGGCTGATCGAGAAGATTTGGTGGGGTGAGAGCTGACAGCATACCAGAGCCGATTGTACCGGGTGGGGGGGAGGGCACCACTGCAGGCGAAGGGTCTCCAGACCAGGGTAACCTGAGGAAGAGGCCATGTGTGGAGGATCTAAGTCTGAAGTAGCCGGAGGATCTGGGAGCTGGAACCTTGGGCTGGGGGGAGGAGGGGGTGATCCTGGGCTCAATGTGTGGTGGGTGGGGTAGGTTGGAGCTAGACACTGGGACTCGAGTGGGCTGAGGGGAGGGGGCAGTGGTTGAGTCCTAGATCTACAGCTGGGGCCCCTAATCCGGGCAGGAACGGGAAGAGCAAGCGAGACCTCTATGCCTTAAGGGGCGAGAGGGTAGAAGGGCAGCTTGGTTCCCTCCCGGCTTTGCCTTGGTCTTGGGAGTGGCCCCATTGGGAGGGGGGGCGGGGCTGCCTTCCAGTGGAGACCTCCTTCTCAGGTCGATTGAGGAGGGTGTGGGGAGACTTCTTTGGGAAGAGGGGGGCAGTTAGCAATGCCAGAGGAGGGGGAGTAAAGACAGAGAGGGCAGTAAAATATATCAGCAGTCCCTAGGTATTATTGCTTGAATATATGTGATCCTGTGATTTTTCAATAGATCTATATGCATGGAGGTGAGGGGGGGGTGGGGAGTTTGATGAATTTCCCAATATCAGTGAGTGAACTCCACTTCAGGGGGATAGGCTGGGGTGGTGGCTGTTCCTTAGTGGGGTTCTATTGAGATGGGAGGTCTAGTGAGTTCCTTAAACACTGCACATCTTCCAAATAAATCACCATTTATTTGTGCATGACCACCTCTGAAGTCCTCTCTAGCTCTGAGATTCTGAGGTTCTAAGTCCCTTCTTTCTGAAACTCAGTTTCCTCATTTGTTAGTGGGGTTAATGATTCCTGCCTTCCTTGCTTCTTGCCATTTCAGGGCTTTGGTGAGACTTAGCAGATCATGGGACAAAGGCTAGAAGAGTCAGTTCAGAGATTGGCTAGTATAATCTGTCAGTTAGCAAGCATTTATTAAGCACTTACCATGTGCCAGAGGAAATAAAGACAAAATTAGGAGCCTTCAAGGAGCTTACATTTGAATGGGGAAGCTTCCCTAGACTCTCATGTCTCCCCTGAAAGGGGGAAACTGAGGCCTAGAGAGAAGCAAAGTGCCTTATCCTAGATCTCCCAGGTAGTGAATGGCAGAGCTGGGGCCTTCAATTCCAGAGCCTGCCCTCTTTCTACTGTAAGGTTTTTTGGGTGGGGTGGAAGTTAGTGTCATCAGCAGCCAGGGAAGGTCATGTCTGCCCTTTCACATCAACCACAGGATCAGGGTTGTGCTGGCCTCAGAGTTTCTTCTAATAGTTCCTTATGGGTCTTCCATCCAGGAATCCCACTGGATCTTTTTTTGGAGAAGAGACTATAATGGCTCAATTATCTGCGGGTCACTTATCTGGCAACCTTAATTCATCCATCAATTTAGCTGAAGCTTTTTGATCTATAGGTATTTTTAGCCTGCACTACATCTCAGGGCTGAACTCATCTATTAGATGGTAGGCTTGCCTATTTCTCTCTCTCTCTCTCTCTCTCGAAAGCTCAGCTTGATTTCTTTCCCAAGTCCATGGACTTGAGGTAGAATCACGATGTCACAGTTGAGAGGGGCCTTAGAACTCATCATACAAGTTAGTGGCATTCACCCAACAAACCAGAAATGGAGAGCGACATTTAAATTTGAAGAAAAGACAGGAATATGAAGGAGACATGGGATCCAGAAAGAAAAAGGAATAGGTTTTTGCAAGAAAGATATTCTGCCTACAAATAGGGTTGTGGAGCATTTATTAAGCATCCACTACATGCCAGGCACTATGCTAACTACCTAGCCAGCTATACAAAATGAGATAGTCTCTGTCCTGATGGAGCTTACTTTCTATTGGGAATCCATCAACCCACAAACATTTATTAAGCACCTACTATATGTTCAGCACTGTGCTCCAATGCATTCATTAGTAAGTAAATATATTTTCTTTCTTTCTTTCTTTCTTTCTTTCTTTCTTCCTTTCTTTCTTTCTTTCTTTCTTTCTTTCTATCTATCTATCATTTATCTATCTTTCTCCCTCTCCCAAAGCAGATCAGCATCTTCTCTGCAACTCAGACTTAGAACACTGATGGTGGAGGGGTGGGGATTGACAGAGTAAATGATGTGCCCAAAGTCACGTAGGTAATTATACTTCAGAGACAGGACTTGAACCCAAGTCTTCTTGACTCCACTGCACCATTTTCAAATACTGGATGGATTTAAAACACATAGACAGTGAGGACATGGTCCAACTGACATGGAATCAGAAAAGACCTCTTGAAGGATGTGGCCTTAAAGGGAGCTTCTTCTGCCTGTCTTTGTGTCCCTGGTGCTTAACACAGTACCTGGCACATAGTAGGCACTTAAAATGCCTGTTGACTGTTGGTTGATTGACAGATTAAGGAGTGGCTAGAATAAGTCTTCTGATGAAGTGTTCTTTCTCCCCCATAGGGGGAGGCCTTTCTACCTAGAATCTCACTTCCTACTTTGTCTACCCCTCTTCAATGCCCCCACATATATTAGATAGGGGAGTTATCTGTATTTGTATCTTCTCCCCCTACTAAGCTCTATGCTTTAGGAGGGCAGATGCTGTGTGGGATTTGCTCTAGCACCCAGCATTGTTCCAGGCACACAAGAGGCACTCAGTAGATGTTTGAATGAGAGAAAGAATCTTGCTGGTAGGTCTAGTGTCCTGGAAAGAGCATCAAACTGGAATTCAGGACATTTGGAGCCTCACCTATGATATTTTACTTATTTGGATAGCAGTCTTCAGACCTGCACAATGAGGGGGTTGGACAAGTTGGCTGCTCAGGTACTGTCTAGCTTAAATATTTCCTGGGGTATGTTCACATTAAGTAAACTGGGGTTGTCACTGGTGATGACCAAGTGGTGAGGAGGTGGCCTCCTGGACCACATTCTTGGACCCCAGGAGAAGGATGCCATAAGATTAGACAATGTGGAAGGTGGGCACCATCGCCTTGGCCTCCAATTCGACAGTCTTTCTGTCAATTTCCAAGAGTGGCTTGTATCTCACAAGGTTGTTTATTTCCTGTTTAGTACTTTGCCTGTGATGAGGGTATGCAGTCATGAGGTGGCATGTGATTCTAAAAAGTAGATGTACGATATTTCCTCCTAATGATGAGATGATTATGATGGTAGGATTTACCTGAAACGGACATAATCATAATCATTTTTAAAAAACCCTTTTTGAAGCAAAACCAGAACTTTATTAATAAGCATCTGAACTTTTAAAGTGATCTATTTCTACCAGTTTTCAACTAGAACTCTTAGAGTCTTAGAATGTGAGAAATGGAAAAGACCTTAGAATCTAGAATGTCAGAGTTGGAAGGAACCTTAAAAAACATCATGTCGAGGCTTTTTGCTTTCACTCACTCTCATCCATTCATTTATTCATTCCTACGTTCAATAAATATCTATTAAACATCTTCTAGGTACAGAATCTTGGGCTAGGTGCTCAGGGAGAGATAAAATTTGGCAAACAAACTGGTCTAGCCTCAAAAAGCTTACCTTCTAGTAGGTGGCACGAACAGATCACTATAGTACACAGTATTATATAGAATAGAAGAGGTACAAAAGAAGAAGCTACAAAAGAAGGGGTACAAAACTGTGTTTGAGATTTCTGGGCTGGGGTATGTTCATTTGAGGGGATTATTAGCCTGGGAATCCTGGGAGGGGTGCCATTTGAGGTGAACTTTAAATAATGGTTATTAGGAATTCCAGTGGTAAAAAGGAAAATGAAGAGGTTCCAGGTGTAAAGAACAGCCTTGAGAAAAGGAGAGATGAAGTCTACAGGGGAAATTTTCTGCTCCAGGTCACAGAATGAATGGCAGAGCTTGAACTAAGCAGAGAAAAGGTTTAAGCTGATCTTCATACCCTTCCTTCACTCTTTTCTAATCCTTCATGTTATGGAACCCCAAAAGGATCCATTAAGTTAGAGGTTCTTCATCTTTTTTTGCAGACTGCTGAATAGTGCTTTTCAGAATAGTGTTTTTAAAGGTACAATATAAAATATTACAGAGGAATTTAATTACAGAGGAAACTGATCACATTGAAATACAGTTATCAAAATATTAAAAAAAAGTTCATGGTCTCCTCCACATAAGAGTCATTTGCCTCTATGCTTAGAATTTTGCTTCCAAAGTCTTTCTTCTTATGAAGAACTTGCTTCCGGCAATTACTTGGCAAAAGGAGAGGGGGAGCTTTCGAAATGCCCTTAGGCTCATGAACTGAGCCAGATCCTGCTTGGAAGAGAAGTGAGAATCCTGGGAGAGCTTTACTCTTGGGGATACTGATACCTGGAGGATCTGGGATCATGAAGTTCAAACTGTCTTTAATCCAAGGAGGAAACTGAGGCTGGGGGGGGATATGATATGCTCATTTCATTCATTCATTCACTCATTCATTGATTCATTCTTTTATCCAACATTTATTAAGCACCTAGTCTATGTCCACTATCATCTTAGGTACTATGGGGGATTCACCCTAAGATTAAGACAAAATTATAAGACCTTAGAGCAGCTGATAGTCTGTCTGCAGAAATAAATACAAGATAGTATAGAGTGATGGACCAGACCAAATATATGCTCACCATTACCTGCTTCACAAATATAAGTAGCAAGATGACTGAAAAATCTGAGGGTCTAAGTGGACTGCAAGCTCATATGAGTCAACTGTGGACTATGGTGGCTAAGAAATCTATTATGATCTTGGACTGCTTTAAGAGAGGTATGCCATTCAGGATTTGGAGAGGCTTTCTCACTAGGTGTTCTTTTCACCCTGGGGGAGTCATTAATGGGAGGTGATCATCCTCTGCCTTTGATAGATATCAAATGGAGTATTGCATCCAGTTGTGGGCTCTACAGTTTAGAAAGGACTTTGAGAAACCAGAATGGCCAGAGGATAGCAACTAGGTTGAGGAAAGGCCTGGAGTCTGTGTTATATGAGGCTAGAGTGTACAAACTGAGCCTGTTTAGCCTGGAACAGAGAAGACTTAGGGGCAGCTAGCTGGTGCGGTGGATAGAGTACTGGCCCTGGAGTCAGCACGAACCCTGAGTTCAAATCCAGCCTCAGAATGCTTACTAGCTATGTGACCCTGGGAAAGTCTCTTAACCCAGATTGCCTTGAAGGAAAAAACAGAAAGACAGGAAAGAGGACTTAAGGCAGAGAATTTATAAGCACCGTCAAATTTTGAAGGACCGACCTGTAAAAAAAGTCTGTTTGACCCCACGTCCATAGACAGGAACAGTGTGGGGAGGAGGCATTTAATTTAGTCTCTGTGCCTGAAAAAAAAACTTTCAAACGAGGAGAGTGGAGTGAGTTGCTCTTGGAGTCGTGTGGGGGTGGGGAGGTGGGTTGGTTTCAAACAGAGTTGGGATAATCATTTGTAGGGTATGTTTTTGAGAGGATTTTTAGTTATATGTGGTGGGTTGGATCAGATAATGTTGGGGATCCCTTCCACTGCTGAGATTCTATGCTTTGCTTAAGCAGAATTGATGAGAATATTGGTCAGTTGATTATGAATTTATTAAGCCCCCACTATGTGCCAGGCACTGGAGGAACCCTGTGAATCATAGAGTATGTTGGTAGAATAAAGGACTTCTTAGAGAGAAGTTACCACTCTGCCTTAGAACTGGTGATAGATGGCTCTGAGGTCTCTTCCATCAGAGATTCTCAGATCACTAGTATGTTAACTTTTCAAAGATAGCATTCAGAACCCTGGGACCCCCCCCCATTTAGGGTGTCAGGTCTTGCCCCCCCACCCAGGGATTCATTTGCATTAATGCCAACAAGACAGTAACTGCCAGCCTTCTTATTTATGGAGCTAGCAAGAGCAAGCGATGTTTATCTTAGCATATGGGCTTCCAAATTCACAGCTGGGCAGTGCCCTGTCTGTCCTAATGTTTCTCAGCCTGCTGCCTGCCAGCTAGCCTGGGCAGCCCCAGGGATGCTTGCTTTCTCAGCTGCCTCTGAATGCCTCAGTAACTCCTGCTAAATTGTCCCCTTGCAACGGAGAAGAACCCCTGAGGGCCCTGTCCAAATGTGTTCTCCTGATCTCCCGGCTTTCTTCCTCCACCTTTATCAATTCTCACTACGACGACTGTGGAAGGGCTGGTGTTTGATTCTTTCTCACTTGTCTCCAGGCTTCTTTTTCAAGCCTGGCCCACAGGATTGCCGAGCTAGAAGGAATATGCAGGGGTAGGGGGGTGGGAGTGGAGAGTGGGGTCTGGTCTAACTCACACCTGAACAGCCTTACCCTTCTCTCTCTCTACAAGGTACATTGCTTGCCCCAGTACAGTCATCCAGTTTTCACTGGTTCCTCATTCCTACTTTTTTATTATTTCCCTTGAGAATCTTAGACCTTTTGTTCTTTCAAATGAATTTTGTTATTTGGTCTAGTTCCATAATTGATATAGGACTGAATCTGTACATTTAATTTAGGAAGTATCATCATTTGTACTCTATTGGCAAGGTCCAGTCATTTTTTTTAAAAAATTAAATCGATTTTTAAAATATTTTTTATTTTCACATAGCTTACATTTCCCACTTTATCCCTTTCTCAGTGCCATCTCTTATTAAAAGAAAAGGAAAAAAATCCAAAACATTCAGCAAAACCAATTTTTAAAAGCCACATGTTATATGGAGTACCTCACATCTGTGGACCCAACTTCTACAAATCTGGGGGGTGACGTCTTCTTATGTCTCTTTGGGGCCAAACTTGGTCTTTATAATTTTGCAATATTTAGTTTCAGTTGTTTTGTTGTGGTTATTTTTTCCAATTGCAGAGACTTGACTTTCCTCTGAGACTAACTCCAATTTACCGTGTGTCTATATGCTGTTATATCTAGAAATATCTATATTTATGATAGATATATGTATATCTATGATGGGGTGCTTGGGTGCCTGTGCTTGGACCCCATTTCCAAAATCGCATCTCTCCCTAGCCTCAAAACACTATCCCTAGCAGTTTCTCTAGCAAAGCAGGACAGCATGCCCCAGCAAAACACTTATCTCTCTTCCTGATACAGTGGCCAGCTATACCTGTAGAATTTTTTTTTTAACAGCTTATTAATACAGTATTTATTTGTCTTCCCTCTGTCAAACCCTTAGCCCATGGCTTTCCCCAGGGCTGCCTGGTAAGATGGAGGGGGAGGTATACACAGGCTGAAAAGAGACATGGAAGGACCAGGACGAGGAGGAACATTCAGAAACGTTGGGGGACAGAAATGGCTCCATCACATGGCGAAGAGGATGAGGAAGGCCACCATCAGGCAAAAGAGCCCCATGGCCTCAGATAGGGCAAAGCCCAGGATGGCGTAGGAAAAGAGCTGTAGCTTCAGGGAAGGATTCCTGGCATAACCGATGATAAGACTTCCAAACACAGTCCCAATCCCAGCTCCAGAGCTGGCCACACCCACAGTGGCAGCCCCAGCCCCAATGAACTTCGCTGCTGTGTCAATGTCCCTTGAGATGGCACTAGTTTGGAATCCACATCTGGGGACAAGTGAGGTCAAGGGACCTGATGCTGCCAAAATGCTGAGGTTCTCATCTGTCCGAACCTCTGGCCGTTTCAGTACCACTGCAGTTAATGGTCTACTCAGCATCTGAGAGCTGCTCCTCACAAGGGCAGGGGTAGAGATGAACTTGGCGCAGGCGTACATTCTCAGGGGGTGAGGAGCAAAGCTGAAGAGCTGCCGGCAGAGCAGAGGAGACAGAGAGGGGGAGGGGCATACCTGTAGAATTTATTAGTTTGACCTTGTGTGCATGCTGAACTGACTGTGTACTGGGTCATAGAGATATTCACTACTTGCTGACCTATCATATTCAAGCTAGACCTAGACATATGTATACTCCCTTACATTTATCTTGTCTAACAAGACATTGATGGAAGCAGCCTGGGTATTTTCCAGTCAGCCCTGACCATTAGTTGACTTAGTGATGGTTCAGGCCTAAAACTACACCTCCATGTAGCCCCACTTTGGGCTATTTCCCAGTGAACTCTGGGTAAGATACCTGCACAGTAGATACAAAAAGTGCATGTTCCTTTAAGAACTGATCACCCCTTAACCTGTCCCTAATCCCACCCTGAATCACCTAATTAACATATTTGGCACATGTTTTACTGAAGTTTAACCTATATAAACTTTACCTGTAACCCTGTAAGGTTGCAGGTTCCCTAAGAACTCTTGCCTGCTGAAAAGCATAATAAAGCTTTGCCACCTTGACTTCAAGAATGCTTGAGTCTGCAAATTCATTCCAGATGGCCCCAACCCTCTCCAGTACTTTGGTCCTTGAGGGGTACCCCCCCTCAATGGCCCTGTCTGGGAACTCCAGTCTTGGGGTTCCTGGACTTTGTCCCACCCTCAACACCTATATACACAGTTGTTTGTATGCTAGCTATGTTGTTTCTCCCATTACAATGTGAGCAAAGGTTTTTGCCTTTTCTTATGTCCCCAGCACCATAGTACAATGCCTGGCACATAGTCGGTGCTTAATAAATGCTCGTTGACTTGACTCTGCTTACCTCTAAATTTCTTTCGAGAATTTTTTGTAACTGTATACAAGTCTTCAGTATATGTTGGCAATTGATTTCCGGATATGCATTTTGTAGTTATTTTGAATGGAATTTCATTTTCTATTATTTTCTCCTGGGTTTTGTTATTGCCATGTAGAAATGCTATTTATTTTTATGTGTGTTTATTTTATAAACTGCTGCTTTACTAAATCACTGCTAAATTGCTTTAGTAAGTTAATAACTAGCCACTTTCTAAATATTTTGTCTTAGTTCATTTGCTAATTTTCTATTAAACCATCATGTCATCAGCCAATGAGGATAGTTTTATCTCCTCCTTGCTTATATTAATGCCTTTAATTTCTTATTCTTATCTTGTTATAACTAGCATTTCCAGAACTGTGTCCAGTAATAGTAGGGAATGTTTTATTCCTGTATGTACTGGGAAAGCTTCTAGTGTTTTCCCATTATGTATAATAGTATTTTTGTTTGTTTGTTTTAGATGTCTATTTTTTACCATATTAAAAAAGGTTCTTTTTATGCCTATCCTCTTTTGGGTGTTTAGCATATGTGGGTCTTGTACTTGTGAAAAAAGGGATTTTCTTCATCTCTTGATATAATCATGTGGTTTTGGATGGTTTTATTTGTGACCAGAATAATATTGTTTTCCTAATGTTGAACTATCTTTGCATCTTCAACTTGATTTTGCAGAATCATTTTTGGCTATGTTGTGCCAGTCTTGTTGACAGTCATTTATTTAAAGTTTTGAATCAACATTCATTAATTAGTTTTATTGGACTATGGAACTCTTTCTTTGCTTTGCCCTTCCCTAGTTTATAAAGTAGGACTATATCTTATAAGAAGAGTTTGACAAGGTGTTTTCTTTCTAAATATTTGAAAATAATTAGTAGAGTGTAAATATTATTCTTTAAAAGTTTGATGGAATTCACCTAAAAGTCATCTGGACCAAGGGTTTTTTGTTAGTTCCTTTATAATTAGCCCAGTTTCTTAATCTGTAATTTGTCTCTGATGTCTGTTTCATGTTGTATTAATGCAGGTGTTTTGCTCCGTATGGTCTGTTTCTTTTAAGTTTCCTAGGCTTTCCTGTTATATATTTGTGGGTAGCAGGCTCTAACATTTCTCACTTCTTCCCTTTTGTGATTTTACCTATCTGTTTTCTAGTTTGATGATTTGATTTTTATCCTTTTTTAAATTAAGTTAGGGTTTTAAGTTTTTTTTCAGTTTTTCCAAGGAGCTTCTAGGTTTACTGTTCAGGTTTCCAGTGGTCTGTGTTTCTGTCTTCGGAAATTCATTTTTGAGAAAAAATGAGTGAAAAAATGTCTATCAAGTCCCTACTCTCCAGGACCTTATATTCTAAAGAGGGAAACAACCCACAAAGCGGGGTAGTGGCCAAGGAGGGGCACTTTGGTCCAGAAAGTTACTGGGATGGTGAGTGGGGTCATGGAGGAAGACATTAGCACAGAGTTGATTTGATTGTGGTTCAGATTTCCAGAAATGGAAGGTGGGGTGGGGAGGAAAGAACGTCTGCATGGGGACAAAGTGGTTGCCAAGGCTATAGAGGAGCTGTCTGGAGAGCTGGGGGCGAAGAACTTCCTAACCTTCCTCAGCTAGTTTTCCCCATGTAGAATTTTATTCCTTTGGATTGTAACTATGCTTTCTGTGAATTTTTTGAAATCTCTGCTCTCCAAAATTAGGCTGCATGCTAGGCAATGCCTGGCTTTCCTCTCCTCTATTAAAAATTCCCCAGATGGAGTAGTCACTTCTTAAGGTTTTTGTTACCACTCTCTGCCTCAGTTTCTTCAACTGCAAAATGAGGATAACAACAGCACCCGAGTCACAAGGTTGTCAGGAGGATCCAATGAAATAAAATCTGTAAAGTACATAGCGTGGTTCCTGGCACACAGCAGGCGTTTAATAAGTCCTTGTGCCTTTCCCTTAATAAAACGGTTAGAATTTAAGAATACCTTGAAGAACCAAGCTGCATTTGGACATACTAGAGATAATAGGATGAAAATTTTTGTTTCAGAGTAAAATGACATCTGCTTGTATTTACTTGCAGTTAAAGTTCATACATAGGAAAAATATAGTAAATCATAAACAAATTTTAACATTCTAGTGTTAATTGACACACCTGGTCCTTCCTATAGTTTAAGCAATCAGTTACAGAATCAGAGAATCTTAGAGCTGGGAGGTACCTCAGGGGTCGAGGTCAATTTGTAGCTGCCCCCAAATTCCCCCTACAATATACCCCCAAAGTAGTCATTCAGCCTCTGCGTAAAGACCTCCTGTGAGGGAGAAGCCTTTACCATCTTTTTTTTAATCACTTTTTTTAAACTAAGAAAAATTGCTTTTCTCTTCTTCCTACCTCCCCCATCTCCATTGAAAAGAAAAAAAGAAAAAGAAACCTTGCAACAATTATGCATAGTCAAGAAAAACAATCTTCATGCTAGCTGTGTCAAAAAGCATATGACTCCTTCTACACCCTGAGACCATCACCTCTCTGTCAGGGTGTGTAGCCTGCTTCAAGTCAAGTCCATCCAAGTAAACAAGTTATTCAGTTCTTATTATGTGCCTGGCGGACACAAAAACAAGTAAAAAGAAAGACAGCTCCTGACCTCAAGCTGGAAGGGACCTCAGAGGTCATCTAGTTCAACCTCCCCATTTTACAGATGAGGAAACTGAGACTCAGAGAGGTGGATTGCCCCAGACCTCTCTCTCTCTCTCTCTCTCTCTCTCTCTCTCTCTCTCTCTCTTTCCACACACACACACACACACACACACACACACACACACACACACACACACGCACACACAGTAAATGGCAGAGTCAGCACTAGAACCGAGAGGTCCTCTGGCTCCAAATTCACAGATCTTTGCCCTTGACCACACTGCAGAGCCCTGCCCGTGGGAAGTTCACATTCTATTTCAGAAGATGCCAATTGTATATAAGCAGCAATTATAGATAAATATTTCTTCAGCAGAATTGAAAGTTCCTTTTGTTCTGTTTTGGTATCCACAGTGCCTTGTACAATGCCTGTCATGTAGTAGATACATGATAAATGCTTCTTGGATTGGGCAGTAAATCAGAGTTCTGACTGAGGGGTACACCTGATCAGATTTGGAAAGGATTAGAGAAGGGAGTACTTGCTGTGGTCAGGGTAGGTGTCATGGAGAACGTGGGCTTGAGCTGGAACTTAAAGGATAGGCATGGTTGGGAGTAGATGGAGTGGGGAGAGGGAGCGGAGAGCATAAGCCGAGCCTTAGAGCAGGTTTTGGAAAGGCCAAGGGGCAAGGGGCTATAGAATGGAAGTCTGGAGGAAGGGACGGGTATGGAGAGCCAGGGTACCTGAGCAGAAGCCAAATGGACAGTGGCTAGAGGTGCAAGTGTTGGGATGACTCAAGGTATCCCTGGGTGATCCTGGAGGAGGAATCAGATTCAGAGTGTAAGGGACCTCAGAGGTCATCTGGACCCTTTTACCGAGGAGGTATTTCACATGCTCAGGAGATAAAGTGATTTATTGAAAGTCACCTAGGTTTAAGAGTCAGAGGTGGTGTTTGAACTTACCTCTTCCAACTTCACAGCCAGGGGTCTTTCCACTGTATACGCAAGGATGTTTCTCTGAATGACACGAGGAGAAACTGTATGCATTTCTGGTTAACCCAGATGATTGTGTATGTCTCTTATAGATGGCTTCAGTGACAGAAGGAGGTAAAGCTGGGGGAAAAGATGCTTCAGACCAAAACTTTGACTACATGTTCAAACTGCTCATCATTGGCAACAGTAGCGTTGGGAAGACTTCTTTCCTTTTCCGATATGCTGACGACACCTTCACCCCGGCCTTTGTCAGCACAGTGGGCATTGACTTCAAGGTGAAGACTGTTTACCGCAACGAGAAGAGAGTGAAACTACAGATCTGGGTGAGTTTTAAATGGCTAAACTGGAACTAGAATGCTCCCCAGGGGCAGATTGGTCTCTTGAGTCTAGACAAGAGCGTGATGAAAAATCACTGGGATGTCAACCATGAAAGAGTTCTTAGGGCCTGGGTCTAGCCTTTGGGGTCCTTGTGTCAAAGCTGTGATGATCTATCCACAGCACCTGGGGTACTCCCTTCACATGTGCAGCCCCAGGAAAGCTACCCTGGATTTGAAATACTCTGTAGATCAATGCCTACTCAAAACCATAGCTCATGAGCTCCCACTAATATGTTTACTTTATTATTATTTATTATTAGCCAGCCAGAAGATACATTAGTTCAGAACAAAAATATCTCAAGATTACCAAGCTATTCTCTGATACCATATGCTACTCTTTGTTCCCAGAGTACAGTAGCTAGAAAGACCTTCCCTAACAAGGACACTTTGTGCTCTTTTAGTGCATAGCCAAGGTTATGAGTTACTATACCCAGTTAAGCAACAGCCAGCAAGTGAACAGAATGTCTCAGTCTAAGATTAAGTCTATTCTTTTGATTATGCTTGTCTGATGCCAATTCCAGGCTCAGAGTCCTGACAATTATCTGACTTAAGGTTAGAAAATTCCCTGTAATTCTCATTAAATTACTGCCTATGAGCCTCTGTTCCCAAAACTCATTTCAGAAACTCTGACTCCTTAGAAACTATAGGACCTATGTGCAGGCTGGGCTGCCAAGGGGACCCTCACTCTACAAGTCATCTTTGAATGGCATATGGATGAAACTAGGGGCCAGAGCAAATGAAAGTAGCAAGGCTATTACCATCCACCCCTCCAGAGTGCCTTTATTATACATTTCTTCTAGTAAGAAAGGCTTACTGGCCTTTCTATATTTGTATCACCAGCACCCAGCACCGTGCCCTATACGCAGTAGGAACTTAATTTTAATTAGGTTGCATTTTTTGGTCTCTTTCCCCTATTCATACCACCAACTGCTAGTGTCTTTCCTCTGAGATGTCCTTCCATATACACTGTCTATCTCTTGTATGTACCCAGTTATTTGCATATTATCTTGCCCATTAGAATGTGAGTTCCCTCAGGGCAAGGACTGTTTTGACATTTCTTTGTATCCCAAGCATTCAGCCCAGTGCCTGGCACACAGTAGGTGCTTAATCAATATTTTTGACTGATCAAATTGAGAAAAGAAGACTAGGAAGATGTGGTGACTGTCTTCAAGTATTAGGAAGGCTGTCATGGAAGAGTCATTGGATTTGACAGCCCTTGAGGGTAGAATGAGGAGAACTGGAGAGAAGATTTGATGTAAGTTACAACTTGCTAACTATGGGAGCTATCCCAAGGTACAGGAGGCTGCCTTCAGAGGCCGTGAGCTCCCCCTCCTTGGAGGTCTTCAAGCAAAGGTTGGGGAGGTTGCAAAGACAATGATTCCTTAGATACTGATTGGACTAGATGGGTTCTAAGGTCTCTGCTAATGCTGAGATTCTATGTATCTGTGATTGTGTGACTCAGCTCTTGAGGACCAAAGCTTAGTCTTCCACTGCTTCTCCTCCCCTCCCCCATCTGCCCAGGACCATAGCAGGTACCCAGCAAGGACTTCTTATTTGATGTCCTTTAATCAGAAAGGCCTTTATTAATCCTAGGTAGGCTGGAAATCAGACAGTCCCTTTCGCCTGGGAGGTAACAGTCTCAGACCCAGTCTTCCCTGCTTTCTTCTCTTTCACAGTTGTCAACAACCAATCATAATGCAATTCAGCAAAGCCTTATTAAACTGCTGTGGTGCCCAAGGCCCTATGTCTAGCATGGCGTGGGAGTGCAGAGGTGAATAAGACATGTCCTTGTCCTCAAGGAACTCACAATCCTAGCAGGGGAAATAGGAGGTGGTGTGGCACATAGATGGAGCCCTGGATTTGGAGTGAGAAAACTTGGATTAAATTCTCCCACTTAACTACCTATATGACCGTCTCTTTGAGTGGGTCTCAGTTTCCTCATCTGTAGGAGGCTGGGCTAGATTCCTTCTAAGGTACCTTCTAATTCTAAATCTATGGTCCTGTATCCCTGTGACAAGTCAGCGCACCTCACCGAGACTCAACATCTTCATCTGTAAAATGAGGACTAGCCGGAAGTCCCTTCCAACTTAGGACCCCGGAATCATAAAACAGATGTGACATGTTCCAGATAGAGTGTTGAGAACATTCATATTTACCTAGAAACCAAGGCACCCCCTTGGGGGAGAGGCAGTGTGGTGTAATGGTTATATTGCAGGACTTGGAGTCAGGAAGACTTGACTAGCTGTGTGACCTTGCTTTCTGGGCCTCAGTTTCCTCATCTCTAAAATTGAGGGGGTTGGGCTCTATGACCTCTGAGTTCCCTTCTGGCTCTAAATCTACTATCCTTACTGAGTCTGAGGACAAAATGTAAATTTCTTGAGGCAAGGGGGCCATCTTACTTTAGTCTTTGTATTTGCAGTATCTGGTACCTAGGAGATTAATAAATGCACGATGATGATGAGGAGGAGGAGGAGGAGGCAGAAGGGGGACGATCAGGAAGCCTTCTTGGAGGAGGCAGCCTTTGAGCTAATCCTTTGAGCTCCCATATCCCTGCTACTTTATGATTTACCCCCCAACTACCCTGTGAGGAAAGAAGTGTGTTGTTGACTGTTTCTGACAGTGAAGGAAAAGGGACGTTCTCAGTATACTGTTTAAGTAACTTGTCTAAGGTCACACACAACTAGTAAAGGTTAGAGCTGGTTTGGTTTCCGCAGGTTGGACTGCTCGTGGGAGGGATTAGGGGGATGGCTCTGGGGGCACTGAATGAAGGCTTTGCACATTTCCAAGACTTTTGGCTTGTGGTTTCATGGGATGCTAGATTCAGAGTAGGGAATGACCTCAGAGGCCATCAAATCCAACCTCCTAATCACACAGAGGTGGAAACTGAGGCACAGAGAGGCTAGGTGACTTGCCCAAATTCACATAAGTAGTAAATGGCAAAGCTGGTACTTGAACCCAGGCAGGTTCCCTGTGCTTTCCACTGTAACACACACACACATGCATGCACACACATGTTTTATGTGTGTGTGTCGCTATCTAGCTTCTTTCCCTCTATATCAGGCTTCCTGTTCACACACATGGCTAGATGGGGGCTAGTTCCTTCTAAGAGGGCCAACTCTGCCCTTGCCCCTTGATTTCCCTGGGGCTGGGTCATTGCTTGTCATTCCCATACTCACTTTTCAAGAACAGGAGAGTGACCCCAAGGAGTGCTGGGAGCCTTCTCCCCACTAGCCCTAATACAGATCTCAGAGTAGGATGCAAACAAATAGGGCTTGGCTCCCCCAGGAGGCATCACAGCTGCTCCCCACACATGCAATCTACAGGCCCCCTGCAGGCTTCTACCACCCCCCTGCCCGCTCCAGCGGGGCTTGGCAGCCACTTCCAGTGAATTGTTCAATTATCACTCAGCCAGATGGCTTCATGTGTCTCCACCTAAAGGGTGAAGTTTCTGGAAGGCAGAAGGAAAAGGAGAAAAAGGACTTAGTTGTATTGTGGGAAGATCCTGGGATCTGGAGGTGCACCACCTACGTTCAAATTCTTAAATTCTGGGTGAGTTACTTCCTAGATCTGGGACTCAGTTTTGTCACCTGTCAAATAGGAGGAAAATACATATAACGTAGTTCATGGTATTGTTATGAGGTTCAATTGAGATCATGACTGTGACATGCTCTATAAATTCTAAGATGTGATAAATGGCAGCCTTGACTATTTCCACCTGTCTGTCTATCCACCTCTGTTTATTTGGGGCAAGACCTGTGCTTTCATTCTTTTGGGGAATTTCAGGAGTGTAAAATTCCTCCAGCAATGCGGATGGTCACTTTTTCTGTAATTTGTCACCTTTGTACCTGGGGCCCAGAAAGAATGAGTGACCTAGAGTGACGCTGCCAGTGTGTTGCAGGCAAAACCAGAGCCCAGGTCTTCTCTGAGTCCCCCACCCCCTCCACTGGCTCTCTAACCATTGTGCAACACCGCCTTTCATTGTCACCACCACCATCATTAATCCATCCATCAGTCGGCATCATCTGCCATTATGGATAAACTTCAAACAGAAGATCTCAAGCATGGTTGAGGGGAAGTTGTAACCATTGATAGAAGTTGCACAAATGGAGGGCTCATGTCCAGAGTGAGGGGTCTGATCACCCCCACTGGCCTCTGCTTCCCAACCACATTTGGAATACAGGCTTCTGTTGTGGCTGCCACAGTTTAGAAAGCCGTTGTTAAGCTGGACAACGCCTAGAGGGTGGCAGCCCTCAAGAAGAAGGAACTGGAGGTTGGGCCTTAAGAGAAGACTCTGGATAAGAGAGGATAGAACAGCGAACATGAGAACTGTCTTCAAGTACTAGAAGGGCTGTCCTCTGGAAGACCGTTAAGATTTCTTCTGCTTGGCCCTGGGGGACAGGGTGAACAGTGAGGGGCTGGGGAGGGAATTGGCACAGAGGCTAATTTTGGCTTACTGTTGGGAAAACAGTGAGATGGATTTTGAAGTAGAGTAGCTGCCTTTGGAGGGAATAGGTTTTCCACCATCAAAGATTTTTAACCAATGGGCAGGTGAGCCCCCCTTGGCTATTGATGGGAAATTCCTGCTCAGGTATAGGTTGGATTAGACCTTGGATAAGTTACTTCCCTCTTTGGGCCTGAGGTTAGACTAATGTCCCTTTCAACTCTGTGCCTGTGATCCTATGATGCTGTCACTTACTTTACTTCCCTTGGCCTCAGTTTCCTCGTCTGTAAAATGAGGGGGGAAGGGGTTGGGTTAGGTGATCCCTGAGGTCCCCTTCCAGAATTCAGACCCTACGAGATGACCGCTTAGAGTCCCAATGCCCTTCCACCTCTGACACTCTAAAACTCTTTCCCTAACCCCCTTTATCTTTGATGTTTCCCATCTCTTGCGAGGAGCTGTTCTCTCTCCACCTTCCCCCCAGCTGCCTCAGTTCCTGGGGAAGTTAATTACATATCAGAGAAGAGAACATCCTCACCCTTGGGGCAGAGGGGAGGCCTCATTACCTGGGAGAGAGCCAGTGATTGGGAGAGAGCCAGGGAACACACACAAGGATGGAGAGAGGCTTGGCAACCTCTGAGCCATCAGTCTCAGCTCAGGTCTGTGTACAGGCTGCTTAGCAACAGAACAGAGTTCCCACAGGGAGGGGAAGGAGGAGGGGGAGGGGAGGAGAAATTGGGGGAGAAGGAAGAGAGGGAAGAGGGGAAAGGGGAAGGAGGAAGTAGAGGAAGAGAGTGAGGATAAGGAAGAGAGGGAGATCAGGAGAGGGAGATCAGGAGAGGAAGAGAAAGGGAAGAGGAAGAGGAGGGAGGAAGGAGATGAAGGAAGAGAAGGGGGAGGGGAAGGGAGGAGAGAAGGGAAGGGTGAGGAAGAGAAAGGGAGGAGGAGGAGGGAGGGGAAGGAAGAAGAGGGGAAGGAGGAAGTGGAGAAAGGGGAGGAGAGTGAGGGGAGGGAGGGGAGGAGGATAGTGAGGGTGAGGAGGATAGTGAAGGGGAGGAGGGGAAGGAAGAGTCAGAGAAAGGGAAGAGGAAGGGAGGAGGGAAAGGAGAGGGAAAGGAAGGACAGGAGAGGAGGAAAAGAGGAAAGTGGAGGAGGGGGAGGAGGAGAGGGAGGAAGAGAATAAGGGGGAGGAAAGGGAAGAGAAAGAGAGATGGGGGAAGGAGGAGGGAGATGAAGGGGGAGGGGAAGGGAGGAGAGGGAAGGAGGGGGTAGAGCTGGAGAGGAAGGGAGGAGGAGGGGAAGGGCTGCAGGTCCTACAACACAGAAGCTTCTGAATAGTGCTGGAGTTGGCTACAGCTGCAGAGAAGGTGGCCCTGGGAACAGGCTCTTGCAGAATTCAATTACAATTAAAATTTAACAAACATGTATTAAGTACTGATTATGTGCAAAGCTCTGGAGGCTTAGACAAAGCCAGCTATATCATGCTTGGTGTTCCATCTCCCATCTCCACACTTCTTCAGGGCTGTTACCCATGCCTGGAATGTAGTCCCTGCTCACCTCTGCCTCTCAGAGTCTCTAACTTCATTCAAGGAACAGTTTAAGAGTCAGTCAGTCAATGTGCATTTATTAAACCCCTACTATATGCCAGGCACTGACCGCACTAAGGGCTGGGTAAGGCCAGTCCCTGCTCTCAAGGAGCTCATTGTCTGATGGGGGAGGGGGATGAGGTGCAAACGACTGTGGACAAATAAGATCTAGGCAGGATCAATTGGGGGCAGTCTCAAAACGAAGGTATCAGGATTAAGGAGGACTGTGAGAGGCTTCTTGCAGAAAGGAGATGCTGAGACTTGAAGGAAGCGATTTGTTACAAGGGACCTTTCCTGACCCCCTCAGCAACTCACGCCCTCTCCCCCCAAATGACTTTGAATTGATTTGGTATAGATAAAATTTCTTATCTGAGTTTCTCTACCAAAAGAATGTAAGCTCCTTGAGGGCAGGGAATGATTTATTTTCTTCTTTGTATCTCTAGAGCCTAGCACATAGTAAGTACTTAAAATGATTGTTGATTGATTAATTAGAGGGCAGGAAATGAATGAGGTTGGACTAGATGGTCTCTGAGGTCCCTTCGAGCTTGAAAAAATTTGGTACTATGAGAGGTAGTGGGCTAAAGTTAGCCCTTAGAGCTAGAAGCTTAGGCAACAAACATTTATCAATCATCTACTGTACGTCAGCCCCTGTACAAGATGCTAGCGAAAGGCTAATACACAGTCCCTTGCTATCAAGGAGTTTTATTCTGGGGGAAACGAGGCAGCCAGGTATCACAGGAGATAGAGTGATAGACCTGGAGCCAGGAAGTAAGGAAGACTTAAATTCAAATCTGGTCTCAGACTCTGACTAGCTCTACCTCAGTTTCTTATCTGTAAAATGGGGATAATAAAGTTCAAATGAGATCATATTTGTAAAGTGCTTTGTGAATCTTTATGTAAATGTTATCTGTCATTCACTATGAGCACACAAGAATATATACAGTGTAAATGTGAAGTAATCTCCAAGAGAAGGTACTAGCATTAAGGGAAAGGCATCATGCAGAAGGTGGGACTTTAGCTTCCTCCACAGCCCCCATATTGGCCCTGCCCAGGAAGGACAGATGTGGCTAATTAAGAGGAAGGAGCTGTTATGTTAGCAGGTGTGGAGACAGGACACTGAGAATCTTGTCACTTCCCTTTCAGGGCTGGAGTTTCCTGCAAAGAGGGACAGACTTAATTGGAATTCTGAGGGCAGCATTAATAACAGAAACTGTTCCAATTAGCTACATATTTCTTTCTTCCATCTTAGTCAGTATCCAGTGTGGAGGGCTTTAGTCCTCAACTAATAGATCATTTTTCTCCTCCCACCCAACCCTTTATATCTGGCCTCTCCTTCCTCCATTAGGTTAGGGGGAGCAGTCACAAAGGACTCTCCTCTCTTTTCCTTGTTCAGGCAATCAGCAAGCATTTATTAAGTTCTTACTATATGCTAGGCATTAAGGATACAAAAAAAGGCAACCCTCACCCCAGCTGTCTCTGGCTTCAAGGAACTCGTATTCTAAGGGAGGGGAGAATAACCTCCTAGTAAGTAACTACGATGGAAACCAATCTCAAAGGGGAAGGCATTGTAAGTGAGGAAGACTGAGAAAGACCTCCTGCAGAAAGTGGGACTTTAGCTGGGGATTGAAGAAAGCCAGGGATGGAAGGAGGTAGAGATGAGGAAGGAGAGATTTCAGGTGTAGGAGACAACCAGAGAAAATGCCTGGAGTCATGACTGGAATGTCCTGTGCTAGGAATACAAGAAGGCCAGTGTCACTGGATGGTAAAGTTCATGGAAGTGGGGGAAACATTCCATACCTGGTGCCACCCTGTCTTTCCATTTCCCTTTACACACACAAACTACCTTGGACAGTTCTCTGCCTCCCAAATGTTCCCTATGCTCTCCTACCCCCATGCTTTTGCTTCCTTGTTCCCTATGGCCACAGTCTTCCTCTCTTCCCCATCTTTTAAACTCTCCCCCATCCTTAAAGCCCACATTAAATGCCGTCCCTGAAGGAAGTTTTTTTTTTATCTCTTATAAGTAATGATTGCCTCAAATATGTTACAATTTCCTTGGCTTCTGTCTTATTTTTCTACTAGACTCTCAACTCCCCAAAGTCAGGCACTGGGTCTTATTTAGACTTTCTACCTCCCCCAGTGCTGAATAATGCTGTGCTTTATTTTTTCTGTAATTTTGTTTCATTTATTTTCTGTATTTTCAGACACTCAATAAGTATTTGTTGATTGAATGGGCCTCAGTTTCTATATCTGTCAAATGGATATAAAAATCTCCCACCCAGGGGTGTTGTGAGGATCAGTCAGTCAGTCAACAAGCATTTATTAAATGCTTAGTATGTAGCAGGTACTGTGCTGATTATTGGAAATACAAATATAAGGAAAAAGACAAGCAGTCCCTGCCTACAAGGAGCTTACATTCTAAGGAGGAAGACTACATAAAAGGGAGCTGAAAACTGGGAGGAGGGGGGGAGAAGCTGGCATGAGGCATAATGGAGAAATCCAGAGGAGTGCCACCTGGTGGGAAATGAAGAGAGATTACTGGCCTGGGTGCCCTCCTAAAATAAAGTCAGTTGAGAGACTGGATGGGAAAGTCCATCATTAACCGAAAAGTACTTTATAAACTATAAAGGATTGTAAAAAGTGAGGTATTATTATTTCCATTTTTCAAAATGTTTATTGATTTCTTTTGTTTTTATTTCACTCTTAGTTTCCACAATCCTTTCCTCTCCCTCCTCCAGAGAACCAAAAGAAAGGGAGAAAAGAACAAGCAAGCAAAGCTAATCAAAGTGTCTGCCAAGAGGCAGATGTCTTCACATGTCTTCTTCAGGGCCAAGCTTTGACATTATAAATAAATTATTTATTTTTATTAATTCCAAACAGTCCAATCCATCAAACAGCTGCTATGTACCAGGCACTGTGCCAGAGGCCGGGAGTACAAAGACAAAACAAGAAACAGTCACTGCCCTCAGGGAATTTGAATTCTACTGGAGGGATACAGCATGTAGACAGATAAGTGTATACCCAGTTATTTGAGGAGAAGGGAGGGAGCAAGCACTAAACTGCTACAGAGAACAGAGAAAGAAAAGCTTCCTGTACTTTGAAGCAAGCCATGGATACTAAAAGGCAGAGGGAGGGAAAATGAGCACTTATCAGGGATGAATTCCAAGTCTGGGGATTGGCAAGTGAGCCGGTTTGGCTACAACATTAAATGTGTGAAGGAGAGTAGTATGTAATAAGCTGGAAAGGTCATTTGGAGTCAGGCAATGAAGGCTTTGAATGCCAAGCTAAAGAGTTGGGTCGTGTTGTCCTTGAGTCAATAGGGAGCCATTGAAGCTTTTTGAGATAGGGAGTAATTTGGTTAGACTCATGCTTTTGGAAGATTATTTTGGCTGATGTTTAGAGAATTGATTGGAGAGTTTTAAGGTTGAATGTTGAGAGTCCAGTTAGAAGGCTGCTTCAATAAGCCAGCCAAGAGGAGATAAGACCCTGAACTGGAGGGG
The DNA here is from genome assembly GCF_011100635.1 of Trichosurus vulpecula. Taxonomy (NCBI): domain Eukaryota; kingdom Metazoa; phylum Chordata; class Mammalia; order Diprotodontia; family Phalangeridae; genus Trichosurus; species Trichosurus vulpecula. Next base: position 28,236,366 of record NC_050576.1, read on the forward strand.
GTGGGTGGTAGTGGAGAGAAGAGATGTCATAGACTTAGAAAGGACAGGACTTGGCAAGTTATTGGATATGGGAGAGAGAGGAAAGCCCAGGATGAGTCTGAGGTCAGGAACCTGAGTCACTGGAGTGGTGGTGTTCTCTACACAGTACAAGAGGCGATGGGTTTAGGGGAGAAGAGATGGTGTCCCATTTTAGACATGTTGAATTTGAGAAGCTGATGGGCCCTAGAGGTGGACCAAGAGGCAGGTAGTGATGTAGAACTGGAGCTCAGGAGGGAGATATGGGAATGACATGCAAATCTATAAGTAACCCACATAGAGATGATGCTTAAATCTACAGGAGCTAATGAGAGAGGGTAGAGAGCCTTGGGAGATACCCACAGTTATGGGCTAATAAGAAATGAAGACTGAGAAGGAGTGGTCTGACAAGTAGGAAGGGGAAGGGGTTAAGTATTTATATAGCACCTACTATGTGCTAGGCATTGTGCTAAGCACTTTTAAAATATTATCTCATTTGATCCTCACAAGAACCCTGCGAGGTAGGTACTATTATCCCCATTTTACAGCTGAGGAAACTGAGACAAATAGAAGTTAAATAACTTGCCCAGGGTCACACAGCTAGTAAATATCTGAGGTTGGATTTGAACTCAGATTTTCCTAACTTCAGATTCAGCACTCTATCCATTATATCATTGGCTGCCTCAAGAAAATTATTATATGCCTATTATAATTGTCCAGACCAGAGATATCACAAACCCAAAGAGGAGGGGGTATTTGGGTGGAGAAAGTGGTTAGTTGTGTCAAAGGCTGCCAAGAGGTCAGAAGGTTGAGGATTGAAAAAAAAGCCACTGGATTTGTCAGTCAGTGGACAAGCATTTAATTATGTGCTTACTATGTGCCAAACACAATCCTAAGTACTGGGAATATGAATAGAAGCAGAAAGAAATAGACCGTCAGAGTCCTTGTCCTCAAGGAGGTTACATTCTTAATAGGAGAAGACAATACATAAAAGAAGTCAGAATGGAATGGGAGAAGGAGGTACCTGAGGGGGCATCATGGAGAAGGTCCCATGGATAAGTCAGCAGTGTGACTTAGAGAGGGATGAAGGCATTTTCAGCCTGGGCCTCCTCCTTATATGGAAGGTTTTGGGAGGAACCAGCTAATCAAGGGTAAAGCATGGCTTCTGATTCAGATGGGAGATGGTGTCCTGCAGGTATAGAATGAGGCATACATTTTTAAACATAGTAACATATTGGTTTGTTTTGTTGATTGCAATTATTTGTTACAAAGAAGGGTTCTAATTTGGGGTAGGGAGGATGTATGGAGAGTTACTGGAAAGTGATGGATTTTAAGTACATTAATAAAAATTTTTAAAGAAAAGTATTTGTATAGCCCAAATTGCTATAGAAATCCCCAGCTTTGCCACTATTTGTATCACCATGGACAAGACACAGCCTCTCTGAGTCTATGTTTCTTTCCTGTAAAATGAAGGGTTGGCCTTTGAGGTTCCTTCTTGCTCTAGATCTAATCGGTAATTCATTTATTCAGTTAACATTTATTAAGTGCCTACCATGTTCCAGACACTGCCTTAAGTGCTAGGCAAAAGACAGTGCCTACCCTTAAGGTACTTACAATCTAAAGGGGAGACAACATGCAAACAAATATATACAAAACAAGCTATATACAGAATAAGAGAAGGCACTGGAATTAAGAGGGATTGGGGAAGGCTTCCTGTAGAAGGTGGAATTTTAGTTGGAACTTAAAGAAAGCCAAGGAGGTCAGTAGTTGGAGTGGAGGAGGGAGAGCATTCTGGGCATGGAGGACAACCAGAGAGAATGCCTGAAACTGAGAGATGGAAGGTCTTGTTCATGGACAGTCAAGAGGCCAGTGTTGCTGGATGGAAGTATTGAGGAGGAAGGGGTAAGAAGACTGGAAAGGTAGAAGGGGCTAGGTTAGGAAGGGCTTTGAATGCCAATCTCTCTGAATTTAGCTTGGCTTGTTTGTGGGAAGTAAACACAGAGTCCACCACCAGCCCTGTATTTCAAGCCTTTTCTGGTAGGTTGGTCTTAGAGAAACTAGGCTCACTCCCAAGCCTTGAGTATAATGATCAGCCTCAGCCTTCTAGGTCACCATATCCCTTTGGTGAGTCATACTGTAGTCCACTAAAACCCCCGGGTCTTTTTTTTAATAGTAACAACTCTCTAACAGTGCCTCCCCTAACTTTTGGGTCTGTGTCAGACTTTACATTTACCACTATTACATTTATTCCATTTTATTAGCTCTGGTCTTTTGTTCTCACTTGTCAGTGTCTCCTTTGGGTCCAATGTATTAACTCTTCTTTCTGTCTTTGCGTTATCTGCATATTTGATAATTGTGTCATAAGCAAAATAGTGGTCCTGCTCTCACCTACAGTACCTCCCAATACTGTACGATTAAGCTTCTTGGAGTGGGAATTGTTTCAGTCAGTCAATAAACATTTATTAAGTGCCTACTATGTGCCAGATACTGTGCTAAGGGCTGGGGATACAAAGAGGGGCAAGAGATGGTCCCTGCTATCCATGAGTTCAAAGTTTCAGTCATTGTATCTCTATTTCCAAGTGCCTGGCACATAGTAGGCACTTAATAAATATTTGTTGAAGCTTTTTGCAAATCACAAGGTGCCTTGTAAAAACAAGCTATTATTGTTCTGCATTACTTAATCTAAGTTGTTGCTTAAAAATGTTCAGCAGTCTAGGGCTAAAGCACAGAACCCTTGAACACTCCACTAGAGACCTCCTTCCATGTTGATCTGGAACCACAGATGACCATTCTCAGTCTGGCCTTTTTACCAATTCTGAATGCCCTTCAGTATACTCCACTCAGCCCTCAGCTTTCCATCTTTTCCACAATCAGAAATGGACAAAGGGGTACAAAGTACTCCAAGAAGTGTCGTAGGTTTGGGAAGGGGAGCCAGCCTCCAGTCTGGAATCACTGAGCCCCATCAGACATCTCTGGCTTTCCCATTTGTCTGTGTGCCTTGGGTGTTTCTCAGCTCCTACCTTCCTAGGTCTAGTTGCACATGACACTCCCTCTCCCCTTTTGTTTATGTTCTCAGTGTAACTGCATCTATTTTGGTCTGTCAGGTGGCCAAGTATGACCTGAAGCTGGGAAGGATTGTTTTTTTTTCTTGGATATGTGTGTGTGTGTGTGTGTGTGTGTGTGTGTGTGTGTGTGTGTTCTCTTAGGTGGGTGATGTCACTTTTCTTACACAAGGTAGGGTTGGCTTTCTTTGTGAGTTCTCTAGAGAATCACAGCTGCTTTTCTGCCATCCTGCAGCAGCCGCTATGGTTGGGCATGAGTCTGTCCCCAAGGCTTTGGTGGTTTTCTGTTGTGTGCCCATCCTTGTGCCACGTACCTCACGGATGGAAGATAGAGAACCAAAAGGGGCTTTAGTTATCATTTATTATTATAGAAAGGGGAAAAGAGTCCCAGAAATAGGAAGAGACTTACCCAACGTCCCATAGCTGGCAAGTGTCAACAGTGAGGTTTATACTCATGTCCTTGATCAATGAATGAGTGAAACATAACTTATCAGGAGCGCTGTCCCAGGTCCTGGCAACACAAATAGCAAAGCAAGGAGTGTCCATTCTAACAGAGCACACACACACACACACACACACACACACACACACACACACACAGGGGAGTGGAGGCCAAGGTCTGGGGAGCACCAGGGGAGTTTATCAACATCCCTTTTCCAGGAGTAAGAGCAGCATTGGTTTGATGAAGTGTCTAGAGTTTGAAAGGGATGGGGGACGAGATGCCCATGGTGGGCACTGCCCCTGGGCTTGATCACCAATGATCTGTGCAATATCTAAAGCACCCAGTCCAGGTTCCTATGTACTCAAAGCTTGGGGTGCCTGAAGCATGGAGGCTGGATAGTGTGGTGGAAGGTGAAGGCCTACCTCTCTATGTCAATAAAAACTCCATTGAAATGTTGCCCCCTGCAGGAAAGCTTCCCTGAGGTTCTCTCCTCCCTAGCCCCTACTCCATGATATTCCTCCTGGGCTTTCACAGAGCATTCCCCCTCCACCCTTGCAGTGTACTCATTAAGTCTTGTTTCAAATTCCAATTACTGATCAGTCTCTTGGAACCCCTTTCCAGACTGTGAATTCCATGAGGGCAGGGACTAGTCCAGGGATAGGGAACCCGTGGCCTTCTAGGTCTTCAGGTACAGCCTTTTACCTGAGTCCATGTTTTACAAAACAAATTCTTTTGTTAAGGGGGTTTGTTCTGTGAAGTTTGGATTTAATCAAAGGGCTGAACTTGAGGACCTAGAGGGCCACGTGTGGCCTTAAGGCCTGGACTAGACCTCACTTTATAAAACTTTACCTCTCCAGGGCAGAACATTGGACTCCATAAACAGCAGGTGCCCAATTAGTAATGTTTGGGTTGTGTTTTGTTGTTTCAATCTCATTCAATGCGCACTAAGTGTCTACTAAGTGTGCCAGGCACACAGTGAAAGGCAGTATGGTATAACAGATAGGGAACTGGCCTCGGAGCCAGGAAGAGGGTCTGGGTTCAAGTCCTGCTGGTGTATTTGGCAACTGCTTATCAGTGAAATGAATTTGCTGAAGTCGTCCATTCTGAACGCTTGCTGATTGGCACTTCATGGAAGGGTTAGGGGAGACGAGGGCTGAGCTTGTTCCCAAACCAGAGGTTCTATGATTCTGTCTTCTTAAGCAGGGAGGCCAGGGAGGAGGCTGACCATGAGCAGAACCCGAGCATCCTCGTCCTAGAAAAGGCCTTAAATATTATCCAGCCCAATCCATTCCTCTTAGGGACGAAGAAAAAACTCTGCCAGGGTAGTCACTTGCCAAGGTCACACAGTGGCAGAGCCAGGGGTCAGAACCAGGCTTCTCATTCCATGTCTGGGGCACTTTCTACTTCATAAAACATCTAGTGCCCACTTCCTCCTTTTATCAGAGAAGTGGAGGCCTCTGGGTTCCGAATGCTGCATACATTATCTGATGCTGCTGGTTTTTTTGTTTTCTTTTTTTTGGCTTCACTTTTTCTTTGGCACAAGGGAAGGCTCTGCAGTAGGGAAAGGCTATGTACAAAACTGACAGTATTTAAAAAGAGAAAGCATCAGAAGGCCCTAAAGGCTCTACTGTTCCCCTTTTTAAGTGGAAATCTGGCATCTAGGCCTATTGCTTGATTCCACTGCCCTCTGATCCCTTCTGGATTGTTGTGTTTGGTCCTGAGTTTGGGACATGACTAAACTAGAGAGTGGCCGGAAGGTGGGAATTGGATGGCGAGGGGAGCCTGGCCAAGGCCACAGGAGAATCAATTGGAGGAACTGGAGGTGTTTAGTGGGTAGAATATAAGCACCTTGGGGGCAGCTATCACTTGGTTTTGTCTTTAGACCCCTGGGTGCTTAGCACAGTGCGTGGCACGCAGAAGGTGCTGAATAAATTTTGAATTGAATGTTGAATTAAGAAAGTCTTAGGAGGGACGGGAGGGACCAACTTCAAGGGTCTGAAATTCTGTCTTACTGAAGAGGGATCGGCTTTACCTCAGAACCAGGAATAAAGGAGGAAAGTTCCAGGGAGGCAGATGTTGGGCTGATGGAGGTCAACCCTTCCAGGTAGTGAGAGCTGCCCCAAAGTGGCAGGAGCTGCTCTGACTTGAGGGGAGGGGAGGGGGCGCCACCCCCCTCCCAGTATAGCTGCCAAGTAGAGGCCAGAGGCGCCCTTGCTTGGGATGTTGTGGACATGGGAGAATCTTATCACACCAGATGGTCTCTTGGATCCCTGCTGGCTCCAAGACTGATCCAGCTCTGAGGGCCAGGACTGTGTCTGCTGCTTACCCTGCCTTCTCCGTTAATACGCAACACAGCCGATACTGACAAAAGCCGAGTGCTTGACCAGACTGCCCAAGAGATTTTCTAAAATGTAGCTCTAACCCTCCCTTCCACACAGTAATCTCTAGGGGCTCACTACCGCCTCCAGTATAAAATAGAAACCCATTTGTTTGGCATTTAAAACCTCACCAATCTGGCTCACATTTATATTTCTAGTCTAAAACCTTTCTGTGCACTCGAGGATTCAGCTAAACTGGTCTGTTTGCTGTTCCTCGAATTCAGGACCGCATCTCTGTCTTCCAGCTGCTCCTCATGCCTGGAATGAATCCTCTCTTTGTGGCCAGTCTCCTTGGCTTCCCTCAAGGGTCAGCTCCGGCTGGACTCCCCATCAGCCCTTTCCTGGCCACCCCCTCCCATCGCCTGGTGTCTGCTTTGTGTAAATTGTGCACATGCACACACATATAGACATAGAGTGATATCTGGGAAGGCAAAGACTGTTTGGCATTTGGCATTATAGTCCTGGCACCTTATAGGAATGCTGACACATAGTAGGTGATTCATAAATGCTTATTGAATTTAATTTGGTGGAAGATAACCATGATGATGAGGTCTCCAATCAGCCGTAGGCGTGAAGGCCCTGAGACTTTTAGGCCAGGGCTGAGAGTGGAATAATAGCAATTGCAGCCCCCGTTCCAGAGCCCTAGAAAGTTTATAAAGTACTTTCCCCCCTCCAGGACCAGGGGGCAGGGAACCACTTTATAAACCTCAAAGGGCCTCACAGTTGGGTGTTGCTAGTGAGAGGCAGCGTGGGGAAGGATGGAAACAGCAGTGGGGAGACCTGGGTTTGAATTCTGTATCTGCCACCTAAAAATAATGTGACATCAGACAAATCATTTCCCTTTTCTGGTCCTCATCTTTCCCATCTGTAAAATGGAACTTGAGAATCTTTGTACTACCCCACTCCCAGGGTGGGCTGTGAGAAAAATGCCTTATAAAACTTACAAATATGAATTATTATCACGATGATCATAGTCCCTACTTAGATGAGAAAATGGATAAATGTGATTATTACTAAAGGGTTTGTGGGAAGGGCTGACTTTGGGCATACAGATGGAGCAGGTTAATCAGAGGAGGCTTTCTGGAGGCATGGATGGATGAAGGAAGGAATGAAACTCTCTGGATACAAGTACAAAAGTGAGACCACCGGGAGCTTATATTCTTGTGGGGGAGTGGGGTAGGAATAACATGTTTAGGGGAGAACTGGTTAGGGTGATCTTCATTTCATTTGCTGTGTCTGCAAGGGTTCAGAGCTCAATAGAGAGGAAGCTTTGTGTTCTGGGGACAGGAGCTGGGTGTTGTCCCACAGCAGGTGCTTCCCTGAGGGTCCAGTCCCAGAGACCCCTCCCTATCTCTTCTGATACCTTGCTCTCCCCACCACCAGCCAGGTTTGAGGGCCTCATGAATTATAGGTACTTAACACTAGTTTGTGGAAATTGTGGCAGCTCCTCTTCTGCCCCACCCTTTCTTCCTCTGAAGGTACAGGTGGCTCCCTATTGTCTCTCCTGCCCTCCCCTCCCCACCCATATCCTCTGAGAGCCTCAGGTAACAGCAGATGGCAGATGGGTGAGGTGTCTTGATAAGGTCTGGTGTGTGTGTGTGTGTGTGTGTGTGTGTCTGTGTCTGTGTGTGTCTGTGTGTGTGTCTGAAGGGGGGAAGGGGGGGAAGGGATCAGGGGGAAAAGTCATCCTCAGTCCAAGAGGTCCCCTTTCACTACACTAACAACTCAAGCATGCTCAGAGTCCTCTTTAATTTCTAAAATATTTTATCAATATATTTTGCTTTTATATCATTGGGCATGTGGCTTCTTCCAGCTAATTTCAGCTGCACATGAGTAGAAGAGGAGATATAGGTTGGTAGAAATAATCAAAGATTGGTATCTAATGAAGACAAGGGGGGAGGATTTTGAGAGTTGAGGCTTAACTGATTAATTGAAGGGTCAAGACTTGGAAAGGGGGACACTGAGTTTGACATAAGGGGGATGACCTGAGAGGAAAAGGGGGATAGTGAGACTACAGTTTGCAGTGAGGATAAAGAAAATATGTGGGAAGGGTGAAGCAGGGGGAGAGATGGAAGGTTAGGAGATTAGAGTCAAAGAAGAGACATCTCAGAATTCTAGCTGATGGAGTTGTGCATTTGTGGTCCATGACAAGGTGAGGGTTGCGAAGGTCCTTGTGTGTGACTTAAGACCATATGATTGTAGCTTTAGAGCCAGAATGGACTGCAGAAGCCACAGGGGCCAATTCTCATTTTACAGACAGGGAAACTGAGACCCATGGAGGTAAACTGATTATCCTATGTCTGTATGACCTTGGACAAGTCAAGTCAAGCATTTATTAAGCACCTACTATGTGCTAGGTCCTGTGCTAAGCACTAGGAATACAAAGAAAGGAAAAAAGAAAAGTATTCCCTGTCCTTAAGGAACTTATAGTCCAATGAGAGAGTCAGTATGCAAACAACTATGTAAACTGGAAAGAATCTCAGCGGAAAGGCACTAGCTTTGTTTTAGCCAGGAGGCAGAGCAAGAAGGGAGAACATTCCAGGTATGAGAGGTGCAGTCACTGAAAATGCCCAGAGTTGGGAGAGGAGTATTAGCTCATGAGGCTGGATCACAGAGAATGTGGAAGCAAGTAGGGTTTGAAAAGGCCAAGAGAGGAAGGAACCAGGCTATGGAGGGCTTTAAAAGCCAAACATGGGATTTTTAACTTGATCCTGGGGCAGCTAGGTAGCGCTACAGTGGATGGACACCCACCCTGGAGTCCCCAGGACCTGAGTTCAAATCCTTACAAAGACACTTAATAGCTGTGTGACCCTGGGCACATCACTTTACCCTGATTGTCTCCGCCGCCTCTCCAAGGAAAACAACTTGATCCCGGAGGGTAATGGTGAGCCACTGGAGTTGTGTGTGTGTGTACATGGTCACTCCTGTGCTTTAGAAAAAAATCATACTGGCAGCTGAGGAAAGATCTGAGGCAGGGAGACCCACCAGCAGCTATTGCAATGGTCCTGAGGTCTGAGTGCCCAAGATCAGACCTTTCTGAGAGACAGAGAGACAGAGAGAGAGAGAGAGAGAGAGAGAGAGAGAGAGAGAGTGAGTGTGTGTGTGTATGGGTATGAGTGTGTGAGTGTGTTGTGTGAATGTGTGTGTGTGTGTGTGTGTGTGGCCATTTAGCCTCTGGACTACCAGGCCCCGTGTCCGCAGATGTCACTTCTGCTGCCCTCTCCCACTTTGTCCCCAGCATTCAGGGTTGCTAGGTAATGGTTGCAGACAGGTCTCCAAACTCCACTCATGTGCTTTGCACCTTTCTCTGTGAAGTCTCTCAACTTGCTGTGAATGACGAACGTTGTTCCAGGCTCTGAGCTCAGGCTGGGAGGACCCTGCGGTGTCAGGAATTGGGGGGCAACATCCAGGACTGGGGAGTCTACCCCATGGGGCCTGGAGAGCTCCCAGCTTGAGACACAATTTTTGACCAGTGCTTATCACAAGATCCCAGGGTAGTATGGGGAGGGACCCCTGAAGACATCTGCACCAACCCCCCTCTTTTTACAGAGAAGGAGACTGCAGACCATGGAGCTGGAGTGACTTCTCCATCACCCAAGTGTCAGAGATGGCATTTGAACCCAGGTTCTCTGACCCCAGGGTCTCGTTCTTTCCACAAGACTTCTGTGCCATTCCTTCACCTGAAATGTGAGGCATGGAGATGAGTTAGGAGGTCAGTTTGACTGGTGGGGGAATGGTACGAAATAAGACTGGCCACCCCAATGGGAGCCAGCCAAGCTACAAAGAGTTAGCATTTCATCTTTGCCCTCAGACCATGTTGGAGTACCATGTTCAGTTCTGGTTTAAGGACACTGGTTTAAGGACATTGATAAGCTGGTGAATTTCCAGAGGAGGAATGGCCTTGAGACCATGCCATCTGAGGATTATTTGGGGATGTTTAGCCTGCATAGGAGAGGAAGAAAAGGGCAATTGGGCTTGTTTTGTTGGCTCTGGAGGATAAAAGTAGGCACAATGGGTAGAAGTGAAAGGGATTTCAGCTGGAATGTAAGGAAGAATTTCCTGACAATCAACAGCATTGGGTGATCTTGTGATCATTGGAGGCACACAAGGAAAGGCTGCAGAACCACTTGGGAGAGAGGGTGCTGGGTGGACTGATCTGGCAGGTGCAGACTGGACTCGATGACCGATGAGGTCCTTCCCAGCTCTGATGCCTCTTTTTCCCCCCAGAGTGCCCAGGGCAGTCATCCCACATCCAGTCTGTGCCTAAATGAAGGGAGCTGGGATTCTAAGGGATTTTCGAGGTCATCTAGTCCAACCCCTTTCTTTTTACCTTTGAGAAGATGAAAGGCTCAGAGTTTTTAAATGACTTGGCCAAGATTACGTACACAGCAAGTGACCTTGGGGATTCAAATCCTCTCATTCTCAATCTAGCATTCTTTCTCCTGTATTAGTCTGCTTCCCAAGTGACTTGGAGGAACCACTTAATTCTTTGTCAAGGCTGGGAAATTTCAGACCTGGGTTCTAATCCAAGTTCTGGTTCTAAATGACTGTGTTACCTTGGGTGAGTCACAACCTCTCTGAGACTCAGTTTTAGGTTTGGTTCAGACTTATGATCTGATTACTGGAGGGAAGTCCAGCGTGGAAATTCTCTCCACTGATGCAGATTGACAACTCATCTGCAGGTTAGAGTCTTAGGGAGCTTTTGAGGGCAGTAAGAGATAAGGTAACTTTCCCAGCATCACACAGGAAGTCAAGCTGCTTTACAAGGCTGCCCCTCTGATCCAGAACTCAAGCTCTCTGTACCTCGTCCAGGCCCAGACTCACCATGATCGTTTCCCTCCTTGCCTGTCTCCATACCTTGCCACCTCACATCCCTTTCCAACTCTACCTCAGGGATGAGAATCGAATTAACACTGACATTTCTGGAAAGGACACACCAACCAATTGCTTTACTGCCACTTCCCCTGCCCCACCCCCCATTCTTCTGGCTTCCCCGTCCAGAATGCCCCTTGCTGACCTTATTAGAATAGAGGTCCCAGAGGGCAGAGATCGTCTTCTCTGCGTGTATTTGTAGGCCTAACACTTGGCATAGTACTTGGCATGTAGAAATGATTATTTGTGTATGTGTAGAGCCCATATCAGATTGCATGACATCATGGGGAAGGGGAGGGGAGGAAGGGGAAAAATTAAAACTGATGGAAGTGAATGTTGAAAATGAAAAATAAATAAAGTTAATTTTAAAAAAATGATCATTCATTCATTCATTCATTCATTTATTCATTCACTCCAAGGCCAGTTCTCTTATCTATTAAGTTCTTGGTTATTTTCCTCTGTGTAATAAAGCTAATGGATGGCTAGGTGGTACTGCAGTGGATAGAGCACCAGACCTGAAGTCAGGAAGACTCATCTTCCTGAGTTCAAATCCAGCCTCAGACACTCACTAGCTGTGTGACCCTGGACAAGTCACTTAACTCTGCCTCAGTTTCCTCATCTGTCAAAGGAGCTGGAGAAGGAAATGGCAAACCACTCCAGTGTCCTTGCCAAGAAAACCCAAATGGGGTCAAGAAGAGTTGGACAAGGACTGAAAATGACTGAACAACAACAGAATGAAGCTAATAGAACCAAATGATATAAGAGTTCAGAGAACCTCTAGAACGAGGAAATTACATATAGAGATAACTTTAAAAGAGAGAACACCAGACCTGGACAGGATGGTAGAGCACAAATTATTGGTTGGGGTAGGTTTTTAACAGAGAATGTTAGAAGATTGGACATGGAAAATTGGAGCTGGGAGAGACTTTAGGGCTTAGAATGCAGTAGGCTTGGAACTAGAGCCTCTGGGTTCAAATCATTTGTTTATGGCCTTATCAGGTGTCATTTTATGGGGAGAAGATTCTTCCTATTGCTGCATCAACTGACTGTGCCACGGAGCCACTGATGGAGTGGGAAATGTGCCAGGAATCAGGGCATAATTAGCCACCTCTGTTTCCTCTGAGCGGATGGAAGTTGGATCAGGTGCTTAGCTGCCCCGTAGGTTGCTAGAGCTGGAAGAGGAGCTGTCAGGGAGCTTAGAACAGGGAATGTCAGAGCTGTCAAGGAGCTAGAACAGAGAATGTCAGAGCTGTCAAGGAGCTAGAACAGGGAACGTCAGAGCTATCAGGGAGCTTAGAACAGGGAATGTCAGAGCTATCAGGGAGCTTAGAACAAGGAATGTCAGAGCTGTCAGGGAGCTTAGAACAGGGAATGTCAGAGCTGTCAGGGAACTTGGAACAGGAGCTATCAGGGAGCTTAGAACAGGGAGTATCAGAGCTGTCAGGGAACTTGGAACAGGGAATGTCAGAGTTGGAAGGGGCCTTAGAACACAGAATGTCAGAGTTGAGAAGAACCTTAGAATAGGGAATGTCAGAAGTCGGAGAAGCTTAGAACAGAGAATGTCAGCCAGAGAAAATGCCCAGAGCTGAAAGACAAAGTATCTTTGTTGTGGAACAGTTAGGGGGCCAGTGTCACTGGATAAAAGAGTACCTGGGAAGGAGTGAGGTATAAGAAGACTGGAAAGGTAGGAGACAGCGGGGTTATGAAGGGCTCTGCACACCAAATCATAATCTTCATAGAGCTAAATATTCTCAGCCTTCCTATGGTCCAGAGCCAATCTCTTCACCATCCCTGGTCACTTTCCTCTGGTCACTCTCCAGTTTGTCAATATCTTGCCAAAAACACGAAACCCAGAACTGAACACAATATTCCAGATGTGATCTGATGAGGGCAGAGGGCAACGTGGTTGTCGTTACCTTCGTCTTCCCACCTACTTGTCCAATTTTATTTCTCCCCTTCGTACAGTCTTCATTATTGTCAAAACGGCCTGTTAGCTTTTTTGCATGCGTCATCTCTTACCTCCAGGCCTTTGCCCAGGTGGCTCACGGTGCCTGCACTCTATAGAAATCCTATAGAAAACTTCCAAGCACAGCCCAGGTGCCGCCTTCTGAACGAGGTCGTTTCTGACCTTCTCCCCGCCCCCGCCCAAATCATTAATGTTCCTTCCTTCATGAGCATGCAGTCTATGTACTTTGTATTTACTGATGTGTGCTAAGTGTAGTGTCCTTATGGAAAAATATGAGCTCTTTGAGAGAAGGGACCGTTCTGTTTGTGTTGGCCCCTAAGCACAGTGATGGTCACATAATAATTGCTTAAGGAATATTTACTGAATCAAATTGAATAAATAGCCTTGGACTCTATGCCTCCCTGCATGTGACCCAAGAGTTCTAGATCATATCATAGAATGTTTTAACTGGAATAGACCTTAGAGGTCATCCGGTCTGCCTCCTCCATTTTATAGAGGAATAGGCTGATGTTCAGAGAAGACAAGGGACTGGTGGCCCATCATACAGTTAACAGCAGAGCAAAGCCTCTTAGGGAGGGGCATGGCATGGGGTCCTGAATTTGAAGTCAGAGGACTGAGCTTCCAAGTACCTGGGCTTAAATGCCAGCATTTTTAATTATTAGTTGTATGTCTCTGGACAAGTCACTTAACCTCTGTGGGATTCCTTTTGTAAAATGAGGAGGGTTCTGGACATTATAACTTGAAGGTCCGTTACCACTCTAAATCTAGGATTCTTCACAATTGTCTTCTGCGTTCAGCTCCATATCTCCTTGGATCTCCTCCCCAATAATTTCTAAGGCACGTGCTGTGCGACAATGATTGCGTATTTTATTTTTAGAAAATGTTGGCACCTGTATGCAAATGATCCTGGGGAGGCGTCTGCTACAGCGAGACCATGAGCTGGCTAGGTTCCCAAGAGAGCCTCCAAGGTTGCCAGCAGTGGCAAGCAGAAAACTAGTCTGGGGGAACCTCCTGGTCTCTCGTCTCTCAGAACATAAGGGTCCTGTGTGACCTCAGGCCAGGCCCCTCCCTCTCTGAGCCTTCCTTCTCTGGAAAATGGCAGACGCCATGCCGGTGCTCCCTTCTTTACTGGGCCCTCGTGGGGAATGATCCCTACAAGTGTCGCTTTTATGAAGGACTTATGGTTTATTTGTCATAAGGTTTATTAATGTTGTCATTTAACATTTATAGATTTTTTTTTATAAACATGAAGGCAGTGAAGTCTAGTAATAGAAGGCCTGACTTGGAGTCAAGAGTCCGTTGTTATTCAGTCATATCAGTCATGTCCGACTCTCCATGACCCCATTTGGGGTTTTCTTAGCAAAGATACTGAAGTGCTTTTCCACTTCCTTCTCCAGATCATTTTACAGATGAGGAAACTGAGGCAAACAGGGTTAAGTGACCTGCCCTGGGTCACACATTTAGTCAGTGTTTGAGGTCAGATTTGAACTCAGGAAGACTGATCTTCCTGATTCCAGGGCTGGAGGTCTGTGCACTATGGCACCCCCTAGCTGTCCCGGGAGTCAAGAGACACAAACACAAATCTCATCTCTGACCCTAACTAGTCACTCTCAAAGGCTCATTTTCCTCCATCTCTAAACAGGGCTGAGAAGATCTGCAGAACTGTGTCTATTTATTCTTTATGCCCTGTCACGTACATTTTGGTCCAGGGACACTGGCCCCCTGGCTGCTTCACAAACGAGACCCTCCATCTCTTGGCTCTGGGCATTTTCAATGGCTGTCCCCCATACCTGAATGTTCTCCCTCTTCATCTCCACCCATTGGTGGAGCCATGTTTTGGTGAGCTGCCTTACAATTTAAACACCTTGCAGAGAGCTGTACCCCATGGTTCAGCACCCTGGTTTCTTGGCTTCTATGGAGTTTGGAAGTTGGCTCCCCAAATCATAACTCTATGGCCCCCATCCAGTGTTTCCTCTTGGAAATTTAAACTATAGCTAAACTTAGCTCATGTCTAGATCTCCCCAAGTGTGGGCAAAATTCTCTCCAGTCCTGTAAAAGCATTCAAGGTAATGAGGTGTATTGGGGATAGGATGGCCTCCTTGCCATTCCTTGAACAAGACACTCCATCTCCAGACTCAGGGGCTGTCCCGCCCCCCCCCCTCCTCCCCCCATGCCTGGAATGCTCTTTCTCTTCATCTCTGACTTTTGCCTTCCCTGGCTTCCTTCAAGTCCATCTAAAATCTCAACTTCTGCAAGAACCCTTTGCCAATGCCTTCCCCCCTCTTCCTATTTATCCTATCTATAGTTTGTTTGTATAGTTGTTTGCTTGTCATCTCCTCTATTAATTAGATGATGAGCAGAGATTGTCTTCTGCCTTTCTTTGTGCCCCAGTGTTTAGCACGATGCCTTTCACATCATGAATGTTTACTGACTGATTGACCAGAGGGAACACAAGCTGATTCACAGCATCCCAAGACCATCTGTTATAATTCTTCTCCCATTCCAGTGAATCCCACCTTTTCCCCAAGGCCACATACTATCCCTCAGATTCCTAGCACCACCCTATGGGTTGGGTTTTCTTTGGGGGAGAGCTTGAGGGGCCAAAGAGACAACCCCCTAGTATTCTGGTGAATCCCTCTTTCTCACCAGGACCGCATACAGGCCTCCAGCCTTATGGTTCTACTATAAGGGCTCAGATTCCCCAGGAGGAAAAGAACTTGGGGTTTCCAGAGAGGCAAACCCTCTTCCCATCAGACCCACAATCTACAAATAATTTATGGCAATAGCAGAGGGGAAAGTCCAGGACTTTTGCTTCCCCAGGGCACGACACCGAGGGACTCTGTAAAGGATCATCTCCCCTTAAGAAGTTAGAGCAGCTAGGACCTCCCCTTTCTCTCTTTAGAAGCCCGGACCCTAAAGTTCTCTAGAAAGTCAACATTTTCCAGGAAAGCTAGTTCTGCTTTTAACCCAGGTAACAATAGCTGACATTTTTACTTTTTTTGGTGTTTGCTCAGCACTTTACATCCATGGACTCATTTGAGCTTTAACAATCCTGCGAGGGAGGTACTCCATTATTATAGATGCTATTATCTCAAATGGAGTTTCTATCTCCATTTTACAGATGAGGATCACTAAGGCTAAAGCAGGGTCTGTGGACCTTTTCAGCTATAAATTCTTATAGTTCTGTGACTGCTCTAGGACTCTGAGATTCAGAGATTTCAAAATGGGAATGTCTGGGTTGACTCAGGCAGGGTTGGAGGGAGTCTGGGTGGCCAGGGAGGGAGGAAGGGAGGGGAGTGTGTACACTAGGGGAACCAATAGACTGGAAAAACAAACCAACGCCTTCCCAAACTTGTCAGATTTCTCACATCAGTGGCAAAGAAGTGGGTGCTGATTCACACCCAGGAGATAATGTAATTCTATTCTATAAAAATGAAATTAACTCGGGGAAATAGGACAGTGGCCCATCTCTCCCCCTCCCCGCCCTCCACCATGGCTCTGGCTGGGCTTAGGGAGCCTGGATGATGGACACGACTCAGATGGGCAGAGAAAGAGACCTGGAACAACTCGCCCACAGAATTCAGTGCCCCTGGGCTCTGAGTTGGGACACCATGCCGGCCCTTAGGGATTTGCCCCAATGGTCCTACTTGAAAGGAGAGGTAGAGAGGAAGCAGAGGTAGAGAGGTAGAGAGGAAGGAGTGTCATCTTTGGTGGCTCTGGACTTGTCCTTTTATCCCTAGAGGTGTCAAAATGTCCCTTAATTCCTTAAAAAAAAATCTTTCAACTCTTTGGGAAGTGACTTTGAACACCTAGATGTTTATCAGTAGATTGGAAGCTGCTTGAGGGCAGGTATATACAGGGGGAAGAGCACTATATTTGGAATCAAAAGAACTGGGTTCCAAATTTGTCTTGGTGGTTCAGTCACTACTTTTGTGACCTCAGGCATGTGATTCCCCCCTCTCCTGGTCTCAGCCTCCTCCTCTGTAAAGTGTGGAGTTAGATTAGATGACTTCTGAGATCTCTTCTGATGTCCATGATCCCATAATTTGGGGGCAGCTAGGTGGCACCATAGTGAATAGAGTGCTGGGCTTGGAATCAGGAAGACTCATCTGCATGAGTTCAAATCCAGGCTCAGACACTTATTAGCTGTGTGACCCTGGGCAAGTCACTTCACTCTGCCTCGGTTTCCTCATCTGTAAAATGAACTAGGGAAGGAAATGGCAAGCCACTCCAGGATCTTTGCCAAGAAAACCCCCAATCAGGTTACAAAGAGTCAGACATGACTGAAAACAACCGAACGACACCAGCAATGAATGAGTTGTAACTATGGCACTAGCTCCTTCCTACTCTGAACCTGGTAGTAGATAAAAGCAGGGAAACTCAGAGTCACTAAGCTGGTGTCTCCAAACTGACTGGGGCTTGAATGTGTTAACAAGAAAAAGAGAAAGAAAGCTAGGTGTGATCTCGCCATGACAGAGAGGCCAAGCTTCTCTGAGAAGTATCCAGTGATCCTGACTAGCCTTGCCCCATGTGTCTGTGTCTATGTACTTTTATGCATCCCCTGGGGAAGTCTGATGTGTGGGCCATGCTGAAAATTGCCTGAGGTCTTAAGGTTTGGTCAGCAAGCATTTATTGTTTACTGCCTTTGTATAAGGCACTGGACTAAGGGTTGGGGATACAAAAGAAGGCCAAAAACATGGGAACTAATATTCTAATGGAGGAGACAATATATAAATAACCATGTACATACATAATATATACAGGGTAGGTAAGTAGAAGGTAACCTCAGAGAGAAGGCAGTAGCAGCAGTAGGTGGGATGTAGAGAAGAAGCCTCCTGCGGAAGGTGAGATTTGAGTTCAGTCTTGAAGAAAGCCAGGAGGTGATAGTGACACTGGGAACACACCATGCCACAGGGGACAGGCAGTGACAAGGAACAGTCTGGAAATGGAGCATCATGGGAGACAACCATCTAGGAATCCAGTGGTTCTGAATCATAGAGTAAGTACAGAGGAGTAAAATATAAGAAGATGGGAAAGGTAGTAAGAGGTAGGCTAGGAAAGGCTTCACAAGCTAAACAAAGAATTCTATATTTGATCCTGGAAGTAATAGGGAGCCACTGGAGTTTATTGGGTATTGGTCAGATATGCAGTAAATTAGGTAGATGACTTTGGCAGCCAAGTGGAGGATAAATTGGAGTGGGGAGAGGCTAAAGGCAGGAGGCCCACCAGTGGCTACTGCAGTGGTCCAGGCATGAAGTAATGAAGGCCTACACCAGGGTGGTAGCTATGTGCATAGAGGGAAGGTAAAATATAGAAGAGATGTTGAGAAGGTAGAAACAAGAAGACTTGAAAATACATTGGATATGTGGGATAAGTGAGAGTGAGGAGCTGAGAATGACACTAAAGAAGGAAGGAATAAGCATTTATATATCACCTACTATGTGCTAGGCACTTGACCAATATCTCATTGGATTCCCACAACAGCCCTGGGAGAGGGGAGCAGCGATGCCATTACGTCCATTTTACAACTGAGAAAACTAAGGCAGACAGAAGCTAAGTGACTTGGCCAGGGTCATGCAGCTAGTCAGTATCTAAGGCAGGATTTGAATTCAGGTCTTCCCAACTCCATCTACTGCAACCCTTATCAGCCTATTGAGGTGGTGAGCCTGGATGACTGGGAGAATAGACGTGCTCAACAGTAACAAGAAAGTTTAAAAGAGGGGAAGGTTTGGGGGGAATGATGATGAGTTGTTTTGGACATGGTGAGGTTGGGGTGCCCAGTAAGAGGTTGGAGATTTGATATTGGAGTTCAGGAGAGAGACCAGGGCTGGATCTGGTAATCATCTATATTGAGATGATCATTGAACCCAAGGGAGTCAAGAATTTAGAGGCAAAAGAGAAGAGAGCCTAGGATTGAACGATGGGAAACACCCATGGTCAGTGGTCCCAGCTGGGAGGGAGAACCAGCAAAAGGAGCTGTGAAGGAAGGAATAGTCAGACAGGTCGGAGGAGAAGCAGGTGAGAGCAGGGTCATGTAATCCTAGAGAGGAGAGAATGTCCCAAAGGCTATGATTGATCAGCAGCATCAAAGGCTGCAGAGGGGTCAAGACCTGAGACTCAAGAGAAGCAGTCATTCACTTTGGCAATGAAGACTTAACTTTGGAGAGGCCAGTTTCAGTCAAATGATAAAAGTGGAAGCCGGATTTCAAAGAGTTTAGACGTTAATGGGAGGTGGGGAAGTAGCAGCACCAAGTGTAGACGGCTTTCTCAAGGAGTTGAGTCCTAACTCCAGACCTGGGTGAGAACAACACTGTGTCACAAAGCTGCTGTGTCCATGCAAACCCCTTCTGACCCATTCTCTGTGTGGTCTTGGGGATCCTGACACTCAGAAATGCCTAGACTTGGGAGTCCTACTTACTGCTGTATTAATCAAATCTAGGTCCCATAAAATTTCCCCCTTCCACCTCCATCCCCCAGTCAGGGCCCTACAGAAGTCCTGGCAATAGCCTCATGAGCTGGTTAGCTGGGGAGTGGGGCTTTTTTAGCCAACCTCCTTTATCCACTCTCCTGATAAATTGAATGAAAAAGTGACATTTTTAGTGCTCAGCATTTTTCAGCGCATACAGGATCTGATCTGCGGCTTCCTCCACCCCTCATTTCATATCACCGACTAGTACCTGCACTCAGTCTTTTCCTCTGGCCCCATGTCCCTTGGCACCTCCTATCCCCACCCTTCTCCACTTTAACCCTGCTCCCCACCCCCTGCTGCAGCTCCGGTTATAGATGGATGGACATGGAGGGAGCTGGGTGATTCATCCAGTGCACTCCGGAGAAAGCAAATTAAGTGAACTTGGGTAGAGGGAGACTTCTCTGGAGGTAGTGAATGGTGCTGGTGTCGATTCAGAGACAGAGAGAAAAGAAGACCAGAAACGGGGCCAGCAGCTCCCATGAGCCAGAGATGATAACAGCAGCAATAATCACATGGTGAACATTTATTAAACTCTCCTCTGTCAAAGGCCATGATTGCTGTTAATAATTGCTGACATTTTGGAGCAACCTCGTAGTTTATCTCCAGAGTGCTTTTCTTTTCTAATATACCTCCAAAAAATTCTCAATGCCTTTTGTTTGTATATTGTCCTCATGTCTGAGTATGTCCCACCCAGCTAGCCATCCCTCACAACAAAGTTTAAAAAAGAAAACATTTTGGCAAAACCAATCCACCTATCAGCTATGGCTGACAGTGTATGGAATACTCCTCACCTTAGTCCCCCACTTCTGCAGTGAACTCTTTACCTGGGCTGAGGTTATACTTTCACAGCATCTGTTTCCAGTTGTCTTGTTGTCATGGATATTTTCTATTCATGTTGATGTTTGTTGCTTTCCTGGTTCTGCTCACTTCACTCTGCATCTGTTCATGGAAGTCCTTCTATGCTTCTCTGTAGTCATCATAGTCATCACTTCTTACCATTCTTATTATGATATTCTATTCCATTCGTGTGCTGCATCTTGTTGATGGACACCCACTTTGTTTCCAGTTCTTGGCTACTAGAAAAGTGGATGCTCTGAATTTTTGGGGTCCGTGGGACTTTTCTTTCTATCTTTGATGTCTTCCAAGCCTCATCATTTGTTACTCCCTCTTTTGTAGTCTTTGATCCAGCCCAACCGGCTTTCTGTCTCTCCCTCCCATCTGGCACTCCAATCATCTCCCATCTCCTGCCTTCACACTGGCTGTCCCCCAAGTTTGAGATGCCCTCCTTCCTCCTCTCCACCTCATAGACTCCCTTTCTTTCTTCAAGTACCACCTTATTCTCTATAATGACTCCCTCCCAAACTCTCTTGTCTTTGTTGTTCAGTCATTTCGGTCATGCCCAACTCCTCATGACCCCTTTTGGGGTTTTCTTGGCAAAGATTCTGGAATGGTTTGCCATTTCCTTCTCCAGCTCATTTTACAGATGAGGAAACTGAGGTAAACAGGGTTAAATGACCTTCCCAGAGTCACACAGCTAGTAAGAGTCTGAGGTCAGATTTGAACTTAGGAAGATGAGTCTTCCTGATTCCAAGCCCAGTGCTCTATGCACTGCGCCATGTAGCTGCCTTTGTATTTCTTTTTTTTTTTTGTATTTATTCTGCATATATTTCATTTTCTGTCTCCATATCCCCAGCTCTTAGCATACTGCCTGGTACACAGTAGGTACTTAATAAATGCTTGTTGATCGTTGATTGAGTAATAGATTTGGGATCCTGCCCACCAGTGGGATTCCTGTCATCAAGTAGCTGAAGGGCTTTGCAGTAAAAGAAGGACTCAGTTTATCCTTCTTGGTTCCACAAAGGGGGAAAGAATCAGGGTGCAGGTCAGTCAGTGTGGAGACAAACTGCCTACCAGTGGTGCAGAGACATCTCGGACACTTCTTCAAAAAGCATAATTCCCAGCTTCAGAGCACTTGTTTTGCAAATGATCCGTCAGGGAGCCGCTGCGGGCATCGTTGGGGGTGAGTGTGGTATAATGAAGGGGGCAGAAGACTCAGAGCCACAAAGGCCTGAGTTCAAACCCCGAGTCAGGTACTTATCTCTGTGTGAAAATGGGCCGATCGTTCAGCCTCTCTGATCATCATTCTCCTTGTGTGTAAAAAGGACATAGTGGCTGCCATTCATATGGGGCTTTAAGACACTTTACCAATATCTAATTTGATCCCCACAACAACCCTGAGTGGGAGGTAGATGCTGTTATCATCCCCATTTTACAGAGGAAGACATCGAGGCAGGCAACAGTTACGTGACTCAGTCAGGATCTCACAGCCAGGAAGTGTCTGAAGCAGGATTTGAACTCAGATCTTCCCGACTCCAAGTCTAGCTCTGTTAACATTGCCACCTAGTGGCCTCACTGGGGTATCATAAGGCTCCAATGAGATGCCATGCAAAGCATTTCGCCAGCCTCAAAGTCCTAGGGAAAGTTGTCAGCGGCTATTATGAAGTTAGATTCCATTTTAGGGATGATACTGCCGAGCCTCGGAGTGAGTGACTTGCCCAAGATCACTCTTATTAGCCAGGCTAGGCCCCTCCCTCTCAGCAGCCCTAGCATGGATCCTTCTGCTCTGTCTGGCAGCATCCGGCAGAGGGTGGGGAGCCCTGACCCGGGTGCAAAGGCACAATGTGTAGGGGCCCCTCCTCCTGAGTCTCTGCTAGAGCTGAGGTGGGAGGTGGGAGGGACCCCCAAAGAGCCCGGAGCCCAACCCCCAGAGGAAGGGGGCCGTGTGGGGAGGAAGATCAGTCTACCAGAAGCTCTCAGTGCAGGACTCCATGATTGCTGGAGCCAGAGCCCAGGGTGAGACAGCCCCTGAGAAAGATGGCCCCAGAAGTAGGGCCATGTTTGTCCTACTGTCCTACATTCTCTTCCCGGTGGGGAAAGAGCAGTCAACAGAATCACAAGACCCCGACTTCCTCTGGGGCCAAGCAAAATCTTCCCAATGATGGCTCTTCAAATAACTATACACAGCTAATCATAGCCCTGGGAGCCTTTTTTTTCTCCAAGCAGAACATCCTCAGTTCCTTCAACCAATCCATAGGTGGCATAGTTTCTGTCTTCTCTTCACCTCGATCTAAAGTTGACAAATATTTATGAAACACCTACTATGTGCAAGGCACTATGCTAGGCACTGTGAATACAAAGACAGCTGAATTGAATTCAGGTGGAAAAGTTCTGGATGTGCCAGAGGATCACAGGTAATTTGGGAGGGGAGCAGAGTATCAGTGGAGGCAATCAGGAAAGAATCACAATAGAAAGGTAGGGATGGAAACATCCACTCTTTAATGCTCTATTAAGAACCTACTATGTGCTGGGTACTGTGAGGTGCTCAGAATACAAAGACCCAAATTAAACAGTGCTTGTTTTCCATGTTTTCTCAATGGGGGGCAGGGAGGGAAAGGAGCAGAGATAGGATGGAAGGAAGGCAGCCTTCCTTTGGAAAAAAAATTGATTTTTTAAAAATAGCAAATAAACAAGGTAAAATCACAATAAAACCAGAAGAAATCAAAATGATTATTAGAACCCTTTAAAAAAAAAAGGAGGAAACAACCTCTGCTCCCTCGGAGTTTACATTCCTTGTCTTCCATCCACTCTGTATGTATCTTGTAGTAACTATTCATGTGCATGGTAACATCCCCATTCCAATGACAGTGCCTACAGGGCAGGGATTGGCTTTGCTTTTTCTTAATATTCCTGGGGTTTAGCATGCACTTAGTAGGGCCTTACTAAATGATTGTAGATTGACTGGGTTAGTGTGTGATTCTATTAGGGTTTGGAGGGAGGTGGAGATAAGATACATGTAAAGAAGCAAATGCAAAATGGCTCTAAGGGAGCGTTTTGTCTTTGTGTGGCTTTCGTATCAGCTGACAGGGGCAGAAAACAGACATTTGGGGGAGAAATACAAAGCCACTTGAGGAGGACCACAGATAATTCTCGGAGAACTGGAGAGAAGTCATGATGTTCCCAAGTGGGGTGAACGTTGTTGCTTGGCAAAGGCAGCGAGTGACACACTCCTCCCCCAGGGCTCTGGAGGTTGAGTCCATGGGGGCCTCTCCCTCTGCCCCTTATTATCTCATCCCTGGGACCCTGAAGTCCCTGCTCATCCCAGCTAGGCTCAAATTCTCCCCCCACACCCCAGGCATGAGTTTCCCTGGGTCTTCCTGTTGTCATACTGGAAAATGGGCTCCTAAAGCTGCCTGAGGAGGGAGGCTTGGGGATGAAGGGGTTGTGGACGTCATCATCCCAGATGACACAGTTTCTTTCCCCAAGTAGCCGGTGACTCATGCCTCTTTCTCTCTCCCTTTTCCTGTCTCTTCTTGGGTTCTATTTCTGACTCTCATCAGGGGGAAGGGATCGATGGAGATTTTAAAAATAAAAGGAGGCAGACAAAGCTCCGGTGTGATCTGTAGGGCACCTTCTCCTCCTGCCCCCAAAGAGCCCTCTCCTCACCAAGAGCCTGGGTGACAAGGCTGGGATGGGCTAGGCTGCTCCCTTTTCTGGGCTCCCCTTCTCTCACTCAGACAGCTTTGGGGAAGGTTGTTGCCTGCTCTGAGGTTCTGTAAGATTTTAGACCTGTTTGGAGGGTCTAGAAGACGGTCCCTTTATCCCAAAGTGGCCTCTTTCCCCCACAGACCAGCCATCTTGCTACAAATTTGGTTGGTGCAAAAGAAAAACACCAACTCTGAAATCAGAGGATCTGGGTTCAAATCCTAGGTCTGCTGTGTATGAGCTGTATGACCTTGAACAACTCACCCTCTCTTGAGTTTCCATATCTATAAAATGAAGGGATTGGGTTCCATCCCCTCTCAGGGTCTCTCAACTCTAAATCTATGATAATGAGATTGAGCCATGGTTAAATGGGATACCTACTGTGTACCAGGGCTGTATAGGCACATGGTCGGGTGAGATGGAATTCACACAGATCCTTAGCAAGGATAAGTTTGTCAGGGAACTATAGGGATCATGGGATTTTTTTAGTAGGAAGTGTCCAGAGATCATCTGGCCCAGGGGTTCTCAATTTTTTTTATATCTGTCATAGACTCAAAATATTTGTTTAAAAAACTAGTTCATGGACCCTAAAACTAGTCCAACACTCTTGTTTTTTTTAAAAATATATCTATATTGACTTCTTTTGTGTTCTACTCAGATATCCTTCTCTTTGTTTTAACAAAAAAGAAAAAGAAAAAAAAAGAGAGAGGGGGGGAGTTGCTAGCTACTTGGCCACTGCCCATCAGTTGATACTAATTAAACTTTTAACGTAAAAAAAAATAAAAGAAAGAAAGCAGAGAGAAAAGCAGTTTAACAAAACCAACCAACCTGTCCATCACGTCTGGCCATTTGTGCCACACCCAAAGGCCCCCCACCTCTGCAGTAAAGCCATACATGTTCTCATCTCTCCTCTGAGTCCAAGCTTCTCCTTATAGTGATAGTGTTGGACTAATTTTTTGTTCTTTCCATTTATATGGTTGGAGTCATTATACACTGTTTACTAAGTTCTGCTGACTTCACTCCACCTCAGTTCAGTTAAACTTTCCTTCGCTTCTCTGATTTCTAAGATTCGACCATGAATCACCTCCTGTGGGAGGCACTTCCTCCCACCCCACCCCCATCCCACATGGCTTCCCCACTAAGGCCACTTTCCATCTCCTCTGTAGTTATCTTGCATCTATCTATCTATCTATCTGTCTATCTATCTATCTATCTATCTATCTATCTATCTATCTATATTATCTCCCCCATTAGAATGTAAGCTCCTTGAGGGCAGAGACAGGTTTGGGTGTTTTTGGCTTTCATCACATCCATCTATCCACCCATATACTCATGCATCTATCTATGCAGCCATTCATCATCCATGTATGCATTCATCTATCCATCCATGCATGCATGCATGCATCCATCCATGTATCCATCTATCTATGCACAGTCAGTGTCTTTTTATCACAGTGCCTGCAGGGTTCATAGTAAACATTTAATACATGCTTCTTGTTTGATTATTACTATATATATATATATATATAGATATATATGCACAGCATATTTTTTCTATATTCAACCACATCTCAGTGGGCTGCTACTTTGTTTCAAATTCTTTGGTCCCACAAAAAGTGCTGCTGTGCTGTGGACATTTTGTTATCTTTGTCCCTCTATTTTTAACCTCCTTGGGATGTATACCCAGCAGTGGGATTTCTAAGTCAAAGGGTGCAGATATTTGCATCACTTTTTCAGTATAATTCCAAGTTGGCTTTCAGAAAGAGTGGGCCAATTCCCATGTCCATCCATGTTCCAACCACCTCAATCTACAAATGAAGAAACTGTGACCCAGAGGTAAAGTGTTTGCTCAAAGTTACCTAGTTATAGTAGTAAGTGGCAAAATTTGAATCTATATCCCAAAAATTCAGAGCTCATGCTAGATTGCAGACTAGCCAGCTCTGAAGGGCAGAGAACAGAGACTGAAGGAAGGATGCACAGTTTGGCTAATACTGATTGGGGAGTGGAGACAGTTTGGTATAGTTTGGTGTACTGCCCAGAAGGGGAGACAGAAGGCATGTACATAGGTATGTGTGTATATGTGTGTTTGTGGTGTTTTGTGATTAGATGATCTCTAAAGTGGTTCAGTGGATAGAATGCCAGGGTTGGAGTCAGGAAGACTCATCTTCCTATGTTCAAATCTGGCCTCAAGATTCTTACTAGCCATGTGACCCTGGACAAGAAACTTAACCCTGTTTGCCTCAATTTTCTTATCTATAAAATGAGCTGGAGAAGGAAATGACAAACCACTCCAGAATCTTTGCCAAGAAAACTCCAAATGGGGTCACGAAGAGTCAGACAAGACTGAACAACAAAATCTCTTCCAGCTCGAACTCCCATGATCCTCAGCCCCAGAAGCAGTCATTCAATTAACTGGTTTATGAGAAGCCAGGTCCAGACTGTGTGCTAGGGAACCTTTCTGGAAAGATTCCAGGGTCTCAGGGAGGTCAGCGTTCTGGCTGTCTAATTATAGAGATACTTTTCCAAGTGACGGAAGAAGGGTGTCTGTAGGATGGATCGAAAGAGGACTGAGGCAGTAATACTTGAATCCCCTGCCTCGTCATAGTGAGGAAAATAATTTTGTAAACTTTAAAATGCTATGGAAATGGGAGTTGCCTCCACGGAGGAACTGGACTTTTCAGATGCACTTACCCTGTGATAACTTCTATGATGCTACATTTGTGGGAATAAATGCAAACGCCTGAATGGCTGCATGGACGGAGAAATGAATGCATGCATGCATGGATGCATAGATTGATGCATGAATGGATGGATAGATTGTAGGCAGGAAGGAAAGAAGCATTTATTAAGTACCTACTATATGCCAGAAAATGTGCTCAGTGCTTTACAAATATTATCTCATTTGAGCCTAACAACAACTTCAGGAGCCAGATGTTATTATAATCTCCACTTTACAGTTAGGGAGACCAAAGTAGACAGAGGTTAAGTGACTTGCCCAGGGCCACACAGCTAGTAAGAGTTTGATTTGAACTCAGTTCTTCTTGGCTCCAGGTCCTTTATCCACAGTGCCACCTAACTGTACTTTTTGAGGGAATAAATGTGATGGGCAAATAGATGGATTCGTGAATGGATACATAGATGGATGTATGGATGCATGGATGGATGTATGGATGCATATATGGATGATGAAGGGATGCACAGATGGATGCATGGGTGCATGGATGGATAGATGGATGGATGCATGCATGGATGGATGCATGCATACATGGATGATGAAGGGATGCATAGATGGATACATGGGGGCATGGGTGGATAGATTGATGCATGAATAGATGGATGCATCACAAATTAATGGATACATGAATCGATGGATTTAGAATGTTTTAGAGAACCTAGGGGTTACCCTGGAGCCTAAAACTTGACTTATTTTTCTCATTCTAGGACACAGCTGGCCAGGAAAGATACCGGACCATCACCACTGCCTATTACCGTGGTGCCATGGGCTTCATCCTCATGTATGACATCGCCAATGAAGAGTCCTTCAATGCTGTCCAAGACTGGTAGGGAATACACACACTCTGGCCTGTGTCTCCACACCCTCAGTGCCCAACACCACAGGTTGTGGGGAATGAGAAGCAAGGTTCATACCAACTAATTAAGATACAAAAGTCAGTACCACAACCATCCTATGCAGACTTTGAAGGAAACTGCTTCCTTCTTCCTGGGCACAGGCAGCTAGTGTATTGGAATAGCAAGAGCCTGTGCCAGGAGTCAGGAGACCTGTGTCTGAATCCTGCTTCACTTTGGCCTAATGTACTGTGTGTCCTTGGGCAAAGTCATTTCTCTTTTCTGGGCCTTGATCCTACCCAATCCAGGCCTTTAAGGACAAGCTTCTCTGCATAAAGACAAAATGAAAAAAAGTCCCTGTCCTCAAGAAGTTAACATTCTACCCTGTTTCCTCCTCTGTAAGATGGGTGTAACACTACTACTACTACTACTACTACTACCACCACCACCACCACCACCACCACAACACCTAATATGTAATATGGCATCTTTTCAGTGCCAGGCATTGTGCTAAGTAAACATTTTACAAATATCTTGTTTAATCCTAAAAACAACCCTGAGATAAAGATGCTAGTATTATCCCCACTTTACAAATGAGAAAACTAGAGCAGACAAGGTTAAATGATTTGCCCAGGGTCACACAGCTAGGGAGTATCTGAAGCTGGATTTGAACTCAGGTCTTCCCCACCCTGCTCAATCCCCATCTGCTTCTGCTTACCTCATGAATTGTTGTAGGAAAAGAGCTTTGCAAACCTCACAACATTCTAGAGATGGAATGCTCAGGATCCATCCATTAGGATCTCTAAGACCCTCTGGGGAGCTCATATAGTGGTTCCAGGCCTGGCAGATTCATCCCCCCCTCTATCTTGATCTCTTTGGGCCTGGAAAGGGGGTGCTTTCTTGGGATCTAACTGGAAGCTCTCAGGGGTATCCCATCCTTAAGAAGGGTGTAAAGTTCTTGATTATGGGGAAGGCCAGCCCGGTTGATCATTGGGACCCTTAGTGCCAGCAGCTTGCTGTGCCATTGGGGACAAAGGCCCTGACCCCCTTACTACCCATGCCAACCAGATCACAATCCCACCCTCTCCTGCCCAGAGTCTCATCTCTGGCACGTTTGGTCCCAGCCCAAACATTGTATAGGGTATGTGGGCCATACATTCTTGTTGAATTGGACTGAACTGAGATTTGGGTCAAGAGGTTCCTAATCTCTTGTGTCATGGATCCCTTTGGCAGTTTGGGGAAGTCTATGGATCTCTTTTCAAAAGAGTATTTTTAAATGTATAAAATA
This sequence comes from Trichosurus vulpecula, assembly GCF_011100635.1. NCBI lineage: Eukaryota > Metazoa > Chordata > Mammalia > Diprotodontia > Phalangeridae > Trichosurus > Trichosurus vulpecula. The sequence continues at coordinate 28,264,967 of NC_050576.1, forward strand.
AGATACATAGGATTATAAAGAAAGCCAATTATATATATGTATACACACACACCTATATATGCATATATACACATGCATGTATATGTATATAAATATACATGTATACACACATATATACATACATACACATATTTTTAAATTCATAGATCTCAGATTTAAAAAACCCTTGTTTGAGTCAAGGTTCTCAAGGTTCTTAAGGCTCTCATGAGGCTGGAAAACTGATAAGCTAGGAGAGCGAGGCCAGTTAGTCCCAGACAACGCTCCAGGCTTCGGTCTCAGGCACACAGCCCCTACCATCCCATCCTCTCAGGCTCGTCCTCTCTTTCCCAGCTGTGCCACATCTGGCCCCTCCTCCTATCCCACCTCCCTTCCTCCAATCTTGCTTCCAAGCTGACTAGCTCTGATGACCTTTTTGCATGGATGACTCAGATCTCACCTTTTACCACGGATGAGACTCCAGGCTCTGGCTGGAGACATGTTCCGATTCTTGCTTTTATGGGGGTTTTACTGCAGGACTGCCTCTATCCCACCTTCCTGTTGCAAAGGGAGAACAAAAGGTCTGAGCCAGCCCAAGCTTATCTGACCGGGCTCAGTAACTAACACCATCTCTCATTTCTGAAGTGCTTTCTCCCGAGAGCCCTGCACAGTAGGGAGCGCATAGGTTAGCATCCCCATTTTACAGAGTAGTAGACTGAGACTCGGAGAGGTGAAAAGATGCATGGTTACATGTCCACTCAGTGTTGAGCCAAGATTTAGACCCAGGCCTCTGAATTTGACTTCAAATGTAGTCTCCTTTGAGCTGAGAGGGACCCCTTGTACTTCATCCAGTCAGCCCCCTCAATTCAGTTCAATCCAACAGGTATTTAACAAGCTCAGATTCCTTGCCAAGTGCTGTGTTTGTTAGGTGTACAAGGACAGAAATGACACAGCTCCTGCCCTCCAAGGGCTTACGTTCCACCAGCCTCATCTTCTAGATGTAGTCCTGCCCCTATCACTTACTGCCTGGGTGATACTGGTCCTCTCACTCGGCTTCACCTTCCTTTTCTGTGAAATGACGGGGTTGGATCAGATGGCTTCTGTGGAACCCTGCAGCTCCAGAACTCTGCTCCTATGAGAAACTGAGGCGCAGAGACCAGGAAGCGACTTTCTCAAGGTCACACAGTCAGTAACAGATTTAAGACTAGAGTCTGGTTCTTGAGGCCCTAAGCCCCCGTGCTTTTTGCTCTGTGCTATGAGTAATCACTCTCAAACACGTCTGTAGCCACCCCTTCCTCCCTCCTCTTCACCCCGGGGCACAGGATTGAAATAAATACATTTCTCCTAGGCTTTGGGGGTCCCTACACCAGTTGAACTCCACCGAGGTTCTTGTTTCTCTTCGCAATAACCCATGAGGAGGTTAAGACAGGGATTGTTACCCCATTCCCCATATGGGGAAACTGAGGCCTAAAAGTATAGGATCCTCATTTGGTCATCTAGTGGAGCTCCCTCCTTTTACAGGTAAAGACACTGAGGCTTAGAGAGGCTAAGAGATTTGCCCAAGTTATACCTCTACCAGGGGGCAGATCCAGGGTTTTCCTGAAGTCCAGGTCTGGCCATGTAACCCCTACTATTCAATAAACCCTGGCATTACCTCTAGGGCAGTATACAAAATACTCTGGCTTTGAAAGCCCTTCATAATCTGGGCATTTCCTCCTTTTCCAGTCTTCTTACACCTCACCCTCCTCCACATACTCTGCCAACTCTGACCTCCTTGCTGCTCCTAGAAAAAGGCGTCGCCTCTGAACTCTGAGCTTTCTCATTAACTGCCCTCCCACCTCCTCACCCTGCCCCCCATGCCTGGAATTCTCTCCCTCTGCACCTCTGCCTGGCTCCTGGGCTTCCTTCAAGACTTAGCTAAAATTCCGCCTTATGAAGGAGGCCTTTCTCCGTGCCTGTCCTTCCCCTAAACCATCCAGTGCCTTCCCTCTGAGGATGCCTCTCTTTATACAGAATCTATCTTGTATATACCTAGCTGTTTGCAGGTTGTCTCCCCCTCATTAAAATGGAAGCTCCTTGCACAAAATCTAATTTGGGGCAGCTAGGTGGCACAGTGAGTGGAGCACCGGCCCTGGAGTCAGGAGGACTTGAGTTCAAATCCGGCCTCAGTCACTTGACACACTTACTAGCTGTGTGACCTTGGGCGAGTCACTTAACCCCAATTGCCCTGCCTTCCCCCCTCCAAAAAAAAAAAGGAAAAAGAAAAATCTAAGCTTCTGAGGCCAGGCCTGCTTTTTGTTTGTTTGTTTGCCTTTCTTCCCATCCAAGCATTTAGCAAAATTCCTGGTACTTGGTTAGCCCTTATTAAATGTTTGTTGATTGACTGGCTGTCTGACTCAGGGTGGGACGACCCAGCCTTCCTCCAGCACTGGGTGGGGGTAAGGGAGGGGGAAGGGCAGGAGGAATGGTTTGAGCCCTCCTGATTCAGGGATAGGGAGCTGTCCAGGCCCAAGTACACTCAAGTGATTAACCCCACCGCTCTTTCTTCCTCTGTTCCAGGGCCACCCAGATCAAGACTTACTCCTGGGACAATGCCCAGGTCATCCTGGTGGGGAACAAGTGTGACATGGAGGACGAGAGAGTTGTGCCCACTGAAAAGGGGAAGCTCCTTGCAGAGCAGCTTGGTATGCATGTGTGCATGCATGTAAATGCATGTGACTAGCACGTTAGGTGTGCATGCGTGTGTTGGCCCTGCAGAAGGGGAAGGAAAGCTAGGGAGGAAGCTTGTCTGGCTCCAAGGCAGCAGTCCCTGTTGCCCAGAAAGTCCTCAGGATGCCTAATAGTCTGACGGGGCCCCCAGGGGTGGAGGCTTGAGGCCACTCAAGTGGAGGGAGCAGGGAGAAGGGTGATTTGGGGATCACAGAATTTTAGGGCTATGAGGGAAGCTATGGATTCTAGAAGGTGGACGGAAGGAGGGATGGCATTCCAGGCACAGGGGACAGCCTTAGCAAAGGCATGGAGGCAGGAAGTTTGTGAGGAATGGCAAGAAGGCCACTTTGGCTGGGCCAAAGAGCTCATGAGGAGGAATAATGTGGCAAGACTGACTGGAGGCTGTGAAAGGCTTGCAGTTCCAAACTGGAATGAGTGAACTGCCCATCGCTGGAGGGCCTTAAGCTGAGGCTGGGCGGCTATTTGGGGGGGGGGGGGCTGCTGAAGGAATTTTCTGAGCTTTAGATTCTGTGATCATTTGAAAGGGTCTCAGAGGTCTATGAATCTGAGCTGCCTGATGCATCAGCCTGCTCATGGCCTAATGGCCTCCACTGACAGGGATCTCATGGACAAGGCCATCCAGCTGAGCTCCAGGGGCAGCAGCAGCCCACTTGGGGCTCAGCCTTTTCCACCTGCCAGGAGACAATCATACTAATTGGTTCCTTGTCTTCACCCCATTGTCAGTTGCTGAAGGTTTCCCTTAATGAATCCATGCAAAGGTTCTGCCCGGCTGGGAGGCAGAGGAATGTCAGGAGTGCCTGTTAGCTGGCATCAGTGGCATGGACAGGCCATATAGGGGGAGGGATATTGGTGCAGGGTTGGTGCAAGAAGCAGTCCTGGAGTCTGTTAATGCCGACAGAATTCTCCAACCAAGAGCATCTTTCTAGTAACATCTGGTTCACATCATCCCAAAAGAACCTTCTTCCGTCCCAGGTTCCCACCTGTATGGCTTTGCTGCTGCTGCTGCCCTCCTCTCCCACTGGATGGTTGTGGGGCCCTAATCGGACATACAGGGCTTTTGCAAACCTTAGAGCCTTGAAAAAAGTCAGCTGTTATTCCAATGCTAAATCAATGACCTCTCAACCTTTCCCCCAAGGCCAATGGTGGCAAAGGGGCTAAAAGTGGGAAAGGTTTTGTTTTGGGTTTAAAACAACCACAAAGATACCTGTTAATGAGCAAGAGTTGGGGGTGGGGAAGGGGCAGGTTCATTTCCTTTGAGTTTGACTAATGAGATCCACTGCCAGTTACTAATTACAGTCCTGACAGTTAAGGGACAGACCCTTCCTCCAGCTTCTTTCTTTCCTTCCTCTCCTTGTCTCACCCATTCTTGGCCCTCTCCCTCTCCTCTCCTGTCTCGAAGTCCCTCTTCTCCATCTTCCTTCTCCCTCTCCTGGTCCCTGCTCTCTTTATCTTTCTCCCTCCTTCATCTCCTTATCCCTTTCCTCTCCCTTCTCCATCTCCTTAGTCCTGTTACTCTTCTCCCTTTTTTTTTTGAGGCAATGGGGTTAAATGACTTGTCCAAGGTCACACAACTAGTGAGTATCCAAGGCCAGATTTGAACTTAGGTCCTCTTGCCTCCAGGCTGGCGCTTTATCCACTATAGCGCCACCTAGCCCCTCTGATCCTCTCCTCCTGGTCCAAATCCCTTTCCCTCCCTCCTGTCTCTCTCTTTCTGCCTCTTCCTATTCCTCTCTCTCTTCTTCCTCTCCCCCTCTCTCTATCCTCATTCCCTGGGGGATTCCTACTTCAGGTCATAGTTGGACCAGAAGTTCCTGTCTCTTCCAACTTTAGGATGCTATCATAAAAATGCCATTTCTACAGCACTCTAAGAACTTTACAAACCCTAGGAGAGAAGGGACATAAGTATTATTACCACCACTTTGCGAAGATGAAAATGGGGACTGAAGAGTATTTAAGGCAGGGCCACAAAGCCAGTGAATGTTAGAGCTGAGGTGGCTTCAGGCCAGGGCTCCAGACTCCCAAGCCCAGCTCTGTGTCATGGCCATGAGGATCTCCTGTTAATCTTAGGATTTATCAAGTTCTGTTTCCCTCTCTGCAGGGTTTGACTTCTTTGAAGCCAGCGCAAAGGAGAACATTTGTGTCAGGCAAGTCTTTGAGAGACTGGTGGATGTTATCTGTGACAAGATGTCCGAGACCTTGGAGACAGAGCCTGCCCTGGCCAGTGGGGCCAAGAACACGCGCCTCACAGATACCCCTCCACTCCTCCAGCCCAACTGCTCCTGCTAGGCCTAGCGGGCCATGCTCCCCCTGCTCTCTGGGAACTCACCCCAAAGCCCTACTTTCCCACACTCTTTCCTTTCTCTTGAAATTCTCCCCTCCCCCTCCCCTTTGTTAACTGAACAGCTCTCTCATGGGCCTCAACATCTTTCTTCTATAACTGGTCCTCATGGAATCTACCATTTGTATTCTGGGTCCTGGAAAATGTGATGCTCTCAACCCTCTGTGAGTGGGCCCTGCTTTATAAATGCTCCTGGGTTAGAAAGGACCTTTGAGGGCATTGAGCCTCCCTCCCCCCCTTCCCATTTCACAAAAGACAGAATTTGGTTCCAGAGAAGAGGTGTGACTTACCCAAAGTCACCAAGCTGGGGAGTAGCATAGCCAAGATTTGAGTCCATAGCACTGTACTGCATCCCACTGAAAAAGCCTTTCCCAAATCCCGAGGTTTGCCCCATATAACACCTTTTTAGGCACAGGCTGATTGCTTAACATGAGGGCCATCCACATGGCCAACACAAGGTTAGCTGGAGAGAGACATGTATAAAATTGTCTATTTCCCATCCTGTTCCTTAGCGGGTTTCTTTTCTGGTTGTCCTGAGAACCTGAACCCTGTCCTAGGGGTACTCCTGGGGCTTGAAGGTAATAAGGAGAGAGCTGATCTCTGGGGAGCCTGGAAATATGGGATTGGAGACTTCATACTGGAAAGGACCTCAAATATTGTCAAGTCCACCTTGTTCCTTTTCACAGGGGAAGAAACTGAGGCCCAGTGAGGTAGAACTGGAAGAGAGGCAGCTCTTTTAGGAGAGACAGTGAATAGAAGACTGGATTTGGGAGAGAGGACATGAGTTCAAATCCCCACTTTTCTATTTCCTGGATTGCCGATCTTGGGCAAACCCTCTCCTCTGTGTGGCCCTCAGCTTTCTCCTCTGTAAAATGAGAGATGAACTAAAGGACCTCTACGGACCTAACCAGCTCCACTGTGGTCTTAACAAGGATGAAGGAGCCCAGGCTGGTTTAGATACAGTTTATTTCTTGACGGTGGAGGTGGGGTTCAGTGATTCTCCTGAAGCACGTTCAGGGTTCCATTACAAAAAAGAGTGAGGGAGGAGGTGTTTCTGGGATGCTGGTTTTGTATCTTTTCCCTCTGCCTAGAGCCAATCTGCTCTCCTCCATTCAAAATGCGTCTGCTAGCAAGTAGTTGATCCCTTCTTCAGTGGGTCTGATCCTGGAAAGCCAACCCAGTATGTCTGTTCTGGGGGACACAAGGAAACTGAATATAGAGCCCCCAACTAGAGCCCATGCTCCTGGAAGAGTAGGCAAGTAAGCTAAATCCTAGAATCCCAGAGCTTGCTAGAGCCTCCAAGGTGCCTCGTCTAATCAGTACCTAAACAAAACCCCCTCTACAACTTACCCAAGTGGTCACTCAGCTTCTGTTTGAAGAATCCCAGTGATGACGAGCTCCCTACATTAACAGTTGTCAAACTAATGACTTACTAGGAAAGAAAGTCTTTACCTGGTATCTCATAATTTAGGGGCATTTGCACCTATGAGATCAGGACTCCTTCCACTCTCTAGATGGCAAAAAGGTAGGTTAGGTTGGAGTGTGTGACTAGAAATACCACAATATACATTGTATCCCCATGAGGCAGGTTCATTTAGGTAACGGTTCATTCCAAGTTTCTCGTCAAACCTAGAAAGGGCGAGAGACAGCAGAGAACAAATTCAAGGCTGGAGAAAAGGTTCTTTTTGTGAAGGAAGTGGGCTGTCTTGGTAAGGCTTACCAAGACCCACCTGATAGTCATTTAAGAGGAGCTACTGGAGTGGTGAAGAAAGCATTGGATGGGGCATTGGGAGACCAGAGTTCTAATCCCAATTCAGCCACTGACTTGCTGTGTGACCTTTGGATAGTTCCTTCCCCTCTCTGGGCCTTAGTCTCTCCTCATTAAAATGGTGGGATTGAGTTAGATGATCTCTAAATCCCCCTCCACCACCAGAGTCCTTCCCTGTTCTGACATCATCTGTTCCAAAGCTCATCCCACCTTGGACAATCTATGACTCCAGTGTCAGTCAATCAAACAAATAAGCATTTGTTAAGTGCCTACTATGTGCTAGGCTTGGGGATGTAAAGACAAAAGTGAAATAAATAGTCCCTGCCTTTGAGGAGTTTACAATCTAACCAGAGAAGATGTCCATATACAGGTGTATACGTCATACATATATAACATGCGCCAGGTAATTGGGGGGAGGTGCTAGCGATTGAAGAGATCAGGAAAAGCTTCATAAAGAGGGCCGAGTCTTGAAGTTGGGGATGTTAAGAGTTGGTAGTGAGAGGGGAGTGTATTCCAGCCTGTGCAAAGTCATGGAGGTGGGAGATGGAGTGAACAGGGTGAGAAACAGTAAGGTAGCCTTAGATCATTTGGGACTGAGCTAAGCCATCGATCCTGACTCCACAAGAGCCTTATTCCAGCAAGTATTTGGGTAAGGAGGTGGGAAAGAGAGGACGATTCCACTTTGGCCAAAAAGAAACCAAAAACTCCATTGTGCCAAGAAGACCCTTTTGTAAGGGAGGCTGTGGGCAGCCTCACTCTGGAGCTGTCCAATGTCCTGCCCCAGCCTACCTTTGAGTACCTGGGAAAGACAAAGGCAAGAGTTTGAGGAAAGAAGGGAGTTAAGGGCAGCCGTGTGGACTGGGACCTGAAGGGACCACTGAGCTTATTGACATGGCCTAATCATGTGAACCTCAGATTTCCATTCTTCAAAATACGATGACAGGACCATGTAGATCTGGAAGGAATCTTAAACATTATGCAGTCCAAGCCCTTCATGTCATTGGTGAGGCTCATGAGGTCTGGAGGGGCCAGTTCAATACATTTCAAAGTCAGCAAGCATTTATTAAGCACCTACTATATGCCAGGCACTGGGGATATAAAAATAAAATGATCCATGCTCTTAAGGAGTTTGGGGGAGATAACATGGGACTGACATAAGTAAATATGAGGTAAATTAAGGAGGGAGAGAACACTAGCCACTGGGTAGATAAGGTAAGGCTTCTGGATGAAGGTAAAGGAATTGAAAATTTCTGAGAGGTATTGAAGCGACTGGTCCAAGGTCACACAGCTAGTAAATGGCAGAGTCAGGATTTAAATCTAGGTTCTCAGACTTCTGGTCCAACTGCTTTGAGCAGCAGCAGCTGGTAAAAATTCAGTTCAGTACTTGTTGCCATTTACCTGAATGAACACCCTCAGCTGCAAAGGAGATCCACCTGTGTTTTGGGATGTATGACTAGAAAAAGATTGCTAATAACATAGTGTACGCACTTCTGGCTTTACCTGGATTATCCTTATGCCTTACGTGGGATGATAACTCCGGACTGAAAGGCAGAGTGGTAGAATAGGAAGAGGCATGGGTTCGGAGCCTGAGGAGCTGGGTTTCAGATCCTCATCTTCAGTACATACATCCTTGCTACTGTGTGACCTTTGAGTAAATCATTTATCCTCTCTAGGCCTTGATTTTATAGGTTCATAGATTTAGAGCTGGAATAAACCAAAGGGGTAATCTGGTTCAACCTCCTTGCTCTCTAGATAGTCCAGAGAGGTTAAGGGATCTCGCCAAAGTTACACAGGGAGTAAGCGGCAGACCTCAGTAAGAGGAAGAGGTTTGACTAGATCAGGAGTTTTAATCTGGGTGGGGGAGGGGAGCTGTGAATACAGATAGAGAAAATGACACCTTCATTTTCACTAACCTCTGACTGAAATAGAGCATTTCCTTCGATTATTTAAAAACATGATTCACCAAACTGACTGCCAAAAGGGTCGACACAAGATAGGTAAAAAACAAACAGACAAACCCCCTTGGACTAGAGGATCTCTTCCTGAAATTGTTTAGTTTAGTGGAAAGAGTACTGAAACAGGAGTCATGGGAGCTGAGTTCAAATCCAGATTCTCTCACTAGCTGTGTGACCTTGAGAAAGTAATAGGCTCTCTGGGTCTCAGGTTCCCCATGTGCAAAATGAGACATGATGGCCTCTGAAGTCCCAGAGCTCTGGAGCTATGATCCTATGATTCCCTGCCTAATCTCATTTGAGCTTTCGCCACAATCCTCTGTAGAGAGAGATTATCTTCCCCGTTTCACAGATGAGAAGATTGAGGCTGGGGGCGGGACATAGAAGGGATAACTTGTACAAAATGGCAGGGCTAGGATTGTACCCCAGATATCCTGATTCCAAGTCCTTTGCCTTTGCCCTCCACCAACACCTCTCCCTGTGCCTATCAATCTCCTCATGCCCCTGTGCCCACAAGTGCGCTAGCCCTGCATCTTGGGGTTTTCTCTGGTCCCCTTGGGGTTCATGCTTGGTATTCAGCAGTCTTTGAGTCTCCCAAATAAAGACCTTGAGGGGACATCCAATTGAACCCTACAAAGTGGGTGTTTTAGGGGGAAACCTTCACACAGGAGCATGAGAAGATACGTGGGATCACTCTAGCCACCCAAGCAGACTTCTCTGTCCCTTAAACCTCAGCCTTGCACTTGCCACCATCACTCTGTCCAACCACACTGTGACGTCCATCCATCCATCCACCCATCCATCCATCCTGCAGCTAACATTCTTCAAGCACCCTGCCCCATCTCCCTGGAGCCACATCCTGCCCTCACAAGGAGCAGATATAGGCCAAATGTGCAATACAGTATTGTATCTCTTGCGCTGTCAGTGATCCATGTGTGCGTGTGTGTAAATATAAACCAGTTCCTGATTTATTGTTGAATGTTACTCTGTAGCTGTTGTTAGTCTTTGGGGGAGGGGGGGAGGGGAAGAAATGCTGAGTCAAGAGCATGCAGCTGGGAGGACACAGAGAATACTGAAAAATAGAGCATCCTAGAATGTTAAAAGAATGTGAAAGCTGGAAGAAACTTAGAGCAGAGACTGTCAGAGCTGAAAGGAATCTTAGAACAGGGAATCTCAGAGCTGGGAGGGGCCTGAGAACAGGGGATGTCAGAGCTGGGAGGGGCCTGAGAACAGAGAGTGTCAGAGCAGGGAGGGGCCTGAGAACAGGGGATGTCAGAGCTGGGAGGGGCCTTAGAACAGGGGATGTCAGAGCTGGGAGGGGCCTGAGAACAGGGGATGTCAGAGCTGGGAGGGGCCTGAGAACAGGGGATGTCAGAGCTGGGAGGGGCCTTAGAACAGGGGATGTCAGAGCTGGGAGGGGCCTTAGAACAGGGGATGTCAGAGCTGGGAGGGGCCTTAGAATAGGGAGTATCAGAGCTGAGAGGGGCCTTAGAACAGAGAATGTGGAAGTTGGGAAGAATCTTAGAATAGGGAATGTCAGAGCTGAGAGGAAGCTTAGAACAGTGAATGTCGGAGCTGGGAGGGATCTTAGAACAGGGAGTATCAGGGCTGGGAAGGACCTTAGATCAGGGAGTGTCAGAGCTGGGAGGGGACTTAGAATGCCCAAATGTTGTCCAGTTGGTCCACCAGAGGGGTTTGGGGACCATCCTGAATCCCTGTGGCTGTCACCTGTACTCTGCATCTCCTGGACAATCCTGAGAAGAATTTTTAAAACATTTGTTTACAGACGATGGGAGCAGGCTATCTTCCTGAGTTCAAATCTGGTCTTAGATACATCCTGGCTGTGTGACACTGGCAAGTCACTGAACCCCGTTTGCCTCAGTTTCCTCATCTGTAAAGTGAACTGGAGATGGAAATGTCAAACCACTTCAGTGTCTTTGCTAAGAAAACCCTAAACAGGGTCAGGAAGAATCAGTTATGACTGAAATGACTGAACGACAACAAACGTGCCAGACGTGCTAAGTGATGGATCCAAGGAAAGAGAGGAAGATTAGAGTCCTCGGCTTAAAAAATGTCCTTATAAATTTTATCCAGAAAAGAGCGCTGGATTCAAAGTCATAGGAGCTGGGTTCTAATTTTGGCTCTTCCACTAATTCAGTGACCTTGGACATGTCATTGCCTTTCTCTGGGTCCCAGTTTCCTCCTTTGTCAAGTGAGGCAGTTAGACTAAGTGATCTCTAAGGGTCATTCTAGGTGAAAGTTCTATGATTCAGAACCAGCCAGCCAGGCAGGTCAGGAGATGGGTTGGAGCAGTTTCACGGCACCCACAGCAATGGGAGCTTGATCAGCTGGAAAAACCTTTGGGCTTTTAAGCCCACACAGGGCTGCCAAGGGGTGGGCCACTGTTTCAGGCATTCTAGATCAGCTGATGAGCTGACATTTACTAGTGATTTTAGGCAAGGCCAGGTCCAGCTGGACACATGGGCTGAGGTCCAGGGGTGGTGGGAAGGGCCTGGTGCCCAGATCTCAGCCCATCATTAGGGCATCCTTTCCTTCATGTTCCAAGTGCAACCCCTGCCTAGAGCATCCTCACATCCACAAGCAGGCATGGTTGCATCTCCCCCCCAGCCAAACCTCCCCCTCCCCGCTGTGTGACATCACCGACACAAGGTTCTGCAAGCAGCTGGTGAGAGGTTTTGTCAGCTGCGCTGCTGAGGGTTTGCAAATAGCAACGTTATCAAAGACGACGGGCGTTTATGAGACCCATCAGTAGCAAACAAGGTTCCGGCCTGCCTCCTTTCATCATTAAACCTTCCTTTCTTCTCTGGTTGATGAGAAACAGCCACAGCTGGGCTCTGAGAGTCTCCTTCCCAGCTTGTCCCCCTCCCTGATGTCTGGGTCTTCATCCAGGCTTTATTTCCAGTTTTCTAGGACTTCAGAAAGCTTTCCAAATGATTAGGCCTGCTTGAAGGGTACAGCTGTAGTGCCCAGTAGCCTGAAGGGAGCTGAGAGCTGGTAGGAGGGAAGAAGAAGGAATCTCATGGGTACCTATGAAATTTGAAAGAAGACGTTGGGTTGGTTGTCCTTGAGAGCTAGGAATTTATTCCCATTGAACTCTGGTTCTGCTACTTTCAACCTGTGTGACCTTGGACAGGGCACTTAACCTCTGTGGGCCTCAGTTTCTTTATCTGTAAAATGAGGGGTTTCGATTATATGGAAAGAATGCTAACATTGAACACACATTTACTTCCATTGACTGTTTCCTAACCTCCCTGAGCTTCAATATCCTCATTTATAAATGGGAGGTGAGACTCCATGGCCTCCGAGGTCTTTTCCAAACCTAGAGCTATCACCCGTTATTCATAAGTGGGCCCTGTGAATTTTGAGAAGGGGGAAGCTTATTGTCTCTCAAACTTAATCTGGAGATATCTGATGAGAAGGTACACGAGCTAACCAGGACTATAAGAGGTCCCCTTTCCTTGCCTCTGAGGCAGCCAGCCCTATACCCCAAGTCTGAAGGTGTCCTCTTTCCATTTAGTGGAAGGAACACTGGACTTTGAGTCTAAAGGCATGGGTTTGATTCTCTGTTTAGCCAGTACCTAGTTATGTGACCTTGGGTGAGTCACATCCTTTCTCTCTAGGCTTCACTTGCCTTTGAAAGGTGATCAGTTGGATTAGGGGGCTCAGACTGGCATCAGATGACACTATTCACACTCTGGGTCCTGTCTTATTTCTAACCAGAGGTTGGAGGGTGGAGACAACTCACGGCAGAAACTGAAAACTAGAAAGAAGGGCAAACTATTTGTGTGAGTGAACTTGGCAAGATTTGCATTGTCATCCGGTGCTGTTCAAAAAACATTTGTGGAATAATCTAAGCACCTACTGTGTGTTGGGCTCTGGGGCTACAAGGATGAAAATGAGACCATCCTTGCCGTCTACTGGGGATCTCAAGGGTCCTTTCTAACGCCCCAGCTTCCTAGAGTCCCTACTCTACCCTAAGATGACTAGGTGACAGACACAGGGAAGACGCTCAGGCAGTTAGTTCCTGTCCGCTCATTCTTCTTCCTCTCAGAGGTCAGCCCTTTCCAGGATGTGCAATGGGTCAGAGTAAATGTCTAGACCACTTTACTTGGCAGCTCTGAGAAATCCTAAGATTGAGAACTGAAGGGGACCCTAGATCTGATCCAGCACCCTAGTTTTATAGAGAAGGAAACGACACCAGAAGAGTTGAAGTGACTCACTTACAGTCACACAGTGAGTCACAGTGCCAGGATGTGGACCCAGGTTCTCTGACCCCCAAATCAGGCTCTTTCTGCCATCCCACTATGGCAGCCCTGGAAGATCAAAGGGAGTATTCAAGGGTCTTTGGGGGGCTCAGCTATGTTTGTAATCTCACCTGTCAGATTTCCAGGACTGGTGAGATTAATATTAGAGAGGATCCGGGGCAAAGGGGCTAATTGGTGCCAATAGGGGACAACAGAGTCTTGGCCCACTATGAGCCTACCACTCTTAGAAGGGGCAACCTTGTGTTCCTAGTCAAAGGAAGGAAGAAGGAAGCTGATATGATGAAGCCCAGTGTGGCAGACAGAGCTGGCAAGTTTCTATCCTCAGAAAAAAAGGACCCAATACTGAAATAACTGAACACCAGATATCAACAGTGCTAGGAGGAAATAAACAGGAAAGCAAAACTGAGGCATGGGGGATGACAGACTGGAGACATGGAATTTCAGAGTTGGAAGAGACTTTGGGGACCACCGTGCAGGCCACAGTTCAGCCTGTTCCTGATGGAGAAATCCTATGACATCCTTGGCAAGTGGTCATTCAGCCTATGCTTGAAGACCTCCAAAGATGGAGAACTCGCTATCTCTTGAGTCGGTCAGTCAATAAACGTGTATTAAGTGCCTACTCCATGCCAGGCACCGTGCTAGGTAGGGAACGCAAAGAAAGCCAAATATAATCCCTGCCCTCACAATCTAAAGGGAGAAATAACATGCCGACAATTAAGCACAAACAAGCTACCTACAGGATAAATTGGAGATTATCAACGGAGGAAAGGCACTAGTATGAAGGGGGGAAGACTCCCTTAAGAAGCAGGGAGCCCTGAGGCACCCCATTGCACTTATTTGATACCTGTAACAAAGTTTTTGTGACGCAGAGTTGAGATCTCCCTCTTGGGGGCAGAGCTTCATGCACCTTCCTGCAGGGTTGAAGTTCTGCCCCCTGGAGCCGAACAGAACATGCCTGATCCTTGCTGTACTCGAGAAGCCTCCAAATATCGAAAGACAAATCGTGTGCCCCGTCCTTCAAGTGATCAGTCTAGGCTGAACATCCTCAGCTCCTTCAATCAATAAACATCTTCAGAGGTTAGATGGGCAAAGATAAACTCCAATCCGAGGGGAGCCTGGGGGTGGAGGAGGAGTTGACCAGTGTCATTCCAAGGCCAGCCACGGCCAGTGATGGCCATCTGGGATAGCTGGGCAGTAAGCAGGTCACCAAAGGCTATATCAGGGAAACCAGTTCAGAGAACCAGGTATTTATGATTACGAGCTGGGCCAGGAAGAGAACCAAGGGTATGGTCTCTGGCAAGGAGAAGATGGCCAGGGATTAGAGTGGTAGAAATTTGATTGAATTCCACAAACATTAAGAACCTACTATGTGCCAAGCTATGTGCTAAGTGCTGGGTATTCAAAAACAAAATGAGCTTTCAAGGTTGCCCTCAGAGAGTTTACATTCTACTGGAAAGACCCAGGGGCCTGGAGAGCAGGGTTTGAGTATCAGCTCGGTCACCAGTTTCCTATGGGATTGACTGACTGATCTCTGGCGGCACAAAATGTGTAAAAACTCATCTCTGAACCTTGGTTTTGTCCTGAGGAAGCGGACTAAGACCGGCTGATTTTGCAGGTTTCTTCCAGCTCTGATTTTGTTGAATCTGGGTCCCAGATGATAGATCCAGACACAATTCCATTTGGCATAGAATTCCTTGGGAAGAATGAGCAGAACTGGGAAAAAGACTACACCAGTGCCTGGGCCTTCTCTCTCACTGCCCCTCCTGAGTTCTAGCCAAGTAGTTGCTTCCATGTATTTAGATCTTTTCTGAATCTCAGAAACTGCCTAATCTCCATGGTATGCTGTGGGATGTGTGTAAATATGTGTGTACCTTCCCACACTAGGGTACAGGATAACTCTTCCATTTGCTGACACCTGTTCTGTTCTGTGCAGACAAATTCCATTTTATTTGAAAAGGCAGAAATTCCAGATTCTATGGAAGCCCTGACCTGACTGGTAATGGGGAAACCAACACCCCTGTGTGCATGGTGTTTGGCCCCCTTACTCATTAGTGCCTTCCTCACATGTGTAGGCCAGAGCCCTTGGCCTCCAGGAGCTCACCGTGGGTTCGGTGCTTTTAGGAGGTGACAGGAGAGGGGGGAAAACAAGATCAGTGAGTTCTAAAGAAGCAGAGAATTCACAGGAAGAAACTCCACAGACCTGAAGGACTCCAATCAGTGAGAGAGTAACCGAATTTGGAGCCAGAGGACCTGGGTTCAAGTCTTGGCTTTGGGTAACTCCTTCACCTTTCTAGCCATTTCCCACTTTGTAAATTCTAGGGGATGGATTAGATGACTCCTAAGCTCCCTAGTAACTGGAAGTCTACGAACCTATCAATCCACTTCTCCAACCTTTACAGCCCCCTTAGACCAAGAGTCCCCTGCCGTGAGGGTCTGTAAGCACAGGCTGGAGGAAGAAGCTGATTCATTAAGGAGCCTCCCTCGTACTCAGGCTCTGGAGCCCCTTGTAACCTTGGGCCCCATGAATGGGAGCATTCCTCCTGCACCTCCTTTTTCCAGCGCCAGTGTGGGCTCTTTTGGGTAATTGACTCCAGATCACAGTCTGAACTTTTAAAGTCGTTTAAAGCAAGCCCTTGTAGGTCCAATAACAAAAGCCTTTATTAATAAATAAAGTGGAGTGGAGTAAAATCAGCTCCCAATATGGTCCACAGCTTACTGCTGTTTCTTACCTAGATGCAGTGGACAGGGAAAGGTGCACCGCAGCTGCGGGGGCAAATCTGTCTGCGTCCAGTTAGAACTCGCCAGCCCGGGCTGACACGCATCGACTCGTGCGGGTGGGGACGCCCAGCAGCGCTCCCAGGGGATAAAACGCCGGAGAGGAGCGTCGCCTAGCAACCAGAGGGCAATGGACCTGAAAAAAAAAGGGAAGGAAAACTCATGGGGGCGGGGCCTTATCATGACGCCATGACAGTCCAGGAGCGAGGAGGCGGGAATATGCAGATAAAGAAATCCTTCCTTGGTTGGGAAAAAAAAGCTAGCTCGGGGTGGGGGATTACTTAAGGATCCAGCCAGTATAGGGGCAAAGAATCCCAGCAGGGGGGAGAAGGGTATCTGGAAGGATGTAATGTCCCTCCCAGGGGATCCAGGTGCAGCTACCCGGGTATCACCATATGTACAGGTTAGGTGAGCCGTCAGGTTGTACTGGTCCGGCAGCCTAAGTACTCTCCCGGAAGGCGACTTCTCCTTTGTACCGCGAGTGTGTTGAGCGCTGCGATTTCCTTTAATGTCAAAAGCTGCTTAGTCTTGGAGTGTTTTCTCCGAAAAACAGGAAATTTGGCTGGCATAGTTTGTGCTAATGGGGAACGGTTTTCGCCCTGTCCCCTGACTTTTTGATGAGAAAAATAGTTTTCATCTCCTCTAGAAACTAATTGGTTTTGGGCATGCATACAGTTATAACCCTTTTTTCTGCCAAATTGATATCTTAGTCTTGTCAAGGGATTCTCACAATACGGCCGCTTCTGTGAGAAACTGTCACCAGCTGACTGTTGACCTTAGCGACTGTCATTTTTTGGGTTGTTTTTGTTGATTTAAACGACTGTCGGGAATTACATAATGTAATTAGCTGGCCATCGTCGAATTAAAGTTCCGTTTTTCTGTAAGGTCTGACTTTCTAAAGTGCTCTAGAAACTCCAAGCTGCCAAGTACCGCCGTAGGGGGCATTAGGGTCAACTCGCAGCCCCCGTTTTTCTGGTCAGGAAAATGAGGGACAAAGTAAGTCCCTTGTCCCCTGGGTCTCACAACTGGGAAATGTCTGCCTTCCGAGCAGGCGAAATAAGGGAAGCGACTGGGGGAAGGTCATGCGGCTTTCTAGAGCCAGGAAGGAGGCGTCAGGAGACAATGACAACCCAGTGAAGTCCCGGGGTAAAGAGCACAGCTAGGTGGCACAGTAGATAGAGCAAGGAAGTCGGTAATACCGGAGTTCGAATCCTGCGTCATTCACTTACCGGCAAGTCACTTCACCTCCCCTTCAATTCTTCCCTACTAACCCCATCCCTCTTCACCCCCTTGCAAAACGAGGACCTAAATCACAGGGTATAAGAATAAAAGATTTCATAACTGTATATGCGTGTGTACGTATATACACGTATATCGCTTTGCACACTACATGAAGGCTGTATAAATGCTCGCCCTTATTCGGAGTCCGCGTGACTTTGCATGGGCAAAGTCCCCTCATCCTCCTGTTTCCCCCTCTGCAGGTGGCCTCTGAATTTCCTCTCAACTACGGTAATTGCTGTTCAGTCGTGTCCGACTCCTCGGCACTCCGCAGACCATTGCTGTCCATGGTCTTGGCAAAAACACCGGAGCGAGTTACCGTGTCCTTCTCCAGTGAATCCTTTTTTAATTCTTCCAGCAAACAGAGACGAAGTGATAACATGCCCAGCTAGGAAGCGTATGGGGCTGGATTTGAGCTCAGGTTTTCCTGACTCCAGACCCAGGGCTCTATCCACCGAGGCACCTGGCTGCCTCAAGCCGGTGAGACTGATCAGCAAAGAGCAGCGTGGCTGGACAAGCTGTCAAGCCAACGATCAAGTCAGTCGGTCAGTGAGCGGGCATTTATTAGGCTCTTACTATGTACCTGGAAGTGTGCTAAGCGATTGGAATACAAATATCAGCAAAGTGAAAAACACTAGTCGTCCTGGAGGAGCTGACGTTCGAGCTGTAACGAGAAGAGAACACATTTAAAAGGAAGGGTGTGGCTGTACGGGTGTGGGAGGGGAGTCTCAGGGCTAAGTGCTGGGGACGCAAAGAAAAGCAAAAACCCCGAAGGAGTTTACAGCGTGATAGGGGTAACAATTACCTACATATTAGACACATTACGAAGTAATTTGGAGGCATGGAAAGGACGAAGCGCAAAACCTGGGAAATGGAAGTTACAGTGTCCAGCTTCTGCGCGTGCGTGAAATTTCTGGCCGGCACTCAGCCTGCCAGCTCACGAGCACCGCCCAGGATAACTGCACGTTAAAGGCTGGACCAATCCAGGAGCCTATGGGAGGGAGCATGCAGATAAGGGAGCGCCGTGGCTGCTGGTCTGTGTTATAGGAAGAAAAAAAACACACACGCAGAGACTTCGCCCCCGGGGGGGTCTTCGTAGTGTAATCAAGGAATAAGTCTAATTATTGTGATTGTTTTCAGGGCACTTCCGAAATGAACACGTAGAGATCACCCTATGCGCACAGTGCTTTGCTGGTCGGGTAGTTCGGGTAGTGCAGATCGAAAAGCATACTTACCTGGCAGGGGTGATTCCATGATCACGAAGGTGGTTTCCCCAGGGCGAGGCTTATCCATTGCACTCCGGATGGGCTGACCCCTGCGATTTCCCCAAATGCGGGAAACTCGACTGCATAATTTGTGGTAGTGGGGGACTGCGTTCGCGCTCTCCCCTGATTTGTTTTGTCTGAAAAAAGATTAAAAGGCTTATTGAGAGTAATACTGTCTGCGTTTGGCCGGCGTTTAACGACTAACCTTTCTTGCAAACGTGCAAGTGGATAGTTGATAACGCCTGAATTGATCAAATGTATTTAATGTTGCGGGTCAAGCGCAGAGTTAGTAACCCAACCGTGAATAAAGTTCGGGTCTTGCAATCGAAAACTGCGAGTTCAAATGCGGTTTAAGACGTTTCTTAACCCTGTTTGCCCAAATTTTTTCTTCTAGGGTAAAAACGTTAAATCCTTCCGTGTCTCTACCAAGAAAATCGCGAACGAAAACACCACTCAAACGATTCAACAATGCGAAAAAGCCCCCAAAGAACCTGCTCACGTGTCGGCTCCAAGTCAGATGCAGAGGCTAATACTTCTCTTTAACATTTTTCCATTGGTCAAGTCTCGTCCATGTTTGAGATTAGTTAGTGAGAACTTTCTTGTGGCTGCTGAGGAGGCAGAGGCCGCAGCGGCTGAAGACAAGATTGCCAAGCTCCGTGTCCCCGAGAGCTGAGTAACTAACCCTCCCTCACAGTTGCTGGGAAAAGGGCCGTCTAGCAGCGCTGCTATCCGTCCAGTCCACTCTGGCTAAGCACTGGGGATACAGTTAATGGAAAGACAATCCCTGCCCTCAAGGAGCTTACGATGTAAAGGGGAAAGACAATACACAAGAGGGGACAGGAAAGGAGGAGGTGAGGAGGAGTGCATGGGGAGGGGGAGGGACGGAGACGGGGAGGAACAGGACACCAGGGCGTATCTTGTTTTGTGGAGTTCAAGTCACGTAGGGGAGCAGAAGCTGACTGGAGTGAGTCAAAAATGACCAGAGCTCTATAAAGGAAGGCCCTTGGAGGAGTTTGGTGCTCAGCCCTCCAATCACCGGCCAGGAGGCTGAGGAGGTGGTGTCAATCGAGGCTTGGGCTGGCAGGCTTAGAAGTGATGAGTTTATGCTGGGAGGGGCATCTCATTCTGCGGAGCAGGCAGGGCAGCAGATGCAAAGTGGTCTGGGGGAAGAGACGGTCAAAGCAGTGGCAGTGGAGGGACTTGCTGGGCACCTTCCAATCCTGCCTCTCATACTGTCTGTGCACCTGCAGGCAGACATTTAAATTTTTGGAGCCTGGATGGCTTCATTTGTAAAATGAGATGAATCAGGTTGGCCCTGCTCCCTCACAGGGTTGTGGAGAGATCAGAAAGGATACTCAGAATTTATCTGAACTGTTACTCCCCTCCTTCTGGAGTCCTATTAGGACCATAGCTTCAGAGCAGGAAGGGACCCTGGCTGTCATTGAGTGCATTCCACCCAGATGAAAAAACTGAGGCCTGGAGAAGTGAAGAGATTTCTCCAAGGTCACACAACCTTGTGGTTCCTCTGACTTCACACCCAGCATTCTTTCTCCTACTAAAACAGTCTAAGATTTCATCAACTTTTTTAAGCTTTTGAAAGGCAAATCGAAGATGATTGACATGATCATATGATCCCTTGATCCCATCATCATCATTGTCTTCACAATAATATAACATTTATGTAGCACCTACTATGTGCCAGCCACTTTACAAATATTAACTAACTCATTCAATCTTCTCAACAACCTTGGGAGGTAGATGGTATTATTCCTCCCCCTTTTTTTACAGTTGAGGAAACTAAGGCAAACAAGTGGCTTGCCCAGGACATACAACTAGTGAGTGTCTGAGGTTAGATTTGAGTCACGTCTTCCTAACTCCAGATCCAGTGCTCTGTCCACAGTGCCCCCTACTTGCCCAACTGTAGTTTATAAATAACGTGCTGTAGGGTCAGCTGAAGTCAGAAGCCCTAGGTTTTAGTTCCAAGCAGGCTTTCCTCATCTGTAACATGAAGATGTTAAATTAGAGGAGCCTCTGAGGTCCCTTCCAGCGCTAGAGAGGTAATCTGAAGAGATTTTGAGCCTTGAGAGAAACACGAAAATTCAGAGAAGAGGAACCTTGGGGGTGGAAATATCATAAGCAGGCCCGTTTTAGGTATGAGTATGCCTAAGGGATATCTGTTTGGACATGTATGGATGTGCAGCAGCCCGTTGGTGATGCTCATGCCTGGGAGAGAGGCTAGGGGTGGATATACGATTTGGGAACCACCTTCTTAGATCGCTGAGTTGACTCCGGAGCTGATGAGGTCACTAAGAGAGTAAAGAGAAACAAGGAGAGATCACAGGTTAGAGCCTTGGGGGCCACCTACAATTAAGGAGCAGGAGACAGACAAAGACCAAGCAAAGAAGTCTGAGAAGGAGTGATCAGACAAGTGGAAGGAGAACTGAGAGAGAATGAAGTCAAGGAAAGAGAGTATCCAGGAGGGAGGAAGTGGCTAACAGTGACAATTAATTACTCTGTGCTTTCTGAGGGGTTGGCAACAAAAGCAAAGAAGAGAAGTCAGACTGGAATTGACATCTTTACTCTCTCAGTGACCTCATAGACTCCTAGGTTGAGGGAAGGCCCCCATTAAGGATACCGGAGGCCCTGGGTGGGGGGCAAGTACTCACCCCTATTTCACTTTAATGCTCCAATGGCTCCTTGATCTCAACAATACGGGTGTTTCCTGCAATGGTGCAGACTGGAGACCATTCCTACCTTCTAGGATTCTTATCTGTGTCCTCTTTTGACTTTACCACTGGGGTTCCCTCAACATACTGGAGACCTTCCTGGTTTTCTCTTGAGATCCCGAGAATGCCAGCAGAACATGTAGACTGTACCTCTTCTGTCTGTCCCTTGTTCTCAGTGCATGCCCAGGACATTTTGTTTTCCAGTCATACGTTTCTTTGATCACATCCTTAATTCTGCCTCTCCATAATTCTTTCTCTCTCCTGTTGGAGTGAGCAGCCACCTAATAAACTCATTCCTGCTAAGGTTGATTCATTTATTTATTCAAACATTTGTAATGAGGGCTTACTTGTCTAATTCTCTTAGGTCAAGGCCAGCTGCTTTGCAACCTCTAGGTTCTAGGGGTACCCCTGAGGGATTAGGATACCTTTTCTCTAATGCCTTCAGCTTGCCTCTTGGTCTGTGCTCTCCCCATTGTTAACTTGTAGTCACTAGTGCCCCAGTTCCACTTAAACAACTTAAAATCAATTACCTTCTACAAAGAGATATTTACTTTGAACAGAGATATAAACTCCTCCTTCCCCCCTTTAAACTTCAGCAGCACACTCCACAGTTACTGTATAGCTCTCGTCTCAGCCACCACTGGTCAAGTTTCTGAAGGTCTCTCTCTTTGCTCCTTAGGGCCTCAAAACTCGATGTTGGCTGCAAACATTGGCACTGACTCAACTTCGATAAATGGAAGCAAACCATTTATTGGCAGGCAGCATCCCCTTGCTAATAAATGTTATCTGGCATGGGAAATTGCCTCAGTGTACCTTTTTGTTAAATTTCACTCATAAAACTCTCTGCCCAGCCAGAAAGCATGTATCTCCCACCCAGATAGCTACTGGGCAAGCCAGAAAATCTCAGCCAATCAGTCAGTCCTGCATTCAAGTGATATGGCAGATGCCTGAATCTCCAATGTGGCTAATGCAGGAGCTGCCTCTCTCGTGACCCAAGGACAAGCTAGAAGCTGGTGGGTTTCTTGTAGTGTTAGCTATAGATATCCTTGGCTGTTTACACCCAAATTCAGACTGATGGTAAACGATCTAATTTGTTCGTCAAATTAATTTGCTCGATGATATGAACTAACGAGGAAATTATTTAACAAATGTTTCCATAGGTAGTCTGTCATTTCCAGGGGTCCCATATGTTTCCTAGTTGTTCGTGAACACACATGTTGTTGACTAGCCTATACAACACATATGCTTGCTTATCATAATATTGAAAAACAAGTTATGAAAAACAGACACCAAAACACTTTGTCACAAAATAGTGGCCTAATACAAAATAGAATCTGTTATATCAAGGCGATAAATTTACTGTCATTATAGGAAGACAGTATGCAAACAATTATGGATGAACAGCATATGTACAGTGATCAGCATAGGGAAGGCACTAGCATTATGGAGGACTGGAAAAGGCTTCCTTTGGGAAGTGGGATTTTCGATGGTACCTGAAGGAAATCAGGAAAGCCAAGGCAGAGATGAGGAGGGAGAGCATTTTAGACATGGGAGTATATTAGCAAACGCCCTAGCACACCCAGGATGGCCGCTAGCACAGATTCTTTGATCTGCTTTTATAGAGGAAAGACAGCTTCCAAGGGGTTAACAATTAAACAATGTGGACTTTATTCTATCTAACCTTCTCACAAGGGTTGCTGAGCACCAACTCCTACAGTGTTCCCTAATCACCCTTCTCATAGGGGAGAAGGTGGGGAGCAATTCCCCCTATGTCTCAATGGGGCCAATTGAGACAGAGACAACTTGTGCATTCCCCTAAATCCCTCCAAGTCTCAATGGGGGCCAGTTGAGGCAAATACAGATTCCCCCCAAGCCTTGATGGGGGCCGATCAAGGCACACACAGCATCCTAGCTTGTGCATTTCAACTCTAAAGGTTCCCCACTCACTGACCAGTGCCCACCTGCTTTATACCTACCCTCCACCCCTCCAGGGTCCTGACTTTTACAATCTAAACAGGTGACTCCTGGCCCTTACAATCTACACGGATCATGGCGGAGATGTTTTGAACCATAGAACTCATACCCAATACCTGGGAACAAGAGATTACTATGGCCATGGATTCTGGAAAACCAGAGGAAATGTCTGGAGCTGGGAGATGGAGTGTTTTGCGTGAAGTACAGCAAGGAGGCCGGTGTCTTTAAATCCAGAATATGTGGTAGGCAGAGAGCTATAAGTAGAGGTTGGGGGTGGGAGTGGAAGGTTATGAAGAACTTTAAACACTGAACGGGGTTTTGTATTTGATCCTGGAGGTAATAGGGAGCTACTGTAGTTTATAAACAGTTTATGAACTTGTGCTTTTGGAAAATCCAGATGAGGAAAGATGGATTAGAGTGGGAAGTGGCTTGAGGCAGGGAGACCAAGCAGAAGGCTATTGGAACCTGAGGTGATGAAGGCCTCCACCAGGCAGTGGCAGCATCAGAAGTGTGAGGGAGCCTGCAGGAATGAGAGGATAGTGTCATCAACGGCAATAGGAAAGTTAGGAAGAGAAGATTTGGGGAGAAAGATACAGAGCTGTCTTGGACACGTTGAAGATGTCTATGGGACATCAAGTTTGAGAAGTCCAAGGGACAGGTGGGGATGTGAGACTTGAGGTCAGAAGAGAGGGTAGGACTGGACAAATATACCTTCATATTGAACCTATTTTCATGTTAGTCGTGTTGTAAAGAAGAATTAGAACCAAGGAAGAAACAGGAGAAAGAAGAAACAAGAGAGAGAGAGAGAGAGAGAGAGAGAGAGAGAGAGAGAGCAAATAACATGTCAGTTTTGATTCTAATGATTCAGAGACCTACGTAGCCAGTCTCTTAGGCTCTACTCCTGCTTCACCAGCTATCTGTTGGATGTATCAAACTGGATGTCTCATGGGCATCTAAAATTCACCATGTTGTTACCTTTCTCCCCAAACCTTCTCCTCTGAGTAACTTGTCTATTTCTTCTGGGGACACCACCATCCTTCCAGTTACAACTTTGAAACATCTTCAGTTTTTCAGTCCTTCACCCCACGTATCCAATCAGTCACAAAGTTACTTCTGCCTCCAAAGCATCTCTCCCATTTGTCGCCTTCTTTCCACTCCCACCACAACCATCTTAGTTCAAGCTCTCATCATCTTTTGCCTGTACTATTGATCTTCTTACCTCAAGTCTTTCCTCACTTCAATCTATCATCCAAATAGTACCAAAGCAATACTTCTAGAGCACAGCTCTATGTTACTCCTCTGCTCAGTAAGCTCCAAATGATTCCTTACTATCTCTAGGCATAAATACAAATTCTTTGGTTTAACAGTGAAAACATGTCACAGCCTGGTTCCGACCCACCTTTTCAGCCTCACTTTATTGCTTCCCTTCCTATATTCCATAAAAATTGGCTTTCTTAATCTGCTTCCCACATCACGATCCATCTCTGTATCTTCCCACAAGCTCTTCCCCATGCCTGGAATGCACACCCTCCTCACTTCCATTTCTTGGAATCTCTTGTTCCTTCCTTGAGTACCACCTCCTCTCCCTGAGGCCTTTCGTAGACACCCTCCCATCCAGCTGCTCCAGAGTTTCCCCTTGAACCCTCCTCCCAAACCTCGGATTTATTTTGCACACATTTACATATTTGTGTTCTTCTCCCTGGTAGAATGGAAGATCCTTGAGGGTAGACTCTGTTTCGTTTTTGTGCCCCCTGCAACAGTCTGCTAGCAGCTGCTGTAGGGGTGTAAGACTCAACAAGACCAGTACACAGAAAGCTGCCATCACCGGTTCTTTTAATCTGCTTTACTAAGGAAAGCAACGTTAAGGGGTTAACAATCTTATTTCAATCCAACATACAAATATCATTCACGTAGTTCAGGAGGAAAAGCCAGCAACCTGAACTTTAGAGCAAATACAAACAAATTACAAACGTACACAATATAAATAGACCAAATCACAATTCATGGTTACCAGGGAAACATCAACATCTGGGTTCACAAGTCGGGAGGCTCTTAGAGAGGCTACCCAGAGTCTCCATAGCAACACTCTGCCAGGAGTGAGACCCTCAAACAAACAACTCTGTTCTCTCTTTTTATACTGCCCTTAGACTTCATCAGAACTTAGGCGAGTACTATTGGCTCTGGTCTTAGCAACTCCCCTTAGGGCACTGGGGGCTTCCCACCTCTCTCAAACTAGGGAACTAGTTTGCTAACCAGCCTGGGGCTTTGTGCCTAGGAAGACTCAATCAAAGACACTTAATTAATTTAGCATTCTAAAACAATAAAAAGAAGTCCCACTCTAATTACCAATACAGTCCCTAGCACAGAGTGCATCCACATAGTGGATATTTAATAAAGAAATGTTTGATTTATTGTTGCAGAGGTGTACACAATTTTCTGAAGCCTAGTTAAGATGGCTGTGACATTGCTGCCCCCTGGTGTCTTCTAGGCCAAGCATTCCATTTCTCTTTCCATCAAACTATTCCTATCAAGCAGGTGCTGGGCTGGGTATCAGGAAGACTCATTTTCCTGAGTTCAAATCCAGCCTCAGCACTTACTAACCTTGTGAGTTTCTTTATCTGTAAAATGAGCTGGAGAAGGAAATGACAAACCACTCCACTGTCTTTGCCAAGCAAACCTCAAATGGGGTCACAAAAAGTCAGATATGACTGAAACAAGTGAACAAACAGCAGAGAAAAAGTTGAAATACAGTATTTTAGGGGTGGGGGGAACTGGAGAACATAGAATGTCAGATAATAGACCATAAATAGATTTAAATCTGGGAAGAAGCTTAGAACAAAGTGTGGCCTGAAAACCAGAACTAGAACCCAGGTTTTCCGTTCTTTCAATTAAATTCAATAAACATTTTAAAATCAGCCACTAAATGCAGTGCTCTGTGCTTGATACAAAATCCATAGATGATGGGGATTTTGCCTTCATGAGAGGCAGTGTGGTCTAAGGGTCAAAAGTACCTTAGCCTTAGATCCAAGCATGACTTAGCTTCAAATCGCACGTCCCACACAAGCTATGTAACCTTGGGCAAGTAATTTAACTTCTAAGCCTCAGTTACCTTATCTGTAAAAATGGGGATACTAAGACCACCAGCAGTCACCCCACAGGGCTCCTGGGAAGATCAAATCAGATAATGTCCGGAAAGGGTGCTGTGATGCTTAGAGATCTGTACACTGGTCAGCTAGGATGATTTCAAAGCTCACAATTTAGTAGGTGAGAATGATAGTCACTACACGATAAGTGCACAAAAGGGATCACCTCCTGAAAGATATCCCAAAGTGAAAATTTTCCGGGAAAATTATAGCCAAATCCCAGAGCTCTCAGATCAAGGAGAATATTTTGCAAGCAGCCAGCCAGAAAGAAACAATTCAAATATCATGGAGCTACAGTCAGGGTCACACAAGACCTGGCAGCTTCCATATTAAAGAAGCAAAGAGCTCAGGATATGATATTCCAAAAGGCAAAGGAGCTAGGATTACAACCAAGAATAACCTACGCAGCAAAACTGAGTATATTCTTTCAGGAAGAAAAATGAGTATTTAATGAAATACAGGAGTTTCAAATATTTCTGATAAAAATACCAGAACTGAATAGAGCATTTGATATTCAAACACAAGAGTCAAGAGAAGCACAAAAAGGTAAACAGGAACATTCCTATATGGGAAGATGATGATTGTAATTTGTAAGAACTTTATCATTATTATGGCAGTTAGAAGGTGTATACATAGACAGAGGGCAGAAGTGTGAGTTAACTGTAATAGGATTATCTCAAAAAATTAATTAAGATGTGAGAAAGAGGGATGTACTGGGAGAAGGCGAAGAAAGGGAAAATGAGAAAACTATCTTACATAAAAGAGGCAGGCAAGGAAGAGCTTTTACAGTGGAGTAGAAAATGGGAGGGTGGTGGGCACTGCTTCAACCTCACTCTCATCAGAATTAGTTCAAAGAAAGAATAACATACACACTCAGTTGGATTTCAAAATCTATCTTACCCAACGGGGAAATAGGAACAGAAGGGATAAGAGAAGGGACGGGAGTGGGGGTGGGGGACAATAGAAAGTAGGAGAGATTAAAGGAGGCTGTAGTCAGAAGCAAAACAGACTTTTGAGGAGGGATGGGGAAAGAGAGAAAGAGAGAGAGAGAGAGAGAGAGAGAGAGAGAGAGAGAGAGAGAGAGAGAGAGAGAGAGAGAGAGAGAGAGAGAGAGAGAGAGAGAGAAGGATAAACAGGAAAATAGGATGGAGGGAAATACACAATTATTAATCATAACTGTGAATGTGAATGGGATGAAGTCACCCATGAAATGGAAGCAGACAGCATAATGGATTAGAAACCAGAATCCATCAATATGTTGTTTACAAGAAACACACTTGAAACAAAGAGAGACACACAGTTAAAGTAAGGGTCTGAAGCAGAATTTGTTATGCTTTAGCTGAGGTAAAAAAAAAGGCAGGGGTAGCAATCATGATCTCAGACAAAGCCAAAGCAAAAATGACCTAATTAAGAGAGATAAGCAGGGAAACTACATTTTGCTAAAATGTTGCTTACTTTGGAGATTTAGAAGTCAAAAAGAGTGGAGTGGAAGGATGAGCAGCAGTGAGGGCCCGGTTCATGTTATGCACCATCATTAAACTGCTTAGTAGCCCAGGAGTAGGACTGGAGAACTCAGAGGGTGGAGGTTATCCAGGGAAAGTCTGGCTAAAGGTCAGAGAGTGACCTTAGGGGAGTGGTAGCACACCATAGCATCAAGGCTGAGTATGGAGGCAAGTGAAGCCACAGTGGGGAAGCTGAACCTGGGAAACAGGGATGGGTCAAGGGACAGTAAGTCAGATCCGATCTCAAAGCTGGGCAGGTAGCATGTTACCAAGAGATGATGAACTGCCATGTCAGACCATGCTGGTGTGAGGCTGCAGTGGGATGGAGATGGAAATTAGAATTAAGGCCATTGAGAGACCTCTCGATCATGTCCCAAGAGCCATTGATATCAACATTGAAACAGAGAAGGTGTATGGTAGGGGTAGAGAAGAAGACTGTGAGAGGGAGCTAATGTCATTGAAAAAGTCTAGGGAGTGATATGAAGGTCGATAGATGGCAGCAAGAAAGAAGAAAAGATAAGGCAGATCGGACTAACTTTATTCTGGGCCCATAGTGAGATTTTATGGGCCCGCCCATGTTTCCTACACTATGGGGCACAGTGGTTAGAGCACCAGGCTTGGAATCAGGAAGACTCTTTGTGCCCGCAGTGGCGTGAATATGTGATGAAGTCATTGACACAAAAAGACAGACATGGGGCTATAGACTCATTTTAATGGAGTTACTGACAGTATTTTATACAGGTTAATTGCTGAGTTATCCTGACTTCAAAGAAGAGTACAAGAAAGCATTGATTAAGTTTTTTATCTCCTTGTTCCTGGGAGTGAGACACTATTTTTCCTCAAGGCTAACCAAATTGAAACATTTATGTTCTCTCGCATATAGATAACCAGGCTGAAACATTTCTGTCACCTCCCATGTAGACAATCAGCTACAAAGGCAGGTTTTCTTTGCCAAGTCTTCTTATTCTAAAACTGGCATTCTCAATTGACCCTGCCTTGCAGAGGTCTAAGAGGCCCAAACAGGATATAGCTGGCTCCCTACAACTCTTCCTGAGCTCAAATCCAGCCTCGGATTAGCTGTGTGACCCTGGGCAAGTCACTTAACTAAAACTGTTTGCCTCAGTTTCCTTATCTGTAAAATGAGCTGAGGAAGGAAAAGCACTCCAGTATCTTTGCCAAGAAACTCCAAATGGGGTCATGGGGAGTTGGACACCACTGAAATGACCCAACAATAACAGGGGATCCGCCCTAATTGCCCCAAGTTTTTCTTTTCCCCAATTGCTCCACCCAACATTAATCTGCGCCCTCGGTCATTATCACAATCAGATGCTACGTTGCATGGTTACTTAACCATTTCCTATGTGGGTGTGTTGTCGCTCCAAATAAGTGGTTAGCTAGGACTGTGTTTTACATTCCTGTGCTTGTGGGTCAGTTGTGTCTGACTCTTCGTGACCCCATTTGGGGTTTTTCTTGGCAAAGACCCTGGAAGGTTCACCATTTCCTTCTCCAGCTCCTGTGTGGGCATGCAGTAACACTGATGGCGACACCTAGCATTTATACAGCTCTTTAAGGTTGCAAGGTGCTTTGCATGCATTATCTCATTTGATCCTCACAATAACCCGGTGATGAAGGTGCTATTATTATCTCTACTGTACAGATGGGGAAACTGAGGCTGAGAGGTGACTGAGCCAGGATTCAAACTTGGGTCTTCCTGACTCCAACTCAAGCACTTAATTTACTAGGTCACATACTGGATCAATAAGATGGACCAGTTCACGTGAAAGAGGGCTTTGAGGATGGAGCCAAGTAAATGGGTTGTCAGCTTGGCGTGGCTATGAGAAGAGCTAACAAAGTCTTCTGCTGCCTTTCGAGGCACTGACCAGAACACAGAGGCACAAGCCCTGCCATCCATAGCCCTGCTCAGACCACAGCTGGCACATGCCAGTGTTTTAAAAATGACATTATCAAGACAGAACATCCAGAGAGATAAGTTTGGCTCCAAAAGAGGGCCAGCAGGATGATGGGGGGCCTTTAGTTCATGCCATTTGAGGACTCATCGAAGGAAGGAAGAATGTCTGACCTAGATAAGTGGAGTGCAGCAGCTATCTACGATGGCCACATTGAAGTACTAGAAAGGATCTCATTCGGAAGAGGGACCAGCCTTGCCCTGTTTGGCCCCAGAGGACAGAACCAGATGGCATGGGGCTAACCGAGGCCATCCCAGAAGGGTGTGGGCTGCCTCAGGTGGTGGTGGGCTCCCCTCCTTGGAGGCTCAACAACTACTTGTTAGACTGTTTAAAAGTGGATCCTAAACATGTGGGGGCATTGCCTGTGGGTGGGCAATGAGGAGAGGCCTCATGGAGGTCCAGCCTCCATGGCCTCCCCTCTCCCCTTCACCATTGCATCACTCCTGGACCTCAAGAGTCGTAGGAGCCTCCCAGCTGTCACATTGCTTTTATCAAACTATACCCTTCAGATGTTCCAGTTTCTCCTGTCTTCTCCACGTTTCTTAATTGGCTCACCCTATAGCTTAACTCACCCACTCTGGCTTCACCTGCACTTACAAGCCTGGACTTCTGGCACTCTGACCTCTGACCATCCTAATTCCATGAGTGAAGGCTGGACTCCCACTGCAAATCCTGAGCTTCGTTAGGTTTGCTTCCTCTGCCTAGGATGTCTTGTGATCACCTAGCTGACACTGCTCTAGCAGAACTCAGAGCTGAGCATGCTGTGTGCTTTGGGAAAATGGCCAAGCCCCAGTGGAAGCAGTCTATCCTGGGAGGTCACACCCAAACATCATGGCACATCTTCTTACACTAAGTCCAGCAAAGATGTATGAAGCACCTATTATGCAGACGGCACTGGGGAATACAAAGATGGAGCCAGATCCTGTTCCTTCCTCAAGAAGTTTAACATTGAATAAGCAAGGAATACAAGTACACGTATTAGTGAGGGCCTCACAACAATGCTAGATAGGCAGGAAGGCTTTGTCTTTGTATTTTTACCAGAACTGATATGGTTAATCATTGCAAGTCATATATGCTGAACTTACGGTGCTTTAAAAATATAATCAAACGTTTATTGAATGCCTGTCACAGAACAGGAAGATACCAGAAGTTGTAAGTTCCATTCCCTGTCCCCAAGGAGCTTTACAGATTGGCTGGAGGGAGGGGGCAGAGACGTCACAAGTTAACTGAGGCTATGTCTCAAAGGAGTGGTCGAGTCAGTCAGTGGCATAACTCTAGTTCAGAGGGTGGACAAGTCTCTGAACCAGGGCCAGGGCCATCAGCAAGGCTTCCCTCTGGAGGGGGGGTTAAAGCTGGATTCTGGAGGGTGGGTGGTATCCAGATGGGTGGAGAGAGATGGGAGAAGGATGAGGAGAGGCACATATGGTGAGCTTCCAGGAGTAACCAATGGTCTACCAACTTCCCATCTGGATACTTCATCATAGATGGAACTCTGGGTCCTAAAAGGCTCTGCCAACAATCCATGCCCAGGGCCTGGGAGCTCCTTACTCAAGGTGGGGGTGAGTGGGGAGGGTCTAGGCCTTTCAGCAGAATGTCTGTAATACAATGACAATCAATAAGCATGGATGAAGTGCCTACTATGTGTCAGGCACTTAGAGAGCCCTACTGGCTCAGTGTTTGCTGGTGAATGTTTAACAACTGGCTCCCCCCCACCCCTAAAAAAAGTACATACTTAAGTTTAATAAGCCTTATTAACATTTTCTCCTTAAGGCTAGATAACAATAGAACAATAAATCAAGCCCTGATTCGTTAAAAAAAAAAAAGTGGATTCCTGTCTACTGCAGAGACCTGGGTCTCTGATCTGAGATCCTTTCTAACTCTGAGGTCAGAGTGCAAGGAATGTCATCTTGTCATCCATGTGGATGGGGGATGAAGGCTGAGCCTAAAACCCTGATGAAATCTAGAGAAGGAATTGCTGATAGGGAGAGAAAGCAGTATGACACTTTCCACCCACCCAGTGGTATACCACTCTTTGTGACCTCATTTGGGGTTTTCTTGGCAAAGATAACAGCGTGAGCCTGAGAGAAGGGTGGGAAACTGGAGGGTCCACCTTTGTAGCATAGATCCAGTGAGACTTCCCCAAATCAAACCTCAGTTAACCAGCCTGCCCTGGGATGGGCTCTTCTGGGAAACTGGAATTTGCATAGAGCTAGAAGGGATTACAGATAAGGCAAGTGAAGGCTACAGGGATTAAATGACTTTTCCCAAGGTCACTTAGCAACTAAGTGGCAGAGATGGGATTTGAACCCAGGACCTCTGGCTCCAAATTCAACTTGCTTTCCACTGTACTGTACTGCCTTACAGACTCAAGTGCAAAAGGGGTCAAGGCCAAATGCGAGAGGACATTTTTCTCAGTGGCTGCCCCTGGCATTGGTGCCATCTCTCTGCCAGCCGCAGCCCCTCTCTGGGGGTAGGGGCAGCAGCTATGAACAGGCCATCATCTTCACCTAGGCAGCTGTTTGAACTCGAATATTCTCCCAGCTGGAAGAGACCTCACCTAATCTGTACAGGCTCCCCTCACCATTTATGGCATTCAGGCCTGCCGTAGTCACATTCTGGCTTCTGTTCATGGAGTCTCCTTCCTAATAAGCTTTCTTTCCAAACTGAATTGCTCAAGGGACTTTGTACCTCCTGCCTGGGACATCCTCCTTCCTACCAAAACAACAGTAATGGTGACTCATAGTTGTCACAGTGCTTTAAAGTTTACGGAGCATTGGTCCAACTAACCCTGTGATCTGGAGGGTGCAGTGACGTTTCAACCTATTTTACAGAAGAGTAAACATTGGGAGAAGACGAGCAAGTCCCATCGCTGATTTGGATGCTTCCTTCTCTGAAAAATGAGGGGGTTGGGCTGGATGGCCTTGAAAGTGCCTTTGAGTCCTCCATGGATGAGTCTATAATTCTAAGAGCGGGGGCCATGAGGTCTTCCATCCCCAGGCCCAGGGAGTTCCCCACTACATGTGTTCTTGCCTTCAGAGGCCTGCTTATGATTCTCATCCATGAAGCTTTCCCCAAGTAACCAATCTATTTTGTTGTGTTATTTTGTGTCTGACTCTTCGTGACCCCATTTGGGGTTTTCTTGGCAAAGATAATGGAGTACTTGGCCATTTGCTTCTCCTCATCTACAGATGAGGAAACTGAGGCAAACAGGATTAAGTGACTTCCCAGGGTCACACAGCTAGGAAGTGTCTGAGGCTGGATTTGAACTCAGTTCTTCCTGACTCCAGGTTCAGCAATCTATCCACCGAGCCACCTAGCTGCCCAGCCTCTCTACGTGCTGCAGTAGTTGCTTATGCTTTTTTGGGCTGTGTGACTCTGAAGTAGACATTTAACCTCTCACAGGCTCAGATTCTCTCCTCTATAGAATGGGGACACAGAGCAGCGCCCCCCTCTTAGGTATCACCATGACGAAAATGATGCTCAGAGTATAACGGCTGGTACGGTTGATGACATAAAGGCAGTGTGACCAGCATCCTTGCCTTCGGAGTCCGTCTGTAATGCCTTTCATTTCCCAAGACGTCCATAAATCACACACTTCTGTGACTGAAGGCATAGCATCTTAGGGCAGAGGAGAGGCCGTGTGGTATAGAGGATTAGGTGTGCTCTGGGTTTGGGAGTCAGGAAGCTCTGGGTTCAAATTCTACCTCGAATCCTTTTGCATGCGTGGCCTCTCTCTGGGTCTTCCTTTCCTTGTTTGTAAATTGGATTCCATCACCTCTAAAGTCCCTGTGATCTGTGAGTTTTTGAATGAATGACACATTTATTAAGCACTTATGGTATACTAAGTGCCTGGGCTACAAAGAGAAAAGTAAACTAGGGGGCAGCTAGGTGGCTCAGTGAGTAGAGGCCTCAGACACTTGACACACTTACTAGCTGTGTGACCTTGGGCAAGTCACTTAACCTCAATTGCCCTGCCTTCCCCCCTCTAAAAAAAAAAAAAGAAAAAAGTAAAATAGTCCTTGCTTTCAAAAGGCTCCTATTTCAATAGGATTGTAGAGAGTCTGGCAGACTTGCTGTTTTCATTCAGTACTTTTCCAGTTGTGTCTGATTCCTTATGACCCCATTTGGGGTTTTCTTGGCAAAGATACTAGAGCAGTTTGCCATTTCCTTTTCTAGATCATTTTACAGATGAGGAAACTGAGGCAAACAGGGTTAAGTGACTTGCCCAGGGTCACACAGCTAGGAAGTATCTGAGGCCAGATTGGAACTTGCGTCCTCATTGAAGCTAGGGAACTGGTAGTCCTATAGGGGAGGCTGAGGCTGGTAGATCTCTTAGGCTCAGGAGTTCCACGATGCAGTGGGGATGATGTGAAAATTCATCATGTTTCCACACTTGTAGAGTGAGACTCTGGTAGCCCAGAGCAACCAGGGTGCCTAAGAAGGTGTAGACCAGCCCAGATCAGGAACAGAGGAGGCCAAAGCCCATCAGTGTTGGGACAAGGCTCATGAGCTGCTGTTGTACTTCTAGCCAGGGTGAGATTGGGAGACTTAGAGAAAGAATAGAAGGAAGGAATGGAGGGAGGGAGGGAAGGAAGGAAAGAAAAAGAAGAAAAGAAAAGGAAATGAAAGGAAGCAAGTAAACATGCAAACAAGAAAGAAAAAAAAAATGATGGATTCTAAGAGGGGGTGGTGAGGAGGAAGTCCATTCCAGATACTGGGGAGTGTGTAAAGTATGGTGGTGGGAGATGGCATTTTGAGTATGTTTGATTGAATGGAGAGCACATGAAGGAGGGTAATATGGAGTGAGTCTAGGGCCCTGTTCCTGTAGGGTTAGATATCTAGACATTCAAGAACAGCTGTACCAAAGTCAGAATAATTCCATTGGTTGACATATGATGCATAGGCTAAAATAAGCAAATAACATATCAGTAGCGACACGGGTTGGGAAAGCAAGAAATATCTCCACTGCCAAGGTGGTCACAAGGTGGATGGGCTTCTCCTTAGTTTAGGCAGGGGCTATCCATATATTCCAAGGTATCCATATACCTTGCCACCACCCATGCTTGGAATTTGAGCAAAATAGGATGGAGATATCTTTCCTGCATTCTTATGGTTGTGCAAGTGAGCTCTGCAGCTGGTAAACAAGTAAGGAACATTACTAGAATTTGAGGCCTATTATAGGGCTCCTCTATTAGACTCTATATTCCTATGTGACTTGTTCAAAGTATGGATTAATATATTGCTTATTTTTGCCCAAATATGCAAAAGAGGCATGGCAAAATGCAGGATCTCATTGGTTGATAGACCTTACTCTTGAGGACCAAAAATGACATATTAGTGGGGGGGAGGTGTCATAGATTGAATGAAGTATGGGACATCTCCACTGACTAAGTGTCCATAAGATGGTCACCTGCTCATGTTGGACAACAGAGAATGGTCCGGAGGTACAAAAATAATTGGGGGATTTTTCCTTCTAGTTGAGTCACCTCCACCACACTGGGCTTGGTCACCATGACAAGGAAAAACAAGGGTGGAGGGCCTCTAGTTAACTTCCTGTGATTAAGCAAGTAAACTTATAATCTGCAGCTCCCAGCTCTGGGGCCAAATACACAGAACTTATAATCACTACCCCTCTAGAGTCATATCAAATTGATTGATAGTGATGGGAATAGAGCAGGGGTCCTCAAGGAATCAATGTTCTCATACCTAAAGGGCTGTCACATGGGAGGAGGATAAGATGGATAAGACCCCCCTCTGCTTGGCCCATGGACAGAAGGAGGAGTACCAGCTGGAAGCTCTGTAGGGGCCGATTTAGATTTGAGATCAGGAAAAACTTCCCAGTTGCTAGTGAGCTATCCCAAGGTGCAATGGACTCTTAGAGGTAGCTGCTTCCTTCTCATGGGAGGCTTTTAGGTAGGAGGAGGGGTGGCTGCTTGGTGGGTAGAGAGATTTTTGCCCAGGTGTGGGTTGGGCTAATTGACCTCCAAGGTTCTGGTCAACTCTGAGATTCTGAGGCTGAACATGGGGAAATGAAAGACTTAGGCAAGTGAAGGTATCAAGGTATTATTAAGGAGAGGCTAGACCTTGGATGTTTTCAGGATGCCAGTAACCAGGTTGATGGTGGAGGTAAAATGATTGAAGAGGCAAAGCTCCCACAGGAGACTGGGGGGAATGAGGCGAAGGGCACTGGTGGAGAGGCTGGCTCTTCCTCAAGAACAAAAGCAAAGGAGAAGATCAGGGAAGACACAGAGGGATTCTGAAGTGAGGAAGTAGAAGAGATGGAGAAACTCAGAGTGTGTAGCCTCCTTTTTGGCGGGGTAATGTAGGCACTGACTTCTCTGGCCACATTTCCGAATGTATTTCTTCCCTGACTCACTTTGGAGGTGTTAGTCCCATCCCACAGTGCAGTGTGAGGATGATGTTGCTGCCCCGGCTTGTACGTGTCTGATGTTTCCCTCTTATATCCCTCCATCTCAAATCCTTCCTTCCCCGTCTGTGTAGAATTCCAACTCTCCCAATCACCCAGGTTTGTAATCTTGAGTAATCTTTGACTCTTCCCTTTGCCACCTCCCTCATCCCATAGAGGGAGGAGACATATGAGGATATGCATATTCTACCCTGCTAGGAAGGAAGGGTACTTCTAGTGAGTCCAGGCTCAGTCCAACAAATATTTAACAAACGCATTCTGGGCTGAGGAGAATGGGTGGGGGTGGGGATGGGGGCTTGAGGAGATGAAGAGAGTCTGGAAAGGTAACTTCTGGGAGGAAACTGAACTGAAGGTGGAGCTGGGCTCCCTTTGTCTCTCTTGCTCTCTCCCTTCCCTTTCCTCCCTTCCCTAGCACAGATGATACTGTGGCAGAGATGGCTGATACAAGGTGGTCAGCTTGTGCCGTTGTCAGGACAGTCTCCAAAAGGGTCACCTACCTGGAATAAGCTGATAGCCCCTAGCGACGACTGCAAATGTCTAGAAAATATGAACCAACTGATCCTCTTGAAGTATCTAGAAATGAAAGATGTTGCGGTAAACATTAGCGGAGATTTGAAGGACTCTTAGCCGAAGTGTGCAGCCCTCCTGCCTTACTTGGATCAGATTCCTTTAGTGGAGGAGCAGGGAGCAGCTGTGGAACAGGTGGTCTACAAGGCTGATGTGTGTTTGAAGAAACTAGAAACAAGACATAAGTAGGCAGAGAAGCCATGCAGGATGAACAAATTCTTTACCCAAAGACTTGCTTTATCTACACAAATGTTTCCTAAGAGCTGAGGTTTGCCAAACTTTTATGCTTCACTTCCATAAAATGAAGCTGTCCTGAGCTTTGGTTAGATATTATATGTATACATAAGCACACACATGCATTTGCCTATGCATATATACACCCAAACAAGTATTCCTGAGTATATGTGCATACACAAATATGTAAAGATGTATAGATGGATATTTATGCACGTGTATGTGTGTATGCATGTATGGTGACTTCTGTTGCCCTTGGTGGGGTGGGGTGGGGGGTGGTTTGATGTCTGGAACTTTACCTTCATTCTCCAACTTCCTCTTGAATATTCTCCATTGGCTGAGCTGGGCACAGGCTCTGAATTCACCATCAACCCTGTCCTGTCTGAAGCAGACATGAAAAGAGCTGGTCTTCCTTCTCCGGTGCCCTGACCCACTATTCAAACTTTGGCATAGTCTAACTCTTATCAACCATGTGAAATCCACCCCTCAAAATACAGAAAAGTCTAGGCTGGGTTGAAAGCAAGTGAGTTTTATTAGGAGGAAAATCGGATGCTAATGTCAAGGCCCCTAGTTCAAGGTACAAAGGAGCCCAGGAAAGAAGGGGGTGATTTATGCTTGAAAACCTCAAAGTGGACGTTCAGAGAGAGGTTGGGGAAAATAATGGACAATCTTTCCCAGGAACAGGTGGACACAGAAGCAGATTGTTTTGCAGGTCAAACTGCTGTTGACCACAAGGCTGGTCTGCAGGCCCAGCTCAGCAAGGTCAACCAGCAAAGGCTTCTGGGAGTGAGCAGGACGTTGGCTCACTGCAAGGCTCCTGGTTGGTCCCTTCCAGCAATCAGCCTACTCTGTGTCCAGTGCATCTGCCTGGTGAGGCAACTCCTAGAAAACAGACCTTAGACTCTCAGGAGGACTTCCCCACTCTTGTCTTAATGTCAACCTGTTGTTAACGGTCAAAAAAATGGAAGCCCCTTAACCAAAGGGGGTGGTGGGCAGTCCTCCTTCAGAGGGGCGGGGACAGCACCTGCTGGTGCCAATGGGGACCCCAAAGTGGCCTGAGCCTTCCCGGCTCTTCTCAGTTCCTGTTCGAGACAATCAACCAATGAACCGGTATTTTGTGGGTGTCTCCCGTGCTAGGTGCTGGGGTGTCACCATAGAAATTAAAGGCCTTCTCTTGGAGGGACTTCTCCAACGTAGCCCTAATACTGAGTGTAAAAAACATCTGTGAGGGATACCAGGAGGTGGAGGCGAGGGTGGGATGCATTCACGCTGGGGTGGGGGCCAGCCTGGGCAAAGGCGTGGAGACAGGAGATGGGTGTGTGTGTGTGTGTGTGTGTGTGTGTGTGGAGACTCGAGAGCCTGCCCCTTGTGGTACCCTTTGCTCTTCTCTCAGCAGTCCCAGTCCCCCTTTTCTCCCCAGTGCCCTTCCTGGAAAGTTCGTCCTTTCAAGTCCACGTGGGCATTTCGCGCCAAATGAAGCAGGGAGAGAAAGCATAGGCTCGGGGGCGGGGCCGAACGACCGTTTCCCGCGAGCCCTCAGTAGCTGCTTCCGGCTCAAGCTTGACTTCCGGCCGCGGTGGACGGAGAAAAGTCTCCGAGGATTCCGCGGAGCAGGCCTCCCTCTGCTGAGTCACTAGAGAGAGGAGGGAAAAGGGGAGGAATAGAGGAACCGGCCCTCAGCCGATTGGGGCGAAGCTTTATGAGTGGCGGGCAGTTCTGGCCAATGAATTGGGAGCTGGGTTGGGTGCCGATCAGCCCCGCCCAATGCTCGTCTCCCCGGGAGTGAGGGGGCGGTGGGCGGGGCCGCGCATAGCTTCAGAGCCGGAGCCTGAGGCGTCGCAACATACCTCCTCCGTGCGGATGACGTCACAGTCCCCTCGCGCCCCGCCCTCGCGCCGTCTCTCCCGGCGGTCTGTGCGGCCCCGCCCCTCCCCCAGGGGGGCTCGCCGGCGACCACGGAGGCCGGCCATGCGCCCCCCCACCAACCGCGCTGTGATTGGTCGAGTCCGCGCGCGTGACACAGGTCCTCGGCCGTGATTGGTCGAAGCGGGCCGCGGCCCTCCCCCGCGGGTGGGGGAGGGGGGTTCCGGCCTGTAGGTCCAGCGGCTGCAGCACCAGCTCCGGCCGCCGCCGCCGCGTCCGCCGCGTCCCGAGCCACCCGCGGGCCAGCAGGAGCAGCGGGAGCGGAGGCGGGCCTTGCGGGCGGGGGATGCCCGAGGCGTGCTCCCCGGTGGATGCTGAGAAGAGCCGCCGCCGCCGCCTGGAGGACGTGGTGCCGTGAGGCCGGGCCGCCTTCGCCGCCGCCACCCGGCGCCCTGAGGAGAGGGAGCCGGAGGCCGGGGCCCGCCGGAGCCCGAGCCCAAGCCGGAGCCAAAGCCGCCTTCGCCGCCTTCGCCGCCGCTGCTCCGGGCCCCTGCGCCAGCCCCGCCGCGGGTCTTACTATGCCGGGCAGGAACAAGGCCAAGTACACCTGCAGCTGCCCGGACCTGCAGCCCGGCGCTCAGGAGGCCAGCGAGAGCGGCCGGGCTGCCCGCTTGGCCGCGGACGAGTCCGAGGAGGAAGGGGGAGGCCGCCGGGGAGGTCTGCTCAGCAACGTCGGGGACCCTGCCATCGTCAAGTCCCCCAGCGACCCCAAGCAGTACCGGTGAGGCCCCGGCCGGGAGCGGGGGAGGGGCTGGGGGTCCGGAGCCGGAGGCGCTGTCCAGCCGCACACCCTCCTCCCCGCTGCCCCGGCGGGCTTGGAACGTCTACGCCTCGAGCCTGCGCGGATCGGCTCATTCATTGTCCGGGTGTTCCCCCATGCGGCGCCCTGGTGGCGCCTAACGCATGCTTGTCAGTCGTAGACTGTCTGCCTTGTATGATGTGAGGGTCTGATGTGCGCCGGTGAATGGAATCGAAGGCAGGGCACTGTAGTGGTCCGCCCCTCTCCAGTTTGGTCTTCGCGTCCAGTGTCGTGTGTGTGTGTGTTTGCATACATATAGATATGCTTTGTGTATACAGATACACACGGTCGTATGTGTGTTTACATGATACATTTGTGTACATATGCATGAGTGCTTACAGAATGCTGTCCGAATCGAGTTCAAGACAAGATATAGCCTCTGCTGGCCCTGACTTTGCTTCTTCAGTGCCTGGCATATTGCTGCTGGTAAATGCAGTCATAGACCTCTTAATGGATTCTTGCTGAATAGAATTGAGTGGCAGAGGTGGGATTTTGACTCGAAGTCCACTCCAGGCCTGGAACTTTTCTCTTGGTGCTAGCCCATGGTGCCTGAGAAAGTCCCTTCTCCCTCCCTCCAATTAACCTCTTCTGGACATGTGTGCTTCCCCTAGAGAGATGGGCAGGGGTGACTTCTTTCTGAAAATACAGGCTGTCCTTAAAGGTCCTCTGGTCCAACCATCTCCTTTTAAAGAGAGGGAAAGGAAGCAATCATTTATTAAGTACCTGCCACGTGCCAGGCAGTGTAGTACATGCTTTAAAAACATCTCATTTGGTGCTCACAATAACCCTGGGAGGTGGGTGCTATTATCCCACTTTGCAGTTGAGGAAAGTGATGTAGACCAAGTTTAAGTGATTGAGCAGGGTGACAGCTAGTAAGTGTCTAAGGCTGGATTTGAACCCAGATCTTCCTGACTCCAGGCCCAGCGCTGTAACCCACTGCTCATTCCCTGTAATTGCCTCTAGTGAGGATGATATTAGCCAGAAGCCACTCAGTAACAGGGACAGGATTTGGCCCCAGGTCTTCTGACTGACTCTCTTTGCCTTGCTCTAACCTCTGCCTGAAGGAAGCCTATACACTTCTCAAGTGGAGGTGGGAGGCAGCCACAAATGGACATTGGAGAGCTTCTTGTCAAACTCCTTTAATGGTACTGGAAACTGTACCCCAGAAAGAAAGGATTTGCTCCAAAGACTTAGGAAAGTTAATGGTGGAGGTTAGAACCATGGTCTACTGGAATTCAATGTTCCACTGTAATATGTTATGCTTTTTTTAAATAGGATAAGCTTTGAGTCATAAATGTTTGGTGATATCCATAGACACAGGAGACCCTGCTTTCATACCCCCATTTTGGATATGGAAATAAGTTTCGCTTCAATTATATACCCCTTCTCTGCCCTTACCAAGGGGAAGAAAAAAGGTTAGATCTAATTGGGTTCATGAATACTAGGGGTGTCAACTTGGGCAAGTCACAGAATCACAGAATTGGAGAGTTCAGCAGTGAAATAGTGCAGGCCATACTTGGAAGGAATCCCCTGTACAGCAAACAGACAGGATCTAGAGGTTACTGTAGACTTCCCCAATAGAACGGAGGCTGCTTGAGGACAGGGACTGTGTCATGTTTGCCTTTGTTAGGTCGCTGGCACCTAGTAAGCGCTTACGCAGCGTATTGGATTTGGAGGCAAGAAGCAGACACTGGCTGTGCCCAGAAAAGCAAGACGCTTTCTGTCGGCCTCTGTTTCTTCATCTGTAAAATGGGGTCATGATAACTCCTACTTCCCAGGGTGGTTGGGAGGGTCAGAAGAGATCGTGTGAGTAGATAGGCTTTGCAGTCAGCTGTCATTGTTATTGCTGTAGATTGGCCTCTGTTAAGTGATCTGTAAAATGGGCACATTGAGATAGCTGTGCTGTGAACTACAAAGCACTCTGTACATGGGAATCCCTAGAGTGATGATGATTACTGGTAGAATGACAGGAGACTAGAAGAAGCCTCTTGTTCCTGACCAGCCTGGGTGGCTGTGGGTTCAGCTTCTGTTAAAAGGTGTTTTCATTCTGACCCTCCCTCTCTCTTTTCATCTCTTCCCAAGAAGGAGGTATGAATCATAACAAGTAACTACTACTCATTTAGAGTTTATGAGTGCTTTATGTTTATTTTATCATCTTTGATCTCTACTGTCTTGTGAAGGTGTAGAACTACTGTCTCCATTTTACAGATGGGGAAATAGAGGAGTGACTCACTTGGATTTACATGGCTGGGCAGCATAAGAGGCAGGATCTGAACCCAGGTCTCCCTGACCCTCAGATCTGTGCTTATATACTGCCTTCCTACCAGGTGGTCTTCTAATAAAAGGGGCACTGATGGTGGTTCATAAATAGTTGCCTCAAATGGTTTTCTCATTTGCAAAATAAATGAGGTGAACAAGATGATCCCCAGGGGCCCTTTGATCCTAAATGACTGTTAAGAATTGTGGAGTACAGGTTTTGAAAGACAAATTTAAAGCATTAGTTTATTTTATAAATATGACAGACATTTATTATGTGCTTATTGCAGTTGTGTGGGCAGCACCAAAGGTATTGGTGTGTCTACACAATGATCCCTGGGCTCAGGGCCTCCTGGTGTAGTATAGGGGACTAAGACAGCAGACACAGAGCTATAATACCCCATAGTACACAGAGCTATAATACCCCATAGTGACATGTTATGTGAGGTCCAAGGTGCTAAGATTGTTTCTTGGGAGGAAGCAGAATATAATTAGGGAAGACTTCGTGGAGAAGATGACATTTTAATTGCACTTAAAAGAATGGGTAAGAATGCAACAAGCAAAGAGGAGGAAGAAGGGGAGGAGGGAACATATCAAGAATCAGGAATAGTGTGAGTCAGGGTAGGTTGTGAGAAGTGAATAAAGTTATTAAGCCCTTCCTGTGTTCATGGCACTGTGCTCAGCACCATGGATACAGGCAAAAAACAGTCCCTGCCCTCCAGGAGCTCACGGTCTGATGAAGGAGACAACATGCAAACAACTATGAACAAATGATAAACTAGATAAATCAACAGAAGGAAGTAAGTACAAGGAAAGGGGATCAAGAGAGTTTAGCTGGGACTCGAAGGAAGCCCAGGAGGCAGAGATGACAGAGGAGAGAATTCCAGACATGGGGGACAGTCAGCAAAATTGTCTGGCATCAGAAGATGGAATGTTTTGTTGAAGAAGCAGCTGAGGAATACAGTGTCCCTGGGTGACAGAATACAGGAAAGTAAGCTATAAAAACTTGGAGGAAGGCCTGAGTGGGCTTTGCCAGGTTATAAACACCTAGCAGAAGATTTTCTAGTTGATGCTGGAGGTGATGGGGAGCCCTGGAGTTAATTGAGTGGGGTACGGAGGTGTTACATGGGGACACTTGATCTTGAGGAAGATCACTTTCACAGCTGAGTGGATGATGGTCTGGAATAGCAAGAGGTCAGCCAGCAGACTGCTGCAGTAGTCACTGGGTGAAGTGATAAGAATGTGCAC
Organism: Trichosurus vulpecula; assembly: GCF_011100635.1. Lineage (NCBI taxonomy): Eukaryota > Metazoa > Chordata > Mammalia > Diprotodontia > Phalangeridae > Trichosurus > Trichosurus vulpecula. The sequence continues at coordinate 28,308,101 of NC_050576.1, forward strand.
CAGGTTGGTGGCAGTGTCAGGGGAGAGAGGAGGCCACAAATGTGAGATATGTTACAAAGGCAAAATTAACAGGCCTTGGCAATAGATTGGATGGGGGGGATTGGGTTGGCTGAGACAGATTGAGGAGTCCAGAATGACAACTATGTATTGAGCCTGGGTGACCAGGAGGATGGTGGTACCTTTGATAGTAATAAAGATGTTAGGAAGAATTGAAAAGATGATGAGTTGAGAGATGAGTAGAGAGAAAAGATGATGAGTTGAGTTTTGGACATATGTCCAAAGATGTCTACAGGACATCCAGTTTGAGGTGTTCAATAGGCAGTTGGAAATGAGAGTCTTCAGGTCAGTAGAGAGTTTAAGGCTACAGAAGACTTGAGAATCATTGATAATTGACACCATGGGAGCTGGTTTCACTGAGTGAGAATATGGAGGGAGAAGAGAAGAGGTTCCAGGACCGAGCCCTGTGGCACACTGAAATATTATAATACTCAGAGTTGGTGAGTGTGATCTGGACCAAGATCCAGCTAAGGAGAGATCAGATAGAAAGAAAATTAGAAGAGAGTAGTGTCCCAAAAACTTAGAAAAAAGAGAATATCAAGGAAAAGAGGGTGATGGACAGTATCAGGCTGCAGAGAGGTCAAGAAGGATGAGGATTTGGAAAAAAGGTCTTTAGATTTGGCAGTTAAAATTTTGTAAGTAACTTTGGAGAGAGTAGTTTCTGTAGAATGTCAGAAGCCAGACTACGTAGAGTTAAGAACAGAGAGGAAAGAAAGTGGAGACATCAGTGGTAAACAGCCTCCTTCAGAAGAGTTGAACCACTAGAAGTACAAGAGCTGTGGGGAGATAGCAGGGATGGATGGATCAAGGGAGGATTTCTTGAGGATGAGAGAGACATGGGCATGTTTATAGGCAATAGGAAAGCAGCAAACAGATATGGGAAGTTGAATATAAATGAGACAGTGGGAATGTTAGAGGGGGTAGTCAGCTGGAGAAAATGGGATGAAAAGGGATCACTGGTGCCTGCACAGGGGTTGGCTTTGGCAAAGACAAGGCTTATTTCTTTATGTGAGAACAAGGTTGAAGGAGGAGACAGTGGCAGACGGGTGATGTGGGATGATGACAGAGAATAGGAAGCTCTTAGTGATTATCCTCAGGCAAAGTTCTCAGCTGACAGCATAGGGGGTGGAAGAGCAATGGGAGGTTTTTGGAGGCATGAAAAATGGTTTGGAAAAGCCCCTATTGGGAGTGGGATAGCGAGTCAATTCGGGAGATCTAAAAGAATTGCCTTGCTCCCTTCTCCTACTTGCCTTTGAGTTGGAAGGGAACCCAGAGGTCTTTTGGTTGAAGCTTCAAAATCTCCCTGATGTGGTAGCCAGCCTATCAGGCAGCACCGGTCACCTCTTTAAAAGTCCTATAGAAGAGTTGGATGCTATCTATCAGCCAGAAAATCTTGATGAGGATGGAATTTGAATCCATGACAGCAGAACCAGTGAATCAGCAGTACACACCCCTGGCCTCTCTGCCTGCTTGTCTGCCATGTTGTATAGGTGTAAGCTTTTAGGATAACTTGGTACTTGGGCACAGAATTGATTCTTTAGGATTCTGTTTTGTTAGGCAACAAAGTTGTAGCAAGGAGCACAGGCACTGAGAAAGGTTGGGAAGAGTTGGTAGAGTTAATTGGTGAGGTGCTGGGCTTGGGGTAAGAAGGATGTTGGTTTGAATTCTACCTTTGACTTTGTGACTGTGCACAGGTCGTATCGCCTCTGTAGCTTTAGTTTCCTCATTCTTAAAAAGGTGGATAATAAAGTTTACCGTAACAAAACCATGGGGTAATTGTGAAGTTTAAGTGAAATAAGGTCAGTAAAGGCTTGGCTAGCTGGCAAATGCTTACTAAATGCCAGCTGTAATTACTTCTAAAGGCTGTAGTTCAGCTGGGTTTGGTGACTTAATTCACTACAGTTACGTATTGCCTAACCAGCTCTTCACTAACATCTGGTCGTTTAGATAGTATTTTTTTGTATTTAAACATTTTACCTGCTTGTATTTCATTTTCCCATTTATATAGTAACCTCAATGAGGGCCACAACTGTGTCTCCTGTTTACTTTGTATTCTCCCCAGAATAAGTAGAATGCCTGCCTTGTAGTAGGTGTTCACTAAATACTTGCTGAATAAATGAGTAAGTAATTGAATACTACAGAAATATTAGATGCAGTAACTTCTCACAAAGAGCTTAATCTTAGCAAAGAGATCAGGCTTGGGCCCATGAATCAAGAGCCATAGTGTGTTAACACAGCACTTATTTTGGGGAGAGAAGCTGAGAGGACTATGGGAGGAGTCCAGGAAGGCTTCTTGGTGAAACTGGGACTTTATTTGTCATTTGAAGAGTAAGGAGGCTTTGGAGAGGTAGAAAGGAAGGTAGAGGGCATTTTAGGCTTTAGGAGGAGATTGAGTAAATGTGTAGGGCATGATGTCTTTGGAGGAGATTAGTACTAGTATGTTGGGAGGTGGTTGGATACCATGGGCCTAGATTATAGCATCTCAGGAGTACTGGGATGAGAGCTTTGGATTTGATTTTGAGTAGCCATTTGACAATGAGTCATGGACATCTTGCTTGGGGAGGTGGCATGATGAAAATGATAGTTCATCAAGGTTGTTGTTATTTAGGCATTTCAGCTGTGTCCAGCTCTCTGTGACTCTATTTGGGGTTTCCTTGGTAAAGATTCTGGCATGGTTTGCCATTTCCTTCTCCGGCTCATTTTACAGATAGGAAAGTGAGGCAAACAGGATCAAGTGACTTGCACAGGGTCACACAGCTAGGAAGTATCTCAACTCAGGGAGATGAGTTTTCTTGATTCCAAGCCCACTTTGTCACCTGGCTGAAGGTAGATCTGGCTAAAATGAGCAGCATGATAAATTGGGGGAGGAGAGACCTGAGGCAGGGAGACCAGTTAGGAGATAATCGCAGCCTTAGGTGTTGATGAGGAGGGCCTGACTTAGGGTAGTCCTAGTTTTACAACCCAGTTGACTTATTTTTTCCCTGTTGTCACATTTTCTCCTCTGCCTTCATTACACTAAATTAACAATTTTCTTTTAACTAGGCCTAAATGTTGATATCCTTTCCATGTCTTCTAAATATGAAAATTAACACCTATGCTGTGTTACAGGCCTAGAATAACATGGAAACCTAATGCTTGTGCCAGTGGCAAACTTTCGCTTTTCCCGCACTCTGGGAGAAAGATGAAGCTAATACATCTGGCCTTAACAGGTGTCTGGCAGATGGGAGGGGAGTAATTGTTAAAGAAGGTCAGAGGTGATTCTTGATCTTGGATCTGCTCTGTAATGGGCCCTGGGGCTAAACTAACCTTCTGCAGGGCCTCCAGAGCAAAGAGGATTCTGAGTAGATCCAATTCCTTCCCTCCTTTGTGCAAACATCTTTGGGACTGGGTCTGAACTAAGTTTACCTCCAGGGGTTGGAAATTATATGTTGTTGCTTGTCAAAACATTTTTTTTTTCCAGTACTATTGGTAGATTCCTGTACTAAATTACCAAAGTGTGTCACCATGGCATGGGGTGGCTGAGCTGAGAGGGGTGCAACCTCTAGGTTGGAGGCTCCTAGGTGATGGTATTTTTTTGGTCATAACTATTTAAACCATCTTTGCTCTACTTTGATGTAGGCGGTTCTGCTGTCCAGCAGTAGGGGAAACTCACTCTCTACATGGATAAAATTCTGGATACTTGAGTAAATTGATAGTAATACCCTTTTCCTCGGGCCTGGTTCTCCCACTGACCAACATTATACCTTACCAGTTGACTAGACAGGGTTAGGTCTGTCTTCCTTGGACACAGAATGCTTACTAGACCACTTTGGAGCCTCTGCTTGTCTGGGTAGATTCATAGTCAGTAGGAATGTGCAGCCATAGGGAAGGGGCCATATCTCTCAGAAGCTTGCTTAACAGATACATACTGTGGGAGATCCTGAACAGCTCAAGGGTCTTTAGTGAGCATAGGATTTTTCTTCTTTTCATTAACATGAAAAATGAGAACACCTGGGCCTTGTTGTCTTTGGTATTCCATTACTGACTGTGATGCGCTTTCTTTACTTTTCTCTGATGAGTCCTGCCTTGTTATGAGAGGAATAGCCACCATTATAGCTGACTGATTTGTATTTCTGTCTGATTAGATATACAGTATTTTCCTGGACTCTAGTTATCAGTTCTTATCCCATATTTTTTCATTCGAGAATGCTAGCTGGTGTGCCTCAAGTTTTCTTAAAACATTCAATTAAGGCAAGTATTAAACTATAATGAAATTAATCACAAGTCTAGCAGAGTCAGAAAAAGAACCCTAGACGCTTCTGCTCAATAACACTCTACTAAGGGCATACCAGATAAGATCAGAAATCTAGTTGTTTGAAAGAATGGTATAGAGACTTGACAACTTTGCCTATTGGCAGCTAGGTGGCTTAGTGGATCCAGCGCTGGGCCTGGAGTCAGGAAAACCTGAGTTCAAATGCAGCCTCAGATACTTCCTAACTGTGTGACCCTGGGCAAGTCACGTAACCCTGTTTGCCACAGTTTCCTCATCTGCAAAATGAACTGGAGAAAGGAAGTGACAAACCACTTCAGTATTTTTGCCAAGAAAACCCAAAATGGGGTCACAGAGCTTCAAACATGACTGAAACTGAACAACCTCAAAGAAGACAATACACAGTTGGGCATCGGTAGAGACTGAGATTGGTGCTAAAAATTTTGGGCAAAGTGGATGTTTAGTAGAGATAAGTAGCATAGTGGATCGGGTACAGAACTTGGGGCCCAGAAGACCTGAATTTGAATTTTGCCTCAGGCACTTAGTGGTGTTAAGTTACTTAACCTTTCTATCTTTAGATTAGGGCATCTACTTCCTAGAGTGGTTTTCAGGATAAAATAAGATCATAAAAAGTGCTTTTGCAAACTGTAAAGTGCTAAATATTACCAGCTATTACTCCTGTTCATAACACTCTTAATTGTTAATCTTCTCACAATAATGAGAAATGGATTAGAATTCCAAGGTTTATATCTGCTTGCATTTTTTTGTTAAGAGCTAATAGAACATTTCTGTGGGTATCTCATTTGATGGTTTCCTGCCTATACTGTAAAGCCAGGCCCTTCCCCCCCCACCTTTTTTTTGGTTCTAAGTTTAGTCTTGAAACAGATTTCTTGTTATTAATTATCAGTCATACTCTTCTCACACTTATTTTAGAAAACTCATTGGGAAGATTGGTTACGTCACAGTGATTACTTTCATTGCTGAAATCTAAATACATAAAGTAAAATAAATCCAGGTTTTAGTGAATTGTTTTCCTTTATGCTGGCATGAATATTCTGTAGAATGTCATTTTGGAGCACACATGTCATGTGCTCCAAAAGAGCCCTGATTTAATCATTCTGGCTACTTCCTTCAACCATGCAGGCTCTACCTTCTCTGTGCCTTGGATGGTTTCTTGAGTTAGTGTGGCTGAAAAAATTAGTCAGCCAGTACTCACATGAAAGATGTAGTCACTTGTGGGGCTTGTCTTTGAAGCTGGATAGGACCTCCTACAACTTGTGCTCTGTTGGTATAGCTTTTAAGAATCCGGACTGGCATACATGTGAGATGATGGTGCATTGGGGTAGGATTTCAGTAGACCTTCTATGATACAGAGTTTCTAGCCTTGGTAGGAGTGACTCCCTAGTAACACCTAATAACCCCTAATTCCCAAATTCAGTGGCCTTTTATCCTAATTTTTTTTAATACTTGGTCTTTGACACTGACCATCCCTTCTTGAAATTTTTTTTCTCATGTCCTCTCTTTTTCCTTCTCTGATCACTTTTCTGTTTCCTTCTTGGGTTTTCTTTATCCTTCCATTTTCCAAACGTAAGTATTCTCTAAAGTTCTGCTTCTTTACTTCTCTCTTTATATTGAGTGATCTTATGGCTCCAACTAGTCATCTTTCTGTAGATAACTCTCAAATATTTTTCTGTATCACTTATTCTCTCCAACCTCTTTAATCATACATTTGCAATGACCTGTGGACATTTTTACCTGGATCTCCTACAAGAATCTTAAATTTAACATGTCAAAACTGAAGTTGTCCTTCAACACTGTCACTTTCATATTTTAATTGTTTCTAGAATTGTCCCTGACTCCTCCTTGTTCTGCCATTGCTGCTGCTTTCACCTGCCTTTCACTCCAACTCCTCCTCCCCCAAACAATCACCAGGTACTACTGATTCTTCCTATCTAATGAATCTTGATTCTGGCCTCTTATTTTATTTTTTTTTAAGCTTTATCGATGCCGCTTGTTTTTATAGTACACATATCCAGAAAAAACTTACCCCCAAGCCTACCCTTGTAATTAAGCAAAAGCAAAAGAACTCCATCAAAGCCAAATGATAAAAGTGATTTGACAACTTAGATAATATTCCATACCCATAGTTCCCCATCTGTGCGTTGAAGGGAGGGAGGATAATTTTTTCAATTCTGCTTTGAGGCCAAGCTTGCTTCATTCCAATAATAATAATAATAATAATAATATAACATTTTTGTCAGTCAGTCATGTCCAACTCTTGGTAACCCTATTTGGGGTTTTCTTGGCAAAGATACTGGAGTGGTTTGTCCTTTCCTTTTCCAGCTCATGTTATAGATCAGGAACTTAGACAGTTTAGTGACTTGTCCAGGGTCACACAGCTAGTAAGTGTCTGAGGCTTGATTTGAGCTCAGGTTTTCCTGACTCTTATCTATTTGTGAGACCTAGTTGCCTCATTATCACTTCATGTCCAAACTAGCCTCCTAGTTGTTCTCTCTTTCTTCAGTCTCTGTCTAAGACATCCTGCACAACACTGCCTTATTCAGAAATCTTCAGTGACTATCTGATACAGAGGATCGTAGAACATTAGAGGTTAGAAGATACCTTAGAGCCGATAGTTTAACTTTGTAGCTGGTTGTCAGCATCTGCTTTAACAATTCTATTAACAAGATACTCCTTGACCCCAGGGAGTATTTCGTTTGTACATAGCTTTAATTGTAACAACCTCTCTCTATTATATTGGCCCTTTGCAATAAGACCAACCCTGTTACATGTAGAATCCCATCCCTTCTTGTCTTTTTCAGTAGATCGCCCCCTCTATTTATCCCACCCTCCCTGCTCTTCATCTGCCTCTTTATCTTCCGGCACCTTCCCTACTTCCCTTTTTTCCTAACTTGCCCAGGTCTCCCTCATCCTTTGAAAAACAAAAACAGACCTCATTAGATCCTAGCATCCTTGCCTAGTTATCATCCTATACAACTCTTCTCAGACTAATAGAAAAAACTGTCTAAGTCCATTGCCTCAAGTGCTGTCTTCTGAACTCTTTGAAGTCTGCATCCCAGTCTCATATCACTCAACTGAAACCGTTCCCTTCAGAGTTACCAATGATCTCCTCAATTGTCAAACTAATGGGATTTTCTCAATCTTTATCCTTCTTAACTCATCTGTACCAGGCGACATTGTTGATTGCTTCTCCCACCCCCCACCCCCCCACCCCCCTTCTCTTTTGGTCCAAGATACTGCTTATTGGTTCTGCTTCTCCCTACAGGTCCTTTGCTGGATCATTATCTTTGTAATACCCCCTGATTGTGGGTATATTCCAAGCCTCTGTCCTGGGCTCTACCAAACCCTGGCTTTCCCTCTTCTACTCACTATTTGTCCTGTATATAGCTTGCTTTGTATAGATTTGTTTTCATCTTGTCTCTGGTATTAGATTGTAAACTCCTTGGGGGCAGGGACTGTCTCTTTTGCCTCTTTTTGTATCCCCAGAAGGGCTTAGCAGAGGCTCTTAATAAAATGTTCATTGATTGATTGGAGTTAAATAGAATCATTGCTCTTCCAAATGAAAATTTTTCATCTCTCTGAAGACTTACTTTTCCAGACTAAATATCTGCATTTCTTTTGGCTTTTCATCATAGGAACTGTTTTTAATCCATTCACCATTCTGTAAAATTTTTCAAATTAGATCCAAACTCCTTAGCATGGCATTCTAACCTATAAATCTGACTCTTAACTTTCTACTTTTTTCTTCCATTATTCTCCTTCTCTGTACCCTATATGATACAGCAGCCTGGAGAACCAAATTCAGTTGATTTAAGCATTGGAAGTAATGTGGATTAATGTGGGCAGCAGCTCCAATAAAAATATTATCGGTATGTTTTACTGTTATAGGCTGTAGCAATGGGAAGCTAATATGTATTGTAGTTGTTCAGTCCTTTCTGATTCTTCATGATTCTATTTGGGGGTTGTTTTTTTTTTTAGCAAAGACACTGGAGTGATGTGCCATTTCCTTTTCCAGCACATTTTACAGATGAGGAACTGAGGCAAACAGGGTCAAGTGACTTGCCTAGGGTCACACAGCAGCTAGTAAGTGTCTGAGTCCAGATTTGAATTCATGAAGATGAGTCTTCCTGACTCCAGGACCAGTGCTCTATGCACTGAGAGGCCATCTAGCTGCCCTGAGCTAATATATATAGCCTTCTGCTTTCCTTAAGATGATAGTATTAAGTAAGTAAATGTCATTTTATTATGCTGGGAACATCAGTGGTGTGTGAAGGAGGTGGGGCAGCAGCTTGTAACAGTCACTCAGCCTAGCTGATAGTGTCCTCTTAGGATTTAGGATATGGGCCTCAGTGCTACCATTTCTGGGCACCATTAAACAACATGGGGCAGGGAATACTAGGTGTTGGACTCTATGGAAATGGGAATTGATTCGGAAATAGGGTTAACATAAAGAATTTTGTCTTAGGGTATTTTGCTTTACAGACAGGTCACTGTGCAGTCATCTTGTGTGTTAAAGAACTTTTAGATGCCACTTAGGGATTACTTATGAAGGATAGGTAAGCTAGGTGGTGTGGTGGATAGAAGGTTGGAGTTGGAGTAAAGAAGACCTGAATTCAAATACTTTCTGAGGCATTTACTAGTTGTGTGACCCTGGGCAAGTCACCTAGCTGCATCGTGTCTTACTTTCCTCATTTCCAACATGAGGGGGTTGGACTTGATGGCTTCCAAAGTCTCTTCCAATTCTATCTAGAATCTTAATATTCAGACCTTGCATAGTAGCGAAAATACAGCTCAAGACATTAGAGACTGGAAAATGCTGTTCTTGTAAAATGCCTCTGCTTCGAAATTCATTTTGTTCAGCTGAATGTTTAGTTGCTGTGAAGTTAATAAACCTCTGTTTCAAAATGTCTTATGACTTTTGCAGGTACATCAAATTACGGAATGGCTTGCAGGCCCTTTTGATTTCAGACCTAAGTAATGCGGACAGTAAATCTGGGGAGGCAACAGATGAGGAGGAAGAGGACGAAGACGATGATGATGATGATGATGATGAAGATTCAGGAGCTGAAATAGAAGATGATGATGAAGAAGGTCTTGATGATGAAGATGACTTCGATGATGAAGATGAGCATGATGATGATGATCTTGACACTGAAGATAATGAATTGGAAGAATTAGATGAGAGGGCGGAAGGAAAGAAGAAAACTACAGAAAAGCAGGTGCGGGCCGAGTCTGGGGTGTTTTTTGTAGTTTAAGAATTCTTTGGGGGAGGGGGAATCCCTTAATGGCAATTTTGTGTGCGTGTATCAGTGAAGTTTACCTTTGAACACAAATATAATGGTCATGGTGATTAATGCAGACGGGTGGTTTTGAATACAGTTTCCCAGTCAGTCCTGTTTCCTCTGATGTAGCTCCGATTATTGAGTTTCCAGAACACAGCTGGTTACTTCAGAATTCTGTTAAGGGTTCCGTTTGTGGGGCGTCAGTTTGTTATGAGGGAAAAGTCACAGAATGAAAGAGTAAGAAGATAGTAATTTTAGTCCTGACTCTGCCTCCAACTAGCCTTTGTTTTTTTAAACTTTAATTTCCTTGCTGATAAAATGAGAATACTACTCCCTGTACACTATTTTACAAGATTGTTGTGAGGTCTCAATGGATAAATGGATGTACTGTGTCACTTAACTCGACGCTCTTCTCTTTTAGTTTCTTTTGGCCTTCTTAGTTGATAAGAAAACTCTTAGTCTTTAAATATTATATGGATATTGTTACTAATTGACAACTGCTATAGCTTAACTTGTTTCTTTTAGATTTGTCTTTCATCTTCCAGAGCAAATAGTTTCGTCTTCTGAGCTATTGTTTGTCTTGTAGAGCAACCTCTGTTCTTATGGAACATTTCTCCCTTTTTATAGGGGAGAACCATGACTCCTTTTTGGCTGAGCAGCTATATTGTCTTCCTCAGTCTTTGGAGAAATAGTTTAAAAAATCTGACTTAAAAAGAAAGGAATTAGATTATTTTGCAATGTTTATTTAACATACTTCGTTAGTAGAGCTTTTATATCTGTGATGCCCTATGGCAGATAACAAAGATATATAAAAGCTTATGCCTGACCTCAGGCATAAGAGTAGCTTGTTAGCTAGTAGGTGAGGTAAGTCACATTACTTTGTATAATAGTTGCATATCACATATGTTCCTGTAGTTAGAAGAAAATTCTTTTCAGAAATTGGGTTTAGATAAACCCTTTTAGTCTTAACATTTTATGATTGTGACATCAATCATCATAAAAATAAAAAATACAGTTTTTTTTTCTAAAGGGGTTTGTGAGAAGTGAGATTAATAGTGCTATAGATAAAGTGGAATGATCAGAGAAGAAAAATTGGAAGAAGAAGAGAGAAACAGGTTGTTATTTGGTTAGAATTAGAAAGCATGAAGGCTGGATGGATTTGAGAAATAATTGGTCAGAGAATCATTGAGTTGGAAGAGAACTCAGATGCCATCTACACCTCGTTTGACTGAAAAAGAGCCTCTGCTATAGTGAGTTAGATAAGTAGTCACTTAACCTTTGCTCCAAGACCTCTAGTGGGGCGGGGAGGGGAGAGTCCATTACACTTTTGAACAGTGCTAGTTATTAGGCGTTTTTCCTGACTCCAAGCCTAGATTTGCTTCTTTGCCACTCCCATCCATTGACCTCATATGCTTTCTGAGGCCAAGTAAAACAGGTTTGTCCCCTCCTCTTTGACAACTCTTCAGATACTTGAAGACAGCTATCCCAGTCTTGCTCTTCTCTCCCCTCTCTCTAGGTCTATGACATGAACTTGGGACCATGCACCATCTTCGTTGATGGTGGACACTCTTGCCTTCCTAAAGTGTGGTGCCCAGAATTGAATACAATCCTACTGCTGGAATCTCATCATCTCCCTTGTACTGAACACTGTGTTTCTTAATGAAGCTTGAGACTGTATTAGCTTTCTAGGCAGACATGTCATACTGTCCCTATTTTGTACTTGTCCAGGTCTTTATGATCTTTCAGAGACCATGGACAGTGATTCTAGTTCAGCAGTCCCATTTGCCAATTCTTTCAGCACCTGAGCATGTTGTTCATTTGGGCCTGGTGAACTTGAAGGGCAGGTAGGTGCTCTTACTATCAGCTTTGTAGTAGATCTTTTTGTTCTGTCCTGTCAAATTTAAAAATCCTTTCTACATGGCAGGGAAGACAAAACAAGCAAAATAAGATTTGAGCAGCTCTTCCTTCTCTCGGTTGTCAGTTATCATTGTGTTGTTTCCCTCAATCAATAATCATGTTGCTTCTTTGACTGACTTTTCTCTAGTGTAGTTTTAAAAAAATCTCTTGTTTTTTGTTATCCTTACTTTCCTCCCCAACCTCAATAGCACTCCTGACATAGTTTTTACTGGATTATGCCAAGCATTTTGTATTCATCTTGCTTTACTTGTTCCTCCATTTTCTCTTAGCGTCTTTTAAAAATCTTTTGGCTGGAGAATTCTTTGTGCGTACACATTAGTCTCATCAGACAAATATCCTCTTTGTCTTCATTGGAATTTTCTCTTTATGTCTTTAGAATTTTATCCCTTAGTCTTCCCATTCCACAAAGGCTGATTTCCCTGATATATTTTTAGGTTCTGGGCTACCCCCAATTATTTCTCTGATGTACTGAATTCCTATGATCTGTTGACACCACAGCTCCACATGGAACTGCTGAACGGAGTGGGAGAAAATCACAGATCTCGGTTTCTACTACAAATTTGTTACGTTGTCTTAACTGGGCTCTTAGTGCAGCAAGGCTGTGATGGGTGAAATCTGAAATAACTGAGGAAACAAAAGATCAAGCATATTGATTTATTAAGCAGTGCATGCTAATTGCATAACAGATTGGGACCAGGCCTCCTTGTCATGGACCTTAAATACAGGGGGAGACAGATTTTTATGTATTAAAAGAAAACAATTCACAGGATATAAACCAGGATACAAGATTAGGTCATCTGTTTTCTAATTGAAGGAAATATTAGGGGCTTTCTGGGTTAGGAGGGGCCAGAGTAAGTTTTGAGATTTGGGAGACTGAGCTGGTGAACTTTGCTCAATGTGAAGCAGATGTCATTTAGGTCCCATGATTAGCAAGCAGGTGAAATTTACAGGAAAATGTAACTTAGGTCTCAAAATGGAGTCAGTTTTACAAGATGGAGTCAATGTGGGTCACATAATTCTCTCAAGGCCATCCTTTTATACGTCTCTAAATCATTTACCTTCCCACTTACCACAGTGACTTTTCCAAACCTTTTTATCAAGCCTCCTAGGATACTCCCATTCAGCTGAAGACCTCATGCTTCACCACAATAATGAAGCTGTTTGCTGAGAACGCCCTCTTTTCTTCTTTCCTCTTCCTTCATCACTTGTCACTCAGGCATCTTTATCCATCTCCTCTTTCCCCTCCCCTGTCTCATGTGATGAGGTGGTCTTCTTGACCAGGCACTATACTCGTCATGTATGCTTAATCTTGTCCCTTCCCATCTTCTTCAGCAGATTGCTCCCACTAACATCCTCACTCTTGCTAATTTCATTTTTTAAATGAAATTTTATTTTATTTTCAAAGATTATCCAGACTCATTGACAGAAAGAAGAACAAAACCCTGGGTACAAACATGTCTAGTCAAATAAAACATTCCTGTATTGGCCATGTCTTCATGCTGAGTCATCTTTCTTCTGTATCAGGAGATGGGCAGCGTGTTTCATCTGGAGCTGTGGTTGGCCATTGTGTGGATCAGAGTTCCCAAGTCTCTCGTAGTTGTTTGTCTTTATAATATTGTTGTTATATACACAGCTTTTCTAGCTCTTCTCACCTTTATCTATATCAGTTCATGCAAGACTTCTCAGGTTTCTCTGATGTGGCCCCCTTCGTTATTTCTTGTAGCACGCTAGCATTCCATCATATTCACATACCATAACTTGTTCAGCCATTCCCCAATTGATGGGTAGCCTCTCAGTTTCCAGTTCTTAGCTACTAGAAAAAAAGCTACTATAAATGTTTTCATACAAATAGGTTCTTTTCCTCTTTTTAAAAAAATCTCTTTGGGGTATAGACCTAGTAGTGATATTCCTGGGTCAAAGTCTTAGGTGGTGAAGTAGATAGATTGTGTGGCGCACCGAGCCTGGAGTCAGGAAGGCTCATCTGCCTGAGTTCAGATCTGGCCTCAGACACTAGCTGTGTGACCCTGGGCAAATCGCTTAACCCCGTTTGTTTCAGTTTCCTCATCTGTAGAATGAGCTGGAGAAGGAAATGGCAAACCATTTTGGTATCTCTGCCAAGAAAACCCCAGATGGGGTCATGAAGAGTCAGATAGGACTAATGTACTGAGTAGTAAGAATCTATTCCGCTGGTCTGCCACTCTGTTTCTTAGCTAGTACCAGGTTGTTTTCATGATTACCACTTCCTAATTGGAATCTGACACTGCTAGGCTGCCTCCCTTCACTTTGTTCTCATTGATTCTCTTGATATTCTTGACCTTTTATTATTCCAGATGAATTTTGTTATTTTTTCTAGCTCTATAAAACTTTCCTATTACTGATGATGGTGCCATCAAACCAACCTAGGTGTCATCCTCTGCTCTTCATTCTTTCTCACCTTTGCTAAGTTCTGTTGATTCTACTTTTGTGGCTTTGCCCCTTTTCTCCTCTGACTACTGCTGCCCTGGCGCACATCCTCGTTACTTCACACCTGCACTACTGCAGTAGCTGCTGCTTGGTGTCCCTGCCCCAAGTCTGTCCCCACTCCAAGCCATCCTCTATTCTGCATTCAAGGTGATCTTTCTAAAGCTCTGGCCTCACCATGCCACCTTCCTATTCAGTCAACTCCAATGGCTCCCTGTTACCTCCAGGATCAAATATAAAACTCTCTGTTGAGCTTTTAAAGGCCTTCATAATGTGTCCCCTTCCTACTTTTCCATTCTTCTTACACCTTACATCCCCCCCACTCCCCCCCCACACAACCCCCTACAGCAACAATGGTCTTATTGTTCCTTGTACCAGACACTGACTCCTCACTCTGGGCATTTTCATTGCTTCCTTCATGCCTGGAGTACTTTCCCTCCTCCTTTCCATCTCAGCTATAATCCCCCCCTTTTTCTTAATCTTCCTTAATGCTGATGCCTTCTCTGAGATTTTCTCCAGTTTATCTTGAATATCTTATTTTTACTGAGTTGTTTGCATTTTGTCTCTGTTGTTAGAATATGGGCTCCTTGAGGGCAGGGACCATGGTTTTTCCTTTCCTTGTATCCCGAGTATTTAGCACAATGCCTGCCACATAGTAAGTGCTTAATAAATTCATGCTGTCTTTAGCGAGAGTAGTTAACCTGTTTAGGATCTGATAGCTAGGAAATCTCTGTGGTAGCATTTGAATGCAAGTTCTTCTGACTCCTCTTAGTCCCAAGCTCTAGCCCACTCTGCTACCTAGTGGATGGGTGGAGGAGAGATGATGCTTTCTTCACTGGCTCCCCTTTTTCTCTAGGTTGAAGTAGAAAATCCTAAACCTGGCATTTCCTAATGTCAGTGGGCAACTTGGCTTCTCACCCCTCTGGTCCCATGCTTATTTCTTCATACTTATTACCATTCTAGTCAAACTGGCCTCCTTCGTTTCCCCTCTGCATGTTCTCTTTTTTGCTCCATGTCCCCACATAGGCTTGTTCCCTGGGTCTGGAATGCTTTCCTTCCTCACTTCTCTGCCTCTTGGAATCCTTAGCTCCATTTGAGGCTTAGTTTTAGTGCCATCATCAGGGCTCTTCCCTCCTGTGCCTCTCCTCTCAAAATTGTTCGTGTTGCCCTTTCTTCTAAAATATACTTTGTAGTTAGTTACTCTGTATGTAGTTTGAATTATCATTTTACGTGTTGTATCTATCTCTAGTACAATGTAGCTCCATGAAAGTAGGGGCTATTTCGGTTTTTTCATTGTATCACAAACACCTAGCATTATGACTTGTTTATGGTAGGGTAGGTCCTTGATGAATATATGTGTTTAATTGAATTAATCGACATGTATACAGTTAAGTCTACTGTAAGGTTCAGGGCACTTAGGGCAAAGCATGGGTGTTCTAGGATTGTAGTGGGCAGAAAGTTTTCTCTCCTCTGCCGAGATGACAAGTCTCCAGAGCATAGGGCCTTTGTCTTTATGAGGGATAAAGTGTATTTGAAGCACTTACCACGGGCGGAGCACTGAGGATACAAATAGAAAGGCTAGGCTGTCCTCGCTCCCGAGGGGCTCACGTTTTAATGGACCAGACAACCCGTAAAAGAGGCGTCACCTACCAGTCGGGTAGTCCCTTGATCCTTAGGCACTATGCAAGAACGGGTGTTAATGCTTTTCTTCTTTAATGTCATTTCCACTGATAAAATTATGCCATTGCTGTTGTTGAACCGTTTGATAATGCCGAGGACTTTGGTGGAAAAAACTTTGTGGGCATTTGGTAGCTGTGGCTGTCACCCCTACAGGAGCAGTTTCCAGGCTGCTCAGTGTGTGGCAACTGCTTAAATGTCTTTTACATGTTTATTTCCCTCATAGTGCCCAGCACAGTTGTCTTGGCTGATAAATGCTTTAAATGAATGGCTCAATTTTAGAAAATGTTGTGGAAGTTCATTAGTCTTTGTGTGTGTTTTCTGTTTTAAAAACTTTTGGTTCAGTATGATTGGTTGATTAATATTAGTATTTGATATGGGGTTCACTCTAGGATGGCATATTCATTTGGCTAATGGTTTGGCTTAAATTCCTAGTTTGTTAGAGGGTGGACAACATCCTTCTCATCTGGCCTATCTTCTTTGTCCCCACTGCCACCAACCTAGTGCAGGACTTCATTACCACCTTTCTTCCTAGACACTCACAGTGGTCTCTTAATTGTCTTCTCGGTCCTACTCCCTCTTTCCTCCAGTCCAGCCTTCATAAGTTACCAGGACAATCCTCATTCCACACAGATCTGGTCATATCACTTCTGTTACAATATCTTGAATGGTTCTTTTTTGCTTTTGGAGTCATGTTCAAATTCCCTCTGTCTTTCTGTCTGTCATTTTGGACCCTGCATAGCTATAACCTGCTCCCACCTGACTTTTCCAACTTATCTGTTATTCCTTTCCCACTGTGTTCCTGCCAGACTGGGCAACCTTTATCCCACAATCTCCAACAATCACTTAACTTTCCTGCCTCCCTAAAATGCATGCTTTCCTGTCCTTCTGAATTGGTGTTGGTGCTTGAAGGCCAGCCCAAACTCCTTCATGAAACCTTTCCTGATTCCCCAGTTGCTAACAGTTTTTTTAGACCAAATATGTCTCTAATATGCTTGTGGCACAGTCTTGTGTATCAGACTGTTCTCTTAGCTAGACTAAACTTGTTGAGTGCTTGGGTTGGGGCTTATCTCAGCTTTGTATTTTTCCTGGCACAATGCTCTGTACCCAGTAGGTGTTTAATGGGTGTTGGTTGTTGAGCTTAACATGCTTAATGCTTCCTGGGCTGTGGGACAAAATAGATGATGGGGCACTCCCATAACAAGGCAGCTACCCTTACCGGTGGTGGCAGGAAGGTTGATGGAGGATAATCTGCCCTCTGCTTTGCCCTTCTTTTCCTTAATTTGTCCTAGACTTGCAGACATCTTTTTGCCAGGATGAGTCATGAAGTGTTCCTGTGGGATGACAGAATAGAGCTGAAGGCTTTGAAATTGAGGGCCATTTGAAGATTGTGAGAAATTTCATTTGTCACTTGGTTTTTCCTGACTTTCAGTATGAGCATTTGAAAACTGATCTAGCATCATAATAGGGCAGTTTACATTGCATTAGCCCCTGGATACTTTGCAAAAAATCTCTTCACATATGCATTAAAAGACCTAGCCAGATCATTAATTTTTTTTTTTACTTTCTCTGTTTGCTTTATTGAGAGATCCTCATTTCTGATTCATTTCTCTAGACATAACCTGTAAAAAAGACTGGCCCATCTTTGTTTTTACTTTGGGAGGCAGCTTAGTGTAGTGGAAAAGCTAGCTCTATTTTGGAGTCAAAGGATCCAGACTCAAAACCTGGCTGACCTACCTGTATGACCTGGATGAGTCACTAAACATTTTTGGGCCTCAGTTTTCACATCTCTGAAATGATGGTCCCTTTCAGTTCCAAATCACTAATCTTATGATCCTTTTCTTTTTTACTTCTCCCTTCCTTTTCTCCTTGTTTTCTTTCTTAATTTTTTCCTTCTTCATGGCCTCTTCCCCACTTTCCTCATAAAGTTAGTGACCACTCTTCTTCTGGGTGGTAACTAAAAGGGACAGGGTGAGGCCAGGAAGCAGAGTGGTTTGGAGGGCAGGCTTGGTCAGTGGATTTTGATTTGGAAGCAGTAGGATGGCGAGGCCAGCTGGACTTGGAGAAAGTCGATGAGGCTCCAGCAGCAGCACAGGAAATCAAGGCCAGACCTAGAAAACAGGCTGATGAAGTAGTGGGAGAAAAATGACTTGAGAGTGTAGTGGAGGTTTTGTAGTTGTTTAGAGACTTAAGCACCTGACTGTTAAATCTGATTGCCATTGTGAGTATTGTTCAAGGTAAATATAAACATTAACCGGTAAGGAAATGGGAAGAAAGTAATTTTGCTGCTTTTTGGAATATTTTTCATGTAATTGTGATTGTCAAGTTCATTAATTTTATGAACCCATCTTTCCTTTATCTCTGTACCTTCTGGAAGGGAGATATCTTCCCCAACTATGAACTTCTGTTATGTAAACAAGATTGAAATTTAAGTGTTGTATATGTGACTTAAGGCTTCATTAATCCAGTCTGACTAGAAATTCTCAAGCAAGATTCTCAGCATTTGGGAGCCTGTATATGCTGTCTAACAGCCTGTGGTTTAGAACACCTTTTTCAGAAGTTCCTTTGCTTCTAACAAGAATGCTTTGTGGGGTGCTTGGGGTGGAATGCCAATGAGGCAGCCATTTTATTGTATAGAACAGGTCAGGCTTGGCTCAAAGATATGCCATATAAGAGGATGTTTCCTTTGTTATTTAGCCAAGTTATATCATGAGCTTGAGTTTGCCAAATGCCCTTTTTGGCATTGAATGAGTCTGTTTGATTTTTCTACATGTAGCCCTTTTGCTTTCTTTCACCACATTAGCAATCCCTTAAGGTTTTTCTTGTTTTAGAAAGCTTTCTTTACAAGATAATCATCCCATTTAATGAGTAACTGGAGGATAGATGGGTTCAATCAGATGTGTTCTGTTATAAAATCTTGGGCATGCTGCCTCAACAATTTCATTTTCTGGCTTTGGAGATTGTATTTTTAGCACTTTTCCCATCTCTTTACATGTATCCTAAGTTGACATAGAAGTGTAACCCAGCAACTTACTGTTGGTAGAAAAGAAAGAGTTCAAAACTCATTTTGGATGGCTGACAACCGTTTTAATTTCTAATTATTTCCTGAATTCCCTGAAATGTTGGGAGAAATAGTGACATGTAAAACATTTTATTTAAAGACATAAACAATAAGTTACGAATTCATAAGCTTCCTTAAAATGGGGAAGACACTTTTTATTTAACAAACTAAGCTTCAAACAAAGCCATTTGTTTTGTCATTGACTCAGTTATTTCCAGTTTAAAAAGCTTCCCTCTTTTTGTTTAAAAAGAAAAAAATCTTCCTGACTCCCTCCTTGAAAGGGCCCCGTCTCTCCTTTGGCTGAGTGAGGATAAATGAGCCAGTAATTGGTTAGAACTAAGAATGCTGCCTTTGCATTCAGCTCTGGTCTCTATAAGAGGGCCAGAGCTCTGGTGCTGACACTAAATGGTCAATGGGTGGGCTGGCCAGTCCGCCTCCTTTCCTTTTCTGTCTGTTTCTGCTTCTTTCCATAGGTCGGCACCTGTTCAGAAATGGCCAGTAAGTCAAGAGGAGGAGCAGCAGGGTGAAACTGACACAATTCTGGTGAGTTTCACTTTGCTGCTCCTCCTGATACTCAGGGAAACAACTGTGGCCTTTTGTTGGAAAGGCCACTTGCAAATGTGTCCTTAAGATGACATGCTGCTGGTATTCCCTAAAGAAAACTCACTGTTGGCATGTATCCTTCTCACTCTAGTCTGCGGCTGCGCTTTGCGTTGGAGTTGGAAGTTTTGCTGATCCTGATGACCTCCCTGGGCTGGCACACTTTTTGGAGCACAGTAAGAGATTTTGTTCTAAGATGCCCAAGTCTAATTTTTAAATGTCTAATGTTAGGCAGCTCTCTTAAATTATAAATTGCACAGAAGCTCCTGATTTGCATTGGTAGAGAAAGTTTCTCAACCAGCAGTTACTTAGTGTGATGAGACCACAAATCCATTTTATAAATTCACTTTAAATTCAGACTTAACTTGGGTAGAAAAATGCCAAGTAAGGAGAAGTATCAAGTATTTAATTTGCAAAGACTATCATGAACATTTGGGTCCTGATAACTGGGAATTCATGGAAGACAACAGTGATTTGCCCTCTAGATGCTCAGATAATGAGAGGTGAAAGGGACATGTGCTTTGTGTAAACCTTTTTAAGCTGAAAATTATCTTACTCTGGGTCTCTTGACTTCTCGGCTTATGTTAGTACTCTTGGTGGCACCCTTTGAAAATCTAGTTTTGTTTCTTTTCCCAGTGGTTTTCATGGGCAGCCTGAAGTATCCGGATGAGAATGGCTTTGATGCTTTCCTGAAGAAGCATGGGGGGAGTGACAACGCTTCCACAGACTGTGAGCGCACAGTCTTCCAGTTTGATGTCCAGAGGAAGTACTTCAAGGAGGCACTTGATAGGTAACTAATTCAAACCAGCAGAGTGAATCCCTGCATATGAAGGCAGAAGGAATGAGCAAACACCGCCACGGCTGAGAGGGCGCCTCGATGGGTTCCTTTCTGTAATGAGAGCTGGCGTTTTATAAAAACATCCATTGTCTCATTCGTTCCTTTGAGGTTGTAAGGTACTAAATTTGTGTCAAATAATCTCCAGATCATTTACTAAATCCCTTTGGAACAGGAAGAGAGCAAAGTGACAGAAACAGACTCCCTTGTTGTAAAAGCAGATCGTCTCACTAGAAAAACAGATTGTGTTGAGATTGTTAAGCAAGAAGGCATATGTAATGACTTGCCTTGAAGGGTGGTTGGCTTCTCCCTCCTGCCTCCTTCAGCCCAATGCTGGGTCATTATCTAGTTGGGGATTCTCGTGTGAGTTGGACTAGAAGCTGCCCGAGGTCCTTTTCAACACTCCCAATTTTGTGATTGTCTGAGAAGAGATTTTTAAGCTCCAAATGTGTTCTGCACTTAGGAAAGTTTTTTTTTTTTTTTTTTGGTGGAAGATGCAAGTACAATATAATGCATTGATATAAGTTTGACCAAATTAAGGTATATGAAGCAGCATATACAGGGAAGAGATGCTGCTTTTTCGGTATTCAAATAAGATAGCCCTTCTGGATGGCTGGCTATTGGTCACACAGAGTTCCCCTGGCTCTTTGTGCCGAAAGTCAGGAATGACCAAGTAACCTCTTAAGGATCTTTCCTGTTTTAGTGGCATATGAAATATTTCTTTGAAAGAGAATTCATCTGTAGTTTGTTTTTCTTGGTGTAGTTCATATGATTGACTTGGCCTATTATGAAATCCTGGTCACCTTCTGTTGCCTCCAGAAGTCACTAAGAAGCTCTTGCTTCCTGGGTTTGAAATTGTTAAATTCACTCATGGTGCAGACGTTTTTGTTCTTAGTATGCCTTTGAGTGACCAGAAGACACCTCACCTCCTCACTCCAGAATACTTCCGCCAGAACTTATCAGAAGAATGGTGTTGCTAGAGAGGTCTTTGTCAAGGCTTACCATCTGCAAGTTACCTGATCCCTGAAATAAAAGGCTCAGTGATGATCTTATCAATAGTATTACAAGTACAGTAGTGGTGTGGCAGTCATAGTACAGATACTGCAAGAGATCAGCCTAGGGCTCACTAGGAAGAGGAGAAGGAGAAGGAAGAGGACTCTTTCGTGGAATTTTTTTGGATTCCTGTTTTTTATATTGGTATCTCTTTTAAAATTTTCTTTTATTATGAATTTGGCACATACATTTTAATATATAAAAAAGAATAGAAAGAGGATTATGTATGAAACTGACTCACTCTTACCTACAGCTTAAAAAAAAAATAAGTTTAGTTGAGGGGGCAGTATGGCATAGTTGAGAATTTCCCTCTTTTAACAGTTGGACAAAGTCTAACAGATCTACCAGCATGCAAGTACTTGAACTCATGTTCATCTTTAAATGTAACGTGAAATAAAAAATTGATAAGGATTTTTTCAGCAAAAATATATCACTACCTGGCTTATTATATTTCTTGATCTTCTTACAATCTGAAAACTACTTTTCTCTGAGATTTGTTAAGCAATTTAACTGCCTTAGTGTAACAAGTTATTGATCTCAGATTAATGTTAGAATAGTTATAAAGCATTTTATAACCTCGAGGTTATAAAGCATTTTATAATCTTGAGATTAAAGTGAGAGTCTAAAGCCTTATTTATTTAGGTCAATCTGGGCATATGAAAGGCAGTGTGGCTTAGTGTCATTGGAGTCAGGAAAACCTGGGCTCTCGTCCTGGGTCTGCCCAATATTGGCTGTGTGGCCCATAGCAAATCCCTGATCCTCTCATCATTCAGACAGTTCTCTAAGGATGGAAGTTGCAGAGCAAGTATTGATGTGCTTTGGCAGAGAGTTTCCATGCCAGGTCCTGTCTCACTTTCTAGGCATGTTGGAGTTATACCTGGTTGGTAAACGCTGATAAGCAACAAAACTTTTTTTTTTCCCTGAGGAAGTCAGGGTTAAGTGACTTGCCCAGGGTCATATAACTAGTAAGTTTCTGAAGTCAGATTTGAACTTAGGTCCTCCTGACTCCAGAGCCAGTGCTGTATCCACTGTACCACCTAGCTGCCCCAAAGGTGTGTAGTATGCAAAACCAATTATTGTTCATTTTCCCAGGTGGGCGCAGTTCTTCATTCATCCCCTGATGATTAGAGATGCCATCGACCGTGAAGTGGAGGCTGTTGATAGTGGTAAGTGATACATAGATTGTCCCTTCAAAAAAATGGATTCTGAGAATCAGATACCTGGGATACCCAGCCTTCATTTTCACTGGGCCTTATATCTGAGAGTAAGCATAGTGTAGTGGCTGACCTTGGAGTCAGGCAGATCTGAGTTCAAGCCCTGCCTTTGACACGCACAGGAGTGCCATATAACCCTTCAGTGTCTCCGGCATTGGGAGAGGGACCCTCTACCCATGTAGTCCCAGGTCTAGGCCTTTTCCACATCCCTGTGTTTTCTGGCACAATGAGGCAGCTTAGTACTGTGCCTTCTTAAATGCGATGGTGCTGCTTGAATCCCTGTTACTGAATTAGCAGGCTCTGAGATGGATGCTCCACAGAGGGAGAGTCCCCTTCATATTGACAGAGGAATTCACATTTTCCTTTTTGTGAAAAGCAGTCTAGAGCAGTGTGTGACATTCCGTTTTGCCTTTCTATCATTGGGCCCTGATGCCTTGATGCACTCCTCAGGGCACTTTGGATTTCACTTACTTCGGAGGCAGCGTGGCCAAGTGGCAGAGCTTCCTGGATTTGGAGTCAGATTCTGCCTCTGGTTCTCACTAATGGTGGGATCTCGATAAAGGCACCGTTGCCCTCGGGGCCTCCTTTACCTCCTACTTCACAGGGTGGTTTTGAGGACCAGGTGAGATGGTGTCCGTAAAGCTCTGTAGAAAGGCTGGCTGCTGTTACTGGCACCTCTCACTATTTCCCTAAAACATAAGCTCATTGTTTTTACGGATGACACAGTGCGGGCCACACAATATGAGCAGTATTATTTAGTATATTATAAACTATTAATATTTATTTCTCTGTTAGAGCAAGAAACAATCCCCACCTTAAAATTTTGATGGCGTACTTGCAAAATGACAATTGTGCGCTTGTGAATCAGGGATATTTTTGTTGCTCAAACGTGGGAACCAGCTCACTTCCATTAGTCAAGGAGAACAGTCCGTTCTACTGTCATGTTTGTTTTGAAAACACAAATTTGTTCCAATGTAATGGGTATATTAGGGAGCACTTTGAGCATAACACAAATTTCACGTTTGCTTCTGTGTGATTTCATCTTTGACAAACACTAGGTGAAAGCAAAGAACTGTGAGCTGAGCTGTGTAGGCATACACAAAACACACCCACCCCTCAGATGTCTGCAGCTACCTCAGTTCCCTCTGAGTGTTCTGCAAGGTTGGCTTTGCCATTCTTTCACATTGGTGAACTTTTCTGTATGAAAAATCCCTCCTCCAAGGTCTCAGACATGCCTAAGCATCTTGGTTCACCAATGTCTGGGATTCTTTGTGCTGTGGTTGTAAGAGTAAGCCTTCAGTGGGTTTGTATCTTCATTGATCAGTAGCTCCTGCACAGAGGATAACGAGCTTATGGATTCAGAGCTGGAGGATTCTTTGAGGCCAGCTAGTCCAGTCCCTTCATTTTACAGATGGGAGGCTGTCCGGGAGTGGGGTTTGAACCTAGTTCATCTGACTCCAAAGCCAGTGTTCTTTCCACTGTACCATGTTCTTGGTTTAGTTTAAATTATACTGAGTATTCTGGGTCAGGAAAGGATGCAGTACATTCTAGAATGCTCACTATTGAAAGTACCTTAAAAAAAACTTGAGTGTTTAAAGGGTATGAAAAATAAACCATATTCCCTTATGGTGCCTTCGAAAGGAAGTGTCATTCCATTTGAGCATGGAACCTGTGTCTGGTACTGGGCTCAGTACTGTGGAGGAAGAGACAGGGGCTGGTGGATTTCACAGCAGGGAGAAGAAAGACCCTCCGCTAGCTCCCTAGTCACTTCTGGGTGTCCTGATTGCCAAAGGGCACCGTCATCTAACGAGGGGTGTGCTTGTACTGACCAAGACATAGGGTACGTGGAATGAAGTCGTTCTCTGCTTGATCCCTTCTGTAAGTGTGATTTTCCAGATGCTAAGAGGTGCTTCTGTGGAGATTACATGTAGTGTAATGAGCTCCTGGGAAGGCTCCCTGGCTGTATTCTCGTATTAACTCATACTTCTTTATAATTGACAGAATATCAGCTTGCAAGACCTTCAGATGCAAACAGAAAGGAAATGCTGTTTGGAAGCCTTGCCAGACCTGGGCATCCTATGGGGAAATTCTTTTGGGGTGAGTTGTGACTTGTTTTGATTCAGATCTTCTTGTGAAGATTGAGCCTGCTAGTAGGAAAGCTGTTGAAACAACAGGCCACCACATGCCCTGGCTTTACCTCAAGACAGTTTGCTCTTAGTGGCAAGCTCCGGAGTGAGCTTCTTAGTACAGCGCTCAGTCCCTGCTTGGAAACACTGATGACTTGAGAGGGGTTAGAGGGAGGCTGCGTGGGTCCAGCTTTTGTTCTGCCTGAGCTCGCCCGGTGGAGGGCTTCCTATCAAAGGACCTGCTCGGCCACCGTGTCAGCGTGGTTGTTGTTTGCTTTCTTGACTGTGTTGTCACCGTCGTTTCCTGTTAAGGACAGTGTTGTCTTTTTTGACTTTGTAGCCACAACACCTCAGGCACACAGTGAGTGCCCGGTGCTTAGCGAAGGTCTATGGAGTGGTGGACTAAACAGGGGTACCTTCCAGTGATTTTTCTTAACTCTTCTGGGAAAAGGGTTTTAGATAGCAGCTAAACAAGCATTCATTAAGGGCCTAGGCCCTGGAGCTTGTTAGGTATTTCCATTGAAAAGACATTGACTATTTTTTTCTAAGAATGTTTTTGATAGATTGGCTTCGTGGTTTGTTTTAAACATTAAGAGAAAATTTGTTTCAGATATGTGAGGGATAATTCCAGGGACTTTTCTTTGTCCCGTTGGTAAACAGCAGTACCTTTTATTGATTCCAGAAGTAGCCTGTTTTCTGGGGTCACCTTTATGTGCTCTACAGCTTGTGCCCTAGGGATGGCGGGGTGGTGTGGGGGGGCTGGATACTGCCCTTTTTAGCCTGCTGTCGGTGCTCTTGGTCTGAGTGCTTAAAGGAAGTGCTGTCATGTCAGATTGTAGTACTTCTTACAAAGGAGTGACCCGCCCTTGTGGTGAGATATTAAAAACAAACATACAGCCAAACACAAACCCCCCACTAGGCACATTTAGTTGAAAGTTGTTTGTCTTGTTTGTCAAGACAGATATGACCTGAGAAGTAAGGCAGTAGGAGGAAGCATGGGGTTAATTGTTTTTTTTATAAAGCATGTACTGCCGGGACCTCGCTGAGTCCAGGCTAACCCTTTACTATCCCCTCTGTGGAACTTTTCCTGCTGGTTTCGGGAACTGTCAGAACTAACTGTGCTGGCAGAGCCTTGGAGAATTCCGGGTCACCTAAAGGCACCTTAGAGAGGGCCTATGGGAAGGAAGTCTTCCCTGTAGAACATCTAGTGGCCTGGACTGGGGGTGGGTCTGTCTCATTCCAGGGGGTTTAGTTATTGAAAGACAAAGAGCCCTTCCAGTTCTGCTTGTGGTACAATGCCATGAGAAGCCTTTTGTTGCCTCCAGGCCAGGCTCCTGACTGGGCTGCAGCTCTGTCTGGGTTTTAGATGTATCTGTTGGTACTTAATTGAGATCAGAGTCAGCCTGTTTGAAAGTGAGTTTGCCATGTGGTAAAAGAAAACAATGCGGTGCAGGGTCCTGGTTATGCTGCTGACAGTAATAAATGGCTCTGAATGTTTGGTTTCTCAGTTTCTTTATCACACTGGTGCCATGCAGCGCAGTGATTTAAATATGCTATCTCTTTGGGTTCATGAAGAATGGGAACATATCAGGTCGGTGTTAGACAGTGTCTCTGCTGTCTGTTATTGCTGTACTCATGCTTTCATCTTTCCTAGGAAACGCGGAGACCCTCAAACATGAGCCGAAAAGAAACAACATTGACACCCATGCTAGACTTCGAGACTTTTGGCTGCACTATTACTCTGCACATTACATGACCTTAGTGGTACAATCAAAAGGTGGGATGTCTACTCTGCTGTTTTATGGTAGGGCTGGGTATGCCTCGCTTCAGGAGGAGCTATAGGTGGGTGGGGGAAGGTTGGAACCCTCGACTGATTCTGGAAGCAGTTTTATGAGCATCACCTGAGGGCCAGCACTAAGAAAAAGTTCACAGGATCAGTCTGTCTGCCTCCCTGCATTGGGTGTAGACTTGTCTGTGTCTCCTGTTACACTGGATTTGGTGAAATAGGGAAAATGTTCTTTGCCCCGTTGCCCTCCAGTGCCCCCCCACCCCACCCTGGACACCTGCATTAACCTGAGCCCAGCCCTTTACTGAGGCTGTGTGGCCTCCGTTGGGGAGAAAGAGCTGGCAAAATAAACGCGGTTAGAATCCACTCTTCCCTCAGAGTAGCAGACTCTTCCTCATGAGCTGTATCTTTGTCCCATGCCCTTCCCAAATATTCACCCTGTATCAGTCCCAGATGTTATGATTTTGGTCTCTCGACCCTGATCGATGGCTTTGTTGTACCCTGGCCTTGCCCAGTCCAAGCTCCAGCACATACTGCCACTTGGCCCTGGTGTTGCCTCTCTCAGCCTCAGCTTAATGTTCCTGTGTGCAGTTAGAAAGTTTTGACCAAGTGCTAGTGAAGGGAAGCTGCTGCTGTGGCTCCCACCCTATCTCTTGTCTCCAAGGTGGGTAGGGGGCGGCTAGCTCTCCTGCCCTGGAACTGCTAACTAGACATGTATGAGGTAAATCACAGACGGCATGAATGTGCTTTGAAGAGCATGAATTAATGTGGAGCAAATGGAGTCTTTCTGTGCCGAGCCATTTAAGAGGAAAAGAAAGAGTCAGGCAGGGACACCTTTCTGTTTGGGAGTGGCTTCGATAGACCAAGGATCTAGAACCATGGGATTCTAGAGCTAGCATGAATCTTAAATAGAGATCATCAGGTCTTAACTCCCTTATTTTACAGATGAGGAAACTCAAATCCGGAGAGGTCGTGGCTCTTCTACGGCGAGTGCCGGGGCTCCCAGCTATTGGAAAGAGCACCTTCCCTTCTGAGCCCCTAGTCCCCTTTCCCCTCTCTTTCTGCTGGGATTGCCATGCGTAGGTTTCCTCTTGGCCATTAAGGCTCTTTGGTATAAAGTTAGCCACCTCTTAGGATGCGGGCATTTCTTCTCTCTGAAACTCTCTTGGAAGAAAAATGAAGCATTTTTTCTGTCAGAGTTTATTTTCCCTTGGTCTTCATTCAGTCAATCCAGAATTTTTGGAGCAGGGTTTTCTAGTTTATTTGGCTGGGCCAGCCCTGCCAGAGTCAGCAGGCTCATTTTTCAAGCCCATCTCAAATGTGAGTCTGATAGGACCTTGGGAGGTAAAGCTAGGTTGGCACCTTATTGGTGTCCCTCTCCCACCGCCTTATTCCATCTGTAGCCACTTGGAGGAGAAAGCTCAGGCCTAGAGAGGCTGTGCATGGATCAGGGTCCCGTAGCCGGTTGTTAGCACAGCTGAGATTTAAGCCCGAGGGGTCTGCCTCCAGATCCAGACGTCTTTCTGTTCAACGATTAGAAGCTGACTGTTGCCTTGAGTAAATACATTGTATTTCAAGTCTCTTTCCTTCATTGCAGAAACACTTGATACTTTGGAAAAGTGGGTGACTGAAATCTTCTCCAGCATCCCAAACAAGTAAGAGATTCTTTTCATATTTAGAACTGAAAAGTCATCTAGTCCCACCCCTCCTCCCTCATTTTTTATGAGGAAGCCAGAAGTAAGATGGATTGCCCAGGTTCTTACTCTTAGGCCAGGACTTTTTCCAGGGGTCGGAGTTATGGAGGGATATTTACAAATTGGGAGTCATTACTGATTGCTCATGAAAAGATCTTGTCTTGTTTTTGAAGAGTTCACGTCTGTTCAGGAGTAACTGAGAAACGGCCTGCCTGCTCTCCTGATAGCCGTACAACTTTGAGAGCATTGAGGAAGGCCCCTTGCATACTGGGGTGGGAGAACAAGGCCACGAGGTGCCCAGGATGGGTTGTAGCAGCTGTACTGTTGGAAGGAGCACCCAGAGCCACCAGAGTGTTAGAGTTCTTTCTTTTGTTGGAAAAGAATTTCTGCACACATCGAGATTGTTTGGCTGGGGGAGGTGTTTGTCTTGGCCTGGCCGCTAAACCGTAGCGAGTGTACAGAGTTGTGTATTGAGTAGTGAGCAAATGACCAAATGGTCTAGTCCGGGGGTAGGGAATCTGCAGCCTCAAGGTCACATGTGGCCCTCTAGGTCCTCAAGTGTGACCCTTTGAGTCCAAGTTATAGAACAAATCATTTTTATTGAGGGGCAAAGAGGTAAGTGAATTTAGGTTGGATGTTAGGAAGGAACTTCCCAATGGTGAGAGTGGGATGGCTACCTCCAGAGGTGGTGGGCTCCCCCTCCTGCGACATCTCTAAGTAGAGATCGGATAACCATTCAGATAACCAGTCTGTTATAGTGAGGATTCTTATCTGATATTGGGTTAGTCTAGAAATTCTAGACTTGGGTCTAGAATCCTTAGGTGTGGCCTTTTGACTGAGTCCAAGTTTTACAGAACAAATCCTTTTATTAAGGGAATTTGTTCTGTGAAGTTTGGAATCATTCAAAGGGCTGCACTTGAGGACCTCGAGGGCCAGTTGTGGACTGGAGGCCATAGGTTCCCCCACCCCCACCCCCACCCCCATCCCCATTGGTGTATATATATATATATATCATACATACAGGCATCCCCAGGTGAGGTCAAGTTAGTCCAATCTGGCTTAGCCACTAAAGATTTTGATTTTTAAGTAGGAGTTATTGAAGACTCATTGTGTGTGTGTAAAGTAGTCCGTTTGGATTTGAGGATGAGACAAAATACACGGCAGACTTAGATTGGTGTAATTTGTTGATGTAAAGAGAAGGGATAGCTTGGTGTTCCCCGTTCGGCCCCATCCAGGCTCCGTACAGCCCTCGTGGGGCCCAGCCGGGGCAGGCCTGCGCACTGACCAGAGTGGCCGCTGTGGGCCTCTCCTGAGCCGCCTGGGCTGGGCTTCACGGTGATGCTCGGAGGTTTCTCATTCATTCAGGCAGCGTCTGTCTGCTTGTTCCTTGCAGCCTGTGGGGAGAAGGGCCCGGCCGGCGCTCGTGTCCGTGAGTGACGGTGATGCTGGTGCTGCTCGCGGCTCCGGTTTATGGCCCTTTACCAACATCTCATTGATGCTCACCTCTTTGAATGCCGTGCTCTTGTTACTTCCATTTTGTAGATGAGGAAGCTGAGGTTGTCAGGATATGTATTAGAACAATCCGCTGGAGGGCAGTGACTGTGCCCAATCTATGCAGCGCGGAGCCTTGCTTGGAGGATAGATACAAAAATGTTTGTTGGAACCACAGATTGTGAGCTGTGATTCCCTCCGCCTCTGCGTCTCACAAGCCCTGCCTCCATTCAGAGTTCAGTCCAAGGGCCACCTTCTAGAGGTTCTTCCTAATTACTTCAGTTCCTTGTCTCCCCCACACCATTTTGGGGGCGTCATTTAGTCAAACCCCCTCCCTCTTTTGGACAGACAAGGAAATGCAGGCCCAGAGGAGGGAAGTACAGTGGACAATAGCCTTCTCTCTCCCTATAGGTTACTTAGTCTAGGAAGAGAGTACAGAGTGGATGGAAGGAGATGGGGAAGTTGTGCAGTGTTGGCTTGGACTCTAGCTCACCTTGACTCCAAAACTTACCAGCTCTGTAAACCTGGGCAAATCACTTCACTTGGAGGCTCAGTTTCAGTGTCTGTCATGTGGGGATAAGCTCTTTGTTGGCCTGCAAGTGCAGCACGATCAGTGGCCATCAGATGAAATAACATCCATTGTGAGCTTCGTTGCTTTCTTAATTTTAAAATAGTGGGAGGTACGGGTCTTGCGGTCAGGTGATGAGACTTACCTGGGAGTTATTAGAATTCTGGGTAGATGAGAGCTCACGACAAATTCTTTTCACATCTGTAGGGATCAAATGGACCTGCTGGGAAATAATTGTGTAGAACAGGTCTTCTTAACCTGGGGAATGTGAATTTTAAAAAAAATTAAACATTTTGATAAGTGTATTTTAATATAATTATTTTTTTCTCTGTGATCCTATGTATTTTACTTAAGGCATTAAAAAATGTGATTCTGAGGATTCCATGAGCTTCATGAGACCAACTGCCCAAGGGGGTCCAGGACACAAAATAGGTTACGAACCTTTGCTTTAGAAAGACTTTGCCACTAACTCAAAGAGATTTGTTTTTCTTTTCAGTGGGTTGCCTAAACCAAATTTTGGCCATTTAACGGATCCATTTGACACGCCAGCATTTAACAAACTGTACAGAGGTTTGTGAAATTCCTTTAGCATCTTCTTTCAAACTTTTATAAGTTCTTTTATGGAAATAAGAATTGCATGGCATTAGAACCCAGCACTAACTAGAGGGAGCCTGCCCCTGGCTATCTGGATGATCAGCTCTAGAGTTCTGCTGCTGGGGCGGGGGCCGGGGTGGGGGGGTTGTGGAAGGGGGTGGAAGGGGGGCCTCGGGTAGCTCTTGAGAAGTATACTCCTCCTCTGTCTGTGTCTGCCTTTCTCTTTAGCTATTTCCAGTGAGATTTGTGACTCTAGGCTTTGTCTGGTGTGTTGAAACAAAGTTTATCAAGGATAAACATGGAAGGAAAAGAAATATTTTTTTAGTTACCTTGCTTAGATGCTTCGCTGTTTTCCTGTTAGCACATACCTTCTCACTTTCCTCATATTTTCCTCTTGCTGAACCAGGCCACGAGGTCTTTGTCTGGCCTCTCTTTCCCCTTTCTGTCCTTTCTCCAGGGTCTGTTTGGACATCTGTCATTGGCGC
This sequence comes from Trichosurus vulpecula, assembly GCF_011100635.1. Classification (NCBI taxonomy): domain Eukaryota; kingdom Metazoa; phylum Chordata; class Mammalia; order Diprotodontia; family Phalangeridae; genus Trichosurus; species Trichosurus vulpecula. Next base: position 28,339,271 of record NC_050576.1, read on the forward strand.
CACACCTTTACTTGGAAGCTGCCTGCCACCCACACATAATCTGCAATGGTCTGCATGGTTACTGTTTTTTAAGAACAGATAAGCTTAAAGATCTGCATGGCAAAAAAGTCCTAATGAACAGGAAATTCATTTGTATTACTATAATTCCTTTCCATTCTTGTTAATGTGATAAAGTCTCAGATAAAGCCCCCAAAGTCACAAGTCTCCCTGAAAACAACAAGAAGTGGAGTTCTTCTGTCCATTGTACATCTCCCCAGGGTGTTTTAGACAGAACGATTCTTTCCTTCATGGCCAGCCCCTTTGGGCATCAGAAGCAAGGACGTGTGTGCTATGATTTCTAGTATCATTGCCCATCGACTTTTTGTTTGAATCTTTCTTTATAAAGTTCTAGTTTATATCATTGTGGTTATTACGCATATTGTTCCGTTTTCTGTTTTCCCACCGTATCAGCTCAGACAGGTTTTTTTATGTTTCTCTGAATTCTTCCTGTTCACATTTCTCACTACATGTATAAAGCAATTTGTTTAGCTCTAATATAATAATATTTATATGGCCTTTTGAAGTTTGCCAAGAACTTTATTACCTCATTTGACCCCCCTCATCCCAACCGGGGAAGTAGGTGCTGCTATTATCTCCACTTTACAGGTGAGGAAACTGAGGCAAGCAGTTAAGTGACTTGCTCGGGATCATACACGTATACTAGTGAATTTCTGAGGCTGGATTTGAACTCAGGTCTTTTGGACTCCGGGTTCAGTCCTCTGTGTCCACAGCACCACCACTGTCTATTCCTCAGCTATTGAGGAGACTGCTTCTGACCTTTTGAAATCAATAAGCAAGTCAAGCATTTATTAAGGGCCTGCTATGTGCCAGGCACTATGCTAAGTACTGGAGAATACAAAGATAGCTTAAAAGGCCCCCCAAACTCCAGTTCCTGCTCTCAGTATAACATTTGCTCTTCCAAATAGCACTGCCCTGAATATTGTTGTACGATAGGTCTTCCTTTGCTGCCGGTAATCTCCTTGCAATATAAACACATTTGTGGGATTGCTGTGTCAAAGGGCATGAACACTCTTGTTCCTGGTTTATTCATTTGAAGAATTTTGTCACTCTTCTTGTGTAAACACAAATTGATTTCCAAAATGGCCGGGAAGCCCTGGTCTAACCACCATCACTGAGTTTTTTTGCTCCCCCACAGCCCACCAGGATGGAAAGTTTTTCTCTTTTTTACTGTTGCCAATTGGCTTGGAGTGAGATGGCACCTCAGAATTTTTGACATTTGCATTTCTTAGATTATTAGCGATTTTAACACTTTTCACTTAACATTATTTGCATTTCTTTTCTTGAAATCAGTTCATATCCTTTGGTCATTTACTTATTGGAGAATATCTCTTATAGATTTGTGTCTCTTGGAATTTTTTTGGGGGGGTATCAGATCTCTACACTTAAGTTGTATTTAAATTCATTTAAATCCCTTAAATTAAATCCTTTTATAGACAGATTGAACTGCCTAGTTTTGACTAATCATAAACAAACAGCAGAAGAAAGCAACTTTCTGTTACAGAATGCTGTTTTAATTTACTTTATTATTTTAATCTAATCTACTTCATT